>NC_046315.1:93313766-94513766 GCF_009819535.1 Lacerta agilis | reverse complement strand
AAAGAAAAGTTGGTCTCGCAGGGAAAGAATTTAACGTCCAATATGTAATGTGTGGACAAGGATGGGGTTGTCTTTGTGTAAAGGGAAGTGGTAAAGATAATCCAGCAGACTGCTTTAGGAGCTGCTTGGAAAAGACCCCCTACTTCTCCCTGCTCTGAAATGCTGAGCAAGTATAACCGCAACAGATTTTTGAGCTGAGTTGTGATGTTCAACCCGGAAATGTGCAAAATGTCTATAGCACAAGTAAACAGCCTACTGGTTCAACTCGGCCCCTCTTCACCTTCAGAGTACATGGTGTTAGTAGGGCAGGTGTAGGGGGCAGGTGGCAAAGACCCCTCCCCATGATTATTGTTGTAAGAATTTTAAGGTATTTTATTTATATATAATAATTGTTATTAATGTACCAAAACAAATAAGGCCACATGTCTGAAAAAACAGCACAGAAAGACAGGCCTCACTCCATTCTGACTCCCAACTGACCAAGTATTTCTTTGTCTCAGGAACAAAGGGGGGGTTGCCCCTCCAGCTACTCAGCAGCCCTCTGCCTGAGTGATAATCTCTGGCATCCTGATACCTGAGTGTCAGACAAAAGGGTGTGATTAACTTGGCTGGGAAATAGGGAAATGTAAATATCTTTTGTTTCACTTGATGGGTTTTTGGTAGAGGGCAAGAGGAGACATGGGGGCAGGGTCCAAGATTCTCAGATCACTGCTACCAGACCCTCCCAATTTGTGATGTAATTCTAATGTATGGAGGGGTGGTCTTGAGCTGGAGGGGGGCAATTTCAAAAGACTATATAGGAGCTTGCGCGCCTTTGTTGGAGGTCTTTTGCTTGCAAGACACCCTGCTGCAGCAGTTTCTAATAAAGGGCTATCGCCTTGCTTTGGGAGATTTTGTATCGTCTCTATTTATTCATAAGTGCTCTTGAGAGGAGGGGAGCCCTACTAAGGCTCTCCCCCGGGTTCGTGGACTCCCTTCAGGGGTTGAACCTAATTTTTATAACATTATCATCCAGAGTGAATATTATTTGCATGCCTTTCTTACCATGCATACCATATATTTGTACTTATTGTATACAATGCACAGAATACATATGTTTGTATGTGTGTTTGTCTAAATAGATGTGCATGTTTGGGGTGCCATGAATGCCTGAAGCTTACCAAGGCAGACCCAGAAAAATAAACTGACAGGTGCATTTCTAGGCGGGGGTGGAGTAGAGATAGTGTCATGTGTACCTAATAGTGACATCCAAACCTTGTCGACTCACAAGTAAGTTTAACTCTTTCTCTCCCTGCCATGGCCTCAGTAAAAATCTCCTCTCTGAAGCTCCTCTCGAGAGCCAGTGTGGTGTAGTGGTTAAGAGCGGTAGACTCGTAATCTGGGGAACTGGGTTCGTGTCTCCGCTCCTCCACATGCAGCTGCTGGGTGACCTTGGGCTAGTTACACTTCTCTGAAGTCTCTCAGCCCCACTCACCTCACAGAGTGTTTGTTGTGGGGGAGGAAGGGAAAGGAGAATGTTAGCCGCTTTGAGACTCCTTTGGGTAGTGAAAAGCGGGATATCAAATCCAAACTCCTCCTCCTCCTCCTCATCCTCCTCCTCCTCCTCCTCTTCTTCTTCTTCTTCTTCTTCTTCTTCTTCTTCTTCTTCTTCTTCTTCTTCTATTGTCATTTCAAGTGACGCCTCTACTGGCGCTGGTTGGGACCCTTTAAATCATGGGTAGGCAAACTAAGGTCCGGGGGCCGGATCTGGCTCAATCACCTTCTAAATCCGGCCCGCAGGCAGTCCGGGAATCAGTGTGTTTTTACATGAGTAGAATGTGTCCTTTTATTTAAAATGCATCTCTTGGTTATTTGTGGGGCATAGGAATTCATTCATTCCCCCCCCAATGTAATCTGGACCCCCCACAAAGTCTGAGGGACAGTGGACCGGCCTCCTGCTGGAAAAAATTGCTGACCCTTGCTTTAAATCTCCAAAGAGCTTCAAAATGGGAAATGATGTTGGGACTATAGCAGGATGTGAAACAGTTAAAAACAGTTTCCTACCTCTCCCCCAGATGTCCTCTTGGCTTCTATTTGCATGAATTTACACAACTAACACCTCACCTGTGGTAATTTAGCCCTGACGGCTTAGTCTATAATATTGGGGGGGGGGGAGAGAATTACCATCCAGATCTCAACAAGAGGACTAGTGCTGCATAGATTATTATTTTTTTGAAGTTTGAATTTTAGCAAGTATTAAAGGGTATGTTTATTTGAAAGTTTCCTGAATTCTCCCCATTTTTCCTTTTTATGCCTCTTCACTTCTGCTTGTAGCCCAACAGGTTGCTACCTTTGCACCCCATTGTTTTAAACAAATGCCTTCATCTTTCTAGAAACTGCAAAGCCATCTCTAGGGATGTTTATGGGATCTGAAGATAATCTGAAAAAAGTGGTGTGTTATATTTGGTGGCTGGTATGCAAAGGCATTTAATACTGCAAAGTATTTGATTGTTACGTCATGGTATGTGCATATTTTTTTTTTGTCATACAGCATAGGGTAGACAACATGCGATAGTAATTAATATTTGACAGCTGACAGCTTGTGAGATCTCACAGTGGTTGCCTGCCAAGATTGAAACACTCAAGGGACGCCAAGAAATCTAAAACATTCACACTTTGAATTAAACATGTCACATTCAAAATGTGATTTTTGAAGGTTTCCCATATTAATATGTTCAGGCCAAAATCTGGAAATTCCCGAATATTGAACATTTGAGAATTTCCATTTCAGCTTTACCTAAAGCCCATCTATACAGCAGCAGCATTTATATAAACGTGAACTTGTCATTTTAGTGGGAAACACATTAGTATTACGATATTGCTTGTTATCTAGCTGCTATTTTGATACAGATATTTCATAATCAGTTGCTCGGTTTCCTTATCTGCTGTGCTCCCACGTAACTGTGGTTTACCATGACCTTCCTTGTGTTTTAAATGTGTTGACTCTCATTTGGTATCATTATTTACCCACACTTGACTCCCACCTCTGTTCTTCCATTTGTGAGTGAAGAGTGATCAGCAGTGTTTATACAAATATGTGCTATGTGCCATCCATTATTTGCTGAGCTTTCCTATCAAGGGCTGCTTCCTAGAGGCATGGAATGACTAATAATAAACTCAGTACAACTGTGGCATTCTGCTAGCCCAAAGTAGAGTGTGCTGCACTTCAATAGGAATAAATCAAATAGAAGCATTTCAAATGGTTCCTGGGTAAAATTCATTGTGAACTATAGAAACAGGATGGAGAACCTGTGGTACTCCAGAGGTTGCTTGACTCCAACTCCCATCAGCCAGCATGGACAATGGTCAATGATGTTCTTCTTCTTTGGCAATCACTTGTAGCCAAGTAAGATTGTCTTCCATGAACACGGTCTTAACAATGAGTCCGTAGGTGACTGTGGAGGCCAATTCTGGATCCACACATCCTTCCACAGGGGGACATTGGTTCCCGGGCAGGAGTTGATCATGGTGTGGATTTGCCAAGCGTGCCTTCCTCTTAGCACATTTCTCCCTTGCGTCCAGCCTTTGGTAAAGGCTGTTCTCCAACTGGAGCGCTTGCAGGCCAGTGTTTCCCAGTTGTCAGTATTTATACTACATTTTTTTAGATTTGCCTTGAGAGAGTCTTTAGACCTATTTTGTTGACCACCAGCATTACGCTTTCCATTTTTAAGTTCGGAATAGAGTAGTTGCTTGAGAAGACAATCAGCAGGCATCCACACAAAATGACCAGTCCAATGAAGTTGCATGTCAAGGACCCGATCCCTCCCCCGGTGAAATAAGACACAGGACACCATAAGTAAGGTTCAAATGGGAAATAAAAGGCCACAACTTTATTGGTTACGGATGTTGAGCGGTATTGGCTTAGGCATTGGATCAGCCGACTATATCCGACTCCAGTACGTCGTGCTGGCAGTCCGGGAAGGGTTAACCACGATGGATGAGCCCCTGCTGCTGCACATCAGCTAGGAACTCACCCTGCGATCACCGGCCTGGGGCGTGCCTGGGGCCCTCACCTTCCACGGCTCCGGACAGTGGTCACGCCCCACCGAACTCCTTTATCGAAGTACCCTTCAGCCCTTTGGGGGGAGGTGATGGCCAGTCCTCCCCCCCCACCTTTCCAACCTACCCTAAGATCCAATGCCTAACCGCCAATCGAGCCGAAAAGGCTCGCCGCCAATACCCTCACACCCGAAACCAATACCTAATCCCCAGAATTATATCAGCCAGCCAAGTATCATTTCCATCGTCCGACAAGTGCACGCCATCGTTCCGGTAAAACTTTTCCTCGCAAAACTTTATCGCAGGGTGCGAGATGACCTGGCCACCCAAAGCCAGCACTCTGCGAGCCACCGCTTTGTACAATAATTTCCTCGCCCGGTTCACAGCAATCGGGCAGCTGCAGTCGCGCCAAACACGTCTTTCCAGCAAGGAGGACCAAAATATGGTCAGACCAGGAAAGGCAACCAACAGTTCATCAAAGTCCTTAAAGATCTTCCACTGAAGATCGATGCCTTTGCGATAGGCCAGGTCGTTCTCGCCAAGCTGCACCACCAAAGCATCGGGAGGACCCTCCAAGGCTGCCCTAGAGTTCACAGCGGGGAGGAATTCGTCCCAACGCATGCCCCGCCTTGTGATCCAAGTAATGCTGATCCGAGGTGGCAGACCCAAATTGCGACCAAGCCCGCGGCGATAGGCACGATCCCTGGCCCAGTGGACAATACTGTGGCCCACCATCCAAATACGCACTCGCTGGCCCCCTGGAAGAAAGGTATGAGAAGAAAGAACTAAGAGACAGGAACCACACTATTTGGAATTGCGTAGATAACCTTTGTATGCTTTGGACTTCCACCGACCCAATTCCTTTATTCTTTCGGTTGACAAGCCTAAATGCACGGCTGTGGTGGCTGCCCCGATCCGGAAGGAATGTGCAGCAAATTTTGATGGAGGGAGACCACAGGCAGCGATAGCTTTCCGCAATACTCTAGTAAATTGATGCCTGGACAAAGGAGAACCGTCCTGATGGATCAATAGGGGGCCAGCTGCTGCTGGTCTGAGATCTAGGAAGCGCCTGGCATCCTTGACTGGGCAAGGGCCAATACACCCAGTAGCCGGTAAGCACATCCAGTCCCCCTTTCCCTGCTGGTCCGTTTTTGACCGGCGAATGAGGACCGAAAGCTCGGTTGCCGTCAAACGCACATCCTCCAGTCTTATTCCCCGATCTGCCTGGCCCTCGCAAACCACCTCGCCGATTCTTAAGGCCCCATAGAAAGAGATTGAGTAGGCTGCTGAAAAGAGGCGTGCTTCATATTTAGACCAGCAAATCTGCCTTAGGAGCTTGTGGATTTTAAGCAGGATATCAAAGGTGATGGGATTCCTCCCATCCGAGCTGGGCGGTTGAAGCCTACGCCATCCTTCCAGAGCTTTGCGCACCAAGAAATCCCCACATGGGTCTGCTGAGTACACTGCCTTACTGAAAAAGGAAATAGCCGCGGAATGGATATTAAGCGTCCTGGCGGCCCTACCCCTTCGCCACAACTGGGCCAAATATTGCAGCACCTCCCGCCTGTTCGGGGTGGAAGATGGCCCCACCCCAATTTCATTAGAGCGAAAATGCATAAAGTCCGCCCACGCTTTTTTATATGATCTAAATGTGGAGGGGGCGACCGAAGCGGATACTCCCTTCAGGACATCTCGTTCCCAAGGCTCCATAGGTGGTCCGGGAATGGTTCCGGCAATTGTCGAGCTTCCGGTGCCAATGAGCGGAAGCGACTTGTCTGGAAACGAGATAAAGCATCCGCAACGTCATTATCCACACCAGGTATAAATTTAGCAGAGAAGCGAATATTTAATTGCAAGCACCGTAATATGAATGAGCGCAGCAGTGCACCAACCCGAGGGGATCTGGAGGATTGCCTTGACAATACCCCTACCACAGCCTGGTTGTCAGTCCAAAAGCACACGTGATGGTTCCTGAAATCTTCGGCCCAAAGATGCACGGCGACTACTAAAGGAAAGAATTCTAAGAAGGTGAGGTCACGTACAATCGGGGTTCCCTGCCAGGAAGAGGGCCATCTCTGGGCGCACCACCTCCCTCGAAAGTAAACACCGAATCCCAGAGAGCCTGCGGCATCCGAGTGAACCTGGAAGTCAGCGCGTAGCATCAAGGTGTCCTGCCATATGGATATGCCATTAAATTCCTCCAAGAATTTAACCCAAACCTGTAGGTCCGCTTTGACCCCTTTCCTAAGACGAACCCTATGGTGGGGTTTTCGCAACCCTGCTGAGAGCCTAGCCAGTCTAGCGCAGAAAGGGCGGCCAGGGGATACCACCCGGCAGGCGAAGTTGAGGTGACCCAGCAAAGATTGAATCTGCCTACGTGTGACTTTCTTTAGTGGGAGGAGCTCCAAGATTAGGTCTTTTAGGGCTATAATTTTATCGCGAGGTAGGCGGGATGTCTGGGCCACAGTGTCTAATTCTATTCCCAAATAGGTAATAGTGGAGAATGGCCCTTCCGTTTTGTCCTTTGCCAAAGGTACCCCAATTTCTTTCGTTAGCGCACCGAAGGCCCTCAGAAGGCGGGCGCAGTCTGGACTATTTGCCCCGCCCACGAAAAGAAAGTCATCGAGATAATGGGTCACGCCCCCCATGCCTGTTCTGAAGCGGAGTGCCCATTCTAAAAAGGTGCTGAAGGTCTCGAAGGCCGAGCAGGCCACCGAGCAACCCATTGGCATGGCTTTATCTATGAAGTATGCTCCCTGAAATCTGAAGCCTAGCCACCTGAAATCCCGGGGATGGATAGGTAGCAAACGAAACGCTGATTCTATGTCGCATTTGGCTAATAGGGCCCCTTTTCCATACGCACGGATTAATTTTATGGCCTGATCAAAGGAAGCATACTTGACAGAGCACAGATCGTGAGGAATACCATCATTGACAGAGGATCCCTTGGGGTGAGACAAGTTGTGAATTAGTCTAAATTCCCCGGGGGTCTTTTTTGGAACAATACCTAGCGGGGAAACATGCAAGCTTTCTATGGGAGGTTCTAGGAAGGGGCCGGCGACCCTCCGGGCCAATATTTCTTTGTCAATTTTCTTTTTCGCAATCTCAGGCATTTCTCTAACTGATTTTTGATTTTGGGGGTACCCTGAAATTGGGGGTTCCATGACTGGGATCCTAAACCCCTGAGAGAAGCCTTCCCACAGATAGCTTGCAGCCTTCCTATCCGGGTAGTGCAGAAGGAGAGATTTTAATGGCGCCAATTTGATAGGGGAAAACGCTATGGCCAGAGAGAGGTTACTGACGGTTTGCTCCTGTTGCCGGGGATGGTCCTGATGCACCGCGGGAATTGTAGCTGGCGTTTCCCCTGCCCCCACGAAAGGAATGCCTCCCCTTATAGCATGCTGAAGCTGGGTGGTTGCCCCCGCACTTATCGCAATCATGGGCAAATTTACAGTAAGGTCTCTTACATAACCCACTGTTGAACTCCCAGCATACCTGGCGGTGGTTGCTTTTCTTGAATTCTTTTTTCCCCGATTTGTAAGTCTCGGGTTGCTTCTTTTCCAAATAGGGGGCGACGTGCTCATTCCAATAGGTGTGGTTCGTCAAGTCCCATCGAGTGGTTGAGAGGAGCGATGCGTTTCTCCGGAATGCCTCGTCATATGTTATGGCGGCTGCCTCCCCCGCCATTGACTGAGCCTTCCTTATCTGGGCCATATAGGCCAGGAGATGCATGGCTCTCTTTGGATAAGCAGCAACCACAACCCCCATGAACACCTGGAACCCGTCCAACCAGTTCTCAAATGTCCTCTCTGCCCGTGGTTCCCTATACCTACGTTTGCCATAGCTTCGCTTTTTCTCCCCTTTTGCAGCCACTTTTGTAGGTGGAAGGAGGGTGAAGATGTCCACGTAGTCCCCGTTTAATATTTTTGTCCTTTTTTTATTGGACAAATGGTTACCCAAAATTACGTCTGTAGAGACGTAGGTGGACTTTTTTACCTCTGGGACCAGAGTCCCCTCCTTCCACTCCAAAGTGCCATTGAAGGACTTCCTATGAGAGTTAGCCCTCCGCTCATGGGCCCACAGAGGCAAACCCATCAAATCCTCTCCCTCACCCCAATAACCATCTAACGGGGCGTCACTGTCCGAATCGGAGGAAGTACCTGTGTCATCGTCGGAGGACGAAGGCTTGTCTTTCTTTTTCTTGACCGACTTTTTCTTGGACTTCTTCTTTCCCTGGTCAACGCTCTCAGGGGCAGCCTTGTTTGAAGGACCTGGCTCCTGTGAACTGGCTGCCTGCGAGGCCCCCACCTCTTCTTCTGATGTGGTCTCCGAGGACGCCCTCCTTCTGTTGCTGGGTTGCGTGTCCCGGAAGAAACTGGGGATATCTAGAGAGGCCTGACTAGCAGAACCGCTATCCTGGGAAGAACTGGCCTCGCCTGCGTGCTGCGCGTTGGACGTGGAAGCGGCTGAGGATTGGGACCTCGTTCTCACCTGGTCTGCTGGTTCCCTGCTTGCCTGAGTATTGTTTAAGGAAGAACTAGTGGTCCCCGCACCCTCCTGCGAGGTGGCGGCCGTATCCGGGATGACATCTGGTGACCCCTGGGATGGAAGTTCCACTATGGAAGCGTTTGGCTTAATCTGTTGATAGATAGTTTGGAAGCCCGCTAGCAAGCTCTCTAATGCTTGGGGGGATATGGTGACGACAGCCCCCCTTTGAGGCTGGACCCCTTGTGTTTGAGACCCTCCCTTTGCTTTGCGCTTGGAAGGAGGGGCTGTGGCCGCGGCCTGCTGCCTTCTTTTGGGGGCCATAGTAACACCAGGAATTAAACTGTTTGAACCAGATGCCAAGCTAAATGAACAAAACACTGTATCGAGACTCAATGAAAACAACGATTGTTAATAAGTAAGCAATGAAAATTGGATAAGACCCTGAGAGTATTACGTATTTATTTATTTACTCAATTATTATTATTATTGCTTATCTAATTATTATTACTACTATTACTGGTGATATACACTGGGAAAATGCAGCAGAAGGAGGGGAAAGGGGGCTCAAAACAACAGGAGGGAATCAGTTGATATAATCAAGAAATCACAATGCCTCACCACCACTACGTACGGAGGTATGAATTAACTGAGCAACCAGCCTGGAATCACAAAGCTAATAACCTGAATAAGAGGGGGGGGGTTCCCTCAAGGCAGCTGCTGCCCTTAGGAAGAGAGGGTAGCGCAATGAATTTAAAGGGAACAGGCAGAGGCTTGTTTTGTGGCAAAACAAAATGGCGGTGAGCACGTGGTTGACCTAAAATGGCGACTACCGCGTTGCTAGGGCAACCAACCCCAAAATGCAACAAGCCCAAACCCCAGCAAGACTTAGAAAAAGCACAAACAGTTGATAGTATTAAATTCGGCCTGGTTAAATGCTATCACCCCTAAGACACAGCACGAAATTTGGTGCAATTCAATAACTGAGCAAATCAACCTGAAATCGAAATTTGACCTGAAATCACAAGGCCAATAACCTGAATAAAGGGGGGGGGGTTATAGAGCAGAAACAAAATGGCGGGCACCACGTGGCTGACTAAGATGGCGACTCCCGCGTTGCTATGGCAACCCAGCACCCAATGCAAAAGGAAGCCCACACAACGGCCAAGCTAACAAAATATGAAGGTGTGTACTTATCCGATCGGGAAGTCGAAACTCGGTGAGGCAGGCTGGTCTGAGGAGGTCTCCCGATGGCAAGCACGTGGCCGGAGTGTGGAGGTTGCTGTAAAGCGCTGCCGGAGTCCCAGGGAGCGGCCTGCCGGGATGAAAACCCGGCGCAGCGGCTGAGGAGCGCTGCTGCGCCACCAGCCACCGAAAGTGAAGCGGCGCAGAGAAACGGGCGTTAAAAGACCCTTCTCTTATCCCGGCAAGCAGAAAAGGGCTCGGCGCGAACCGGGGGCAACCACAGGAAGCAGCAGTCCGCTCTGCTGGAGGGCTGCAAGCTACCACTCACCCGAACTCCTGAAAGAAAAACCTAAAAGGAAGTCACCAAAGAGATAAAGGAAAGGGGAGAGAAGCCGGTGTTTAATTCAATTTTTCAGCCGCGGCAAGAGCCAGAGACCGGCAGATTAACAGCTGATGCGCGGCTCTCCGATCAGCTGTTAGGCGGCTCCTGCAAAGGGGGGGGGAGCTCCGCACAATGGCTCTGTTGCCGCTTCGCCCTACACTGTTCCTGGACGATTTCTGGAGCTGTAAGGAACCTGCAAAAGAAAGGAGAGCACAAATAACAGGGGGGGAGGCTGGCGATTTAAAAGCCCTCGTGATTTTCAGGCTCAGTTCGCTGCTGCAACGATAACCGGAAGTCGGCAGATCAGCGGAAGCGCGGCTGGGCGATCAGCTGTGAGGCGGCTCCACGTGTGAGACCCGCGCAGCGTTCGGAAATGCGCAACAAGAAACCCTGCAAATTAAAGAGGTGGCGTTTAAAAACGCCTTTGTGTGATTTCAGCTGCACAGCTTCCGAGCCGGCACCGGAAGCAGGAAGCCCAGCGCGATCCTCCCGGCTGCTGAGGAGTCAGGCAGTCGGCGCACGTGGTCACGGCTCCCAGCCGACCTGCGAGCAACGAGAACGCCGATTACCCCCAGAGGAAAACGGAGGATGAGAGAGGGCTATTTGGCGTTTAGAAACACCGTTCCGCGAAGGCAAGCCCGGCGGGAGCAATCAGCTGTTGTTCGGCTGCCGAATCAGCTGAATGGCGGCCCCGAAGCAGCGGCGAGTGTGGCGTTAAGCCCGCTCCGCGAACCCGGAAGCAGCAGAGTGAGCAGCGCGGCCAGAAAAGCAGCTGTGAGGCGGCTTTCAAACAGCTGCTAGGCGGCTCTCCAACCGCAGGGAGATCCAAGAAGCGCTGGAAAGGAAGGTGCGTAGCGTTTAAAAACGCTGTTTTGTGATTTCAGCGATGGGCCACGAGGGCAGCGCCGGCGAAAGCCGGAAGCCGGAGAGCAGCCCGATCGGCGCGCTGGAACGCAGGCTTGATCCGCGGGCCGGCCGGGTCTAAATCCGTAGAGCAGTGCTTGATCCGTCGTCCGATGAGCAGGGCTTGATCCGATGATCCCAAAACGCGACGAAGGGAGCAGGAGAAAGAGGCTGAGCCCTGGGAGCGTCCTGCTTAAGTGCAGCAGGCACACCCAAAGCCGCCGCGCCAGTTGGCCGGCGGCCTGGGCACCGCGCCCAGGGCTCAGCCAATCTGTGCCAGGGGATGACCCCATCCCCTGTGCACGTGCAGGGCTCGTGTTACCTGCCTGCAACCCCCCCTCCTTCTTATGGGCGGAAGGGGCATTGATGTTGAAGAATCATTGCTTCAACACTGGTGATCTTTGCTTCTTTCAGTACACTGATATTGGTTTGTTAATGGAATCTTCCAAGGAGTTGGAGATGGCGTTTATAAGTGGTCCATGTTTCACAAGCATATAGTAAGGTTGGTAGTACAATAGCTTTGTAAACAAGCATTTTGGTTTCCCTGTGAATGTCCAGGTCCTCAAACACTCTGCACTTCAGTCAGGAGAAAGCCACACTCGCAGAGCTCAGGCGATGCTGGATTTCAGCAACAATGTTGGCCCTTGTGGAAAAATAACTGCCTAAGTAGGAGGAGTGATCAGCATTTTCCAATGTTACACCACTGAATTGGATTTGTGGCACTGCAGATGATGGGAGTTGTGGCCCAGCAACATTTGCAGGGCCACAGTCTCTCCATCCCTGATAGGAATGAGAGAGAGAGGGAAGAAGAGAGATTGGCATATTTTCAACAGGTTAGGTAGGTGATAGTGGTGATTACTGGGAACTCCACTGGTGCAAAACTCCCAATTCTTCTCACTCAGTTGACCTTTCTGTTCAGAAGTTGTAATCCTCTTGGTTTTAGATTTTGAAGCTGCCCCATGAAAATTTAAACTTCTGCTGGCCTATCTCAAATATCTATAATGTTTTAGCTCTTGACTGCTTGGTTCTGGATTTTATCTGTTGTTTGCCACTTTGATATGATTATTACTGTTGCCTTGTTTTTCAGGTTCCAGATGCTATTAGTCACTTTGGACATTTTATAGATAAAAAGGTTTTAATACATACTAAAAAGGTAGAGAGGAGAGGTGTACCTTGCCTGCTGCTGTACAAATGAGAGATCGTGTATTAATTTGAAATAATCAGCCAAATCTTTGACCGAAAGCCTACAGCTAGGAGATGCAGCCAGATTCATTGTGAGAGGGAACTGTCTAAGAAATGTTGAGAGAAAAGAAAGTAAACTAACTGCAGTGGTCAGTTCCCTAAAACACAATGCTTCGGTGCAGGAAAGATGATTGCAGAAGAAGTTAACACTCAATAGGTTGATCTGTAATATAATATAATATTCAACACATCCATTTTATTATCCATTGTCTCCCATCTCCAAAGAGCATTGCAAACACAGAGGCCTGGTTGTCAAGGGGCTGCCAGGAGAATGCAGGTCATCCACAGGTCAGGGGAAAGGACCTGAGATGTGGAATGCAATGAACTTTTATGCACAGAAGTAAAAACACAACAGAGTTCCTTTCGGCTCGCCTGCCCCACTTGAAGACGTTGCAGTAACTAGCACCCTCACTCACTGCAGACTGTGGCGAGTGGGAGGGATTCCCCTCTGGGCCTGTCTGGCCCTTTGCTCAGCAATGTGCAGGACTCTTCTCATTTGGGGGGTCATTGGATGAGGAGAGCTAGCTGGAACAGGACAGTTGCTGAGTAATAGAAACAGCTTCTGCCTTTCTGTCAGAGTCTGCATTCACATTGAGACTCTCAGCATCCATTCCTGTCCTGGAACGGCTTTCTTCTTCTCCCCCCACCCACATGCTCCCTCAACCCCCCTGCTTCTAGCATCTCCAAGCTTGTCCCTTCCACAGACTGGTCCCCCATATCCCACCACCACTGTCCTGGATCTAAGTCTTCCTCCTCCTCTGTGTCATCCATGGGGCATTCTTGGGCAGGTGGCAGTGCACGCCTCCTCAATTGCTGACACCAGCAGACCCTGAGGCCAAGCTCGCCCTCACACAATTCTCATTTTTCTTTGTTTCCCACCCCAGTTTCAGAATGTTAATAAAAACGGCTATGTCATTTCACAGCATCCACTGCCTGCAAAGCCTAAGAAAATTGTGTAGTGCTGTCGGTAAGATCATAACAGGTTTAATGAATAGCCAACATTCAGTTCTTGGTTGCATTCAGAGGGCACTTCATTCCATCTTCCTGATGTTTTCTTACCTGTTAATTATTGTGTTTATGTGATCTTTGACACATGGTAAAAGCCTCTTCAGGAAACAGAATGGAATCTAGGAGAAGATTAGCACTCATTCCCATGTTAATTTGTTTCAGGGAGGGGGATGTTGAGACCCCCACTAACTTGAAACAGGAGTTTTGTGTTTTGCCAGTTTTATGATCACGCCACTGATGCTCACATGACAAAATCAGAGGAGCTGTATCCTGGCATACAGCTCTTTCCCACTGTTTAGCACGATGAGGCAGTATATCAATGAAAAGGCCATAGTTACACATCACAACAGATACTGCAGTGTAAAAGGAACAATGGAAAAATTGGAAGAGGAGCACTAGCATTATAAGCAGTAAAACTACCACAATAGGCCCCACACCTGAAGGCAGCCCTTATCTCATAGAACCAAAGCCTTGAGTTTTCAGGGTGAGCAGAGAAGAGGGAGCACCTGGGAGCTCTACCAACTTTTTATCAAATTATGGTAAAAAATGTTTTGCTTCCAATTTAAATTGTTATTGCAATTTTTTTCATCGTATCATGCAATAAAAACAAACTAATCTAGGTTAAAAGAAAAAGAAAAAAAACAAAGAAAGGAAGAAAAAGAGGGGGGAATTACAAAGCCCTCTCTCAAAGGCAGATCTTAACCCATGTCTCACACAGAGGGGGGTGGACCCTCCTAGCTCTCAGCTTTCTTCTCCCAGCCTCCCACCCTGAGAGATCTTCGCATCCCTGCCTCTCACACAGGGTTTCACCAACCATCCATCACTTTCCTGTGCGTACCCTCATTAACCCAGAGTAGAAGTCCCAATTTAATTTGTATAGAGAAGATAAAAAGTTTAATGAAAACATTCTTCATTTAACTCCTTCTAGGACTAGCATTGCTCATTGCATACATCTGCCATGCTGTTTAGCAAATAAGTTTCACAAAAAGGGAAATAACTTACTTTATCTATCTATCTATCTATCTATCTATCTATCTATCTATCTATCTATGGGTAGATTGCCAAATTCTACCTTGCTTTCCGGTTAACTTTTAGCATTTTGTTCCAAATTTGCCAACAATTTGATGTCTCCGCATTACCTTCAGTATGTGTCTGTGTGATTTTCATCAGTGACAGTCTTTGCTTTTTTGACACCAAGAATGCTTTTTCTCCAATGATCTTTGCCAGCCCCTTTCCCAACGTAAAAGTGTTCAAGTCAAGAACCGATATTTCTCCTCCCGATGGCCATTGTGTCTTATGTTCATGAGTGTAACTATCCAGCTTGTCTTTTTAACTGCAACCCAAAACAGAGGACTGATGGTTTCGGGGATTTCTATGCAATAATGTCAAATCATTTCTATATGTTGGCTGTCAAATACCCTCAGTACTACATTTTTCACAGTTCCTTTTTTATTAGCTGCCTTAAAACTGCACGTACTACCCTAGATGATACATACACACAATGTGAAAGGGGGAGCTCACAACACTTTCTTCACTAGTGGGCCAGCAAATAAACAGCTCCTCCCTGCTTGCTCGCTGCTACAGTAACCATTTGCTTCTTTAACCAGAAAACGGACTTGAAGCACCTGGTAAGCAGGTGATTCATGGCATTGCCAAGCAGAAGGAATGAAGGGTGAAAGTTGCCTCAAGTCTCTTCCTTCACTCGCAGACTAAGGGCGCATTCAGATGTGAGGAATATTGCACACTTCTGTCCCATTTTCTGATGTTAACACTGTTGTGTTAGGAACTGTGGCTTTTTGACCAACATACTGGGATGCTGCACTAAATTTCATTCACTGCAGTGGGTGCGCGTGAAACATAACCGTGAACATCATTGGAAGGGGAATAGGATACAAATGCAATAAACTGTGGAAAGTTGTGTGTGTGTGTGTGTGTGTGCATCTCTGTTTCCAATTCCCAAAACTTCCCTTGCTAAACTGAAGGGAGAAACGTATATTTCAGCACTCAGAAGCTCTATGTAAGTATCATTCCTACCAAAGAAGAAGAAGAAGAAGAAGAAGAAGAAGAAGAAGAAGAAGAAGAAGAAGAAGAGTTTGGATTTGATATCCCGCTTTATCACTACCCGAAGGAGTCTCAAAGCAACTAACATTCTCCTTTCCCTTCCTCCCCCACAACTAATACTGTGAAGTGAGTGGGGCTGAGAGACTTCAAAGAATTGTGACTAGCCCAAGGTCACCCAGCAGCTGCATGTGGAGGAGCGGAGGCACAAACCCTGTTCCCCAGATTACGAGTCTACCACTCTTAACCACTACACCACACTGGTTCTGTGTGCAACCTGGATCAGACTGAATGAGACTTTGTACATTTTCACATGTGACACTTTGGAGCAAGAGCCACTTTATCCGGTATGTAATGCAGACATAAAACCTACATTTGCCAAAATGTTTGTTTTCATTACAAATGCGTCTCATCCACGTCTTCCTCATGAATAATAACTGGACAAATGGCATGAGGAGAACTCAAAAGTTTAACATAGCATAAGAATATCAGGTGCTGCATCGGTCCAACATCCTGTTACCACAGTGGCCAACAAGATGCCTATAGGAAGCCCACAAACACATGAGTTAAACCTCAGGTGTGAAAATGCTCTAGGATGGCCTGTATACTTTAGTCTGAATTGCTTGTGAATTGTTCTGTCCATCAGTTGAAGGTGGGCAGCAGTGGAAATCCCCCCCCCCCAAAAGAAAAACTGAACCTCAGATTTGGTGTTCGGTGGAGACTTAAGTGCAAATCCCAAACAACATTTGACAAGTATGGCTTGGGAAAGGATGTTGTTGCTCTGTTTAACAACATAGTTCTGGTCCCCAAAAAGAGTGACCATAATTTGCTAAATAAAGTGATGGCAACCTTCACTATAAAAGGGCAGCAGATTTCAGTAGGGTAGCCTTGTTAGCCTGTTGCAGCAAAACCAACAAAGATGTTTGTTTGCAACTTAAAGATGATAACAATCTTATTTTGACATAAGCCAGAGTCCACTCTCAGTTGCACGAAGTGCTGTCCTACTGTAGGCTAGAAGGCCCAACAGTGCAAGAAATAAGCATGCCCCACTGATATGCAGAGCACAAATGCAAGCAACAGCCAGTCAACATTCATTATAGCTTAGTCGGTAGAGCATGAGACTCTTCATCCCAGGGTCGTGAGTTTGAGCCCCATGTTGCGCAAAAGATGCCTGCATTGCAGGGAGTTAGACTAGATGAATTTTGTGTTCCTTTCCAATTCAACAGTTCTGTGATTCTATTATTCTGCCCAGTCCTAGTGGGTGTAGTAACCTAGCAAGAGGTTGGCCAAGGAAGTTGAACAGTGTGCAAAAACACACCAAGAGGGTCAGATACGTTCTGTAGTGGTCTAGTCATTCCAGTCCCAGCCCAACAATGTCAAATCTGCATATGAATTCCAACTTGACAACGTCTCACTGGAGTCTATTAAATGGGCAGCAGATGTTGCTTTAGCCACAGAACCTTTGAATATGAGGTTCTTCTGGAAGCATTAAAATGAATTAACAAGGCCAAAATGTTTTTGTTGTTTATTTTCTGATACCCCACAGTTCCTGTTGTAACAGCTTAGGCCAGCTAATAAAAAAGTACAACAATTTAAAAACAAAGTGAAAACAATACCCAAAATGCAATGTTTCATACAATCTGATGGTCAGTACCAAAGCAGAAACAAATGCTTAAAATGTAGAAATATTGGGGAAAGGAGTGCAACTTTTGAGCTGCATTGTTTCTTCCTTCTTATCATTATTGTTGGAACTTTCAATGTTGAAACCCATTAGCACCTTCCTTAAGCACTAATATATTCAGTGGTTTAGTGACCTTTTCAAATGTGACCTTTCTGGATTCCTTTCTTGAGGCTATGGGGTAAAATGATTTCACCACCTGCTTCTGGTTGCAATATGATATAATTGTATGAAGAGTCCTTGAACAAGAATAGAACAAGCTTTTGCTCTTTAGCAAATGGATTGATGCGCCTCGAAAGAGACCTGCTTAACCCCCATTGTTTCACACATGTGCATTTTTTTCCCCTTAAGTTGACAAATGATTTTCTAATAACAACCATAAATCAATCGGGTCTTAAAATAAGGTTGTCATATAAAGATAAAAACAATTATTTCCGCGCCAAATGGTTTTCCCATCCTAGTTTTCTAACATGTGCCCTGGAGGTGAAAAGTAAAAAAATATTTCCCTTGTGGCTAATCTTTGAAAGAATGGGAAATTCTGTGTAAAAATTCCATTACAGTAGAGTAGATCAAGAATAAGGATGAACTAGTGGGTAGGACTGTACAATAGATGTTTTCAAGGAAACTGTACAAAAAGGCTTTCACGGTGTCAATGTTATTTGCAAAAGGGAAATAAGTTCCTATTCATTTTAGCTTTAGGTACAACTGTTAACATGTACTTGCTGTTTTAATGTTTCAGTGACTTTTAAATCCACCACATTCTCATCTGATTAGATATGAGGTGCTTTGCTGACTGGATGCCTTCCCACAATTTTCTAAGTGTCTTCCTGTTACTCTGAGTGTTGAAGACATAAAACTTTATTTGCTGGAAAGCCACATCTTTGAAGACAGAAATGATTAATTGTGAACCTATTACCAAGTTTGTGGGGGGAAATAAAATTGCCCCAGGATTTTATTTGTGTCTTCAGCACTCTGGGATTTTCAAATTCACAACTATCAAATAGTGAATTAGGTGGCCCCTTGTATCATTGCAGGACTGGCCATGGTCACGGATTTTGAGCTGAAAACAGTATGTGGATGAGTAACGTTGAATGAGAATAAATTCCCAGATTTAACTTCAAATTTTGGAATCCACCAACCACTTTCAGTTTCAGTCTGTCAGATTCTCATTTTTCCAATCTTATGCTCAGTTCTCCACATTTTCACATCAGTTTATTATGAAAATTCACTGGAATTTCAGCGCAAATATATGACACACATTTTTGTCTGTAATTTTGCCTAACACACAAATGTGTATGTTTTGTGAAGCAATTTCCCCTAATATAATACACTTTTGTGCTATTTTCACTAATATGGGGCAGTTTATGCCCATTTCCCTTAATACACCCTTTTAAAAAAATTGTTTGGTTGGAGAACTGGATCACAAAATTCAGAGAAGTTCACATTTCAAAGGATGGCTGTGTTTCTGGGGGGCAGGGGGCAGGTGGGTGTGGGGGACAACCTGGTCCTGAATGGGGTAACTGTGCTTCTAAAGGACTAGGTGCAGGGCCTAGGAGTCATTTTGGACTCACAGCTGTCCATGGAGGCGCAGATCAATTCTGTGTCCAGGACAGCTATCTAGCAGCTCCATCTGGTACGCCGGCTGAGACCCGCAGACTGTCTCACCTGAGTAGTGTATGTTCTGGTTATCTCCCGCTTGGACTACTGCAATGTACTCTACATGGGGCTACCTTTGAAGGAAACTACAACTACCCATTCTGAAGGAAATCAGCCCTGCGTGCTCACTGGAAGGACTGGTCCTGAAGCTGAGGCTCCAATACTTTGGCCACCTCATGAGAAGAGAAGACTCCCTGGAAATGACCCTGATGCTGGGAGAGATTGAGGGCACAAGAAGGGGATGACAGAAGACGAGATGGTTGGACAGTGTTCTCGAAGCTACTAACATGAGTCTGACCAAACTGCCGGAGGCAGTGAAAGACAGGCGTGCCTGGCGTGCTCTGGTCCATGGGGTCACGAAGAGTTGGACACGACTGAACAACTGAACAACAACAACAACAACAACAACAACAACTAATCACTGGACTTCCAGTTGAGATCCAGCTTACCCTTTTACTCCAGGATTCTAACCCAACGGTAACCTTGCAAGTGGCAAGGTATCTGACTTCGGTTCTGAACCATAAGAGGCGAAATGGCCTATTACAGGAATCCTAGTGGTTCATTTCCACCTCTTTTGGGCCAATAACTCCTGATAGTATCATAGGTTGAATTTATATTTATTTCTCCTGATTGTAAATATTTTATGTTATTATTCCTATTTTAATGTAATTATTTTAGCTGTTTTTGCATGGATTGTAAGGCAGGTATGATTTGCGTGTCTATTTATGTATGAGCTTATAGCTGCAATAAAGTTTATTATTATTATTAACAACAACTAATCCAGAATACGGCTGCCAGACTGATGACTGGGACCAACCACTGGGACAATATAACACCACTCCTAAAATATTTACAATGGCTTCCAAGCACAATTCAAAGCGTTGGTGCTGACCTTTAAAGTCCTAAATGGCTTTGTACCTGTATATCTGAAGGAGCATCTCCACCACCATCGTTCAGCCTGGAAACTGAGATCCAGCTCCAAGGACCTTGTGGCAGTTCCCCCACTGTAAGAAGTGAGGTTACAGGGAAACACAGAGGGCCTTCTCAGTAGTGGTGCCCATCCTGTGGAACGCCCTCTCATCAGGTGTCAAATAGATAAACAACTACACAACCTTCTCAGTGATGGTTAGATGCATAAGCAAAATTCTTTAGCAAACCATGCAGCCATGGTTTCCCCATCCCATAGTTTTGTGAACCCTACACATGATACTGTAAGTGAAGAGAACGGCCTTCTTCTCCATCATACTCATCCGGAACCTAAAAAATATCCCTAAAAACCTCTCTTATCCTTGTATGCATGAACAGTCTATTTGTAATGACACATGATTAATAAACTAAAGGAAGTGTCTCAGTCATAGCAGACAAGTCATATCTGACACTAAGATGCAGAGTTAATTTTACAAGAAAGCAAAAATGTATTGCGAATCAGTGTGCAAGGACTTTTTCTACCCCTTTGCTAATGTTTTCCGAGTCAATCATTGGCACTAATGCCTCATCACGCTGCACGCTACTGCGAGTCTTCACTCAAAACTTGAAGCTGATGGATCAAGACAAGGTCAGGGCAGTGCCGCTTCTGTGTTTGCATGACTACAATCCCATCCTTCACAGAATGCCTTCCCATTGGCTCGATGTGTCACAGAGCTGATGGAAGGCAAGGAAGTCTCTTTACTTTCCTGTAGCAGAAGTTGGCCAAGATTTCTCTGAGCATGACACCATGCCTTGTTTGGAAGCCATGTGTTCTAATTTAATTCTCAGATCTGTCTGTCACAACAACAGGAGCACACGCTTCTTGGAAATGCTTTGATGCTGGTGACTCACAATGTTGTGCCTTTGAGCGCATGCACATCGGGATCTTTCTCTTGCCCTTGCCCGCCCCTGCATTTTATTTGGTCCTGCAATGCATGATCCTGCAAGGATTTACGGTCTGTATTGCAGTCCAGAAAGACTGAAGCTATTTTGTCATCTCTGAAGATATTGTCGCCAGGTTTAGCACGGCAGTTCCAGAGTGCACTAATCTGTACACCTCCAAATGTATTGTCATCCAATTTGTCATGACCATTCCCGAGAGTGAGGAGTGGGTTTTCGCCTATGTTTAGATACCATTGGAGGCCATTTTTTTAAAAAAAGATGTTGGACTGACCTTTCAAAACTCCGCTGATTTAAACTACCGATTGCAAAACTGCACGGATTTTTGGTTCCTTAAAATTCTCAAGCAATTCCAGATACAAGACGGCTAGTATTCTATACTTTACTAGCAATGTGCTAGTTACTACGACAGATGGATGACATGTATGGCAAAGATCCCTCAGTAGCATTTCAATAATATCTGTAAACAGGTGACAGGATCTGCAATAAAGGTTTTGCCTCCTCCGGTGAACCACTTTATCCCCCCCCCCATAGGGGTGTAAATATCCACTAACTTGAGGGAAAGAAGAAGGGTACACTCAAGGACAGCACTGATGTGGGCTGGTGACACCCAGCCACTGAGAGTCAAGCTTCCTCTTCAACTGCACATTCATATTTGGGTTTTTATTTAATAATAAGTCATGTCTGATAAATAGGAACAACCTAACCAGAGAAGCTAGCTAGCTAGCTGGACCTTGACCCTTGTCCCACCCACTCTCATAATTCACCTCCTTGTGGTTGTCCTTTCACCCATCCGCCAAATGTGCATCCATGCTTGAGGATTTTACCTTGGGCGCAGGGGAGGCAAGGCTGGCTTTTACAAACCTGGATGTGTTCCCCATTACCAAGGGACTGAGAGAGAGCAGGCTTGTGGAGACCCGCACCCCCACACACAAATAGCTGTCAACCTTCCCTTTTTTGCAGGAAATTCCTATATTATAGCACTGGAAAAAATGGAAAAGAAGGGGAAAGGTTCACAGCTATGCCCCCCCCACCTGTGATTCTGTTTCGTGGTTTTACTTGATGGTGATTAAATGCTAAGAACTAACTTTTACAGATAGATAGATGATAGATAGATAGATAGATAGATAGAAAGATAGATAGACAGATAGAAACACGGTGGTTATACAGTGGTGCCTCGGGTTACGAACTTAATTCGTTCCGGAGGTCCGTTCTTAACCTGAAACTGTTCTTAACCTGAAGCACCACTTTAGCCAATGGGACCTCCCGCTGCCGCTGCACCGCCAGAGCACAATTTCTTTTCTTATCCTGAAGCAAAGTTCCTAACCTGAAGCATTATTTCTGGGTTAGCGGAGTCTGTAACCTGAAGCGTCTGTAACCTGAGGTACCACTGTAATCAAATCCAGTCCCCCACCCCCGAATTTCCTTCCTTTCCTTATTTTAGTTTTTCTTTAGAAAAGCCCCAATTATACAAGTGCGCAATTTCACCTTGGAAAAAAGTCAGATTTGGCTTGTTCCTTCCATGTGCGTCGTTTGCCCTTGGAAAATGATTTCCAAAAAGATAGCCAGTCAAAAGATTAATAGAATTAAAATCTTTGTAGAATAAGCTTGTTCTTGCTGACAGCTAACTTGATTCCCCCCCCTTCCTTTCAAAAGACAGTAAACAGAAACAAAGCCTGCAGCAATACAAAGGAAGCGAGCACATTAAAGAGGGATTAGCTTCAGGAGGCTATGACAGATGTAAAGTGCTTTTGCACACGTTGCTATGTGATGTTGAACATATGTTGTCAATTAAAAATTGCTTAAGAAATATTTAACAAGGCAAATCTTACATAGCTCTGGTTTGTAAGAATATACTGCCTTTCTCCTTCACCACCTTTCATTTCATTTCGTGCTCTATTGTGAGAAGAAGAAGAAGAAGAAGAAGAAGAAGAAGAAGAAGAGGAGGAAACCACCTTTTGCACCATAGTTACTACTCAAATATACTTCCCAGGGTGGTGTCTTCATTGTATATCTTGGAATCCTAACATGAAGCAGCTTGCATGAAAGCATTGATTCCCACAGTCCAGTGTTGTCTCTGCTAATTGCCTCTCTGGGGTCTCAAAACAGGGGAGCTTCCCTGTCCTTCTGCGCCACTACGTCGGCTGGGCCACTGCCCTGCCAGCCAAGTGGAATTTCAAGCATTGTTTTAAAAAAAACTTCCCCCGCAAATGTCAAAGTCATACACTCCCCTGTCCTACACACCCCGATACCCTTCCATCTGAATTTAGAAAGTCTCCTGCAGAGAAGTCTGTCAATCTGTAGTGAAAACAGATGGAAGACAAAACAGCATCCATTTAAAACCAATATACAGCAAATGTTTTCTCTCCCCCCCCCCCCGAAATTTTCTAGGTGTTTGATTGCTCACGTTGCCCTGTCTTATATCTGGTTACAGGTGGGTAGCCGTGCTGGTCTGCCATAGTCAAAACAAAATAAAAAATTCTTTCCAGTAGCACCTTAGAGACCAACTAAGTTTGTTCTTGGTATGAGCTTTCGTGTGCATGCACACGTCTTCAGATACCGTTCAAACCAAGAAGCCTTCTTCCATTCTTCTGCTTTCTGTTTATAAACCCTTTTGACGTAGGCCATATATTTCTCTGTTTTGTACAGTGTCTTGAACGCTGCTGGCGCCGAAAAGTGTAGCAATCATACTGCAGGAAAACTGAGTTCTGAATCAAGGGAAATGAAAGGTGAACGTGAGAATTTAGGTGGCTGATAAAATCCATTAAAAAAGCAAATAATGTGAGAATTGAAATGAAAAGTCTAAAGGAACAGAACTGGATGCTACCTTAATGAGCTGCCACAATCTGAATTCACTCATGTCTCAGAGCGCCCTTTCAGTCGCAGATGGGAATAGGAATGTGTCCAGCCTAAGTCTGTGTGATTGGCAGGAAGGGAAAAAAAGAGGACTCAGTATTGGACAGTCATGGTATAAATACCAGACAATTTCCAACCTTCCGTTTGTGGCCTATCCAGCTCCAGCTTCCAGTTAAATTTTCTGACTTCAGGGATGCAGAGATGGAGAAAGTTGGGATCAAGCCATCTGTAGCCACAGGTTGACCTAAGTTTTGAACTGGGGAAAATAAGAGGGAACTTGACAACCAGGTTATGGTTGGGTCGGTTTCCTTTGAATTTGTCAACCTCCAACCTTTATGCCATTATTGAAATTCCATGGCACAGGCACTGCTTGTTTCTGTCTATTAAATCCTCCAGGGGGAAATAATCTATAAAAGTCTATGGAAACTCATAACAGGATATGGTTTCCATTCTGTAACTTTTGTTTTGTTTTGTTAAGTTGTGACACAAATGGTTAGGAGCACCAACGCACACCTACCTCTAACCTGTTTTACTAGAATAGACAGATTAATGTACTGATTCTGAGCTGGAAGCTTCCTTAACTTCCATCTCCGTGTAGACCTGTGACAAATCCATCTCGCAGAATCATTTTCCACCTTCCCATAGAGTCAATCTAGCTTCTGTTTGTCACAAGTTATACTTTTTGACTTTTAGGAATGAGTTTATAATACCCCTGAAATCTCCTACATATATAGCATGCAATCTTTTTTTTTTTTTAAAGAATGAATTGGAAACAGAATTTCCTCAACCACAACTTTTTAGAGGACACATAAGCCAATGCTACAAGTAGCAAGTCTGTCATTTGGAAACTGTCCTCGACAAGAATTCATATTCCTTCATGTGTTGCATTTCATGTGCTTTAGGTTCAATAATGAGAGTAAAAAAAACAGGCCTAAAATAGTCTCTATTTTTGTGGTGCATTTATGATCCATGAACCAATTCAGTCAGAAGATCTATATGGGGAGGAATTTGGATCTTATCCACTGTCCCTGCTCCACATATTAATATAAAGGTATGAATAGAACTTTTGCACGTATGCATAGTTTTGTATGCATAGTCTTTGCACAACTGTGAAGCCTGCAAAAGACAGAAACCTAAATGGGTGTACAGAATTTGTATGTGTCAGGGATCTATGTAAGGTAGCTCTGTGTGGTCAATGGCTGAACTGCATGTAGATCCATAGAACTTCCTGGGCATCAAAACTGAGCCCTGCTTGAGCACCGTGGCGTCCCTGAGCTGTGGCATGTTAATGAGTCTTTGATTTCTTCTACCTTCTGCCTTGCTCCTTGCTCCTGCCTCTTTCGGTCCTAAAAACTGGCTTGCCCCATGGCAGGGGCCAGCAACCTTTTTTAGCTGTGGGCCGGTCCACCATCCCTCAGACCATGTGGTGGGTCAGACTATATTTTGAAAAAAATAATAATGAATGAATTTCTATGCCCCACAAATAACCCAGAGATACATTTTAAATAAAAGGGCACATTCTACTCATGTAAAAACACGCTGATTCCCGTACCGTCCGCGGGCCGGATTGAGAAGGCGATTGGGGCGCATCCAGCCCACGGGCCTTAGGTTGCCTACCCCTGCCCCATGGCTTTTGATTCCTGCTCATTGCTCACCTCAGACGTTTGCCCATGGCCCAGCCCTAACAATGAGTACACCTGCATGTGCCAATGCTACATTCCAACCTACGGATGCATTCATGGAGATCTGGAGGAGACGCAGCAGGTGAGGTCTTACTTCCCTGCTCCCACATTTCACTGAACAGGTAAAAAGTGCTGCTGAGTGAGACAGAGGAAGTGGACTGAATGGAGAACACCTGACTGCATAAATCTCCAGTTGAAGAATCTTAGGGCACTATGAATTCTAGGTTTGTCAAACACAAACGTCCTTGTTCACATACTCTGTCCAGTCTGCCATGATATTCTGCTTGTTGAAAACTGCAGAATTGTGGTAGTTGTTTTTGTTATATAAAATTCAATAAATATATATTTAAAAAATAACAAAATCACAAGAAGCTATCACACAGAGCTCCTTGCTGCCACACTCTTTGGATAGAGTAGAACAAGTCTCCCTGAGAGTGAAAGCACTCAATGACATTCCATTACTCTCAAGAGAGAATTCATAGAATTGTGGAGTTGGAACGGACTATGAGGGTCATCTAGTCCAACCCCCTGCAATGCAGAACTCTTTTGCCCAACATGGGGCTCAAACCCATGACCCTGACATTAGGAGTCTCATGCTTTACTGACTGAGCTATGCCACCGCAAGCATCAAAAGAATTCTATGGAAATGACACGGTTCCCTCCATATAAACACTGATGAAGGCAGAAATTGGAGTCCAAATCATTCAACAAGCCTTTTTAAAGGTTGGCCCAAGCAGAATAGGGTGCTCCATTTGAGGCATCAAAATGTCTTGGAACAGGCTTTTTAAGTTTCAGCACCACCTTTTGTGGGAATACGTTTTCAGGTGCTCCTGCACCTTGCCGCAGTATGGTAACCTTCCGCGCTATGCACGGAAGGCAAAAGGATCAGGCAAAGGTTTGTTGCCTGCATCCCTCCGCGCTAGCAGCAAAGCGCGCCAAAACAGCCTTTAGTAACGGTCGGGAAGCAGTTTCCCGCCCGGAAACTCAGCAGAATACTATGTTATGATTGGTTAATGATGATGTTATGACGTTATTCAGTTTACTAATAAATGGCCCCTGCTCTCTGTAGCGGTGTGTAGAGTGTGCGAGACAAGCCAAGAGAGAACAACCGTGCGAGACAAGCCTAGAGAGAGAGAAAGCGAAAGAGAAACCAAGCCGCACAGAGTGGTAGTCGGGAGAGCGCAACTCCACCATTGACTGCAGTCTCTTATTTCTTTTATTTCTAAATTTTATTTCGCCACCTTCTTAGTTTTGGCCACCTCTTTTATCCTTTCCTTTTTGGAACCTCAAGCCTTCGTAACTCCAGAGGAGCCTCCGTGACTCCAAAGAAACCTCCGGAACTCCAAACAACAATCTCAACGACCTTCAGCTTCATAACCAACGGACCCATTCACGGCCAGTGGGAGCAGGCACTCCAGGAATTACTGGCTGTCCCAGATGTTGGTTATCCCCACAACCTTTTCTACTATATAGAACTGAGCATGCAAAGTGACATGAGTTTTGGAAAAATGAAAGTGATACGAACAGTTTTCTTCACTGCTTCACCGTCATCAGAGTCAAGTAGTGTACATATATTATTTGCTTAGATGCTGTGGCCAATATTGAACACCCTTTTTACAAGAAATAATTCCAATGAATATCCATTAATATCTACATTAAAAAACTTGTCTAAGTAATTAATCACTTCCATAAACTGACCACTTAAATGCCCCGATTGTACTGTTTTCAGCATTAAAAGAAAGCCTGCTGAGGTTAATAAAAGCCTGCCATTATTTGCTATATGTTTCTGGTCTATTTTAGTCATATAGATTCGCAAGCTCGAATGCGCATGTGTTGCTAAGAAACACATTTTACACATTCTTTTCCGGGGCTAAATCCTATAAAACCACATTATATAATGTTTATTCGCAGTATCTGAAGTAGAGTACGGTAAATTGATTACTGCCAGTTCAAATCCAGTTATTGTGATATCCCAAGGAGAGAGGAAAAACGGAAGACAAAACTCAAATAATACCAGGAACGTACTTACTTATCCTGAGAAATTTCAGAGGGAGATACAAGGCCCAAATTAGACATGATGAATCTTTGCATGAAACATACAGGCTTTTAAATATGCAAATTACATCAGCTGGGGTGCTAATAATTAAGAGGATTTAGAGCCAGTAAGAAGAGCGAATGTAACCCTTTCCTCCTTTGCTGTGGTGCAGAGGAAAATCCCCCTGCCTTATTTGAAGCTGCTCCTTGTTTTGGAGGGAAATTCCCCATTCATACCAATGCACAATTTCCTTCCTATGCAAACCCTTGTTTCAGAAAAGGGGTTTTCTTTAGGACTACAAGAAGAGCAGGATAAGGTTAACTTCCACTTACATTCCTGTTCTCATCCCATCAATTATCAGTCCCTACATCTGATGGAATCAGAGACGTGGGTGGCGATGTGGTCTAAACCACTGAGCCTAGGGCTTGCTGATCGGAAGGTCGGCGGTTCGAATCCCCGCGATGGGGTGAGCTCCCGTTGTTCGGTCCCAGCTCCTGCCAACTTGGCAGTTTGAAAGCATGTCAAAGTGCAAGTAGATAAGTAGGTACCACTCCGGCGGGAAGGTAAACACCGTTTCCATGTTTCGCCAGAAGAGGCTTAGTCATGCTGGCCGCATGAACTGGAAGCTGTACGCCGGCTCCCTCGGCCAATAAAGCGAGATGAGCGCCGCAACCCCAGAGTCATCCGCAACTGGACTTAACTGTCAGGGGTCCCTTTACCTTTTTACATCTGATGGAACTTGTTTTTTTTTTTTTTTCAAATCCTGAACAAAACATCCTGGAAGGGCAAATTGGGACATGACTTCCCTGCACCATCTCACTGTCACTGCCTCCCCCCCCCTACCATCCTGCCACTGACCACCTTTACGCGCCACCCCGGCTGCCTCACCATGCCACTGCCCTTATGTGCCACCACTATCTCCCCACCACCACCCCACTGCCACACACCCTTACGGCTGAGGAGGCCGAGGCCAAGGCAGTGGTGGCAGTGCCAAAACAGGAGTTCTCTGGTTGACATCAGAAGCTGAGGTGGCTTCTGTCAATCTGGAATGCTTGGCTCAAAAAAGGGCGGTTGTGCTATACGACATAAAATGCTGACACACATTTAAGCTCATGTCTGTTTTGGTCCTCATTTTCTAGGTTGGCTTTGAGATGCAAATGGTTTGATTTTGCATTTCTGGATAATGATACTGCAGTCCACAAAGGTCATGAAATAGTTTGCTACTGAACAGGTTTTGTAATTTTACATCAGCTGACTGAACCTCTGTTGCTTGCTTTACGGCAGGTACTTGTGCCTAGGGTTGCTCCCACAATGAGTTTGAATGGGGGTCCCATAAGTCTCTGGTTTAGCCAGGATTTATGTTAGGGGGCAGAACTGACATGATTTGGCAGTTAGTTGAGTATTTCCAGTGCTTTTTTTCTGGGGGGGGGATGCAGGGGTACACATACCCCTAAACATTTTGTGAATCTAAGTTTGGCCTCATTGAGGAGCAGTATTTCAATATGAGTAGGAAAATGAGAGTACCCCTTGTAGTAGCGTGGGGATAATGATTTCAGCAAGTGATTTCAGCTCTCTGACATAGCATGCAGGAGACAGCTTCTTCATGTAACGCTCTTTATTCAGGCAATCAATCAATCAATCAATAACAATTTATTTGACCATCAGTCAGAACACAATCATCCATACAAATTTTAAAACCTATTCAGGCAAACAAGACTGGGGAACTGAGGAGAGGGAAGCTACATTTATAGGGATAGAAGACTGGCTAGAAAGGATACATTTTGGAGGGAACAATCTCAAGCAATCACAAAGCTGCCTTTTGGTGGGAACCAATAAGACTGAGGATCCAAATGCAGCAACTTGAATGAACCAATAGTAGCTGTTCCTTCTGGAACAGGAAGGCAGTTACTTTCCCCTAATGTGAATACAGACAATAGTAATACAGATATGATAACCCTTGAATCAATACACAACACCCCTAAACATTTTTAAAGAAAAAAAGCACTGAATATTTCTATTGTTTTACTTGATCTAGGGGGGGCAGCTGCGCCCTGCCCCCCCTGGCTATGTCCATGTCCCCACATATTTCCGATTCTCCCTTTCTGTAAAGGGATGTGCATCCTGCCAAATTTAAGCACTTTTTGGGCCCTTTGCGTTCACTGTGATTATTGGAGCACATGCTTAATTCTTCCCATTGAAACTAATGTGGTGTCAAAGTACTTAAACTTTGGCTGGCTATTGTATACATGCTAATTTTGCAGTGCAGCAAAAAAAAGGGGGGGAAATTCCCAATTTGATGACTCAAAAATATTCATAGCCATTGTAATGAATTCTGGATGTAGTTGCTTAACAGCAGGATTAATGAAAAATGACAATGTTAAAGACGATTCTTTATTACCAGTGGTGTCACATCAAAATACCCAACAAAACGTTTAGAGTGAGAAGTTGAGCCATCTGGAAATAAACCTGATTTAAAACAAACTGTGTTGATATTACACTGTGCTTTTTATGCTCTCATTTGGGACTGCTGGTGACAGTGGCAAAATTAACCAACAAATAAATACAGGCTTGCTCTACATAATGCCAAGCACTTGGGGCTGCTGTTATTAGTTCAACCCCATGTGAAGAATATTTATAATATAAGGTACAGTTAATATATTCCTGGGCTCCTAAAGACACAGGACTTAAAGACTTTTATAGAAAATGCCTCAGCAAGGACTAAAGAAAGCAAAATATTGGAATCCTCTTCTGATTAAAAATCCTCGTACTGTAGAAAATACAATGCCATTTAAGCAGTGTTAGAAACTCAGTTATATAATCTAGGTGCCGAACGGCTCCTCGAACCAGGGTTACGGTAATCAAAACAGAATGCCTGGTTACCATTCTTGAGCCAGATGGCTCAAAAGTCATATTTTTTCAATATGACTTTTTGGTTCCTGGAATTCATTCTGATTGTGCAGATAAAATATAACAGGTAGAATTCTACAGAATGTGTTGCTAGTGTGTGAAAACAGTCAAGATCCAAGGATCCCCAGGCAACATCTCCAGATGGTGGAGAAGTCAGGCACCATCCTGGCACCCAGGCATCTTCACTTGGTTCCAAGATGCATAATGCGCCAGGCAAATTTCAAACACTGAATTTAACACATACACCCCTTAAGCACGTGGCCAAGAACGGGGGGACAGGAGTCGATACGATTCTCTCTCCACCCCACAACCACATGTTTAATTAGGGTTTAAAATCCTAATTGAACACTGCTTGAGACCCCGAAATCAGTTTGGGACTGTGATCCAGGACATGATAGCTCCAGCTTCTCCTGGGTCACATCACAGCTACTTCAAAGCATTGGAATGAGTCCTGAATCAGATTGGGAGACCCAAGCACACAATGTCAGCTACAGCCACAAACCATGAACAAACAATTGTTCATTTGTTTTAGTACCTTGTAAGCTGCTTTTGATATTGTTTGAATAGAGCAGGAGTGATGACATGACCAAAAGAAATAATTCCCCTGTTTGTTTGTTTGTTTACAGCATTTCATTACAGTTGGATGGCTATCTGTCATGGGGCATGGTTCATTACAGTTGGGTGGCTATCCGTTATCTCCCACTTGGACTACTGCAACACACTCTACGTGGGACTACCTTTGAAGGGGACCTGGAAACTACAACTAATCCAGAACGCAGCAGTTAGACTGGTGACTGGGAGTGGCTGCCGAGACCACATAACACCGGTCTTGAAAGACCTACATTGGCTCCCAGTACGTTTCCAGGCACAATTCAAAGTCTTGGTGCTGACCTTTAAAGCCCTAAACGGCCTCGGCCCAGTATACCTGAAGGAGCGTCTCCACCCCCACTGTTCAGCCCGGACACTGAGCATAGCTGTCAACTTTCCCTTTTTTGCAGGAAATTTCTTTATTCCAGCGCTGTTTCCTATTCCAAAAAAAGGGAAAGTTGACAGCTATGACACTGAGGTCCAGCGCAGAGGGCCTTCTAGCAGGTCCCTCGATGTGAGAAACTAAGTTACAGGGAACCAGGCAGAGGGCCTTCTTGGTAGTGGCACCTGCCCTGTGGAACGCCCTCCCATCAGATGTCAAAGAAATTAACAACTATCTTACTTTTAGAAGGCAGCCCTGTTTGGGGAAGCTTTTAATATCTGATGAATTATTGTATATTAATGTTTCGTTGGAAGCCGCCCAGAGTGGCTGGGGAAACCCAGCCAGATGGGCGGGTATTAATAATAATAATAATAATAATAATAATAATAATAATAATAATTACATGGGTAAAGTGAACTGAGGGCATCACATTCATTTTTATCAGGGCTTGCCCTACCATTAGGCATTGTGAGTTGGCCGCTTCAGGCAGCAGATTCAGGCTATCGCATGTGGACAGCAAAATGTTAGTTATTTTGCCATTGTTCCATTGTGACTACCTGCCGGTGTGTTTGAGGGAAGTTCTGTGTCAGGTGCCAGAATAGGTTGACTGGTCTCAGGCACCCCACCCTTTGACTTGCAAGCCAAACATCTTTGGCAGGCCCTGATTTCAATGCAGTATTTTCTTGGCAAACAACAATATCATATGTCTCAACAAATGCTAGGATATGTCACTTAAAAAAAAAACAAAAAAAAAAACCTCCATATTAACAACTAACACTCCTGTGTATGTTGATTCCAAAGTAAACCTCTCTGAACCAAATGGGATTTGCTCCCTGGTAAGTGTGTTTAGAATTGCAGCTTAAGAGGCAACCAAATTCAATCAAGAAAGCAAATATTTTGATCAGGAAAGTGTTCATAAAATAACCCACAACACTTTCTAATGATTTTTATTTTCAGCTTGAAAAGGTAGAAGCTGGCATCTTGCATTTTTGTGAAACAAAACAAAACAAATCCTTAATCTGTGCCAATGATGAAAAAGAAAGGTACCTGATGCCATACTGAGAAATGTTCTGTCATCCAACAGATTATGTGTCTGTTTTAAATATTCAGTGTGTTACCTGTATTGACTTGGACGGCAGTGGGGGGGGGGCAGGGAGGGGAGGAATCTCATTTCTCCACTTGTTGTTAAAGATTGATATGCAGTTATCACAGCTCTTTTTAAAAAGGAAAACACGATCAGTGAATAGCAACAACATAGAAGCTGGCATTAACAGCTGTCTCTGAGCTTTTAAGGTAATGACAAGTGTCATTAAAACCACATTTTCATTAAAATCTAAAATACTACCTAAAAATAAAGATGGTTTCTGCCACATGGAACTTAGAAATAGGCAGCAGCAGCAGTTAGTGAATTAGAAGAAAACTTCAGTAAGGCTAAAACAGCTTTCTTTACTGCCACTCTGATCTTCACGAGGGAAGGTTATATCTTAGTTTACAGTGGCACCTCGTGTTGCGTAACCTCCAGGTTATGGCATCTTTGGGTTACAGCCGTGGCAAACCCAGAAGTGTATACTTCCGGGTTTCGCCGCTCACACATGCGAGGAAGTGCTCTGTGCACCATGCGCAGAAGAGCTTGTATGCTATGCGCAGAACAGGCGCCTCTAGTTACGGACTTTTTGGGGTGCGCACGGCACCCTGAAACGAATTAAATCCGTAACCAGAGGTACCACTGTACTTGGCAGTCTTCCATATTTGTATGCTACCCTTGAAATACTGTCACTGCATAGTTTGGATAGTTTAACTAATACCCAGTATTATTAAGAGGAAATTAAGTTATTAATTAACCCTTAAATAAAGTTTTAGCTGAATCTCCATGCTGCATATGTATTAACCAAAAATTGAGTTAAAATGTTATTCTTTAGAATTGATATTGTTCAAATTGCAGCAGTTGCTGCCTCGTTTTTATCGTTTTATTGTTTTATGTCGAGTCGCTCCAAATTGTATGTTCTGTTTGCTTTGTCTGTTTTATTTTGATATGGGCCAATGGCCGTAATAAATTTACTTACTTAGCCTTGAAATACAGCGTGCATCGGCTTTCCCAATTTATCCTCCCAACAATCCTGTGAGGGGGGCCTAGGCTGACAAAGTGGCTGAGCAGAGATTTGAATCCAGGTTTGCTCAATCCACATTCATCATTCTATCCACTAGTGCACACAGGCTCTGTATTTACACAGACACACACACACACACACACACACCCCAGGCTTGTGAAGTCAAAAATATCGCTAATATCAGTAATCCAGTGGCTATTCCAGTCCCAGATCTCGTGATGTTTGCCAAGTACATGCACGACTTTGCTGCATGGACTCTGTTCACAAGCCCTGGAATCCCAGCAGGACATTCAGTGAAGAACCAGATGAAACCCACAACAAACCTTGACTAATAACCCGCACTGATGTTTTCCCTGGGTTTCAGGTACAGCCTGTGAGAATGGAGCCAGGGATCCCATAATAGTTGGTGGTAATGGACATAGGTATGAGGGATGGGAGTTATTCATACAATTCACAGAGTTCATAGAATTGTCACATGCACTAAGAAACGAGAGAGAGAGAGAGAACCAGGGAAGCCTACAAACTACCTAACCAAAACCAAAACCCAGTGCTTGGAATGGTTTGTAGTCACAGGTCACAGTGCCGGATTTACGTATAAGCTAAACCAGTGTTTCCCAACCTTGGGCCTCCAGCTGTTTTCAGACTACAATTCCCATCATCCCTGACCACTGGTCTTGCTAGCTAGGGATGATGGGAGTTGTAGTCCAAAAACAGCTGGAGGCCCAAGGTTGGGAAACACTGAGCTAAACAAGCTATAGCTTAGGGCCCCACTCTCTTGGGGCCCCCCAAAAAATTAAAGGAAAAAAGAAACCTGGATGTACATTTCCAAAATATAAGATAAAAAATAAAATAAAACCTACATACAGCAACAGTGTTGTAAGTTATGATGTAAGTCGTGGCCCCTGCTTGCTAGCCTGCTCCCTAAAATATCACTGGTTTCCTCATTTCTATACATAGGGTGCCTACATTCTGCAGGTGCAAATGGCTTTAGATACCTGTTAGGTCCATAACTTACCATATAGCATGTATTCAACACGAAAAACAGCGACAATTTGTTGTTGACAAAGGAAAGCTGGACATATAAAGGGCCCCATTACCTTCAGTAGCTTAGGGCCTCATCAAACCTAAATCTGGCCCTGTTTGTAAACACGCAGTCTAATCTACATGTCTACAATCTGCTCTGAGAATGTTCCATTAGATGCCAACCATGGAGATCATTTCCAAATGGTGGAGCAAACTGCACTCCTCGCCCATATTTATTGGAATGCACTTAAACCCACCATAGACATACATATCTGGCGAGGGTTCTTTGTAACCACCTTGAGCATTTGTTGTTGTTGTTCAGTCGTTCAGTCGTGTCCGACTCTTCGTGACCCCATGGACCAGAGCACGCCAGGCACGCCTATCTTTCACTGCCTCTCGCAGTTTTGCCAAACTCATGTTAGTAGCTTCGAGAACACTGTCCAACCAACTTGTCCTCTGTCGTCCCCTTCTCCTTGTGCCCTCCATCTTTCCCAACATCAGGGTCTTTTCTAGGGAGTCTTCTCTTCTCATGAGGTGGCCAAAGTACTGGAGCCTCAACTTCAGGTTCTGTCCTTCTAGTGAGCACTCAGGGCTGATTTCTTTGAGAATGGATAGGTTTCCATAATCCGTATTCATTCCACAAATTTGGATATTTCTCTCTTTTCAAAGTATCTGCAGGAAAACTTTGTGGACCAATTAGAAGTCTTGTCTCTTGACTATAAGATCGCACCAGGATTTCAGGAAAATTAAAGCTGTCAAAAATGTACACAATTAAAATTTGTAAAATTAATGGACTGCGAAGAGTAAAGGGTTTGCAGTAGGCAGACCAGATGATCTGGTCAACAGGAGATGCTATTAAAGTGATCATGATAAATGGTGACAGGTAGAGATTCTCTAGGCTGAAATTCTTATCTATTGGAAATACCAAGGGCAGCCTTGAAAGAGCTTTGTAGCTGAAAAGTGATATGATTTAAATTCCCTGCTGGTTTATAGCCAACAATCTGAAGGGAAAGTGAACTACCTATATTGGTGACTCAGTGGAGCATCATGGATTTTGTGGTTTGGAGCAAGAGCTGAACCTGGGATTTAGCTTAGTGAGCTACCCAAGACTGTGGTTGCTCGGACCTCAATGTCCCCCTCAGGCTCTTGCACTATTCGGACCACATCAGCGAGGCTGAGAAGGGGGTCTAGTCATCTGGGCAGCCCAAGACTTCCATCCACACTGTCCAGGCTTGCGTTCAAGAGAGAGATTAAGTCCTCTTCTAAACACCATAGAAATAGGAATTCAGTCACAGAACAGGAACAAGTAATATTAGCCCTAGTAACTGGAAAGTAATACAAAACCTGTGGATTAGTCAAACCTGTTTAAGTAGTACCAGAATCCTGTTGTACTGCACCTGCCAGGTCAACAGAATATCATTTTTTTGCCTATTTCTCCTCCAGTCCTAGGATAAGTTCCCAATTTCAGAACAGCTGTCTAGTACTGCTGTCCAGTAATAGACAGCAGGGCTCCGGGAATGAGATAGTGGCAAAGTCTGAAGTGCAGGAGCTCTTAATGACACAGCCCCTTAGTCTCATCTCTAAAGAGAGTCCATAGTCTGCCCTCAAAAATCCAGCAATGCTGGCAGATGTATGGCGGATCCATTATATGAATATATATCAAGTTGTGTATCCATAGCAGTGACCAGAGGAGGAATGACTGCTGGGAAGAGCACAGAGAGAAGAAACACCATAGTGTACCTGCAGCAGAAAAAACAACAACAGGCACCTTAATCTGCCCCAGCTGCAACAAAACATGTTTCTATAGCCACAGCAGGTGCTGCAACCTTCCAACAGTTTGACCTCGCCCCCAAAAGCGCACTCCTCCATTGGCTACAATGGACAGATACTATCAAAGCTACAATGGTATGGTAGAATTTTGGGGATGCAGATGAAGAAAAACATTATATACCTATCTGAAGAAGTGTGCATGCACATGAAAGCTCATACCAAGAACAAACTTAGTTGGTCTCTAAGTTGCTACTGGAAGGATTTTTTTTATTTGTTATTTTGTTTTGACCGTGGCAGACCAACATGGCCACCTACCTGTAACATTTACCAACTAGATCCCAAACAGCAGTAATGCATAGCAGAATACCCGTTTCATTTGTATCAGCTGACCGTCAGTCATAGAATAATGAGTTGGCAAAGGGTGGGCAAGTGGCGAGCATGTTGTTAAGTCAGAGGGATCCTGTGCCTTCCCTCCACCCCAAGCTTGCAACGTTGTCAAGTACCACCCCAGCAGATGGTGCCACCATTTCTACTGGAAAAATAGTACTGGAGAGCGTGTTCTCCTTCATGGAGAGCACGTGTTGCGGTGGGGGCTAGCAAGTCACCCCTCTGCTGCTGGGCAGGTTTGTATGGATGGCCACTACTGCGATTGGGCTCTGGCTGTCATTGGGGAGATTTCTATGTTGCAACTGGCTTCGTGCATCGGATCGCCCGCCCTCCCACCCTGTTATTAGGCCTCTGCGTTGACCTTGCTATGCCTGTCATGGGGTCGTCTGCGTTGTAGCAGGGGCCTGGTAGGAATTTTTCCACTTGGCTGATTGGCTGGTGCCATTTGGTTTTCGCCTACTGCGTAGCAATTAGTCACAACTTGCTAGGTTGGCGGTTAGGCATTGGTTATAAATTGGTTTAGGAGGGGCAGAGTTGGCTGTGGTTGCCCCTCCTATGCTGCGAAGGGGCAGGTTGGCTGTGGTTGCCCCTTCAAGGCTGCGGCGGCGAGGGGAATTCCGTTAAAGCAATCCAGGGGCTCGCCATGCTTGTCCGTTTCCCCCTGGTCGGGGGCCAGGGCCCACGAAAGAGCCCCTGGGAGCATTTGGGGAGAACGGGCGCACATTCTCTCCCCAAAGTGTTTCCCCCTATACTGACTCCACAGGCGGATGGATGTCAGTTCTGTCCCCAGCGGGACAGATAGTCTTAACCAATGCCTAAGCAACCACTCACTTATTTTGTATTCAATAAAGTTGTGGCCAAATTAATGCCAAAAACCTTAAACTTATATCTAGTGTGAAGTGTGTTTTACTTGAGGGGTGGATTGGGGACCTCGACACGCAACTACTTTGCCCCATGTTCCAGCTCCACTGCACCAGCTATCTTCAGAGTGTGAGGACTGTGGGATTATCCATTGTGTTTGAGTAGGGATTAGCAAGAAATGGTACAAAACACAGCTGTTGCTCAGTGTCTCCTCTATCTAGATCAGCCCTGGCTGGTGTTAGGCCACGGATAAATGCAACCCGCCAAAAGGCTTGAATTAGAAGAAACAAAACAATGAAGACCTTGTTTCTTTTTTTTCTAGTTTGACTCTTGAAGACTTATTGCTTTATGCAGAAGAATGTTAGCACAAATATATGACAAATTAATTAGCATGTGCCTGCGATTCATTTATCTTTTACGGCTGGAGATCCGTTTTGGCAGAAGAAGCTCACCAGGGGCCGCACACTAAACAACACATTTACCCTAAAATTAAGAGTTATTTCCCAATTAGGCTATACCAACTGCCCAAAGCTACCGCAGGACGCTAAGAGGAAGTGCTTCAGCTACCTGTTAATGTATCCTGGATTTACTTTTGATTTATATGAATTCACTTTTGCTTGTATTAAACCACTTATAAGAATGCAATTAATTGTCAAATATATCCATATTTTGGACAGTCATAATTAGATGCCGCTGCCACAAGCTCAGCAAATGAATGGCTCTAATTATCCTGGAGCCAACACCAGTGTGTAGACTGGGAGAAGTTTGTGGTTCTTTCCGTCTCGAAAAAAAATGGGACGATACCATGCAAATAGTGTGCCATTTTTAAATATATATGTTTCCTCATTTCCTCATTAAAAATATACCCCCCCCACACAGTTATAGAGCAGCAGAATATCTGAGGTCACAAACATTCTGTCAGGAAGCCCCCCTCCCCACGGCCGGTAGCATCCCAGGATCGTTTGCAGTACAGGGAACCACTCCCGTTGTTCAGCAGTTCATCTTCCCCCTCCTCAGGAGGAAGCGACCATTCCTCCAGTGGGGAGGGGGAGTTGGAGGCAGGAAGTCGGCGCAGGGGCTCTGAAGGGATCGCAGAGCCTGAGCACCAAGGGGGAAGCGGGGAACAGGAACAGTTTCCCGCGCCCAGAATTCGCAGACAGGAAAGACGTGGAAGGGGGAAGCGGGGGTTTCGAATCCTGTGCCTCTTTTGCTGGACCAAGAACCGGAAGGGTTTATTCCCGGACTCTGCGGAGGGATGAGATGGACATTTGAACTTTTGCTCCACTGTAAATATCTGCACAATAAAGAACTTAGTTTTTAGAAGTTCTGCGTTCGGCTGATTTCTCATGAGCAACCAGTGAACGGCCTTACACATTCATTCAGATGAAGGTCCATTACCACTTGTAATAATTATTAATTACATTTTTATCCCATACTTTCTCCCAAGGCCTCGTACACCAGACCAGCCCCTGAGATAGTCATTGTCCCAATGCCATACAGTGAGCTTTACGGCTGAGTAGAGGTTTGAACCTGGGCCTCCCACGTCCAACTCTGATATGCACACAGGGTCTCCTCTTGAGTAGAAAATGCATCTATTAAAACAAGACCAAGATGTGTTAGAGGGCTGCGTTGGTGTCTGTTTCCATCCGCTGGTTTCTTGGTTTTATTACTGCCAAGATGAGATACCTGTTTTGGATTTTTGTACTCGAAAGAATGCTTTTGGAGAATGGGGGTGTTTGGGGCTTTTATGTCAGGGCACGTGCCAGATAAAGTTAAGCCGCACTGCTTTCAGTGGAAAAGGTAAGCATGTGCTTATCTTGAAATATACTTGGTTGAATCTTGTTTGCAGATTGCCTCGAGTTATGGGAAAGGTCAGATGGAAATGTATGTAATAAATAAACAACATATTAGTAGGAACAAAAAAAAAATTGCAGGTGTTGAGTCAGCATCAGGCCATTCTCTAGCTATTTCTGGCGCGAATCAAAATGGAGGCACTGGACATGTAGCTAGTACATTAATAACTAATCTGTTGTTAATTTCTACATATATACACCATTACAGAACATTCAAAGTCACTGTACATTTTTAATTAAAAACAATTATAATTAAAAATGGAACTGCACTCAGAATGTAGCATAGACTGAACTTATGAACTCTGACAAATTGGAAAAAAAATGGGGAACATAGAGATAGAACTTAGGAATTTGTGGGGCTAGCTGAGTCTGAGTCTCGTGGTCCTAGCCCCGGGGTCAGCATTGTAGTGCCCCTGGGTGCAATGGTACTCTGGATATGCCACCAGAATAGGTGGCGCCCATGGCATTCTCTTCCATTTTCACTTATGCCCACGAGTCCCAAAGAGTTGGCAACACTGATCTAGTATATAATAAAAACAAACAAACAAAAAAATTCCTTCCAGTAGCACCTTAGAGACCAACTAAGTTTGTTCTTGGTATGAGCTTTCATGTGCATGCACACTTCTTCAAATAGGTATATAATGTTTTTCTTCATCTGCATCCCCAAAATTCTACCACGCCATTGTAGCTTTGATAGTGGAGTGGTTTGTTCCTAGTATGAGTTGCCTCCGTTTTAACAACTGCAGACCCTCCAAGTATCCCAATTTTCCAGGGACCTCCCTGATTTAGAGAAGCCATCCCGGTTTCTGATTTGATCCCGGAATGTCCGGCTTTTCCTTAGGACATCCCTATTTTTATCAGAGAAATGGTGGAGGGTATGGAGTTATCTGACCCCCGAGTCGTCTGAAGGCAATCCAGTATAGGAGTGTTCCTCAACCTTGGGTCCACGGATGATTTTGGCCTACAACTGTCCCCAGATGATTCGGGCCGAGAAACATTTAAAAGCACGAGTGTGGATGAGTCCTAAGCGCACCCCTCCACCTGTCACCTTTTAAACTGATGCCAAAACCAGAGGAGCAGAAAGTTCAAAATAGAAAGTCCTCTTCAACAAAAAAAAGAGTGGGGTATCATAAACCACCTGCTCATCCCTGACCACTACCATGTTGGGCCACGGTGGACCAAACAACATGGTTGACCTGAATCTCCTCACAAACTGACTGCTACATATTTTAAAACAAGCTGCAAGTCAGGAGAAGGAGACTAAGGGAGTAGTTACCCGAATGACTACTCTTTCCTTTTGCAACATGCATTCCTTCTGCGAGGAATCAAAAACTTCAGCTCCGTATACATATCTGACCTCCCGAAACGATTCCTACAGTATTTCAGCAGTCCAATTATGTAAGGAATAGGTGAGACTTCTCGTTTCATGACTTGGGAATAGATTAAATAATTAGATGGAACTGTGTGCAGTGTTCCTTCGTCAGCAAGTTAATAATGTTCCTGACACACTAAACAAGTGTAAAATAGGGTTATTCACAACTATTACTAAGTTAAAATATAGAAAGATAACATTACACATAAGTTAAATGGTTTTTTTATTTAAAAAAAACTGGCAAAAGTCAACAGAAAAGGCATCTGAGATTGCGGGGTGGAGTTGCTATGTGTGTGTTCTTTTTTTTAAAAAAGTGATAATTATGCTTGTACGTTTTTTCACTTCATTATTCTTGTATGCATTTGTATTGAAACAAACTGACTGTCTCCATTTTATGACACCATATGTTTGTTGTGGCCTGTGTGGCATCCCCTCACTGGATGTACTGTAGCTTCCTCCTTAGATAACTGGGAACTAGCTGAATCCTTACTCTCGCCCAGGTAACAATTCCTGCCTGCTATTCTGACTTGCTAAAACTGACAGCATTTAAACACTGGGTGTTTCTTAAGCTCACAATACTGTCTGAAATCTTTTAAGGCTTCTGGCAAGGTTTTTTTTGTTTGCTTTTTGGTTGGAACCGCACACACATTTTGCATGCTGTTGTGGCTATCGAGTGCCTCCTTACCAATGTAGTGCAAAATAATTGCAACGCTATAATCTTCTGGATACAGAAGATTGTTCTTTGCTCTGGATACAGTGAAGTACAGAAGAAGCTTTTGCTCCCACTTCCTCCAGCTGCCTCCCAAATCTCCTGTCACCCTCATCTCAGAAGGCTTGAAGACATTCATTTTGAAGCTTCCAGCAAACACTTTGTCAGAAATATTTTTGGCTCACTGAAGCTGCAGGTCCACTTCTGACACCATGTAGCATCCCATGGGTTCAGGAAACGTACAAGTGTGCTGACACCATTGGATGGCACCTTTTGTCCCCCAGAACCATTGGACTCTACCTGTGAACTCACTTTGAGCTCTACTCAGAAATCTCTGCATGTCCTGCCCAGTTAACAGATCTCTCTCTTTTTTTTAAGGGCAACTAATTGACTGGTGAAGCAGAAAATAATTGCCCCATTTAATGATGGCTTTTCTCAGTTCATATATTCCATTGCATGGATCAAGTCCTGCAAAATTTAAAGGAGGTGAATGAGCTCCTGGCCATCAGCATTCTGAATTATAGGGCAACCAAAATGGTCAAAGGCCTGGAAACGATGCCTTATGAGGAACGGCTTAGGGAGCTGGGTATGTTTAGCCTGGAGAAGAGAAGGTTAAGGGGTGATATGATAGCCATGTTCAAATATATAAAAGGATGTCATATAGAGGAGGGAGAAAGGTTGTTTTCTGCTGCTCCAGAGAAGCGGACACGGGGCAATGGATTCAAACTACAAGAAAGAAGATTCCACCTAAACATGAGGAAGAACTTCCTGACAGTAAGAGCTTTTGGACAGTGGAATTTGCTGCCAAGGAGTGTAGTGGAGTCTCCTTCTTTGGGGGTCTTTAAGCAGAGGCTTGACAGCCATCTGTCAGGAATGCTTTGATGGTGTTTCCTGCTCGGCAGGGGGTTGGACTGGATGGCCCTTGTGGTCTCTTCCAAGTCTAGGATTCTATGATTCTATGGTGTAGAATTACCTGGCTTACTGCCCCATGGTCACTTAGAAACAGAGGGGCAGGTAACAGTATCAGGTGCCCTTTTACACCAGCCTAGCCTCTTCAGGTGTTCTGTTTGTTTGTTTGTTTGTTTGTTTGTTTGCTTGCTTGCTTGCTTGTTGGTTGGTTGAAGAAGAGACTTGGATCAATTTGCTCTAGCAACAACTGATCTTACCTGAGCAGGCAAAAGCAGCCAAGGTTAGAGCAAATGGTTTGTAAGAGACCATCAGAACTTATTGGTGTCCATGGAAGACTGAAGAACTACCATCAATAGAAGAATGGCAGATGAAAATGATGGATTATATGGAGCTCGCAGAAATGACCAGGAAACTCTGTGACCAGAGGGACGACGCAGTAGAAAAAGAATGGATGAAATTTAAATTGTATTTAAAAAATCATTGTATGATTGAAAGTTAGATATAACTAGAAGGTAAGATAGGCTGTAGATTAGAAGATAGGTGGTTAAGTTAGACGATGAGGAAGAATAAGATAAACAGGTAAGATTAAATAATTAAGGCAATAGGTTTTAAAATGTGATTAATATGTGTAGGAATTCAATATATTTAGAAAATTTAAAGATTGGTAAGAAATTTAATTTGTTTAGATGGTACTAAAGATGATTAGACAAGGGACGCAGGAAGAGGAGACAGGAGGAAGTCCCATTACAATGTGAGGAAGGAGTAACAGATGTGAGATAAATATATTTGTTATTTGTTTGTTTGTACTGTATGTATTGGTTAGTTTGTGTTGTCATGTAGTTGTGTATAAAATACTTAATAAATATAATTAAAAGACAACAGGGCTCCTGCCCTTTTAACAGTTGTGTAGAAGAGGGAACTTGAGTAGGTGTAGCCTGCATGAGAGTTGCACCTGCCGAATTTCCCTCTAGTGCACAACTATTAGAGAGACAGAAGCATCTGGCTGCCCTAGAGAATGGATAGGAGCAGAAGGATTTCTCTTCCCATTCTAACATCTTGAACAAGGGTGGGGCAAAGCTTCATACTGTTTTTATAAACAGATTTCACTTCCCCGCAAATATTCAAATGGCTGATGAGCTAAATCATCTGAATTAGTTAAATCAACTTATTTCACAGCTGTCTTGCGGTTGCACATGTCTGGGTAATTTACTTAAAATTTCAGCTAATCATATTATTGCCTTAAGTTTATGTAACTGTAACTTCAGTCATTAAAATTAAATTGATTACAGAATAACTGATATTAAAAAGTTATGAAGAACACTGAGCTCCATTATTACTTAACCCGGGTCAAATGTATTTCCCTGTAAAAGGATCCCTAATGCTATCATGAAGAACATTAAAGAAAGGAATAAATTAACAAGCAGAAAAGATTAAAAGGAACAAAATGCAGAAGGTTCCAAATGAGAAAATGCATTTGTTTATACCGTATACTGTATACTGAATCCATTTTAATTGCATTCCAAGGACGCAATTCTATATGTGTCTACTCAGATGTAAGTCCCATAGGACTGTGACCTAAATGAAAAGTAGAGAGGTATTTGGGGCCTTCTCCCGATCCTTTATAGAGTGCAGGTAAAGTATAATCTCTAATGCTGGATTGTGACAGGAGATTCACCTCCACAGGGATTAACATTACATAATAACATAAGAAGAGGCTGCTGGATCAGGTCAGTGACCCATCTGATCCAGCATCCTGTTCTCACAGTGGCCTGTGGCAAATCCTCAAGCAGGAAAAAAGCAAAAAAAGCTGCAAGTTGGAAAGTCTTAGAGAGAGCCATAGCTGATTTCTGTTTGAATCCAAGGCTGTGGTTGTGGGAGAAACAAGACGCTCCATGAAAGACTCAGGTTGTATATATGTGGAAATAAACCATATATAATAAAGACACCACAGTCTCTGCTGTGCCTCTTTTCTAAAAGGAAACATGAACCCTGGGTAAGCGCTTGGAACTCCAGGAATCTCACACCACTCGGAGTTGGGGGTGCTGGACTACACTATTGTAGTGTCTCATTGCAGAAAACAATTGTCATCACAAGCATGTAGGGTGATGTTGCCACTTTCCCCTTTATGCCTATGTTCTGCTACAGTTTGGTTTCCACTAAAACCTAAGTTATTTGTCTTACTATCCGCCATGGCTGAAATGATTATGTAATGAATTGTGTAATGTATTTCCATGGAAGGGAAACATCAAAAACAAAGCAGAAAATAACACAATTATTAATACAACATTTGTGGCCTAAAAAAACCAACCAACAATAGTGAATTCTGCTCACATCCATGTTTCTGTTCCTGACAGGGATTGGGGCAATTTCTGGACCCATTCCCATTTCCAATATAATTTTCAACAGACCTTAGCACATCACATCAGGGAGATGGCTACTTTAAGCCATCCAGAGTACAGTGGCACCTCGGGTTACGGACCCGATCCATTCTGGGGTGCCGTTCGCACCCCGAGAAGTCCGTAACCCGAGCGGCGCTTTTGCGCATGCGCAAAATCACACTTCTGCGCATGTGCGAACTGCGCAGAACGCTTCTGCGCATGCTCGCCGGGGGAAACCCAGAAGTAAACACTTCCGGGTTTCCCGTGTTCGCAACACGGAAAAAACGCAACATGAAGCGAACGTAACATGAGGTATGACTGTACATCTAATCTTGTGTGCTAGTTTGTCACACAGAGAGTGTTTTAGGGAGCAATTCTATAGCAGGATCTCCTGGGATGAGCAGGTGGGGATATTGTGGATCCCCGGATGATCTAGTAGGCTCCTCATGAAACTGGCCTAGGTCACCTTCAGATGGAGATATGTCCATGTCTCTCCCCATTCCTGGCTCAGATGGGACCCAGCTCACTGAACCCAGGGATTTTAAGCCAGAGTAAGACGAGAGTAAGACCAAGGAAATCGGCCCTGAGTGCTCACTAGAAGGACAGATCCTGAAGTTGAGGGTCCAGTACTTTGACCACCTCATGAGAAGAGAAGACTCCTTGGAAAAGACCCTGATGTTGGGAAAGATGGAGGGCACAAGGATAAGGGGACGACAGAGGATGAGATGGTTGGACAGTGTTCTCGAAGCTACTAACATGAGTTTGGCCAAACTGCGGGAGGCAGTGAAGGATAGGCGTGCCTGGCGTGCTCCGGTCCATGGGGTCATGAAGAGTCGGACACGACTGAACGACTGAACAACAACAACAAGAAGACCAGATAAAGGAACATACAGGGGTTGGCCGGGGGGGGGAGCAGAGAAGGGGCAAATTAAGATTGATCCTAAGGCTGTTCAGCCTAGTCATGTGACCAGCTCAGCAAAAAGGGCTTTGTAGCTGAAACACTATTTTAGAAACTTCCCCCCACCCAACACTCTTCCAGGCTTAGGCCAGCTCAGTGATACTGAAGAGTTTGGATCTGGTGTACGTTATGGCAGCTTAACTCACACCGCCTTGCTTGCATAGGATAGCTCCCTAGAACAAAACAAGGCACTCAACAATAAGACAATCTAAAGTAGTACAGCCGAGACTTGTGTCACAACAGCCTCCTCGCTGTACCTGCTCATTCTGTGTAATGTTTACAGCAGTCCTAATCTCCTTTTGTCAGAGTAGAAGGAGGAAGGGGAAGAGCATGAAAGCAGTACTTCTGAGGGCGAAGAGATAAAAGAAAATGAGAGCAAATAGAAATCAGAAATGAAAAAAAATAGGGAGTGGGAAGATCGAAAGGGATATGCAAAGCATTGATTTTATGGGTTCGTGTATCTAAGTCTAAATATATTATATACACAAGGAAATGAAGCACATGCAAGAATAAGGGGGAATGTTTATACGGTGTATTAGAAACTATATCTGTTGGGAAGAATGGGTGGAGGCAGGTGGCAAGGGACACAGTTAAATTCTTATAAAGGGTTACAGAATACCCCTGAACACAACCTGGTTTCCCATAAAGAGTGCTGACCTCTGTTCACTCTCCAAATAGTCCGTTTTGCCAGGTATAAATGGCTCCCTGTGCATTCCTGAGGCTGCTGACAAAGGTTATAATCGGAGACATAGAAGTTCATAGTCTGCCAAGTGTGAGTTATTGGTGCCTAGGGCTGCCCTAACTTGCAGTGTTTTAATAGGTTATGCTGGTTTTACAGGCCGTCACATAGAGCATTTATTGATTTTCCTGACACCTCTCACCTTCTTACAAACCACCTTCTCTCTCGGTTGTTCTCCATGCAGTTGTGCATAATAACGTGGTTTGGGCTGAGGTGCCACGTGCCCCATGCCAGGATGTGTAAATCCTAAGGAGTCTTTCAGGCATGCTGTTTAGAAGCTCCGCGGTTGTCCTTTAGGTGTGCTAATCATGGAGGACACGTGGCTTGGGAACACACCTGCAGTTTTTAGTTTTATCAGTTCCTTTTTCTTTTAAGAGTAGGTGGAGAATATGAGGGAAATAAATTGTGGCAGAAGGGGGGAGGGGGAAAAGAGGGGCAATCACTTCATAAAAGATGGGGAAATATTCGTCTGAACGTACATAATTTTTAGTTGCACACAGGCTGCATCTACACAGCTATAAAAAACACCGTGAAAATTTTAAAGCTCACAATGGAAAATTTCACAGAGTTCCAATTTCAGCTCTACATCGCCATCTGGTGCCACAGTGTTATAACACATTTATAACATTTTATTTTTACTAATGTAGCTGAGTTCACAGTCATGGGATTGCTGAATGATACTCAGCTACAGTTAGAACTGGATATGGAATAACTGATTGGTTCAAAATTGGGAAAGCATTACTACAAGGCTGTATATTGTCCCCCTGCTTATTTAATTTATATGCAGAATTCATCATGCGAAAGGCTGGGCTGGATGAATCCCAAACCGGAATTAAGATTGCCGGAAAAAAATATCAACAACCTCAGATATGCTGATGATACAACCTTGATGGCAGAAAGTGAGGAGGAATTAAAGAACCTTTTAATGAGGGTGAAAGAGGAGAGCGCAAAATATGGTCTGAAGCTCAACATAAAAAAAAATAAGATCATGGCCACTGGTCCCATCACCTCCTGGCAAATAGAAGGGGAAGAAATGGAGGCAGTGAGAGATTTCACTTTCTTGGGTTCCATGATCACTGCAGATGGTGACAGCAGTCATGAAATTAAAAGACGCCTGCTTCTTGGGAGAAAAGCAATGACAAACCTAGACAGCATCTTAAAAAGCAAAGACATCACCTTGCCGACAAAGGTCCGTAAAGTTAAAGCTATGGTTTTCCAAGTAGTAATGTACGGAAGTGAGAGCTGGACCATCAAGAAGGCTGATCGCCGAAGAATTGATGCTTTTGAATTATGGTGCTGGAGGAGACTCTTGAGAGTCCCATGGACTGAAAGAAGATCAAACCTATCCATTCTTAAAGAAATCAGCCCTGAGTGCTCACTAGAAGGACAGATCCTGAAGTTGAGGCTCCAGTACTTTGGCCACCTCATGAGAAGGGAAGACTCCCTGGAAAAGACCCTGATGTTGGGAAAGATGGAGGGCACAAGGAGAAGGGGACGACAGAGGATGAGATGGTTGGACAGTGTTCTCGAAGCTACTAACATGAGTTTGGCCAAACTGCAGGAGGCAGTGAAGGATAGGCGTGCCTGGCGTGCTCTGGTCCATGGGGTCACGAAGAGTCGGACACGACTGAACGACTGAACAACAACACTCAGCCTTTTAGAAATATTCTGTTACAACTACCTATCATTTTCTTTCTTGTACATGTGTGCCATATATCTCACCAAAGCTACTCAAGCTATACTTTGCAGTTACAAACCAACATCCCACAACATCAGCATAAGATGGGACACATTTAATTATTATCATCATTTTTGATCCAGTATTGCTCTTATGAATACATCCATCCTCAGCTTTAGATATGAATGCAATTATTATTGTTACATAAAGCGCCAACAATGTGACTGCTAGTGGTACGAGGATCAGGTATACCTTGTTCCAAATCTTAATCAGCCCTGAATCTCACTGTGTGAATTTGGGCTAGTGACACTCAAAGTATTTCTCACAGTGAAGACTGTTCTACTGGGACACAGCCTTCCCACTGAAAATCTCAAGCATTTTTTTTAAAAAAAGATATTCCCCCAAATCTCAAAGCCATACACTGTTTCACACCAAACATTTTATAGTTCCTTTGAATTACAGAGACATTTCTATCAATCTCCTGTTCTCTGACCAATCAGCTCTCTGCGCCACTCTGCCAATCCTTATCCAAAAATATAGCTCTAGCCCATGTGTCTCTAAGCAGAAAAGCAGCTTTTCCCGTCCATAGATGTGCAGAGAATAATTGATTTTTTTTTTCCTTTTAGAGAAAGAAGGGGACAATGGCACCCCTGTACATGTGTAATGACGCAGTTTCCTAAACAAGTGTGCTGTGCAAGTGACGAAAACAGCAAGGTTAAAAATTGCAGCCCTGCCAAGTCAAAATGTTATGAGCCGACACTGATCTCTCAGCAAAACCTACTTATTATTGTGAAGGTGAAAGGCAGAGGGGAGAATAGTGTGTGCTTTTCTGGCTGCTTTAGAGAAAAATACTGAATAAAAACACAATAAATACATTTAGAGCATTCATTGTCGTTAGGAAACAGCATACTTCAAAATGCTTTAAGAGTGGCATGCAGTCCAATTCATATTCCTTCAGATCAAAAGTGTGTTCTCCTGTATTCAGTGGGGAATGGGTAAGAGTGAACTGGATCACAGTATAACAGGGGGAAGGAACCATTACCTTTATATTATGCGGTATGTTTCTACTGTATTCTTGTTTTAGATGATTGGCAGAGCAGCCTTTGAACTGCGGTGTATAAATTTCATATCAAGATAAAGAGCTATATATTTCATATATAGATAAAGATAGTGAGAGAAAGAACATGTGCCCGTCCGTCCGTCCCAGCACAGCGTTCTAGTGCTCCAAACCAATTCAGGGCTTCCTGTGCATGCTTTTAGAAGAAATTCAGGTATAATCCTAGACACCTGGGGTTTAGGGACCTGTGGTTTTACAGATGTTGTTGGGCTCGATCTTCCTTGATCCCTAACCATTGACCTTGCTGGCTGGGGCTGGTAGGAACGGAGTCCAAAAGCATCTGAAGGATTACAGGTTCCCCATACCTGTATACACGTTCACCGGGGAGGGGGGGAAACTCCATAGAATACAATGAGACTTGTGTGTCGGGGTATGGGTGCTGGAGCTCCTCGTGCACGGCCTTGGACTGGTTATGCACGAGGTACCAGTTGCGGGGAAAGCGGCCAGCGTTCCGCGTGCTTTTGAGCACGGTCGCCGGCCAAGCCTCACAGTCTGAAGGATAATGAGTAAGCCAATTGAAGACTCTGATGGTGTGTGAGTTCCTAGTTGCCTTCTTTAAAGAAAAGTTGCCTCGTGAAATAAAATATATACCCTGACTCTGAATAGGCGGACCCAATTAAAGAAATTAAAAATTTTACTTTACTCCCCCCTTTAACCCCAAAGGAAGACAGACACCGGTTGTATCTTTAGTGGCTTCGGCAGAACCCGCGTAGGCTCGTCCCCTAAGCTAAGTTCTCCTAAGCTTAAAGACCCTGCGCGCCCGATCTTCCGCGAGGCTAACTAAATAAACTAAAACCGAAATATCTTCCGCGGGCCTAACCCTAGGCTAACCTAAAAGAACCTAACTAAAACTAAACCTGAATGATCTTCCGCGATCTAACTCTAACTAAAGAAAAACCCATCCAACCCGTCCAGCCCGCTCCTAGCCCCTTAAACTAAACTTGACTTCAACTAAAACCCAACTAAAAGACATAAACGAACTTCTCCTAAAGAACGTGCGGTCTCGTGCCTAAGCGGGGTGCCTCTGCCTTTTATTAGGGAACAAACGTGACATCATCATTAGTACTTTAACCAATAAAATCACTGTTGCTGCCCTCCAAAAAGGCGGGAAGCAAGTTTAACGCTCATTAACAACTTTGAACATGACCGGATCTACAAAATAAAGGCGGATTAATCTCATAAGTGAACCACATTATTCATTCATGCTTTCACTTTCGCTTTTACGCGCAATTATACCAAAAGTAGACCTCGAAAAACTTATAAAATAACCAAATAAATATGAATCCATGGCGGATCCGTGAAACGTATTCCGACATATCATCTTTCTTTTTTTGTTTTAAATTAAATTATTTTTGATTTAGTTATATAAAAAAAGAAGGTTAGAGATATCATAAGCATTTATCTGACACAAACATTACCATTTGTTTAGATATAGAACTCGACATGAAAGGGCAGAGCATCAACAGTGCCAACAGTGTCCACATCAAAACTGTGATATAAACACTAGCAACACCATCAATATTCATCCCCTTCATCAGAGGAAATACTTGTACAATAATGTAGCAATAAAGTCATGAAAATAACAAACCACTAGCCGAACATAAAAAGTGATCGATCCGATACACTGTAAACCTTTTAGGCATAAATATATACTTCAATGTGTAGTGTAACACAACAAATCACCTCATAAACATGTATACTTTCGCGTGCAGCGTAAAACAACAAATTACTCCCCAAACACAAGAGAGGACCTGATGCAGGTCCAAAATTAAAAATAACGAATAACGACTGCCCAAACATAAGAGAGGTCCCGATCCGGGACCCAAAATTAGAATATAACTAGAGCTGGGGCTATATAGCCTACCCAGACCCCTCCCCCATTTTTTTTAATTTTTATTTGGAAAACTGAGGAAAAATGGATAAGGAAACATAAAAGGTGTGTGGCACTGAGGCTACAGAATCGAGGGAACTTTCAGGAAGACAGATTCTGGACTTACCACAGCGACCACAGGTAACGGGGAACTAGGGTCCGATTCCAGAAAGGGGATTTAAGGCACCTAAGTACAAGTGGTTTGCGCCACTAGAGGGGATTTAAGCTACCTATATAAAGGTGTCCCAGCCAGGATGAGGATTTAAACCATCTACGCAAGGGTTTCCAGCGAAATGAGATGGGAATTAAACCAACTACATAAAGGTCTCCCATGAACAGCAGGAAACAAGGTGAAGGGAAAAGCTGGGAACCTGGTTTACTGCCAAAGGTAGCATATAGAGGGGAATTTTTTCAAAGAAAAAGGGGTACCAAGAGGGTAGGATACCACCAGACTTGACATATATATCTTGAACAAATCTGAGAATGACCAATATTTTGACCAAAGGAAATCATTTCAAATAAAGTATATAAATGTTACCACATTTTGAATTGCAACTTTTGCAAGCACAACGAGGAGATTTAGGATCATTGAAATAAAACATATATGCATGAATATGTCTATGACTAGAACTGCACAAAGACAATGTTTTTAACCTTACATAAACATTTCCATATCATCAAAATTGTGACGCTCTAAATGGAAACCATTTCAGAAAAGCTTTGCATATATAAACATCCATGTCATTAATTATCAAGCTATAAGGAAAACACATGTAACATGTGAGGCGGATATTTCAAGAAGCATACAAAGGTAAATATGCAATTTTTACAAGTACAATATAAAGTACAAGACAGGTTTAGAACTGCAAAATGGTGTTGGAGAGGAGGATGAAGACGATGAATGAGTTGCCGGTCGTCTTCTTCTCCGACTACACACGACCATGTAGAAGAAATAGTCCTGGAACTCAGGAAAAGTTCATGGAGCTCAGGAAAGTACTGAAACATTGAGCTCTGAAGAAACAACGATACCTGTAGAAGAAAGAAGGTTAAGCAAGCAAATCAAGGTGATCTGCTAGTGAATGCAGGTAAGAGAATAACTGGAACAAATCCAGGCAGCCAGGAACCAGAGGCCGCCCAGAGGCAAACAAAAGGCATAGGCAGTAGGAGGGTAAGGCAAACTGCCCAGAACTCAACTGGTGCTATTAGTGGAGCACCTTTGAAGAGTCACTGCATTTGACACGAAGTTGAGAAGTTAGCGAGTAGCTAACAACCAGAGTTGGAAATCACGGCTTGCGATGAAAAGGGAGCATCGAATTTCACGCAAAGTTTGTCCAGCGTGTTTCTTGAATGGAGAAAGGAGTTGAACACACAAACAGGTGTAGGAAATAGGGGTTCTTTCCGCAGAAGTAGGGACAGTCCTCCGCTGAGAAGATTAAGCAACAAGGGGTTGTCGTTGAAGATGCAGGCTGGCAAGTACCATGCAGGGCTACATGACTTGACTTTCAGGTGAAAAGTTCCTTGCGGAAGACAGTACTTCTGAGCACAAGGAGGAACCGTCTGAAGAGCCTGTAGTAGAGTTCTTGGTTGATGCAGGAAAAGATACTCCAAAAGAATACCTGGGGAGATGCGGAGCATATTTGCAATCAGGTAGAGAGCAACAGAAAGCAGGTGAAAAGGGTTTGCGGTTTTGGTTGGAAACAGGTATGCTGCAAGAAGTGATGGCAGCAACTTATAGACACGGTGAGTACCATTCAAAATCAGCCAACAGAATGCCCATGCGAAAGACAGCACGGAACATAGCAAGGAACGTCCCATGGTTGGCGATTGGATCACTAAGACAAGGGAAAGTTTCAGCGGCGTGAGAGTGCTTGAAGATGCTGCTGAACAGAACTTGTAGACAGGAGAATTCACCTTACCAAGCAGTGAAACTTTCCAGGAGAACTTTGCAATAGGCTTACTGCAAAGGACAGTTTTAAGACTATCAAGGGAACGCTCTAAGGTCAATGACTGTGGAGCTTTATCCATGAGGTACTGACGGAGAGTAAAGGGTTGCATGCGATCCTGGTGTAGCAGCTCTTTGATTAGGGCCTCTGCTGCAGCGAGCTTTTCTGACGTCAGCGCCCATTGGTCGACCCATACAGGGGGTCCTTCCTTCCACGTGAGTGGAAGAGCATGTACTGGCGCTGATGCAAAGGCCCACATCAAAAATGCGTATGGACAACAGTTCTTGCTTTAGACAATAAGTCTCTACCCCAAAGGGTGATAGGCACATCCATAACAAGTGGACGGAGCTGCACCATGGAGCCTGAGTCTGACTGGAAGGTAATCGGATGTACGCTCTGGTGGGCGGGTTCGAAACCTCCGACTCCGAAGACTTCCTGGGTGACAGTCGTTGCCCACTGGTCAGGCCAATCTTTTCTGGCGATTACTGTAACATCTGCGCCTGTATCAAGAAGACCCTTGATCTTTCGTCCACCCATTTCTAAGACGAGATGAGGGCGTTCTTCTGTAATCTTGATTAGCGCCATTGCTGCCTGAGGAGGCAAAGAGTCTACAGGAGCTGTAGGCGTAGAAGTAAGCAAATAAAGTCTGGCAATTTCTAAACCTTTTGTCAGGACACAAGGAACAGTTGAAAATCCTGGAATCAGCAACTGTGATGAATCTGTGATTCGAACTAGGCCTGCAGTCAGTGTGACTGTGGCAGGGAGGCGATCCATCCTAGGCAAAATAAGGCAAATTGAAGTGTCTGGGAATGGACCACGAATGGATGTTGGCAATTGCTGAGCAAACCATGGATTTGAAAAGTAACAGTCCTCTGTTAAGAAGAGTGGTATACCTGGGACAGAAGATTCTTCTTGTTCTTCGTTGGCAGTGTTTGAAGACATCTTTTTGGCTTCGGGTTTTTTGCACTGCTGAAGTTGGCAACTCTGAAGCTGCTTTGCGTTGAGTTGGCAAACTTGAGGTTCTTCCGTTGGTAAGAGTTGCTGATGCTGTTGAACCTGTTGGCATTCAGTCAGTTGTGTATCAAACTGGCAGGATGGAACTTCTTCTTTGACACAAGACAGTTGAAGTTGTTGTCCATGATATTCATTTGGATGTGGCGGGCTGAGCTTGAACGCTGGAGGCGACACAAAGGTGTGGACATTGTTAACTGGAGTGATGTTTAAGCTTCCACAAGAGGGAGCTGTCTCACTCACTTGCATTCTTTGGCCACATGGAAAGTGATCATCAGCTGGGCTGCTACCTGGATATTGCTGTTTCATCAAGGGCAAATGTCCTTCAATGACAGATTGACCTTGACTCAAAGGTGAGTAAAGCTCAGGTGCTGCAAGGTTGACCTCAGTAGGATGTCTTCTCAACGTTGAAGGCAATTCTGCGATCAAAGACTTGACTGTGATTGCTTGTTGTGAAGCAGGGGTGACATCAGCAGGAACTGAAGGGCGGTTAGCAAGAGGTGAACTGAATGCTGTGTTCTCTACTGGAAAGGCAGATGATGAAACCTCTGGAACCTGAATGCTTGATGAGGTCACATCTTTTCTCTGGACATCTGGAGAGTAGATATCTCTCTGGATCACTCTTTTTTCCTGATGACCTGGATAAGGAGTAGCGTTGTTCACCTTTCTGGGACGATTGACCTTCATGATGTTCTTGAACTTGCACCCTATTGTTTTACCGGGGCCGGGGCGCGGCCCGCAGAACCGTTTCCCTGAACTGGAGATGAGGTAGGTGATGTATTTTGTGGATTCAAACGACAGTCGTTCGCCCAATGAAATCCTTTCTGACAGATGGGACATCTCTCTGGCGGCTTGGCAGAAGGCCTTGGCGTTGTTGTGCACTGCGACCGGAAATGCCCATCGCCTCCACACCCATAGCACTTCTTGACTGGCGTAGAGCTGTCTTGACGTGGCATCTGTACCGCAGCTGCCAAGAGCTGTGCTTTGTAGGAGTGGGTACCGACATTCTGGCAGACGCGTAGCATCTCAGTCAATGTGGCATCTGGACGAGCTGCAACTGCTGTTAGGGCATTCTTGCAGTCATCATTGGCATTTTCAAAGGCAAGTTGTTTTGTCAGCATGTTTCTGGCATGACGATCTTCTATCTGGCGTTCCACTGCAACAATCAGGCGATCCACGAAGTCCCCATAAGGCTCCTTTGGACCTTGCCTAACTGCAGCGAATCCTGATATTGAGCTAGCATCTGTGCGATTGGGTAGTCTGCGCCAAGCTTTGACTACAATGTCTGCTATGGTGACGAGTGCGGCATCAGGTATGGCTAGCTGTTGATTGAGATTGGAGTAATGTCCTGATCCTGTGAGCATATCTTCTGTGGCAAGTGGCGTTGCACGTCTGGCTGCTACTTCTTTCCACTCTTGCAGGCACAGAAGAGCATCTGTAGGTGACAGGAAGGTGCGAAGAATCAACTTCCAATCAGATGGCAGAAGTCTACTAGTGGACAGTCCTTCAAGTAAACTTCTAGTATAAGGAGCTTGAAGTCCATTTTCGCGTATGGCTTTTCGCAGTTCACGTAGTGTTTCAAAAGGGATGGCTTGATATCTTGCAGGTTGTCCTCCATTAGCACGAATCACTGGAAAGATGTGCATTGGATCAGCACTAAAGTCTATTTGTCCCAAAGCTGCTTCTAAAGCTTGAGTTCTGCAAATGGGTTGCATTGCTGTAGGGTCTGCAGGTGGCATCAGTGAGTTTAAATCTTCTTGATGCTTTCCAAATGATGAGCCACTAGATGGCGCTAAAGAGTCTTTGACATCTGGATGCCTTGAAGATGGCTGACTATGAAGACAAGATGGCTGACTTGAAGTTGGATGAAGACAAGATGGCTGACTTGGAGTTGGAGCATAAGGTTGTTGGCTCTGTACTGCAAGTCCTGGCATCTGGATCATCATTGTTTGGCTTTGCTCTTGTCTTGGAATCTGCATTGGCATTGGAGGTGCTGAAGGGTTGGTAAATTGCTGTTGTGCTGCTTGCATTGAAGCTTGGATTGCTGTTGATTGGAAATCAGCTTGCTGCAAAACTGGAGCTGCTGGCTTGAGCGCGGCCTGCAGGGCAGCAGGGTTTGCTGGCAAAAAGGCTGCTTGCTGCTGCTGCTGCTGGATCGCTGGCAAAAGCGCGGCTTGCGATGGAGGAAGCGGGACCGTTGCTTGGAGCGAGGTCCGCGGCTGCTGCTGACTTGAAATCGCTGGCTGGTAAAAGGCCTGCGATGACTGCTGAGCGATTGGCGGTGGGGCAGTCCGCGGCGGGGCTTGAAAGGCCGACGGCGTCTGCTGCACCGGCACAGGCGGCAATGAATCTGGCAACGACAAATTGGACAAGGGCGAGTGCGTGTACGACAACGGGGCCTGAACTGGCTGCTGCGAGGGGGCCGAAAATGGCACAACCGCAAGCGGCAGCACAGGGGCACTATTAAAAGCAGTATTTCCTAAATTCACTGTTCCATTAAGCAAAACATTTCTTGGAGCGATTTGTTGAAAGCAGTTTCTTACTTTGCTCCATACTAATTGTACAGGAATTCCGATTTTCGGGTTGGCCATAAATTCTAACCCGATCCTTTCCCATGAGGCTAAATCTTTCGTTCCTTCTTTAGGGACCCAGGGACAAATTTCCCCAATAGTTTTAACTAAAAGCTCTACTTCTGATTCAGAGACAGGGTGACCATTTCTTTTCAAAAGGTACAATAAATCTTCACAAAATTTTACTTGAGCAGTTGAGAGTGAGGAGCCCATTTTTTAACACTTTTCCAAAACTTTTCCTCCCCCACCCGTAGGCTTCTACTAGGGGACACCGGTTCTACCCGTAGGCTTTAACCGAAAAACCTGGCACCCGTAGGCTTTAGCCAGAAAACCTCCGCCCCCACCCGTGGGCTTCTACTAGGGGCTACCGGCCCTACCCGTAGGCTTTGACCGAAAAACCTGGCACCCGTAGGCTTTTGCCAGAAAACCTTTCCCTCCCACCCGTAGGCTTTTTCGGGAGACACCGGCCCTACCCGTAGGCTTTGACCGAAAACCCTGGCACCCGTAGGCTTTTGCCAGACCCTTCCCACCCGTAGGCTTTAGGGAAGACCTTATCCTGCCCGTAGGCTTACACTAAACTCCTTGCCGCTCTACCCGGGGACCCCTTGGGGCAAAAATACACGCGCGCAATTTCTATTTACAGTACTTTGGGCAAGCGGTGGATTCGCGCTACTGCAGCGAAATCCTGGATAAACCGGGCCGTTATACCTCACCTCTCAATGTCTGTTTCCGAGCCACTTCCGATATGTTGCCTTCAACCGGAGTCTTCGTGGAAGCGATTTTTGACTACGCTTTGCCTCAGAGAGGGCACCACTTGTCGGGGTATGGGTGCTGGAGCTCCTCGTGCACGGCCTTGGACTGGTTATGCACGAGGTACCAGTTGCGGGGAAAGCGGCCAGCGTTCCGCGTGCTTTTGAGCACGGTCGCCGGCCAAGCCTCACAGTCTGAAGGATAATGAGTAAGCCAATTGAAGACTCTGATGGTGTGTGAGTTCCTAGTTGCCTTCTTTAAAGAAAAGTTGCCTCGTGAAATAAAATATATACCCTGACTCTGAATAGGCGGACCCAATTAAAGAAATTAAAATTTTTACTTTACTCCCCCCTTTAACCCCAAAGGAAGACAGACACCGGTTGTATCTTTAGTGGCTTCGGCAGAACCCGCGTAGGCTCGTCCCCTAAGCTAAGTTCTCCTAAGCTTAAAGACCCTGCGCGCCCGATCTTCCGCGAGGCTAACTAAATAAACTAAAACCGAAATATCTTCCGCGGGCCTAACCCTAGGCTAACCTAAAAGAACCTAACTAAAACTAAACCCGAATGATCTTCCGCGATCTAACTCTAACTAAAGAAAAACCCATCCAACCCGTCCAGCCCGCTCCTAGCCCCTTAAACTAAACTTGACTTCAACTAAAACCCAACTAAAAGACATAAACGAACTTCTCCTAAAGAACGTGCGGTCTCGTGCCTAAGCGGGGTGCCTCTGCCTTTTATTAGGGAACAAACGTGACATCATCATTAGTACTTTAACCAATAAAATCACTGTTGCTGCCCTCCAAAAAGGCGGGAAGCAAGTTTAACGCTCATTAACAACTTTGAACATGACCGGATCTACAAAATAAAGGCGGATTAATCTCATAAGTGAACCACATTATTCATTCATGCTTTCACTTTCGCTTTTACGCGCAATTATACCAAAAGTAGACCTCGAAAAACTTATAAAATAACCAAATAAATATGAATCCATGGCGGATCCGTGAAACGTATTCCGACACTTGTGGAAGACCTGTACATTTAGGATTGTGCTGTGAAAGAGATGGGAGATGTATTGAAACTGTAGATGTGTATGAAGGAGCACATCTACAGTTTCAATGCACATGGTGTTAAATCAATTCCAAATCAGACCCTCCTTGGAATAGCCCTAAAAGGTAAAGGGACCCCTGACCATTAGGTCAGGCGTGTCCGACTCTGGGGTTGCGGCGCTCATCTCGCGTTACTAGCCGAGGGAGCTGGCGTACAGCTTCCGGGTCATGTGGCCAGAATGACAATGCTGCTTCTGGCGAACCAGAGCAGCACACGGAAACGCTGTTTACCTTCCTGCCGGAGCGGTACCTATTTATCTACTTGCACTTTTGACGTGCTTTCGAACTGCTAGGTGGGCAGGAGCTGGGACCGAGCAACGGGAGCTCACCCCGTTGCGGGGATTCGAACCGCTGACCTTCTGATCAGCAAGCCCTAGGCTCTGTGGTTTAACCCACAGCGCCACCCGCATCCCTAATAGCCCTAAATTTGTCTTAATCTTTGAGAAATTATTCAATGATTCTTTAGATGGAAAAAAATTTAAGCTTGCAGCAAGCTTCTGGGTACCTTGCATATCCGAGATGCCACAATGAAAAAGTGGGGGTGAAGATTGTGCTGCCACCTTTATAGACCATATGGTGTACGATTATTACTTAGGAACACCCATCTCTCTGTTTAACTCACTTGTTCTACACTGTGTAACTATGAACAATTAATTGAATGGATCTATAAATTGGTTTAGGCATACCAAAGGCACAGATCTACTTAATTTCTAAAAAGAGAAAAACCAACAATGACTATTCACCTCTGTTGATAACATTTTTCAGACTTTGTTGTGGGGAAAACCTCGGGCTCCTTGAAAATTTATGAAAACTTCAGTAATAGTAGGGTAATGTCCCTGAAAGAAAGTTTGCCCATCACTGCCAGTCTTCCTTTCCAATGCACCACAGTCTGTGCATTTTTGCATATGCACAGTAATATATCTGTATTTAAAATGCCTAATAAAGGTTTGATAAGTAAGTAAGTAATATATCTGTATCAACCTCATTAAAGTTCCTGGACTCTCAGAACTAGAGCGACAATCTTAAGCATGGTGTGCTTGGTTGTAACCTACTGGGTTGAATGCCTCCTGCAGAACATGTACAAAGTGTCACCCAACCAAGACCTTAGAGAGGTCAAGGGCAAGAAGATAGGTTGGCAAAGGGATAGCATGAGGAGGAGGAGGAGGAGGAGAAGAAGAAGAAGAAGAAGAAGAAGAAGAAGAAGAAGAAGAAGAAGAAGAAGAAGAAGAAGAAGAAGAAGAAGGAGAAATAATCTATCAATGCTGTATGTTCATGTTTGGAGGATGCCAGCACTACTGAACCAAATAAAAACAGGGTTTTGCTTTCTATCTTTTGTACTGTGTGTGTGTGTGTGTGTGTGTGTGTGTGTGTGTGTGATAGTACAGATGGCTTTAGAGTAGCACAGATTCATTGCAGAAATGGTCTGATTATACTTTTCTTTCACATAAAAGGTGGTTAACTTGATTTCCCATTATTTTCCCTTTTTCTCCCTGTAGTGCATTTAGACATTTCCCCCCATCTGAACTGATAAATATGTTGTTCTAACATTGGTGTTTTATTAAATAAAAATTCCACTCAGCATCTTGGGACTTCTTCTGGTATTTCAGTCATACCCTTTCCCTCCTTTTATGGTCATTTTTCCTCACACCTTCCCCCCCCCCCTTGAGCTGCTATTTGTCAAAGATGTAAGTTATAAAGAAGGAGCACATATCTCCCCCTCCCGCTGTGTATCTAAAATAAATATCCTCTCTCCATTGTTCCTGAGTACAGAAGCAAAATGTTTTGCTAGAAGCCCGAAACTGTTCTTTCTATATGCCATTCATTCATAATCAGTCTTCTTACTTTCACTGGCCCCAAATATAATGTGATCATTTTGTTCTCCATGTGCAATATGTGATCATAGTTTGACCATGCTGGAGAAGGCTACTAGCCTATGGCTTAGGCCAGCAGCAAAAGAGAGAGCTCACATCACCCACGGTTCAGATCACACTACATGAGAAATGCAGCTGGCCAACTGGTTGTTTACAGGCTTGGCTGGAAGTGGCAACATGCCATTGACAAAGGGGCATCCGTAATCAGCCCAGGAGTCTTATAAGAAGCCAGTTAGCACAAAGATGGAAACAGGAAGAAATACTGACAAAGGAAGAATGGACAGTGAAATTAATGGAATATGCAGAATTGGACAAAATGACGGGAAGAATCCGAGAACAGCGGGACCAGAAATTCATCAAAGACTGGTGTAAATTTACGAACTATTTGAGAGACAATGATTCTCAATTGAATACGTTTATAGGACTTCAGGAAGCTTTGTAGATAAAAGTAGGAATGTTATTGTAATTATGAATTTAATAGTGACTAATATGCATATGATATTTTAAGCAATGATAGATTTAAGACGCATAGATTTAAGATAGAAATTTGAAAGCCATTTGGAAGGTCTGCGGGAAGTCACGGCTATGATAGCCAAAATGGATGAATGTATGTGAATTTATTTCTATGTTTTGTAGTTGTTATAGATTAAAATAATAAAAAAATTTTTTAAAGGAGTCTTATAAGAAGGCTTGTGTTCAGTGAGGGGATATGAATCAGAAGTCAGAGAACTGGAACTGGCTGCAGAGAAGAGATGTTCTCTCTGAGACTGGTTGGGAGAAGTCCAAGTACATTTATTTGTTACCCCACTTATAAAGGGCTTCCTATATGTCACCCATGGTTGGACAGTGTTCTTGAAGCGACTAGCATGAGTTTTGCCAAACTGCGGGAGGCAGTGGAGGATAGGGGTGCCTGGCGTGCTCTGGTCCATGGGGTCACGAAGAGTCGGACACGACTGAACAACAACAACAACAACAACAACAACAACAACAACAACAACAATATGTCACCCATTGTGGTCACAGCTATAACACAAGACAGACCAGTTGATGATGAAGTAGCACTGCTTCCCCAGAACAACCAAGTTATTGGAGAAGTGACTTCAGGACCTGATCAGAATAAGATTGTGAGGTGAAGTGAGCCAGAGTTACTACCAGTATATACTGTGTGTGTGTGTGTGTGTGTGTGTGTGTGTGTGTGTGTGTGTGTACACACACACACACACACACACACACACACACACATATATATATATATATATATATATATATATATATATATATATATATATATATATATATTCCACGCTGTTGTTATCATTTAATTTCCCCCAGCTTCTGTGTTCTATTCATTCACAACAACTCAGGAACAAGGCTCCTCAGGCAGGAAAGCACAAACTAAGCCACAGAAGATTTCACAATTAACTTTTGTGAGAAGAGCATTTCTAGCCGAAATCTGAAACATTTAGTCCCAGAATGGAACTCTCCCATAGAGACCTATTCTATGGAACAACATTCTCAAAGGTGTCTCAGTGAATTCAAAGTCTCCTGATTGCTCATAATGTTCCAAACTTTAAGCCTTTTGGAAAATCCTCCTAATGCAGATGTGCATATGAAATTGTAATCCTCTCTGGATTTTTTATTATTATTATTTAAGGCGACCACCACCTGGAAAACTACGCTAAAGGCTTAAAACAGGTATAAAAACAAATCCTTACAAAATCAATATATATTAAACGAGATTGAAATTAGTTGTTTCATTTGTACACTGTTTGTGCTGCTCCTCTGAGACTTTATTAAGGCTCTTAATGTAAAAAAAAAAAAATCTTTTCGAAAAATGCAGTACTTAATGGCTATTGCTATTTATATACTTCCATTAAGAAGGAAATGAGTGGAAATGTTTTCAATTGAAATGCTAATAGAAAGGGGGAAAAAACTTAATTTTCCATGAAGGAAAAGTCATTTCTGCTTATATTAAGTATCTCTTTGAAACATTATTCTTCACATCCAGAGATTTTTTTTTCTAATTAAATAAATCCATATTTGCCTCTTTTAGTTATAAGGGTGATTTTCATAGACACTGTCAACTGTCAAGAATACTTGTAACTTCTTTTGAATTTCATCCATAGAAGCATGCATATAATGTATCTGACTAGGATTGAAGTTAGAAATAATGGCGGCGATGTACTTTCTCAAAAGCTCCCCAAATGGACTGAAAGCTGTGCATTCTGCAAAGGGTAATAGAACTGTCTCGCTTCAAGGCTCATTAAGGTTGTTATTATTAGCCTTTTCATAAGACTGCCCAGCAACTATTGTGGGGTGCACTAGCCATTGCTTAGCTCTTACTGAGACTGCCGTTGAATATGAAGTTGCATCAAACCATTCGCCCCTCTAACTACCTATTTTCCCCAGCCAGGAAGGACGAGAGCCGTTGCTTCAGCAGTGAAGCAGCTCAGACTGACTGTTTACACAGAGGCTGGAGCTTCACTCCCTGGCTCTCAGTCAGGCCTGATCTGGACAAGCGTTTCCATGGACTGCCCCTGACTCATAGCCTCACGTGCAGCTAGCTGGGCACTTTGGCCTGGCTTTCCACCTCCTTTGCTTCTGTGGCCCTGGAGAAGCTAGGTATCTGGTGTGGGAACCTGAAGACCTATGGCAGAGACGGCAAGGTCTGGTTGCCCCTCAGAGCCATTGGCACTGTAGAAATCTGCTGGAGAGCCCTGCTCCCCTTGCTTTTCATCTGAGTAGACTTCAAGTTCTGGATAAGGCAGAATCCTGAGACTTCTCAAGTACTGCCTGCTCTAAGAGCAGAGTATTTGATAGCTGAAATCGTTTTCAGTTAGAATCATAGAATCATAGAGTTGGAAGAGACCACAAGGGCCATCCAGTCCAACCCCCTGCCAAGCAGGAAACACCATCAAAGCATTCCTGACAGATGGCTGTCATGCCTCCGCTTAAAGACCTCCAAAGAAGGAGACTCCACCACACTCCTTGGCAGCAAATTCCACTGTCAAACAGCTCTTACTGTCAGGAAGTTCTTCCTAATGTTTAGGTGGAATCTTCTTTCTTGTAGTTTGAATCCATTGCCCCGTGTCCGCTTCTCTGGAGCAGCAGAAAACAACCTTTCTCCCTCCTCTATATGACATCCTTTTATATATTTGAACATGGCTATCATATCACCCCTTAACCTTCTCTTCTCCAGGCTAAACATACCCAGCTCCCTAAGCCGTTCCTCATAAGGCATCGTTTCCAGGCCTTTGACCCTTTTGGTTGCCCTCCTCTGGACACGTTCCAGCTTGTCAGTATCTTTCTTGAACTGTGGCGCCCAGAACTGGACACAGTATTCCAGGTGAGGTCTGACCAGAGCAGAATACAGTGGTACTATGAGAAAAGGAGAGTGCTGGAGGGGTGGTGAGAAACGGCTTGAAGTTTCCATGCACTAACAGCTTCCAACCAGGGAATGACTTTACAAGGGTTCTCCAGTCGTAGGACTTTGGGAGCAATGTTGAAGTAAGATATCAAAAGCTGCTCTACTGTTTTCAGTGCTCTATTGCAAGCTGCAAGTTGATTTTCATAGGGACAGTAGCACTAAAAGAATTCTGAAGCCAGTGCAGGCTGCTTTCCCTTTGTGATCTTATTTTCCCCCTTTCCTTCCCCCACATCCCCCCCCGCCCAAAATCTGTTCAAGGGGTTCCCTCAACCCTCTGGAGCACAATTGGGGAGGGAAGTCTTGTTGAACAAGCAGAAATCCTTGCACTGATGGGAGGGGTTAGTAGATAACAGCCCACATTCTTTCATAATAGTCAATCCCTTGTGTCTCCTTTGAACATAAACTGTTAAGTAACTGAATTTCCTACACACACACACACACACACACACACACACACACACACACATGTTCTGGCTCTGTTTGCATTTTATTTAAGTTAAATATTTGTATGCCTGTGTGCCTCTGAGTTATTGTATAATATCAGCTTGATTCTTTGCCTGCGTTCCTTATTTAGTGTATCTTTCTCTCGATTGCATGCGCACAAAAACACAGTCATGGTATTGTAGTGTGCACAGGCACTACATTAGTATATACTTTTATTTTTCAATAAAGTGCCATTCATCAATTGCCTGGCAAAGCTTCTGTTGTCCCCAAGGCAGTTTATGTGTAGAGATAAACGTAACAAGGTAAGTTGGCTCCCTCAAATCAACTTGAAATGCACCTATCTCTCCTAAATTTGACATGCTTCATTTCCTCCAAAGGGTCTGCTATACTTGCAAATGTAATCCAGTTCAACAAAAAAAAGATTATTTTTTTTTTAAAAAAAGTTATAGGCTATTCCCTAAACAAATAAAAAGCCTTAACATTTGAAATCTCTTTTCAGAAAAGAAATCTGTACTTACTTTTCTGAAATTGGATTGGCTTCACCCACTCAGAAAGGACTACTATGTCTGCATTTTCCCCCCGTTTCCACTAAAAAATAAAAAAGTTATGGGCATCTCCTTTAAAATAGTTTCAACTTTAAAGATTATTTACAGACACCCTCAAACCATACTCCCATAAATCTAATTTTGGGCCCATTCTTCCCTCTCAGCAAATTAAGCCAATTTAATAAAGATTATAGCCAGTTCCCAATCACAATCAATAGGGAGACACCCAAAGATTCAAAAAAATGAATCAAACTGAGGTTTAACCTTGGATCCGAAGCAAAGAGCGTCTTTTCTGAAATGAAGCAGCCTTCTGTCCAAAGCAACCAAATGACTTCTGGTGCATTTTTCCACCTGTAAACACCTGTAGTAGAAAGTTAATCAAAGATGATCTCAAAAGGCAGACTTGGGGGAAGATGCATTCTGTACATATGTCCCATAGACTGAAGGAGATGGCACCATGCAAGACATGGAGGTTGGTTTCCCCTTCTAAAATATCTTATTTAATGGTAGCAGATATTTGGCATCTTGGTGTGAAACCATCATCATGTTCCTGTTAGCTAACATAGCCACAGGTATCCGAAATGGACAGCACTCAGCTGAAATAAAGATCGGTATGTTGTCAATCCCCTTCATGGATCACTGCCTTGTCATGGCGAAGGGGCTTGAATTACTCAGGGAAGCTATGGACAGGTCAAGATGGACAGGTCATAGTGGAGAGTTTGGACCAAACGTGATCCACTGGAGAAGGAACTGGCAAGCCGCTCCAGTATCCCTGCCAAGAAAACTCCATGGACAAAGACAACAGGCATATAAAAGTTATGACGCTGGAAGATGAGCCCCTTAGGTTGGAAGGCGTCCAACATGCTACTGGAGAAGAGCGGAGGACAAGTACAAGTAGATTCAGAGCTGATGAAGCGGCTGGGCCAAAGCCGAAAGGACGCTCAGTTGCGGATATGCCTGGAAGCGAAAGGAAAGTCCAATGCTGTAAAGAAAAGTATTGTATAGGAACCTGGAATGTAAGAACCATGAACCTTGGTAAGCTGGATGTGGTCAAAAATGAGATGGCAAGAATAAACATTGACATCCTAGGCGTCAGTGAACTAAAATGGCCGGGAATGGGCGAATTCACTTTGGCCACCTCATGAGAAGACTCCCTAGAAAAGACCCTGATGTTGGGAAAGATGGAGGGCACAAGGAGAAGGGGACGACAGAGGATGAGATGGTTGGACGGTGTTCTCGAAGCTACTAACATGAGTTTGGCCAAACTGCGAGAGGCAGTGAAGGATAGGCGTGCCTGGCGTGCTCTGGTCCATGGGGTCACGAAGAGTCGGACACGACTGAACGACTGAACAACAACAACATGTTGTCAATACGCAATGTTGAGTAAAATTATCACACAGCTTCTGCTACTTATGTTTTGCCTTTTTGTAGACAACAAGCAAAGCAGAGAAATCTGTGAACAGTTATCTAGAACTGGTCTGGATGAGTGCTGGTTGTAGGTGGGCCAATCAGTTTAGGAGTAAGTTAACGTGCTGCTCCGGGTGGGATCACACATCCCTAAAGGAGCAGGTTTGCTGCCTAGCAGTGCTGGTAAACTTGGCTTAATGTTTGGTATGCAAGTGGTGCAAGGGACCCAGGTGGCGCTGTGGGTTAAACCACAGAGTCTAGGGCTTGCCGATCAGAAGGTCGGCGGTTCGAATCCCTGTGACGGGGTGAGCTCCTGTTGCTCGGTCCCAGCTCCTGCCCACCTAGCAGTTCGAAAGCACATAAAACTGCAAGTAGATAAATAGGTACCGCTCCGGCGGGAAGGTAAACGGCATTTCCGTGTGCTGCTCTGGTTCGCCAGAAGCGGCTTAGTCATGCTGGCCACATGACCTGGAAGCTGTCTGCAGACAAACGCTGGCTTCCTTGGCCTATAGAGCGAGATGAGCGCCGCAACCCCAGAGTCGGACACGACTGGACCTAATGGTCAGGGGTCCCTTTACCTTTATGCAAGTGGTGCAGAGAAGCTTTTCCCCAGTTACACCTGTTGTAACCAGTTAGTGTCTGGGCACAATTCAAAATACTGACTATGGCTTTAAATTCTCTATATGATCTGGGCTTTGGTTATCTGAAGGAATGCCTTCACCATCTTTCTCACACCATCCATTCCTTTGTGATCTAAGATAATTTCAGAGGGTTGGCTGAGGGTTCTGGTTCCATATGAAAGCAGAGACTTCTTAATGGTGGCTCCATACCTTGAGGACTCTGTTCAGATAGGCTCATCTTGTTAGCTTGCTGTTGTTATTTCAAAGGAAGGTAAAACTTTCATTTGACATGATACTGAAATGCTAAAAACCAAGGCCTGTAGTGTTGTGATTCTCTGCTGTATATTATGGCTAGATGCACCATCACTTTAATAATTATCTGAATTTAAATTAATTTTATTATATTTTATATTGGTTTATATGCTTCTTAAAAAGCATTGTTGAGAAGTTGGGTAAATCTCAAGACAATCAACCTAATAAACAAATAAACCAAACTTATTCATTTCGAAGCACAGAATTAGGCTGCATGAACTAATGATCTGAGTACATTACATTTTTTTTTCATAAAATGTGACCAAGTCTTAGCCTAATATTTGTGAATATCCTTTGTGAACTGTTCTTTGAGAAAATTAGGATAGGCATGAGAGATGCCCTTGGGGGGGGGGGCTTTAGAGAAACAACCCACCATGATTCTCTGGTGGATTACAATAAAATCTGGAGGACTGCAAAGTAATCCTATAAATCTCAATCACATACCATGTTGCTATAAAAGATTTGGCAGGGACTAAAAAGTGCTATATTGTTAGGTCTGTAAAGCTTCCTCCAGGAACAATAAGAGATATGAGTTTGTCCCTGTAGAAATCTATTTCAGCACTGGTAGCAGAAATCTGGGAAGTGTGTGTGTGTGTGATGGGAAGCAGAATTCATTTACGCAGGTACATTTTTTTACCTGTACTGCTGAGGGCTGAATTAGTTGTGTGAAAGGTTCTTTTGCCTGTAGTGGCTGGTGAGGTTGTGTGAGTTGAGCACTGCTCTTCTAATGGCCTCCCAGCACAGTGAGTTGCAAGCACTCACTGAGAGGAAGAGGGGAGCTGCAAGTGCAGTGAGTTTGGCACAGTGTAGGCAAGTCAGCAGGAGTGTCAGATTGGCTCCACCTCCATACACTGCACCACGCTCCCAAGCACATCAGACAGGTGGACCCAGTCTGGCTTACAAAGAACCCCCCTTAGGGTGCATTGGGATCCCATGGCTGCAAATTAGACACAAATAATTCTTAGTAAGCTTTCCTCTGTGATAGACTGTTAACATTCCATCCTGTTGGTCCAAAAAGTGTGTCAATGCGTTGGAAATGCTTGTAATAATTACAGATCCCAATACAGCGCTACCTTGGTTCTTGAACGCCTTGTTACTCGAACATTTCGGTTCCCGAACGCCGAAAACCCAGAAGTAAGTGTTCCGGTTTTTGAACATTTTTCGGAAGCTAAATGTGCAATGCGGTTGTCGACTATAGTTTCCGGGGCGCCCGTGCCAATTGGAAGCCATGCCTTGGTTTTCGAATGTTTTGGAAGTCGAACAGACTTCCGGAACGGATTACCGTACGTTTGAGTACCAAGGTACTGCTGTACTTTAATACAGATTTGTGTCTCATACTAGGCTGTTGGCACCAATGGATTTCATACTGACATCAATGTTCAGAAGATACTTTGAACAAGAGGTTCTGGGGCGGCTCTTTAGCAGTGCTTTGCCAATGGGCATCACATGGCAGAAAGTGAGGAGGAATTAAAGAACCTTTTAATGAGGGTGAAAGAGGAGAGCGCAAAATATGGTCTGAAGCTCAACATCAAAAAAACTAAGATCATGGCCACTGGTCCCATCACCTCCTGGCAAATAGAAGGGGAAGAAATGGAGGCAGAGAGAGATTTCACTTTCTTGGGTTTCATGATCTCTGCAGATGGTGACAGCAGTCACGAAATTAGAAGACGCCTGCTTCTTGGGAGAAAAACAATGACAAACCTAGACAGCATCTTAAAAAGCAAAGACATCACCTTGCCGACAAAGGTCCGTATAGTTAAAGCTATGGTTTTCCCAGTAGTAATGTATGGAAGTGAGAGCTGGACCATCAAGAAGGCTGATCGCCGAAGAATTGATGCTTTTGAATTATGGTGCTGGAGGAGACTCTTGAGAGTCCCATGGACTGCAAAAAGATCAAACCTATCCATTCTTAAAGAAATCAGCCCTGAGTGCTCACTAGAAGGACAGATCCTGAAGTTGAGGCTCCAGTACTTTGGCCACCTCATGAGAAGAGAAGACTCCCTAGAAAATACCCTGATGTTGGGAAAGATGGAGGGCACAAGGAGAAGGGGACGACAGAGGATGAGATGGTTGGACAGTGTTCTCGAAGCTACTAACATGAGTTTGGCCAAACTACGAGAGGCAGTGAAGGATAGGCGTGCCTGGTGTGCTCTGGTCCATGGGGTCACGAAGAGTCGGACACGACTGAACGACTGAACAACAACAACAACAACAACATCACATTCTCTGATCAAGAACACCTCTTGGGCATTTTTCACTGATCAAAAATCCCTCAGCACAGTTCCCTATTTTCCCTTAGAATTTTATCGGCAGTTTCCTTCCCTCTGAGAAACAGATCACACACCTGGCCTCTTTCTGCTCGAATCACTTGCTTGCTTGTCTCCTGCCTTTATGTGCCGTTCTCAACCTGCCTTTTGCATTAATACTCCTGCCCAGAGTCCCAGTGCTTCAGCCCTTGACTTCACTGGCCTGCTCTTGTCAAATGCTTTCCATTGTGAACTTTTTGGAGGGCAAACACTTGATGACATCTTTCTACTGGCATTACAAGTGTGGGGTCCTTATCTGTAAAAATCAGACACACAATTTTTCCAATGCACATCTGAATCACTGTGGTGGATTATCCCTTGCACTGGCCTAATTGCGCATCATGCTCCCAGTTTAAAAAGAAGAAGCATAGGCAGCAACAGAAGCAGCAGATCTAAATATCTGCCATGTAATACATGCCAAATTGGCATAGTTACACAACCCTGCTACTGTGCTTGCTCAGATTGCATGTCTCTCTCTATACACGTCTGCAAGCTATTATTTGGGGAATAAGACCTTCTGGAACATAAACGACTTAGCTCAAATGTGCCAAGAAAATTGCTTCCCACTGTGATCCTGGGTCTGTTCTGCTGGAGGATAGACTGTTGTCTGTGCAACAGACCTGGCCCAGAAATAGGCGTGCTTATCGAATGCACTCGAGCTTGAATCATTCAGATCATTTTATATTTGTGGAGAATGCTCACAAAAGGTACTTGGGGAAGCAACAAAGAAGAGATCAGAGGCTCCCCCGTCCCCAAAACTGAATTTTACAAGGAAAATATAGCAAGATGGCACATCAATTGCTAACTCTGAAGACTGTTCCAGGGACTGGATGGTGATCCTATGGTGAGGCTATGCTGTGGATTCATTCAGTTCTACAGATTGCAGTAGAAACTAAGAAGTTGGCAGAAGAGAGGGATAAATAGAGAGGGTGAGGTGGGGTCAAAATTTAATGTTTGTCCTTATGTCCTGTCCAGAACACAGGGTTGGTGGAATGGGATCCACAGATGCAAGGTGTGACATTTTTGCACTGTTTGTTCTATCCTTTTCAACCCGGCCCATCAGACTCCAGATTGAACTAACTGAGGGGCGGCTAAATGTTTAAAGAGAATGGGCAGCCATTTTGTCAGTTGAGAGGGTGCTTGGGAGAGGGAGTGTGGGGTGGTTGAAAAGAAGGTCTGTGAGAGTAGGTTCAGGTTAGGTAGTTGTAAGGTTATCTATTATACGATTGACAAAGATATTAACACTGAAACTAAGCTTGTACGCAAAAATAAAAAACCTTAACGCAACCATTACGATCTTAAGCAAATAAATTTCCATCGTTAAAGTGCCAGTCAGAAAGTTGTCTGTGTTATTTTCCAGCAAAGGTACATGAAACGTCATTTGTGTGGACACTCATTAAAAAGACAAAACTTCCTTCAAGAGTGGAACTGTGAGGGGGTGTCTTCGAGGTGCATGGTGAGGGCGAAATAGGCAGACAGACCCAGGGGGTCACAAAGTTACCTCAGGGAAGAGGGGAGCTTTTACATGAGGGGATTTCTAGTGGCTGAACCCCTCATACTGTGGACACAAGGGATAGCCTAGTCTCATATTTGGCCTAGAGTTGAAAAGGGTACCTGGCCACGTTGGTGCTGGAAAGGGACTCCTTTTTATTTAAAAAGAGAAAGGTTTACAGAAAGGTTAAAGGGATAAGTGGGAGTTTAGTTTTACCTAAGAAAGCCCTGTTAGTTCTTTTAATAAGTGAGAGGACGAAGTTGTAAGACGAAAGAAGGAAGGGTCCTTCGTCTATCACACAAGGGCATTTCAGAAAGAAACTCGTGAAGCTGTGGAGGAATCAGGGAAAGGGATACTTGAATGGTTTCTTAAGAGCCCAAGAAACCTGTGGAGGACTCAGGGCTCTCTGTGAACCGCCCTGAGATCTTGTGATGAAAGGTGGGATATAAATATGACAGACAGACAGACAGACAGACAGACAGACAGACAGACAGACAGACAGATATAGAATCCTGGGGTTCTTACATCCTGGGTTATTCTGAACCAGAACATGAGATTTTGCTCTCCTCATTCTGGACATCTTATGTCACCAGCACAAAGCACAAAGGCACCCCCCCCCCAATGTCTTTGTAAAGTTCCCCCACTCTTTCTCCTGCTCCTTTGGCTTGTATGTGTCAACCTGCCCTTCTTCCCCAGTCCTGATCAACAGCACAGACCGCAATCTACCCTTGGTGCCAGCTGCAATGAAAGTCATTCTCAAAGCTCAAATTATGGAGGAAAGGGTCTAGGGCAAGGTTAGGGAACCCGTGACTTCCCAGATGTTGCTGTTGACGCTTATTAAGTTTCAATCCCACCATTCCTTCCAAAGGAGTTTTGGGTGGCAAACAGGACATTGGTAAAGCAATACAATTAAAAATAAAACCTCGTTATTCTGGAATGCATATGTTAAATATTCAGAATAATTGCTGTTACAGATAATTGTCAAACAGGGAGGTGGGACTTTCCTTTCGTTTTTACCTATTCAAAACTGGGAAAGGAGTACGACAAGGCTGTATATTGTCTCCCTGCTTATTTAACTTATATGCAGAATTCATCATGCAAAAGGCTGGACTGGATGAATCCCAAACCGGAATTAAGATTGCCGGAAAAAATATCAACAACCTCAGATACACTGATGATACTACCTTGATGGCAGAAAGTGAGGAGGAATTAAAGAACCTTTTAATGAGGGTGAAAGAGGAGAGCACAAAATATGGTCTGAAGCTCAACATCAAAAAACCTAAGATCATGGCCACTGGTCCCATCACCTCCTGGCAAATAGAAGGGGAAGAAATGGAGGCAGTGAGAGATTTCACTTTCTTGGGTTCCACAATCACTGCAGATGGTGACAGCAGTCACGAAATTAGAAGACGTCTGCTTCTTGGGACAAAAGCAATGACAAACCTAGACAGCATCTTAAAAAGCAAAGACATCACCTTGCCGACAAAGGTCCGTATATTCTCAAAGAAATCAGCCCTGAGTGCTCACTAGAAGGACACATCCTGAAGTTGAGGCTCCAGTACTTTGGCCACCTCATGAGAAGAGAAGACTCCCTAGAAAAGACCCTGATGTTGGGAAAGATGGAGGGCACAAGGAGAAGGGGACGTCAGAGGATGAGATGGTTGGACAGTGTTCTCGAAGCTACTAACATGAGTTTGGCCAAACTGCAATAGGCAGTGAAGGATAGGCGTGCCTGGCGTGCTCTGGTCCATGGGGTCACGAAGAGTTGGACACGACTGAACGACTGAACAACAACAACAACAATATTAAGATTCCTTTATTTTGAATCAAGACACACACAGGAAGGGGAAAGCTGAAGGTGGGAAGTACCTGCAAGAAAGGCAAGGTAGAAAGGATCTCTCGAAGTGGGAGACTGGCAGAAGAGGTAGGCACCCAGGTGAGAGATGGGGAATCTGCCTTTCTTTGTGTGGGTAGCTGATATGATATGAACAATATAAATGTGATAAAATGTCTTTTTAGTTATTCTTTCTTCGGTTTCTTTTTTCTATGCAATTGTGTTTTGTAAGGATTATTTTATTTTTTCTTTATAATGTATTAGATTGTATTTGTTATTGTCTTATAAATGAGTTTGAATTTTAGTATTTAATATGTTTTGAAGCTTTCAATAAAAATGCTATTTAAAAAAATGAAATCATCAAAAAATCATTGAGCGTACCAATAGTGGGTCCAATGGTCAAGAAGGCAGTTTCTGCATGTGCTATGTGGGCAAGTGAGGGGCCCGTCAACCTGGGAAGGTAGCCCATCTAGGAGAAGGAAAGCTCTGTTCCTAAACCTCTGTTGCCTTGTAGGATATTTTTGGGAGAAGAAAAGGCTAAGGTGTAAAAACCCTACACAAATCCAGAGTGGAGTAGTCCCTAAGGTAGTTGAATGGTGCCTTGTACGCCTCCTTCCAGCAACTCCTTCAGCCAACCTGCCCCCAAACATATTGCTCTGCTTTCCTTTGGACTACATTGTGGCAGAATAATGCCTGCTGATGATTCAGGTTCCTCATGGGCTAACCTATCACTCCCATTTTAGGTAGGTGTTCCCTGGGAGGCGGAGCTAGTTGGCATTCTAAAAGGAGGGGGAACAACCTTGAAAGGCAGTTGGGGGTTTGGCAGTTGGGGGTGGAGGATTAGAGAGAAAAAATGTGAGGTTAGGCTTTGGGGAATTGGTGGATAGGTCATTACCATTGCTAAAGGGATGCAGGAAAGATTATAACAAAGCTGAATTACACGAGAAGAAGATTTGTACCAGTAATAACCCGAGACATCCATGTTTTCAAGTTACCTAATAAAGTTAAATGTGCTTAAACGTTCGCTGACTGTGGCAGTGGATCAGTACCTTAAGAGGTGTGACTAAGAGGAGAGAACAAAGCTTTCCTGTGGAAGAGGAAACGGTTTGCTTATTCTCCTGTCATACAGAGGGCTGGGCAGTGAAGCCAAGTGTGCCACTTATGTGCCTAAAGGGAAGGCAAACGGCAGTAGTTGGGAACCCTGGTAGGGAGATGGTGGCAAGAGGTATTCAAACGTAGAGCCCTGGGGTACCCCAGAGACAACTCCCATATGAAGGATTCATCCTAGTTGTCAGTGAAACCTAGGGAGAGTCACTGTTGGGGAAGTATTGAAGGGGAGGGAATAGGATCCCTCACATACATCAGCGAGGCCAAGAGGGGGGTCTTGTCGTCTGGGCAGCCCAGGACCCCCCATACACACTGCCCTGGCTTGCACCCCAGAATAGTCACTTCAGATGCACACTCCATTGTCTTTCGAGACAGACGAATGCCAACAAAATACGTAAGACCTTGGACATAAGAGTATTAGAATAAATAGTGTATCCAGTATGCATGCAGGGATATAAGACTTTGCTCCATAGGCTGTCGCGGCTGCCCGTCTTATGTACAGAAAACTTAGCTGACTTCAAATGTTTGGAATTCTAAATTAATGACTAAAAAGGATAAAATAAACAAAAGGGAGCTGAAAATGGGGCTTATGTAAGCCTTGAAGTTAATTGCTAAGAAGGAAATGACAAGTAAGGTTCATTGGGGACGCCGCATGTCCTTTAAAATGATGGAAGTCTTTAAAATTATTATTGTTCATTTTTCTGATTGCCAACATTGTGCAATGCCGCTCACTGCATAGGAGAAGACACTGTTGCCTCGAGGAACTTCCTATCTATTGTGAGACCTTCATTTACATTTTGAATGCATATGGGAACAGTGGAATATCAGCAACGGAAAAGTGGAACAATCAACTAATTTTAAGCCCCCCTGCTTAGAACGGTCTTCAGCTGAGTTTGAGAAACAAATAACAGTATGCTTTTTAAAGCTGTCAAAACACTGAGCTTATTGCAATAAGGAGTATCTCTTATTCCCCAGTGGTGCAGCCGAATTGTCCATATTATTTAACAAATAATAAAACAAAGCGAATTGCCTTGAAAACAGTTTTATCTTCATGCCCTAGTTCTGAACGCTTTCTATAGGAGTTGGGATACAGCAACAGCATTTTAAGTGAGAGGGGCTTTGGGGTTTTTTTCATGTGTGTATGTGTGTGCTAAACCTCTTTGTTTCTGTACAAATTTGAGTGGAACACATTACGGCAGAGCACACTTTAAAATAGTGACATAGCTCGCATGACCTCTCCTTTTTGGCAACGATCCCAGAGGATAATTTATGAGGAAGGGGGAGAGGGTCATGCATCCTTTAACTACATTCTAATTGGCACCCCAGGAAGTTCATATTGCAAACTAGAAACTCAACTTGCTTTAACGAGATATTCATAGTGAAATAATACAGAAATAACAAACAGCAACAAAAAACGTAACACTTTTGTGTGAAGCGTGGGCAAGCTCAACGGATGGTCCATTGCTGAATGCTACCTCCTAGCCTTGCACAAGAAGGCTGATCGCCGAAGAATTGATGCTTTTGAATTATGGTGCTGGAGGAGACTCTTGAGAGTCCCATGGACTGCAAGAAGATCAAACCTATCCATTCTTAAAGAAATCAGCCCTGAGTGCTCACTAGAAGGACAGATACTGAAGTTGAGGCTCCAGTACTTTGGCCACCTCATGAGAAGGGAAGACTCCCTGGAAAAGACCCTGGTGTTGGGAAAGATGGAGGGCACAAGGAGAAGGGGACGACAGAGGATGAGATGGTTGGACAGTGTTCTCGAAGCTACTAACATGAGTTTGGCCAAACTGTGAGAGGCAGTGAAGGATAGGCGTGCCTGGAGTGCTCTGGTCCATGGAGTCACGAAGAGTCGGACATGACTGAACGACTGAACAACAACAACAACAACAACAGCCTTGCACTGTAACCTGCCCGATGCTGTTATACTGGTGGGCTGCATTTTGCCAAGTGAGTGGTAAGTTGGGGCTGTCTGCCATGTTTGTGGCTTTAGTGTAACTTCTGAACAGAGCCCACACGTGTAAAAACTGGGTGCTGATCCCATGCTAGTTCTATTACCACTTATTTCTGTCATACGTGTGGAGGAAAAATTTAAAACACGATGGTAGAGTTCAGCAGAGTTCGCCAAAATAGACCAAAGGCAATATTTCATCCAGCAGAGCTTTTACTTGTGCTGAAGGCAAATGTAGTGTAATGGTTATCAAATCCAATACAATCAGGATTGGCTCAGTCCAGACAAAATCCAGTTGCAACATTCATAAACTTAGCTCATAATAGGACTAAACCTTAGCATTAAGCATCCTATGTACAGAACAGAAACACCAGAAGGAAGGAAGAGAAAGAAAAAGAAAAACGCAGGCTCCTTCTGGTCTATATTTATAGTCAGCATGACTCTGCAGAATAGAGATAAGAGAACTAGTTCACACCAGCTTCCCAGAAGCTATAACCCAAACAATCATTGACCCTTCTGCCTCTGCTTCTCTCTCACACAGAAGCTTCTAGTACAGGGGTCAGCAACCTTTTTCAGCTGTGGGCTGGTCCACTGTCCCTCAGACCATGTGGTGGGCCGGACAAATTTTTTTTTTTGGGGGGGGGGGATGAACGAATTCCTATGCCCCACAAATAACCCAGAGATGCATTTTAAATAAAAGGACACATTCCACTCATGTAAAAACACGCTGATTCCCTGACCATCCATGGGCCAGATTGAGAAGGCAATTGTGCCGCATCCGGCTCAAGGGCCTTAGGTTGCCTACCCCTGTTCTAGTAGCTTCCAGAAACCCTCTTGCATGAATTAGAACAGAAAAGATATCTACACACTAGATCAATACTTTCTGCACTAAGAAATGCAAACTGACAGTTTCAGACCTGTGCATATATATAGGAAACTTACACTTGGGCATATTTGGGTAATTGTTTTATGTATTCATTCATGGCATTTCTATAATGTCCAACCAACAATCTCCTCAGGGGAGGTTCACAATTTAAACTTTAAATCCAAAATTAAGACAGGAATTACAGAAACAGACTGCTACCGAAACCACCATAACCCCATTAAGAGGCTGCATGAAAACCCAGCCAAAAGGGGAAGAGAAATAGTTCAACTTCAAAAGCAGTAAAATCATGGTTGATAAAATGTCTGGGAAGGTAAGAAAAACTTGGCCTCCAAAAGATTCTCACAGAGGAACTGACCTGTGGGGATTGTTTCGCTGGAGCCTCCTGCGCACAGGACAAGGTCAACTGCACGCGGGATACCAGTTGCTGGGGGATCTGGTGGCCAGCGCCTCACGTGCGCCCTTGCACGGAGCACCGGCCAAGCCTGCGGACGGGACGGCCGGTAATTCCGGAGCCCAGCTCACACCGTGCCGTGAAGTAGATTGTCCGCTGGCTTGAATCTGAAGGATGAGTGAGTTGAATGAATGAATGAATGCCTCGTAGATGGATTTGCAGGCGTCTGCAACTTCCTAAGTTGTTCCGGAAAGTAAAGCACCAAAATAAAGGGTGGCCAAAACGGCGGCCAAATAAAAGCTGGTAAACAGTAAAATGTAAACTAAAATGAAATAAAGACAACGACCATGGTCTCTTTTAAGATGGCTTTGGCTGACCCGCGTGGGCTGTTTCTTCTCTCTGTACCTTGCCACGCAACCTTCTCTCTGGGCTTGTCCGTTCCACCGTCTTCCACGCTAGCTAGTTCTACACTTGTTATCTCTCCTGATTAACTCCTTCTCTCTAACTCCTCCTAACTTAACTCTGTCTGTCCGTCTGCCCAGCACGGGGAGCCGCAGCCTTTTATTGACAAGAACAAACAATGTCATAATCAATACTTTTACCAATCAGAACACTGTTGCTGCCCTTGAAAAGGGCAGGAAGCAGATTAACTGACCACCAAACAATTTGAACTTGAAGCCAAAAAGTCCCAGCGGAGCGATCTCAGCGGCAAGTCGCCTACTGGATCCTCCTTTCACTTTCACTTTATCGCGGAGGTATATATCAAATAGTGCATAAATGATGATAAACAAATATAAACGACCGCAGGTGCAGGCGCACCCACGAAGTGTATTCCCACACTGACCACTGCGGCTCTGTTAGCGAACCCAACAGTTCCAAGGTGCTGCACATGACTTTCTGCAAGCAATGATGATCAGCTGCTTGCAACTGGTATATAACATCAAATGCATGACATTTGATGTTATAATATCAGGCAGTTATATACCGGCAAATCACTGGACCTCTGTGGTAGACCACTGGCTCCCCCCAAAGAAGCTCAACAACTTTGGCTCCCCTAAAAAAAGCTCAATATTTTTGTCCTGTTCCCCCCCAAACTGGGGCTTTCCTTCTCCCTTAAAAAAAAAGTTGAACAATTTTGATCTGAATGCCTTTAAAAAGGGCCTTCCTCCTCCCCAAAAAAGCTGAACAACTTTGACCTGAACCCCCCAAAAGGGGGTAGATCACTGCCAGTTTTTAACTCTGTAAGTAGATCGCAGTCTCTTGGGAGTTGGCCACCCCTGTTATATATGATGCCAGGTCTAGGACAGGTGGGTGTGCCTTGGTCGGCTGAAGCTCCCTGGCAGGCCTAAAGTCCCCCAACACTGCCTTGAAGGTAAATGTCCAGAGCTGGCCCACCAATGAGGCGTGATGAAGTACTCAGGAGGCAGAAGCTCAAGACCCCAACCCACCACTCCCACCACCTTGCAGGATGCTCCCATCTCTCGAAAATTTTGGCCAGGGGAGAGCGGATGTGGGAAGTGTGGAGAACTAGCCCAATGCCAGGTAGGGGTAAAATTTTCTGACAGTTAGAACCCTCAGGGGCGGGCTTAGCCTGGGTATAAAACACCCCTCCCAGTGGTCAGTGAGGGAGAAGTGTGGGCAGGTGGAGTTGGAGTTGGAGAGTTAGAAGGAGAGTGGAGTTAGTTGAGCAGTGTGAGTCAAGAGATAGAGCTGGGAGTTTAGAGTCTGAGGTGGAAGTTAGCAGAGAGGATAAACAGATTGTGAAACGTGTTATTATTGATATTTAGTTAACTATTAGAGGTAATAGGCCGGTAACATTTAGAGGTATTAGGCCGGTATAGGACAACTGTTATAAGCTTATTGAACAACCTTTTATTTATCCGCAACCACAAGCTTTTGTACTCAATAAACAACTTTTTAGTTCACAATATCCTCGTCTGTGGTGAATGAAATAAGCAGGATCCAGCTAGAAGTCTGGAGGGCTGCAGCTGGGGTCCGTGTGTCGTTGGTGCAGCACCCATAGACCGTAAAACGTCCGGGGGTGGGCTGTACAGGGCGAAGGGCCCGCGACATTAAAGTGGTGGCAGCGTCGGGACGAAAGATAAACATAAAGTGGTGGTCACATCAGGATCAAAGATAGATCTAAAGTGTTGGCAAGCAGTGCCAAGGTACAAGAAAGATTTAAGGGTGACGCATTGTGTGAAGTGTGAGGCTTAAAGAGGATTTAAGCAAACTTCTGTGAGACTCTACAATCTAGTCAGGAAGGGGGATCGCATACACCTGGAAAGGGAGAAGGGGAATTCAGAGAGGAATTACCTGGCCCTAGGGTGTGGTGTGATAGCGCTTAAGACTGTGAGATTGTGAGAGAATTACAAAGATACTTTGCGTTTAAAACTATTTCAGGCAGAAAGGTTTATAGTGAGAGGTCGGAAAAGTACGCTGGACAAAGTGCACTGAGGTAACTTTAGGCGTGACTTTGGACCTAAACTGTGGAAACTAAGCCTGAGGAAATAGTTTAACTGAAACATCCTTGATTTAAGTACAAATATAATACCACCAAATAAATAGAAAATGCCACCTAGGAAGACGAAACCAGCTCTTAGGGACTCACAAGTAGAAAGCTCTGAAGAAGAAAATGGGGTTTCGCAGATTGAAGAAACCAGTACTGAAATAGTTAACAAAAATCCTGCTGAGGGGACGAGTTTTAAAGCCTCAGAGGAATTTGAAAAATGGAAACTTGAGAAGGAATTTAATTTGAAAATCGAACTAGCAAAGCTAGATAGAGAAAGAGAAAGAGAGGCAATAGCACTGAAAGAGAGAGAATTAAAGTTCCAAGCTGAGGCAAAAGAGAGAGAACTGAAAGAGAAAGAAATGACCTTAGCTATTGAGAGAGAAAGAGAAAGGGAGGAAAGAGAATATTTATTAGAAATGAAAAGACTTGAATTATCAGCAGTAGATAATAGAAACAACAACAATAGTTCCACACAAAATCCTAGCAGGGTGGATTTAAAAAGATTCCCTGACTTCAGAGATAAAGACGACCCTGAAGCATTTATCATTTCTTTTGAGAGGGCTTGCGAGGATTTTGAAGTAAAAGATGAGGAGAAAATGCAAATACTGAGAGCTCGTATTAGTGGAACATTAACAGAGATTTATTCTCAAATGCCATCTGATCAATCCAAAGATTTTGAAGCACTTAAACAGTTGGTTTATGTTAGATTCGGAATTACTGCAGAGCAACTGAGACAAAAGTTTAGAACCATAAAAAAATTGCGTGAGGAAACCTTTGCTCAATTAGGAGCTAAAACTACAAATTATTTAAACAAGTGGCTAGAACAGGAGGGTGCCGATTCTGTGGCGAAAATAAAAGAGGTGATCGCATTAGAACAATTTTATGACACGATTAATAGTCATCTGAAGTATTTAATTAAAGAAAGACGCCCTAAAACCATCCTGGAAGCTGCTAATCTGGCAGATGAAATAAATGAAATCCGAGAACACGCTTATGATGCCCCAAAATATAAGGACAAACATTGGGAAACAAATAAGTTTAAGAAAACGCAACAGCCCACAAAATTTACCACAGAAACTGCCAAGAAAATTTTTCCCGCCAATGCAAATGCTCCCCATAACACGCCTATAACAACGGGGGTGACTGAGGGAAAAATAAATAAATATGGTGAGGGTAAAAGGCCAGACTTAACCTGCTGGCAATGTGGACGACAAGGCCATAGACAAGTCGACTGTAGAACTGAACTCAGAACTAGGAGTGCAAATACTATCCCTCAGAAGCAGACATATTGTGTCCAAACTGTGGAGACAGAGTCAACTGCCAACGTGGTTGCCAAGGCAACCGAGGCCCAGTCTAGAGCAGAGCCTGACGAGTTACCAGAAGCCCAAGTTGTGAGGTGCTATATAATTCAACAAGATGACATGTTATTACACAAAACAGGAGAAGAAATTTGGGTGAATGGTAAACAATATAAAGGCTTAAAAGACACAGGGTCTCAAATTAGTATTATACATCCTGATTTACTAAAGCCAGAAGACTTTATTAAAGGCAAAACTATCAGTTTAAAAGGAATATCAAAACAGCCGGAAACCTTGCCAGTAGCACTAGTTAATCTGACATACAAACAATGGTCTGGAGAATGGCAAGTAGCAGTTTCACCAGAAATCCCAGCTCCAATGTTAATTGGGTGGGATCTACTTGACCATGTACAGAGTGCATTTGTGATTACTAGGGCACAAAAACTGCGACAGTTACCTCAGGAGGAAAGGCCTGATACAATTGTTGAACTGACACAAGATACAAGTATAGTACCAGTTACAAATAGTCTAGCAGCTAGTTTTGCAGCTAAGCAGAAACTAGATACAGATTTACAGAAATATTTTCAAGCCACAGCCTTGAATACAGTATTAACCCCGGAAAGCCCTGAGCGGTTTATAGTCGATAATGGGTTGTTATACAGAGAGATTCTTTTAAAACCTAATAGAGGGGGTAATGAAATCCACAGGCAACTAATAGTACCTACTGAATTTAGAAACAAAATAATCCAACATGCACATGGCAGTATATTTGGAGGTCACTTGGGAATCACCAGAACCAAACAAAGGGTGTCCCAAAATTTCTTTTGGCCTGGGATGGGCAAGCAAATCAAGTTATTTTGTCGAACGTGCCATACTTGCCAATTACAAGGACATGGGCAAGATAAAACGAAAGCACAATTATGCCCCTTGCCCATAATATCCCAACCCTTCCAACGTTTAGCAATAGATATAATTGGACGACTGCCAAAAGCCAGTCGCAGGGGACATCATTATTTGTTGACTATTGTGGATTTTGCGACGAAATATCCGGAAGCGATTCCGTTACGAAACATAGAGACTGAAACAGTGGCTTCAGCTCTAATAAGTTATATGTGTCGGCTAGGGTTTGCAGAACAAATCGTGACAGACCTTGGAGCCTCATTTACCTCTAAGCTTATGCAGCGTTTGTGGGAGAGGTGTGGGATAAAACATATCACCAGTAGTCCCTTTGAATTACTGTTTGGAAGAAAAATCAAGGGTCCCCTAGATTTATTAAGATTTAATTGGGAAGGACGGCCGGTTGGGGATTCTGAGAATGTAATTGACTACCTATTTAAATTGCAAAACACTCTCAAACGATCACTAGAACTGGCAGGAGAACATTGCAAGGTTGCTCAACACAAACAGAAAGTTTGGTATGACAAAAAAGCACGTGTGAGATCTTTTGAGCCAGGACAGGATATTTTATTAATCAGACCAGTAAACGGTGATACGTTACCACTGACATGGGAAGGTCCTTTTAAAATCATTTCAAAAATGAATGATATAAACGATATAAGTCAGCATGGTGAAGGGAGGCGGGTCATGCAGGTGAATATGATAAACCCAATCAAGCCACTAAACCATGAACCCAATCTAGACTACAGTAGTCACGTTGTTGAAAAAGCCTGTGATATTGGTAAAGGAGTGTCTACCTGCAATGTGACCGGTGACCTATCTGTGAGATCAGTTAGAACAACTAGTCATATTTATGATAAACCATTCATCAGTTGGAAAGATAGAAAGAAAGACGTACTGGAAGATATAGCTGGCATGGGGTCCCATCGAATTTCTATGAAAGTGAAAGTGTTTCCTACACTAGAGATTGTGTGGTGGGAAGATGGGTACCCTGCTGCTCATGCAACACCAATAAATGTCCAAAATGAATGTGGTTACACAGCATTAACAGGGCTACCACGTCAAAGGCATAAAAAAGTAGTCTTCAAATTGCTCGAAGTGGGAACTGATAAATCAATACAGACCAAAGATGAACTGACAACAAGGGCGATTGCTATGAGCAATAAGCAATCAGAGCTTTTTAGCCTACTTTCATTAAGTGATCACGCTTGTCTAGAAAGCTTCCGCAAGCTGACTAAAAAAGAAGATATCCACAAACTTCTGAAAATAGTTCCCAGTGCATTTAAAAGCCAGACAACCAGTTCTTATGCAGCTTATGATGACATGGAGATGTGTGTACAAGTCCGCGAGCTTGAACACTTAACAGAGATCCTGAAGGAGGGAGAGGTTGATCTAAAAGAGCTTTTGATCCTGAGAAACAAGGATTCTACCCAGCTTGGAATCCACAATCGTTACAGACGCCTCGAGTGCAGGGATCGGAATGGGACTGTGTCATCTGGCCGAGGAAGACAGCTTACATCCCATCACGTATGGCAGAGAAAAGACTGGTGCCCAGAGAAAGATACTTCTTGCGACGGTTAAGGACGATAAGGAGCGTGAAAGGATCCTAAACATCATCGCAGACGCCTTATCACGAAGACCCAAAGACAAAGGTTAAAATGGACAGTTACGGCTTTTCTTGCAATAAAGGCCTAACACTGCATGAACTATTGTATATAATGTGAAAAACCCAAATATTATGCCTGTATGATATGTGGAGTTAAGGTTAGTAAGCATAGAAAATGTTTGTTTATGTAAATGTTTAAAAATGTTGTTTGTATCAGAGGGATACTTTGGCTAGTAACTCCTCTGATACAAACCTAAAAAGGAGGGAGGTATGTGGAGAACTAGCCCAATGCCAGGTAGGGGTTAAATTTTCTGACAGTTAGAACCCTCAGGGTTAGAAGCGCTACAGATGGCCGAGAAGAGACCCTAGAGAAGTTACTGCTAAGAGAAGCAACCCGTTATCTTTTTTCATATATCGTTTTTATTATATTTTTATTTTATTATTTATTTCTATTTTATTTTGTTATTTTTGTTAAAAGTATTCAAAAACATTTAATAATAAATAAATAAATAAATAAATAAATTTTTATTTATACCCCGCCCTTCCCAGCCAAAAACCGGGCTCAGGGCGGCTAACACTAATTAAAATCACAGGAAAACATAAAAACAATCAATTTAAAATAACAGATTAAAATACAAATTTAAAAATTCAAAATTAAAGCTGCAGTCTCATTTTCAAATAGCCCACCAATAAAAGAATGAAGCATAACTATCAAACAGAAACCAACCCAAAGGCCAGGTGGAACAGCTCCGTCTTGCAGGCCCTGCGGAAAGATGCCAAATCCCGCAGGGCCCTGGTCTCTTGTGATAGACTGTTCCACCAAGTCGGGGCCAATACTGAGAAGGCCCTGGTCCTAGTTGAGGCCAACCTAGCATCTTTGTTGCTCGGGACCTCCAAAAGATTATTATTTGAGGACCTTAAGGTCCTACACGGGACATACCAGGAGAGGCAGTCCCTTATACCAAAAAAAGTCAACATACATTCCTTTCCGACTTCCCACCCCTCCTTTCCTGATGTTTTTTTTTTTTTTTACTTCTCTTTATTAGCTGTTTTACAATACACGTGTTCTTATTATATAAACTTCACTATCATGAGTTATTCCAGTAACCCATTGCTTATATTTCAGCCTATTATTGATGGCAGTGCTTCGGCCACCAAGCATTGCTAGAGTATTATTAATAAAAATAATAATAATACCATTATCATCACCGCTGTATTTTTCGCTCCATAAGACGCACCTGACCACAAGACGCAACTAGTTTTTAGAGGAGGGAAAAAAGAAAAAAAAATTCTGAGGAAGGTTTGGGGGGGTCACTTTTTTGGAGGGGGTGATCCTTCAAGTACTGTCTGTGGAGCGTCTGCCTCCTGCCTGACCTTTCACACTCCATCGCCTTCTCCTCTGTGCCTTCTTCAAACTGGTGTCAGCCTCCCCCCCCCCGTGCTCCTCCCGGTGTCTTATTCCGGACCTCCCCCCCCCCCGCAATGCCCTTTGCATGTCTGGGTTGCAGCAAGCTCCGGCCTCTTGCTCCCAGTGCCTCCGGGTGTTTCAGAAGGGAGGGGGCATATTGTGGGAAGGTACCAGGGGGTGGGGGCATGTTCAGGGAAGAAGAAGAAGAGTTTGGATTTGATATACCGCTTTTCACTACCCGAAGGAGTCTCAAAGCGGCTAACATTCTCCTTTCCCTTCCTCCCCCACAACAAACACTCTGTGAGGTGAGTGAGGCTGAGAGAAACAGCAGCTGATCCAAAGAAGTGTGACTAGCCCAAGGTCACCCAGCAGCTGCATGTGGAGGAGTGGAGACACGAACCCGGTTCCCCAGATTACGAGTCTACCGCTCTTAACCACTACACCACACTGGCGGGATTAAGGGAGGAGGGGTATGTTGTGGGAAGGTTTATGGGGGGAGGGGGCATATTGTGGGAAGGTTTCAGGGGGCAGGAGCATGTTCAGGGAGGGATTAAGGGGGAGGGGGCATTTTGTTCTTGCATTGGCCAACCAGATGCCTATGAGTAGCCTGCAAGCAGGACTCGGGTGCAACAGCCCTCTTCCCAATTGCAAACTCCTGAGGGCAGCCAATTCCCGCCAGAAACAAGGCTTACAATCGGCACCAATCACCAACCAGCTGATCCATGCCAACTGAAAAGCGTGCTAGGATCTGCTGTACTATTGCCCAACTCTGTTCTCTAGATCACTTATGTGCTCAGATGCCTGATTGTCCACTGGGCACTTTGCAGGGTGGGCCTGGGAGAGGCAGGCTGAAGGGTTTTGACATCCCTGCGTGGTTGCAATGATTCCCTTGAGTAACTCACATATTCCTTGGTCTTCTTCAGGAGGTCGGAAAGGTCTCGTAGCGCTTCCTACCCTCCTTTCCCAGCTGTCAGTTGATGCTTCCGTTGCTCCTCACTGGATCCTCTGGGTGCGCTGCCAGCGGTATGTGACACTGTACAACATGCTGAGATGCTGAGGGGAGAAAAGGAATAGTGAGGGTTTTTTTGAGGCTTTGTGAAAACAGCAGCTTCTCTTCTCTGTAAGAAAGGTTTGAAATGTCACATGGACCTTGCTGTTTTTATTGCGAGACCAGGCGGCGGCAGCCCCAGCCACCAGGGATCATAAGGAAGGAATAAAGACTCTGACAACGTTATATGGATTCAAAATTAGGCCACAACTTTATTAAACTTCGGAACGTAGGAAGACCTTGGCTTAGGCCTTGGGCGTGTATTCCTCCCAGCCCCCCAGCCAGCGGGAACTGGGGCTCATCAGGGTAAATGGGATATGGGGGTGCTCTGCGAGACGTAAGTGTAGCAGGCAGCCCAGCCCATATCCCCACACGAAGGGTAGTTCACTGACGACCTTTCAGTGTATGGCCAGTGACACCCACATATATAACCCCTTTAAGAGGGGGACCCTGGAATCGGCGCCGCAGGGGGGTGAGTCACCACTTCAACACCACCCCCCATATAGGGAAGAAAAGACTACTCCACCCAAGGCCATAATCGCCAAAGTTGTGACGAATTGCTACGGGGAAGACAAAACCTGCCAATGCAGGAAAATTTCTTCCTGGTCCTTCAACAGCAACCAGTCAAAGACCATAGCCCACAAAACAAGAAACATTAAACAAAGGGAGGGTAGGGAGGGTGAATCTCCAGAGCCGACTGCCTGGCTATTGTCAGCTCCACCCTCTATTTATAAATGGGGCTGGCCCCACCAAGCAAGAAACTTGATTACTGAGGCTGGGCGTGAACCTCCAAAAATTAACAGTCAGCCCCTGTTTGCCAGTAAGCTCCCTGGGAACTGTAGCACCACGCGCGATCCTGCAAAGGGCACCCACAATGTAAAGTGGGAGTGCTCATTATTTTAAGGGTTTTATAGCATACTATTAATTTGACTGTTAACAGTATTTATTGTCTCCTCCTTATTGAATACTACAGAGAAAACAACCAAAAACAGAAACACAAAGGAATATAAATAAAGAAAAATGGCAGAATCTTGGTAGCCACAAATCATAGAATCATCGAGTTGGAAGAGACCACAAGGGCCATCCAGTCCAACCCCCTGCCAAGTAGGAAACACCATCAAAGCATTCCTGACAGATGGCTGTCAAGCCTCTGCTTAAAGACCTCCAAAGAAGGAGACTCCACCACACTCCCTGGCAGCAAATTCCACTGTTAAACAGCTCTTACTGTCAGGAAGTTCTTCCTAATGTTTAGGTGAAATCTTCTTTCTTGTAGTTTGAATCCATTGCTCTGTGTTCACTTACCTCCAGGAGTCTTTCAGGTGCCATTCTCTAATCCAAGTGACGCAAGGGTCACTAAAGCAAACCTCTGCAACCGTCTGCACAATGAGGATGCAAGAATCTCAGTTCAAACGGTCACAGGCTCCGTTGCTGAGCAACAGCCCTTGGTGACATGGAATGAAGCATGCCAAGATTCTAGGAGAGTCAGCGTGTCATAGTGGTTAGAAGAAATTTAATTTATGCACTTCAAGGGTGGTATAAAGGTAAAGGTACCCCTGACCGTAAGGTCCAGTCGCGGACGACTCTGGGGTTGCGCGCTCATTTCACTCTATAGGCTGAGGGAGCTGGAGTTTGTCCGCAGACAGCTTCCGGGTCATGTGGCCAGCATGACTAAGCCGCTTCTGGTGAACCAGAGCAGCGCACGGAAATGCCGTTTACCTTCCCGCCGGAGTGTTACCTATTTATCTACTTGCACTTTGACATGCTTTCAAACTGCTAGGTGGGCAGGATCTGGGACCGAGCAACGGGAGCTCACCCCGTCGCGGGGATTCAAACCGCCAACCTTCTGATCAGCAAGCCCTAGGCTCTGTGGTTTAGACCACAATGCCACCCACGTCCCACAGCACATTCTTTTAAATGTACAGTAGTAGTAGTAGCAATAATAATTTTGATTGTGATTTTGATTTTTTAAAAATATATATATATATATCCCTGCTTTTCAGACAGATGTTGTCTCCTAAAGCAGTTGACACTGATTATTTTTTTTAAAGGTTAGACAAGTCCTGTCCTCTGGTTTGGAAACTAAAAAAAATACAAGACACCCAAATGGAAGGGATGTGGAGGAACAAGGCAGAGGAGGAAGACATGTCACAAGGCCCAAGGAAAGGCTTGAGATATCTGCAGGGAAGTCGTGACCTGCTGGGGCCAAGCTGATCATGGTGAGGGTTTGCCGAGTGTGCCTTCCTATTAGCTCAGGCATTGGCAACCTCAGCCCTTCAGATGTTTTGGGACTACAACTCCCATCATCCCTAGCTAACAGGACCAGTGGTCAGGGATGATGGGAATTGTAGTCCCAAAACATATGAAGGGCCGAGTTTGCCTGTGCCTGTATTAGCTTGTTTCTTCTGGCAGAATTGTTGGGGGGCAGTGGGAGGGCATTTAAAGGGGCAGTGGCTGGCACATTCCTATTTGGTCTCAGGTGGCAAAAAGGGGATGGGACACCCCTATAAATGCTGGAATTTTGAATGGGGTCCAGAAACTGACTGGAAGCCAATTTGTTGTTGTTGTTCAGTCGTTCAGTCGTGTCCGACTCTTCGTGACCCCATGGACCAGAGCACGCCAGGCACGCCTATCCTTCACTGCCTCCCGCAGTTTGGCCAAACTCATGTTAGTAGCTTCGAGAACACTGTCCAGCCATCTCATCAATACCCCTGAACAATACAGACATTCATTAGAGGGCTTCCGTAGTAACCAATTACAAGTGATCTTTCGGAAGCAGGTTTCTGATGTGGAGGGAATTATATCTAGTCTGAATCAGGTTTCCGTCTTGAACTTCTTTTCAGCTGGATTTGTTTTTTAAGGGCAATATTGATTTTTTTAAGGGCAATTGAAAATACTTATACGAGTGTAAAAAAAAATATTGGAGGAGGAGGGGAAGAAAGTGGTGTGTGTTTTAAGGCAGTGCCACAGATCTGGTATTCTTGCTGTGGTTGAGGCAGGGAAGAGCTTAGTTCAGACATGAGGAATTAACTTATTGCATGACCTTAGTCAGGATGTTTTCTCTGAAACTCAGTGTCCCTCGTGGGTTAATAATATTGGCTTGATTTAGCATACTGTAGTAAGGGTCACTGAGAAAATGCACATAATGCAAAGCAATTTGAGTACCTAGGGCAAGTGCTATAAAAGCAAGTGATAATATTAAATCTGTCAGAATCTCTGCATTAAAGCTTATGAATTATTGGATGATTTTTATCTCACAAACGCCAGTCAAAAATGCAGAGGTAGACTTAGTTCTGGCCTCTGATCCACATGACTGGATTTGCATTATAGCATTGCTGTGCTGCTCTCGCTACAGACAGGCAGGCAGACAGTGGGTCAGATACTAATGTGACCCTAAGCCCCTGCCCCAAAGAGCTGCCAATCTGAGAAGACAGCATGCAAATGAAGGATGCCATACAGCATAGTACAAAAGATCAGTGAAGCAGGAAGTGATGGTTGGATTATATTTTGCATAAAACTCTTTGTTTGTTGGATTGTTAAATAATCAGATAAAATGAAAGTTAACTCTTAACTGACAAAATAAAATAAAAAATAAAAAAATTCCTTCCAGTAGCACCTGAGAGACCAACTAAGTTTGTTCTTGGTATGAGCTTTCGTGTGCATGCACACTTCTTCAGATACCAAGAAATATGCATGCACACGAAAGCTCATACCAAGAACAAACTTACTTGGTCTCTAAGGTGCTACTGGAAGGATTTTTTTTATTTATTTTGTTTTGACTATGACAGACCAACACGGCTACCTACCTGTAATCTTAACTGACAGTAAAGCCTAATTAGAACAGTTGTAAATCACACTTTCATTTCTAGTAAGCCAGAATTTGGTTTCATGGCCATTGCAGTTGAATATAAAAAGCTTGCTTTCGACAACAGCTTGAAGACATAAGGTAATGTAATGTAAGGTAAAGAATGTTTGATGAACACAGGGAAAAGTGGCAAATGACTTATAGGAGGTGGGGACAAAAAGAGGGGTCACTGCCCAGCTCAGTCAGGAATGCAAATAAAGCAAGCTCTGTCTTAGAAACACAGAACCATAGAATTGTAGAGTTGGAAGGGATCACAAGGGTCATCTAGTCCAACCCCCTGCAATGCAGGAATCTCAGCTAAAGCATCCATGACAGGAGGCCATCCAACCTCTGCTTAAAAACCTCCAAGGAAGAAGAGTCCACAACCTCCCGAAGAAGTCAGATCCATTGTTAAACAACTCTTACCGTCAGAAACATTTTCCTGATATTTAGTTGGAATCTCCTCTCTCGCAACTTGAAGACTAGTTCAGAGCAGGAGAAAACAAGCTTGCTCCCTCTTCCATGTGACAGCCCTTGAAATATTTGAAGATGGTTTTCATATTTCCTCTCACTGACCTAGTGATAACAGAATAAATGTTGTAAGGAGGGAGCTGTGGCCCAAGATAGAAAAAAGATAGTTAAGGGAACACCTAGCTACTTCAAATGAATTCAGATCTCCAGGGTGTGATGAGCTGCATCCAAGTGTTCTAAAGGACCTCATGGATGCAATCTCAGAGCCTTTGTCTATGATCTTTGAGAATTCTTAGAGAACAGGTAAGATCCCTGTAGACTGGAGGTGGTCAAATATTGCCCCCATCTTCAAAAAGGTGGGAAAGGAAGACCCAGGTAACTACCAACCGGTGAGCTTGGTATCGATACCAGGAAAGGTCCTAGAACAGATAATTCAACAGTAGGTCTGTGAGCATTTAGAAAAGGATACTGTGATTACTACAACCCAGCATGCGTTTCTCAAAAATAAGACATGCCAGACCAATATGGGTTTTTTTTTAATGGAATTGCAAACTTGGTGGATCAGGGAAATGCTATGGACATAGTGTATCTTGATTTCAGTAAGGCTTCTGACAAAGTCCCCCATGATATTTTTGCAAGGAAGTTGGTAAAATGTGGGTTGAACAAGGTAACTGTTAGGTGGGTTTGTAGCTGGTTGACAGACCAAACCCAAAGAGTATTCATTAATGGTTCCTCATCATGCTGGGAATAAGTGACAAGTGCATAGCTGTCAACCCTCCCTGCTGTTCCCCACTGCTATAATAAGGGAATTTCCCGCAAAAAAAGGGAAAGGTTGACAGCTATGGACAAGTGGGGTGCTGCTGCTGCTGCAGGGTTCTTTCATGGGCCCGTTGTTGTTCAACGTCTTCAAAAACAGCTTGGATGAAGGAATTGAGGGGATGCTCATCAAAGAAAGAAAGATAGATAGATAGATAGATAGATAGATAGATAGATAGATATTATTACGGCCATTGGCCCATCGCGCACGATTTTTCAAACAACATATATATAATTAGCCTTTCTACTTAGAACTTCGAAAGGACTTTAAAGTAACAGAGTAAGCAGTAAATCTACAACATAAAACATCACCCCCTACTTATAAAATTATAAAATCATCAATTAAGGTAACACATAATTACATCCTGAGTCATGATTTAAAAGGAATGTCCAATCCGCCCAGAAGTCCATTTTTCTTCTTTTGGGATAGGACGGTGATCAGAAATCTGGCAAGCGTAAGTGATCTTGGAGGGTCTTCATCATTCAGTAGGTATCTCAGTTTGGCTTCGTTCGAGTCATCGGCAATTCCCTTTAAATATGGAGCAAGAAACTTGCTCCTGGGCGATGAGTGAAGAGCACAATCAAAGATTATGTGATACAACGATTCTGGTGCTCTGCAATTACAGTCACATAAGAGCGATATTTGTCCATTGGAGAATCTATTTCCCAACACGTTGGATGGGAAGGTGTTAAATCTTGCCTTTATAAAGGCATATCTATGGATGCTCATCAAATTTGCAGGTGACACAAAACTGGGAAGGGTAGCTAATGCCGTAGAATACATATTCAGAATTCAAAATGACCTGTTGCATCACACTGTTGACTCGTGTTAAACTTGTGGTCCACCAATACCCCTAGATCCTTTTCACATGTACTGCTAGCAAGCCAGATGTCCCCCATCTTATATCTGTGCATCTGGTCCTGCCTAAGTGCAAAACCTTACATTTCTCCCTATTGAAATTCATCTTGTTAGTTTGGGCCCAGTTCTCCAATCTGTTACGGTCACTTTGAATTCTGATTCTCTCTTCTGCAGCATTAGCTATGACTTCCAGTTTGATGTAATCTGCAAATTTGATGAGTGTCCCCTCAGTTCCTTCATCCAGTAAAGATATTGAACAACAAACGGGCCCAGGACAGAACCCTGCGGCACCCCACTTGTCACTATTTCCCTGGATGGCGAGACTTGACTATGGCTAGGGAGATGTAGCTTGCAGGTGTTAGTTTGGAATCTGAAAGAAATGTTAAAACAACCACTATTTTTTTTTAATGACAATGGGACACCTCGTAAGTTTTTTTAAAAAAATATAGAAAATCAAATTTAATGGCAGTAATATCTTTGAAATGTCTATGATATTGAGGACAAGCTATGCTGTGTGTATGCTTCAAACTTCAGAAGAAGAAGAAAAAACCTAGAAATAGCCCCCTTTTCTAGTTTCAAAAGATAGAGGAGAATCTTAATGACAGCATTTTCATGACAGCAGAGGGTACAGCAGCAAAAAGGAGGAAATGCTTTGTTTAGAAATGCTTCTTTTCCCAGGCAGCTGCTGAGAAGAGCTAGCAAAAACCAAAGGCACTTAATCATTTCAATGACAGTAAGCTCTTTGTTGCTTTATTTATTTACAAGTTTCAATTATTAATAGTGTGTGTTCCACAACTCTGTTTCTTCTCAAGCACAAAGCAAAGTGTCTTTTTTGCGATTTTTTTATTTTTTATTTTGCATATGTGCAGGGTTGAAGGATGGATTGATGCTTTTGTTTCCTTGAACATTTCCCTGCAAAAGTGTACCACTTTAGGGTGAGAACATTAAATGCTGTGCACCGTTTGGTGAAGCTAGCTTCTGAGGAAGACATGGTTGGAACTCCGCTCTACTGATAATTCCCAAAAGACACCCAATGAGCATCTTATGTTGAACGTGCTGTCAGAGTGAGGGTCTTTTTGTAGTCAAAAATTGTCCCACAAGAGAGGAAGCCTGAAAATATGTAGAACTACACAATTACACAACACCTCATGACTGAAGGGGAAAACTCTAATAGACAATATATTACATTTTTTTGTAGATTGTTTCCTCTAATATGCACATTTTTGCACAATATTTCCCCTCAGCAAAGCATGAGACTTATGTGTTTGAGCTCCACATTGGGCCAAACAATTCCTGCATTGCAGAGGGTTGTACTAATTTATCGTCTGGGTCCCTTCCAACTCTACAATTCTATGATTGTAATGTGCACATTTTTGTAAGTTTTTTTTGGGTGGGGTGGGGTTAGACAACTGCATTACAGAATTTGGAGACATGTGAATTTTGAGTGAAAGGTGGGTTTTGGTTCGTATATTGGTTCAGAAAGTGTGTGTTAGGTAGCTTTGAATTAAAAAGTGAACCCCCCTATTCTAATTTACATGCAAGAATCAAGAGCTGCACTCATACCACCCCACAGAGTTCCATGCTTTCTTCTATTATTGGGGACAAAATTATGCAATCTGTTTATCTGAAGAAAGCAAGTCTAAATGCAGTTGCAGAGCTGCATTTACCTGATCTCCGTGTTTGTTATGCAACCTTGAAGCTGAAATTTAACAATTTGTTTTTACTCTTGTTTCTAGGTTTGGGGGCCAGTTATTGATCTTTGACAGTACTAATACCTCCTGACCCTTAGATATGTAGGTTTTGTTTTTTGTTTGACTTGGGAACAGCATCTTGTAAAAGACCTTGCCGAAGGCTTTTCAAACTTTAAATACATTTTAATCAACCAGTGCTTCTGTATCCAATACTTTATTGACACATTCAAACTATACTGCTGAAACTATTTTAAGCTCCATTATGATGGTAATTTGAAAATATTGACTTTGTTGTAGCTTTGTGTGTCTCCCCAACCCCCCACGCCCACGCTTTAAAGGTCTTTAATTTACTCTTTCTTTCTTAATCTTCCCTTTCTTGGACTGTGGAGAATTCCTCCAGAGATAATACAAGCAACCCACAAACATCCCCTGACATTACAGAATACACAGCACAGAGGCACTTGGCTGAGTCAGTTCTAGCATCAGACCTCAACCACCAGTTTTATGGTAGGGGGCCTAAGGAGGAGGCAACAAAGTCAATGCATGAAAGGGACCAACAATTAAAGGTTAAAAGCAATAAAATAAAATAAAATAAAATAAAATAAAATAAAATAAAATAAAATAAAATAAAATAAAATAAAATAAAATAAAATAAAATAAAATGCAGTGCAGACCCTCCAAGTGTCCCTGTTTTCCAGGGACTTCCCTGATTTAGAGAAGCCATCCCAATTTCTGATTTTATCCTGGAATGTCCCGCTTCCAGGCAGTTACCCAGGGTTGCGTTTCCATTGGGAAAATCGGGGCACAGTATTCACTTGCAGGCTCTGGTACTCCAAATCTTTTTTTAAAAAATAATAATAATATTTATTCAAAAGAAATTTAACATAACAAAAAACAACAACACATTAAAAACTACAATAACAACAACAAAAAACACACTACAAAAATTACAACTTACTATCTATGGCAATATTATATTAAGTGTTAATAAAATTAAACGCAGGTGCCAGGTCCTTCTCTGTCATTCCAATGGCTTCACACTCAATGGCCAGAAAAACGGCCAGGGTTTTGCTTCTTTGTGAGCAGTGGAATTTCCGCCCTCCCTTCCTCAGGTGGGCAGGGTTTGCGGCACCGGGTACAATCACCTGGGCGGGTTCCTCCCCCCCCCCGGCTCAGGTTGGCCCTTGACCCGCCCCCGGCTGAGGTGGACAAAGGACAGTGGCCAGGGGTGGGGTCAAGGGCCAGGTAAAAGTGGCGGAGCTGCTCAGCCAGGCCCTCTCGGTGTTTTTTTCCTTACAGGTTCACCCACTCTCCCTCCCTCTAATTAACTCATCTTTCTCTTTATAGTTTTGGCTGTAGGGTCAATAATTCCTTTATTGCAGGTGTTGTAAGAAATTACACAGGATAACATTTTGCGTTACAGGTCAGCGGGCGCTGCTGTGGTCTTAAGATGGTTGCCGTATCTGGAACCGGGAAGGAATTTTCCCTGCATTGGCAGGTTTTGCATCCCCCCGCAGCATTTCATCACAACTTTGGCGTATTTAGGCCTTGGCAAGGCTGCCTTTAGTCTATCATCAGGTGGGAGAGGAGCTGCCATGCTCCCTTCCCAAGTGGCGGCACTTGCAGGGCCCGTTAGAGAGCAAAAATCGGGAGTCCCTGACCCTAGAGCGGCGGCACGTAAGTCAAACTCCCGGACCAAGGTTAGTGGGTGGGCATGCTGTGTAAGTCCCCTCTCACTGCGCCTCTACATCCTGCATATCCTCAGCCCATGGGCTGAGAGGGTTGCCTGCCAAGGCCTATGCCAAGTTTTCCCACTTCTGAAGTTCAATAAAGTTGTGGCCAATTTGAACCCATACTCTGGTCTCGTCTCACGTTCTTGGTGAATGGGTGGGCACCTCGGGCAGGGGTTTCGCACGTGTGACCGCAATAGAATTATCCCTGCATTGCTTTCCTGATGTTGCCATTCAGCAGTAGGGCAAGAGTTCCATTTTGGAAGGCCTTCTTGGAAGATCTGATTGGAAGATCAGAAACTGAGCCTTTCATGTCATCGCCCAGTCGTGTGGAACACCTTGCTGATAAAGATTCAGCGGGCGCCTTCCGTGCCAACTTTGAATCCCCTGCTGAAAACTTTTCTATTCCATCAGGCCTATTCAGGCAATTTAGAGTACTGTACACCCCCCACAATGGTCTATGGGTGTTGTGTTTATAATTAATTTTTGCTTTTAACTTGCTTTTAACTTTTTTCTGACTCTGTGTTTTTATATAGCTGTAAACTGCTATGATATCTATTTTTATAAATAAATAAAGTGAAAGAGCTGGGAAACTGTCACAAGGAAGAAGGATTCCTACATATTTGAGGGATAGAGTCTTATCTGTACAAACAGTGGTATTTGCCTCTCCTTTCTTTTAAAATGTGGCTTGGCCACAGATGCGAACACCGGACATGTGTATTGCCATATTGTGGACGATGATTGGTATCTCAACGAGACAGGGTTGTGCCCAGCAATAGCCTCTCAAACGTCCAGATAGTGCCTAGAAATTCTGAGGGCCTGGCCCTTAAAATGGTTAATTCTGTTTATTCCATAAATTGGTAGTTTCCCATTCCTGTTACGCTGAGATACAAGTGTGTGAGAATTGTAAGCTTCTAGATAACTTCCTAGGCAAGATGATAACTACCTACTGCAAGTGACAATGTGTGGGATTGGCAGAAGCTTATCTGTGTTGATTTCCTGCCAAGTTTTTGTTAGCCTTTCACTGTTTGGTGGAAAATCCAGACAGCAGAAGTGACCTACCTTGGTGGGAAATGGATGGGAAACCCAAATATCGGGTGCTGTTTTGACTTTGGTGGGAAACACACTTTGGTGTGTTGCCTAAACACCAAAAGTGGCTTGTGTAACCTGAATAATAGCAGGTGCTTTACTGAAGAGAATATAAGCCCTCATAGCACACCTGCTTAATGGGAAGCCCACTTAGCCTTTGCCCAACATTAGGACCCTGCCTAGACAGCATCTTAAAAAGCAGAGACATCACCTTGCTGACAAAAGTCTGTATAGTTAAAGCTATGGTTTTCCTAGTAGTGATGTATGGAAGTGAGAGCTGGACCATAAAGAAGGCTGATTGCCAAAGAATTGATGCTTTTGAATTATGGTGCTGGAGATGACTCGAGAGCCCCATGGACTGCAAGAAGATCAAACCTATCCATTCTGAAGGAAATCAGCCCTGAGTGCTCACTGGAAGGACAGATCCTGAAGCTGAGGCTCCAATACTTGGGCTACCTCATGAGAAGAGAAGACTCCCTGGAAAAGACCCTGATGCTGGGAAAGATGGAGGGCACAAGGAGAAGGGGACGACAGAGGACGAGATGGTTGGACAGTGTTCTCGAAGCTACCAACATGAGTCTGACCAAACTGCAGGAGGCAGTGGAAGACAGGAGTGCCTGGTGTGCTCTGGTCCATGGGGTCACGAAGAGTTGGACACGACTCAACGACTAAACAATAACCAACAATATTTTGAAGAGCAAAAAAGAGGACACATTTGCTGACTTCTACTTGTAACTATGGATCACCTTGATGACTCTACCCATGAAAAAGTGGACGTGTCCTAGAAAAAGAGGACATATGGCAACCCCTTTCAAATGACAATTAAAAGTTCAGGAATGGGTTTTAGATTCTTTACAGTAGGGGCTCCAACATAACCCACAAGTCTACAGTCTTACCTTGCATATATTTCCAGGTGATGCTTCTTTAAACTAAGGAAGGGCCTCAATAGTGACACTGTGATTCCCTACCAAACTCAAATATTTGGTTAGGGGACAAAATCTATATTTATCCCCCCCCCCAAAAAAAAAGTCAGTGCTACTTTATGTACTGTTTACACCATGGGGAGTGAAGGGAAAGGATGGCAGCGGGGGAAACTTCCTTGAAAATTTCTAGCCAGATCAACATAAGTATGCCAGCATCTCGCCTACCACAAATTCAGTTTGGATCAATCTCTTTTGAGTACATATCTACAGTGGCACAGATGGAAAGACAGAAAGAGTGCAACATTCTTTTGTAGTTATATACCCATGCAAATCGTTAGTTGTTACTGAACTCCAACAGTGAACTCCCAAGGACACAACAGCTAGCTCTCAAAGCTGTTGATGTGGGGGAGCTTCTTGTTTCTATAACTGATCCTCTTTAAGTGTTGCTGAAATATTGTTTTTTCGTGCAATTTGCTGCAAGAAGAATTAACACCGAAATTATACACAAGCACTTATTATAAAGCTGCATTACTCTGCCATGACCTTAGCCATGGCCACGATCTTCCTATAAAGTTTATTCATGGATGAGTCCCATTTAGCAAAAGTTCTCAGCCATGCTAGTTAAGATTTGCTCTATATAGGTTCCGCCCACTTCATTGCTTTTTGATTGGGACATAGCCTCTCTTAAGTGTCCTGGTGTCAACTTTTGTTCCTGCGAAGGGGGGTTACTTAGGATTTGACTCCATTTTTAAAAGGGCTGAATAGTAGAGTAAAATTGGTCTCTTTTTTGCTGCAAAAGTGAGAAGAAAACTTAATAATGAGGGAAAGTCAATAGTTTGAGCCAGTGTGGTGTAGTGGTTAAGAGCGGTAGACTCGTAATCTGGTGAACCGGGTTCGCGTCCCCGCTCCTCCACATGCAGCTGCTGGGTGACCTTGGGCCAGTCACACTTCTTTGAAGTCTCTCAGCCCCACTCACCTCACAGAGTGTTTGTTGTGGGGGAGGAAGGGAAAGGAGAATGTTAGCCGCTTTGAGACTCCTTTGGGTAGTGATAAAGCAGGATATCAAATCCAAATTCTTCTTCTTCTTCTTCTTCTTCTTCTTCTTCTTCTTCTTCTTCTTCTTCTTCTTCTTCTTCTTCTTTGAATCTCTGCCTCCCCATGCACTGGGTCTGTTATTTGTCACTCTCTTACATCACAGCATTGCTATAATTAATCAGGGCTGGCTCAAGACATTGTGTTGCCCGAGGTGAAAGGCAATATGGCACCCTTCTCCGGGGCCCATACCGGTAAAATATATTCCACTGCCCTTGAGTGCAGCAGGCTAGCAAAGAGTGGCACAGGGCTGGCCACAGGGCACTCACAGCTCTGACCACTCCCCACCCCTCAACATCCGCCGCGTGAGGCAGCTGCCTCAATCTGCCTCATTATAGGGCTGGGCCTGCTTGCCGTGTCTTTCTCGAAGGTTACTCAAAGCAGCTACTACAACAAGAACTATACGTTAACCACTTTGGATACTTGAAATCACAATACAAGTACTATATTATTTATTCATCATCATGTAAAGCTGATTGACTGAAGGTCATGTTTTAAAAAGGAGAAGCACCACTACAAAGTCAACAAATACTTTGCAATAAATGCAAAATGCCGCTGATGTGAGCAATCTCTGAAAAGGGTATTTATAGGCAAACTTGACTCTTACGTGAGTAGAAAAATCAAAATGGCAGGGGCAGGGAGCAGCAACTTAAACTCCAGTTTCTTCCAGCTCAATGCTCACATTATTGCCACAGTGTGGCTTAAGTTTCCTTCACAACCCCTTGATCACCTTCCATGAAGAAAGGGAATGCAATGAGGACTAGGTGCATTGTTTGGGGCAGAAGGGAATGCCAAGATAGGTGGCTGGATGCCCCAAGAAACACAGGCAGGAAAAGAAGAAGCAGACCTGGAATGATTCAGTGTGTGTCTTCACAAAGGTTCAGAGGAGGACAAAGGATACAAATGAATGAACAATAGATTCAGGGTGATGATGGATGAATCAGGGAACTAGGCAGAGGGCCTTCTCGGTAGTGGCGCCCGCCCTCCCATCAGATGTCAAGGAAATAAACAACTACAGTGGTACCTCGGGTTACAGACACCTCAGGTTACAGACGCTTCAGGTTACAGACTCCGCTAACCCGGAAGTAGTACCTTGGGTTAAGAACTTTGCTTCAGGATGAGAACAGAAATCACACGGCAGTGGGAGGTCCCATTAGCAAAAGTGGTACCTCAGGTTAAGAACAGTTTCAGGTTAAGAACGGACCTCCAGAACGAATTAAGTTCTTAACCCAAGGTACCACTGTACCTGACTTTTAGAAAACACCTGAAGGTTTAGAGAAGTTTTTAATGTCTGATGTTTTATCGTGTTTTTAACATTCTATTGGGAGCCGCCAGAGTGGCGGGGTATAAATAAATTATTGTTGTTGTTGTTGTTGTTGTTTTGTGTGCATATTTTAATATATTTTAAAGTGAGGGGGACAGAGAAGTGTGAATTTCAAAGGCTATCTGTGTTTTGATTTGTGTATTGGTTTGGGGAATGTAAATTAGGCCCTATCCACAATATATATTCAAATCCCAATGGCCATCTGTCATGGATGCTTTAGTTGTGATTCCTGCATTGCAGGGGAATCGACTACTTGCCCTTTGAGGTCTACAGTTCTGTATGATTCTATCATACCACAGCTGCTGTTCATATGAGCCAGTGTGGTGTAGTGGTTAAGAGCGGTAGACTCGTAATCTGGGGAACCGGGTTCGTGTCTCCACTCCTCCACATGCAGCTGCTGGGTGACCTTGGGCTAGTCACACTTCTCTGAAGTCTCTCAGCTCCACCCACCTCACAGAGTGTTTGTTGTGGGGGAGGAAGGGAAAGGAGAATGTTAGCCGCTTTGAGACTCCTTTGGGTAGTGATAAAGTGGGATATCAAATCCAAACTCTTCTTCTTCTTCTATATGCTGCTGCTGTTCAGGTGAACCAGCATGTGTGAACTAGCCTTACAACTAAGTGAACAAATTTATTATTATTTTTAAAATGTATTTATTAACTGCTTATTTAATGATCTATTTTGATGTATACTTTAGAGTCCCTTTAGGAATTCTGGCTTCAGTCTTAAGCAAACTAACTTGGAAGCATATCTCACTAAATTAGTGGGGTATACTTCTTAAGTACACATGGTTAGTATCAGTTTGTTTCTCTTATATACTAAGCCTGTGAGTTAGGTATGCATTGCATGCTAATAAAATTATGAAATTATAGTGATACTGAAACTGTGTTCATAAAATTAATGCAAATGTTCATTGGTTTAGTTTAATTGTTGTCAAATATTTGGCTCAATCATACTCCTGCTTATTGGGAGTCTTAAAACAAAACGATGTTCATATCTTGAACAGATCACATTTCTTCTTTGGGCAGGGGGAGATAATTGGCAGTAAAACAATTAAATATTATTTACAGTATGACTGGAAGAATGTCAATAGTAGTATCACCTGCAAGAGGCTGGGCTCATATGCTCCTTGCTTTGTCCTAATGAAAATACCCAATCTCATCTCATACAGTGTTCACTTGCTTTTGCATGAGTAAGGTAGTCATTAATATTCATTATCTAACACATACTAATAAGGGTGCTTACACATGAATATTTATAAACATAGCTTGTGCAAAACCATTAAAAGGCATTATTCAACCATGCAATTTTGATGGAGAGATGTTGGAGATACTGCAGTATTAAGACATGCATAATAAGTTAAGATACTGTACTTCATTTTTATTTAGTCTTGGTAAAACACGAAGCCCTACCCCATAGTAAAAATAATAAAAAAAAATAGATGCTAGTAAGTTAAAAGGAGATGGAGGGAACTTAAGAGGCTATATTTGCCTTTTAAAAATTATTATAATTTGTTACTCATTTGGAGAGAGAGAGAGAGAGAGAGAGAGAGAGAGAGAGAGAGAGATGTATGTCCTGGATGCATGTTCAAGTAGAAAACTGTATCTCCCGAACACAGACCTTGCTGTCTATGGTCATGTCTACCCTGTAGACCGATTACTGCATTGCACAAAAATGTATTTATTTAAGGAATTTCTACAGGTGATACTCAAAAAAATAGAATATCATGGAAAAGTACATTTATTTCAGGAATTCAACTTAAAAGGTGAAACTAACATACGAGATAGACTCATGACATGCAAAGCGAGAGATGTCAAGCCTTTATTCGTTATATATTGTGATGATTATGGCGTACAGCTAATGAAAACCTCAAATTCACAATGTCAGAAAATTAGAATATTAAACGAAATCAACAAAACAAGGATTGCAAATAGAACAATATTGGACCTCTGAAAAGTAGAAGCATGCATATGTACTCAGTACTTTGTTTGGGCCCCTTTTGCATCAATTACTGCCTCAATGTGGCGTGGCATGGATGCTATCGGCCTGTGGCACTGCTGAGGTGTTATGGAAGACCAGGATGCTCCAATAGCGGCCTTCAGCTCTTCTGCATTGCTCAGTCTCATGTCTCTCATCTTTCTCTTGGCAATGACCCATAGATTCTCTATGGGGTTCAGGTCAGGCGAGTTTGCTGGCCAATCAAGCACAGTGATCCCATGGGCACTGAACCAGGTTTTGGTACTTTTGGCAGCGTGGGCAGATGTCAAGTCCTGCTGGAAGATGAAGTCAGCATCCCCATAAAGCTCGTCTGCGGAAGGAAGCATGAAGTGCTCCAAAATCTCCTGGCAGACAGCTGCATTGACCCTGGACTTAATGAAGCACAGTGGACCAACACCAGCAGATGACATGGCTCCCCAAATCAACACAGACTGTGGAAACTTCACACTGGACTTCAAGCGTCTGGCATTGTGTGCCTCCCCATTCTTCCTCCAGACTCTGGGTCCTTGGTTTCCAAATGAGATGCAAAAGTTGCTCTCATCAGAAAAGAGGACTTGGGACCACTGAGCAACAGACCAGTTCTTTTTTCTTTAGCCCAGGTAAGATGCTTCTGACATTGTTTCTTGTTCAGGGGTGGCTTGACAAAAGGAATACAACATTTGAAGCCCATCTCCAGGATCCGTCTCTGTGTGGTGGCTCTTGATGCACTAACTCCAGCCTCAGTCCACTCCTTGTAAAAGTCCTCAGCACATTTGAATGGTCTTTTCCTGACAATCCTCTCCAGGCTGCGGTCATCCCTGCTGCTTGTGCACCTTTTTCTTCCACATAACTTTCCAGTAATGTGCTTTGATACAGCACTTTGGGAACATCTCAACTTCTTCTGCAATTACCTTTTGAGGCTTTCCTTCTTTATGGAGGGTCTCAAAGATGGTTTTCTGCACAACTGTCAGGTCAGCAGCCTTTCCCTTAATTATGATTCCTACTGAACCAGACTGAGAGACCATTTAAAGGCTCAGGAACCCTTTGCAGGTGTTATGGATTGAGTACTGCACCTTTTCACAATATTCTAATTTTCTGAGATTGTGAATTTTCACAATATTCTAATTTTCTGAGATTGTGAATTTGGTGTTTTCATCAGCTGTACACTATAATCATCACAATTATAACAAATAAAGGCTTGACATCTCTTGCTTTGCATGTCATGAGTCTATCTCATATGTTAGCTTCACCTTTTAAGTTGAATTTCTGAAATAAATGTACTTTTCCACAATATTCTAATTTTTTGAGTATCACCTGTATGTTGCCATTCAGGGCATAAGTCTCCCAAGGAGGCTTACAAATGTAGACTCTGAGAACTGGAAAGTCATCTAGTAGTCTTCTAGTCCAACACAGTGTGCTAAGTGCAGGATCTATAATGTGGGGTGCATCTAGAGAAGACCTGACAAATGGCAGTCCAGCCACTGCTTAAAGACCTCTAGTGAGAGAGATCCTATCACCTTCCGAGACAATCTGTTCCAATGTCAGCTAGCTTTTCCGTTACGAAGTTTCTATGAACGTCACATGAAATCTGCTTCCTGCAATTTCCATTCATTAGTTACAGAGGGGAAGGGCCACAGCTTAGTGGTAGAACATCTGTCTTGAATGCAGAAGGTCCCAGGTTGAACCCACAGCATCTCCAGGTAGGGCTGGGAGAGATGCCCTACCAGAAATGCTGGAGAGCTACTGCCCATCAATGTAGACAATACTGAGCTAGATCGACCGCTGGCTCTGACTCAGTATAAGGCAGCTTCTTCCTGTGCTCCTAGTTCTAGTCCTGCTTGCTGGAGCAACAGAGAATGTCTACTCAGAAGAGCCTCCTGGATCAAGCCTGTCTAGGCCAGCATCCTGTTCTCACAGTGGCCAACCAGATGCCTGGGGGAAACCTGCAAACAAGCTCTGAGCACAGGAGCACGCTCCTGTCCTGCCATTTCCAGCAACTGGCATTCAGAAACCTATTTTATCTTCTATGCGAAAGGCCATCATATTTGAAGACGGCAATCATGCCTCCCCTTAATCTTCTCTTCTCCAAGCTAAGCGCACCTGACGCTTTCAAGCATTCCCCATAGGATGTGGTTTCCGCACCTGATTGCCCTCCTCTGGACACAATTTATACACACAAAGCAATCCAATCACAAAACTAAAAAAATGGCTGAAGTTTAAGAGCTTAGGCACAGCACTCCTCGTAAAATACAGATTGAAACAAAACAAAACGAAAAAAGTTTCCAAGGTCCAATTAAAGCTAACAAAACTGGGGGCATATGTACTTCCTTTGAGAGAGAATCCCAGAGATAAATGAGCCACCTCTGAAAGGCACCTGTCTCTAGTGCCCACCAATCTCATGGACCTTGACAGTGGGCTGGCAAAAAGAATATTCAGTCTCAGGAAGGTTCATATGAGTGCAGGCCCTTTTGTAAAAGCTAGATCCCTATCAGCATCTATCAGCAGGTAAAGAGGAACCTTCTTTGCTTAGACACCAATCACTGTTATTAAGGTTTTAGCATTTTAACAAAAGCTGGACATGCTTAGGTCTGGCTGTTGGATTAGAGATGGAGAATTCTACATGTAGCACCCACTTTCTGTTCCAGCTACGGCATATTCCTCCAATGAAAGTAGGGACCTCAGATGAAAATATGACCTCCGCCAGAAGCGGCTTAGTCATGCTGGCCACATGACCCGGGAGCTGTACGCTGGCTCCCTCGGCCAGTAAAGTGAGGTGAGCGCCACAACCCCAGAGTCGTCCGCGACTGGACCTAATGGTCAGGGGTCCCTTTACCTTATTCTACATCAGTTTAACAACCCCCTCCCAGCGCCCCTATATACATGCACTGTCGATGGAACATGGAAAAAAGATGGGACTGGTTGAGCTGCCCTAACCATGAGGCTTCCATCAGCCTGCCTTGGGTGTCAGAGAAAGCACACGCTCCGGGTGTTTACAAGGCGGCACTTCCATGCCAGCAACAGAGCCGAGGAGCTCAGCAGCAGCAGCAGCAGCTGATGTCCCTTCCCCTCCTCTTCCTGCAAGTCCCATTGTGCCACCGGACTTTGATAATCTTTGGTAGTACAGTGGTACCTCGGGGTAACAGACGCTTCAGGTTACAGACGCTTCAGGTTGCAGACTCCACTAACCCAGAAATAGTACCTCGGGTTGAGAACAGAAATCGCGTGGCGGCGTGGCGGCGTGGCGGCAGCGGGATGGCCCATTAACTAAAGTGGTACCTCAGGTTAAGAACAGTTTCAGGTTAAGAACGGACCTCCAGAAGGAATTAAGTTATTAACCTGAGGTACCACTGTATCGTACCTTGAGCAAGGCCAAAGTTTGCTGTCCCCAAATGAATCTTCTCAATTGTGGGAATATGTTTTTAAAAGTGCTTTTGCACCTGTTTGTTTGGGTTTATTTTAAGTATCCTTCCGCTTTGGGGAGAAAGGGTAAAAGATCCTGCAGGGACTTTCACTGCATGGATCCCTCCGCATTTGGTTAAAGCGCGGTAATTAGCCAGTGTAACAGTCAGCAGTTAGTTTTCCCACCCAAAAGCTTGCACGGTAACAAGGTTGTGATTGGTTATTGTACTTGTTATGACGTTGTTTGAGTATTCAATAAATAGCCTCCGCTCCCTGTTGCGAGTGTGGAGAACACTCGAGACAATCTAGAGAGAACACCAGTGCGTGGCAAGCTAAGAGAGAAACCAAAACCAGCCGCACAGAGCAGTTGAGAGCTTCTTCACCAGACTGCAGTCTTCTTGTGTTTATTTCATTTTCTTTTAAAAACGTTCTTTTGGCCGTCTAAGTTTTGGCCGCTATTTAGCTTAGTTTAACTTCTTCTCCGAAGACCTCCAGAATCTTTGGAACCTACAGACCTCTGCAGAAAAACCTTCAGAACTCGAGGCAACCTTTAGAACTCACAGCAAACCTTCAGATCATAGCCAGCGGACCTTCTCACGACGTAGTGGGAGCAGGTTTCTCCAGGATTACTCGTTGTCCCATCTGCTGGCCATCCCCACACTCAATGATGGCTCTTTTCAATTTCCCCCCTTCTGTTGGGTGATAACGCCAAGGCCGGTGCCTCCCCCCCAACGCAGCATCGCCTGGGATTCTTCACTCCAGTCTCCCGTCACGCTGGTGTGGCCCATATCCAAGGACATGAGCACATGACTAGAAGTCCAAACAGAAGCTCGGCCTTGAGGAGTAACATCTAAGCCTAATTTATTGCAAATTAAATCAATCGTAACAGAACAAAGAAAACATGGCTCCTCTCTCTGTCTTTCCTCCTCGGAGAGAGAACTGCAAAAGCAATAGCTATGCAGAGCGGAAACAGCGTATGTCCCTTTCTGTTCACAAGACTCCAATAATCAGTGCAGGAATGTAAACAGACACATGACGTGTAACAATCTCACAAACATCTGCAGTACGGGAGAAATCAAATTCTGAACACCCTCAACTTGGCCCCCTGTGCCGGGGAACTACCTGAATCACCCTAAACCCAGCACTATGTGCCAGGAGAGTGCCCCCCTTTCCATTTGGGAACTGTTGGAAGATATGAAACCCAAAGTGTGCTTACGTTCTGTCTTCAACTGGTTACAAACTAAATCCATGCTTAAAGCTTTTTCTTGAAATGAAATCTGACTGAACCAACCTTGCCAAATTACTCTGCATGATAAGAGGGCTCTGAAGGAAGAACCAATAACATCCAAAAGACATCATTACTGAAACACCTGCTACTTTTGCTGAAAAGGCAACGCCACTTCTTTCAAATAAACAGCTCGATATATATTTGCAAAATTACACTGTACGAACCACAATGTAATAGGACTCATAATTTGTATCTTTCTAGAATGAACCATAAAATGCCATGTTTTACTAACTACGAGACCCAATAATTTCTCCTCCTGATTGTACTTTGCTGTATTACAGGGACTTCTGGAATAAACATAACATGTTATACATTTCCCCCCACTGGTTATCAGTTAGATTTATTAGAAATGAATACATCGAATGAATATTTAGAATGTTCCTGTTATGAGTATGCTAATGTTCCCAAAGTGAGAACTTCTATAAAGCTATGCTTCTCAAAAGAGAACTAAAAAAAGAGGAGAAAAGCCCCTCATCCTAGCTTTTCTACTATAAGATTAATAACACAGCAATCTGGCTTTTGATCTGCAATTGTATTATCTGTTGTTAATTTAACTCTAATTCACATCATTTATTCTCATTATCTTAGATACTTTTAATGCCACTCTAAGCATTTTCATTGTTAACATTGTGTTTTAACAGTATTAGGATTTGAATTTCAATCATGATTTCTGCTATAATGTAACTTGTACCCTAAATGAGAATAATTTTGCAAGACTGACTAGAGTTTAAAAAAAAACCCAAAACCCACAAAAACCCCTTAGGGTCTGTTTCACTAAATACATATTCATGCTCATGCATAATTAAAAATAACTTTTTTTCCATTGTGAACTGCAACTCCATTTTATATCTGCTAAATGCACAAACATGTATCAAAAATCCACCCTATGCCAGTCTGTTATAGAGTCTCCCAAAGCCAGTTTTGTGAAATTTAATAAAGTCAAGAAAGTGGGCAGCTGGCAGCATTCTATACTGAAATAGAGACTCATATTTTAAGTTGGTTCTCTTACTCCTTAAAATACCCCCCCCCCCAATATATATCCCATTGTTCCTCCAAGGAGCTCAAGGCAGTGCTCATGGCTCCCCAACCACTGTCCTGCCACACCCTCCATTTTATCCTCATGACAACTCTGTGAAGAAACGTATGCTAAGTATGAGTGACTTCTTGCCAGGGACTGGCTGGATGAAGAGGAGTGGTGGGAGGCACCAGCTGAGGAAACCCCAGAGGAGAAAGGCTCAGAGCCAGAGCATTTGTGGTGGGACAGCAAGGAGAGGTCAGAGGAAGAAGATTAGGAGGTGGGGCTGGATGCTGAAGGGCCAACAAGGTTTAGTGAGCAGGGCGAACCTGTGACAGGGAGCAGTTCAGACATCTGAGGCTGAAGCAGAGGGAGTTGGTCAAGAGATGCTGAAGCATCCCAGGAGTCTTCTTCTCCAGCTGCAACAAGTTCTCCTCCCTACCTGGTCTCCAAAACCACGAAGAGCAGAACAGAGACCAGAGCAGTTTGAGGCTGCTTGGGAAACATCCGGGAGAGGATGAGTCTTAGAAAGAGGAGAAGGCAGAGAGCTTCAGTCCTGGCAACTGTTCTATGGGGGCAAAACCCACGGAGAAGCGTTGCTAACTTGTATGCCATTTCCTTCAATAAAGAGTTGACTTCATTGACAACTGACTCTGACTCTGAGTGCTGACCTGCATCTGATTCCAGCCCCTGACATTTGTTCACAATCACCCGGTGAGCTTCATGTTGGAGCAGGGGTTAGAACCAGGTCTCGCCTTCACTAGTCCAATACACTTACCCCAGCCCAATGGCTATCATAACCATCCTGAGCTTTAGGTATACTGTCATACCTTGGAAGTCGAACGGAATCTGTTCCAGAAGTCCGTTCGACTTACAAAACGTTAGAAAACCAATGCACGGCTTCTGAATGGCTGCAGGAAACTCCTGCAGCCAATCGGAAGCCACAAAAGTCCCATCGGACATTCGGCTTCCAAAGAATGTTCGCAAATAAGAACACTCACTTCCAGCTTTGTGGCGTTCGGGAGCCAAAATGCCCAAGTACCAAGGCACAACTGTATTTGGCAAAGCATATCTTCACAGGATATCAGTACTCACCTCTCAAGTGATTTGCCCAAGGGTGTATCTGTGCTACCTATCCTCTTGGTCTCAGGATCTGGCTCTGCGGTCTGTATCTCTTGTGGAGTCACTTTTCAGAGTTCTGCTTCCGGGTTTTGTTGCTGGGAAGTGACCATGTCATTAAAGAGATACTCACTTCCCTCATAATGTTCCTCAAAATGTTTGTAGAGCCGTCACAAGGAACAGAGCTGTGGGGGATAAGGAAGAATGAGGAACAGATTCATTTGTATTGGGAATGGGGAGCTTGTGGCCCTCCAGATTTTGGTGGACTCTAACCCCCATCAGCATGGTCAAAGATAATGGATCTGTAGAAGTCCAGCAACACCCACATTTTCCCCATTCCTGCCTTATATGCTATTCTATGGAGATGTGGAAGGAGAGGAGCTTGCTGTCTCTTCATATTCTGGCAGCATTTCTTCAACGGGTGTCAATCTAAAAAAATAAAGCCGTGTATCACTTACACAGACACACACACACACACATCCCAAATAACAAGGATTTGATTTGTCCTGAACCATGCAGGAATCAACAGCTTGAAAGTCTCACTGTTGAAAAAAACTTGAGAGCCCCCCTAATCAAAAGAGTAAGCTTCACATATGATATAAATTACTGGAAAATGTTTTAGACATAAACATATCTCCTTAAAGTGAGAAAAAATGTTTTAAAAGAACATACAGAGCTCCAACCCTTTAGAGAAATTAATAAATCAATCTCTTTTAGCCTCTGACTGTTAAATTAATATCTTTACTAATTATCTCTTGCTAGGGAATCTTTGATCTTCTTTGGGTCAAGCTTAAGTTAAGGAGGGTCACAGTAGTGAATAATTCCTTTGATGACAAATATCCATCAGAGTCATTGGAAAATTAGATTTTCCCCTCTGCCAGCTGGACTACTTTTCTCTTCTCACCAGGTAAGCACCCCTCTCCGTTCTGAAAGCTTACAAAATGAGATGCTGTCAGGTTGTGTCAAAATATATTACATCCTTACCACCCTGTTGTAATGATGTAGTGCATGGACCATTTGATCAGCAGGCAAGGCAACTGGGAAGTTGGCATGGTGCAAACACACTGTCAGGACCCCCCTAACTGGCTCCACTGGTGTGTTTGCCCTCCACCAACTTCCTTGCCACCTCACCTCTCCCTCCCCCTGCTGCTAAGCAACAGCAGTCCTCTTTCCATGGAGGTACCATACAGTGGCTCCACCCCGCTGAGCAAGCCACTTTGGTAGGAGGATGTAAATGTTAATATTGTACACCCGTCTATTTTGAGACAGGGTTGGGTCGCTAATGAATATGATGATAATGAATGAATGAATGAATGAATGAATGAATGAATATTCAACTGAGTGAACCTAAGCTGACTTTTGGGTGCTGCCCACAGGGTACCACATATGAGGAATGGCCCAAACTGTACAGAACAAACCTATCCATTTATTTTTCTTGTTTAGAATCAGTGATTTAAGGGACAGCAACAATTTACATGGATTCCTGAAAAAACATTGAGAAATAGATATTTGATCTTCTGTCTTCCTTTGTCTCATTATCATCTGATGCACAGAAATACCAAGAGTTTTGTCACTGCAAGCTTCTGAAATGTTGGCTTAATGTAAGCAGGATTCTGTAATGTTACTTTCAGGATGACCAAATTTTGATTAGATTATTTACTCCTGACTTGCTAACTGGATAAAATGTAGACAAGTCACTTCCACAATCACAGATTTACTTTTGGCTAGCCTGATTTCCACTACTTTCAACTTTTGCTTCTCCGTTATTAAACAGGGAAGCGGGAGCCATGAACCAACATTGACATAGCTGTAAAAATATTTGGGGAGGTTGCAGAAACAAATGGTTTTATATTTCTGACACTTTCCGAGACACTTTTTTTCCCTTTCCCTTTTTCTTTAAAGAACGATGAAGAAGAGAGAGGTAGCGATAAGATTTATTAGATCATTTTCACTCCACTGACAATGCCTTATATGTGGCTAAAATACAGAAAAAGGAACTCAATGCATAATGTAAAGCACAGTCCAATAAATAAAACAAAAGCTCCACCAAGAGTATGAATGCAGCAATTTGGAAATTTTAGGAAGAAGCTCTGTTAACAAAAGGAAGTTGATTAAGGTTCATTAAAGAGATGCCACGCAGTAATAAGTCTCAGAGACACAGAGAAGCATGCAGGTAAAAGTGGTGAGAGGGTAGACGTTGTTATTTGCCTCCGTGTAAGAGTTCTGTGTGAGAGATCTTTCTGTAGTAAATGAGGTGGCAAATGATATCCAGAGTAATGACTTTGGAATAGCTCTGAGCTTCTATCCCAATCAAAGATAACATAGACAACTGTATCTGCAATACAGTATAGGCTGGAGATTTTTGCATGTTCATTCTGGGCAAATGCTATGAATAGTCTTGTATCATTTTATATACTGCAGATGCCAGCATACACATAGTTGAGACAGGGCAGTGATGGAGCAAAAAACAGGTCGCCCGGTTGCTCAGAACAGAGATAAAAGTTTGATCCAGAAAGCTTTCTAGGAGCCAAGGAAATGATATCACCTGATTTGATCTGGTCTTTTGGTGAAAGATCCCAACAGGGGTGCCAACTTGAATAAAACTTGATCACATGATACACATACACACACCATTTGAATGGCAATGGCCATTAACTGGGGGGGTGTGCTCAATTTTTTTTGGGGGGGGTTAAGAAAGTTGGCTCCTATGGACCCCAACAACTAAATTTGGGATCACTGATGCTTGAAACCATCACATGTAATGTACTTGGAGTGGGGAAGCCTCTGGAAACCAAAGTCCTATGGAGACAGGCTTAGAATTTATTAGGATAGAAATCACCTCCAAAAAAAGAAGCAGTTTTGAAAACTTCAGGACTGAATTGCTTCTAATTAGTACATAATTATTTTAGCTATTCTTGTTCCACCCCCTTCAGATAGTGATCCTACAATCTCATCACTTATTTTTGTTCTTAGATTTGTTATATGCGAAAGAATCTTTTGTTACTAAGGTTGAATCAAATACTATTTGCTTCCTAAGATATATTACTAACTGCTATTAAAGATTTCCTTTCTAGCTGCACAGTAGCTTACCGAACAATGCATAAGGATCTACATAAATCCATAAATCTGTAGGTCTCGTGGCTTCATGACTCGAGTGGGTTCTTAATACATTTATAATATACAGTACTGACATATTCATAATATAATATTAGACTGAAAATTATAACAAACAAGCCAGTGTGGTATAGTGGTTCAGAGCGGTGGACTCGTAATCTGGTGAACCGGGTTTGTGTCTCCGCTCCTCCACATGCAGCTGCTGGGTGACCTTGGGCTAGTCACACTTCTCTGAAGTCTCTCAGCCCCACTCACCTCACAGAGTGTTTGTTGTGGGGGAGGAAGGGAAAGGAGAATGTTAGCCGCTTTGAGACTCCTTTGGGTAGTGATAAAGCGGGATATCAAATCCAAACTACTCCATTTCTTCTTCTTCTTCTTCTTCTTTTTCTTCTTCTTCTTCTTCTTCTTCTTCTTCTTCTTCTTCTTCTTCTTCTTCTTCTACCTTATAAACTACAGATAGTTGACTGTAGGAAATGGGTCGCCACTATTTTCTTTCACAAATAGTGAAAGAATGTAGGCACATATATAAACATTACCGTTGCAGTCCCCCCTATATCTTTTTAAGGAAGAAAACAGTGGGATATTTTTCTTTTAAAGGGCGATGAGAGTGTGGCAGGGATCACAGTCCAAATGGCTCGTTGTGGAGAGTTCCTAGAAACCTCATGTATGGTGGCTTGAGTTGTATGATGGAAGAAAGGTGGGCTGGAAACACACCAAATAAGCAAGAGAGGTCAACCATGGTGTGCATCCACCCAGAGCTGATGCTCTAAGTCTAAACGCAAATGGCCATGCCCAATGCTCTATGTCTCCTGGCACAAGATCCTTTGCACCAGCAGATAGCAGAGTTTAAAGTGCAACAAAGGCATCAAACACAACAGTTGCACTAGCAGAAGCTGGCTGCACAACAGCTGATTCCTGCTGAGCAAGCTGTTGCAGCCCTAGTACTCAAACACATGTGGGTTTATGTGTTTGTCTATACAGACCTTCAAGCTGTGTTGAGAGCCCAGCAAGGAACTTCGCCTGTTCAAAAGCTTTGGCTGAAAATCTCATCCATCATGCACACTTTGAGCTAGGCTCTAAGGCTAGACGAGTACATCAAGGGCCTGAAAGCTCTCAGGCAATGTACAGCCATCAGAGATAGTAGTCTGCACAGCCAGACACATACATCAAAGGTTTGTGATGACATCATGATAACAGCAACAACGGAGTTGGAAATTCTGGGCATACCTGAAGTATAGCATTTGCTCCCATTGGTTTCATTTATTCTATCGCTGGGCATATAGTGCATCCACTTTTCTTTAAAATAATAATTCCGTTCCTTTGACCAAAAGGAATGAAATTCTAACACAAATATTAGATCAACACGAGCAACTGGGTTTCATGATAACTTGGAATAAAATTTGGCTTTGGTTTAACTGCATAAAATACATTGTGGGATTTTACTTCTCCAATGCATAATGGCTGGAAATGAAATAATCCTTTCCTGAGCATGCAAGTTCTCTACTGATTCCTGATTCAGTTTTTGTAAATTCCTACACTTTTTGATCTACAGCTTTTGAACTAACGCATGGAACTCAGCTTGCCACTGGATTTTGCCCTATGCCAAGCGTTGCAAAGCAGTTTGTGGGAGTTAAAGGCTACAATCCACACACAACAGGTTCTGCCTAACCTTTCTTTGGAGGGGCGGCACATGTGTGACATCATGCGGTGGGAGGAGGCCTGACAGGGCCTGCTGAAGTTATGGGTCCCCGCAAGGTCCTCTGGGGCTGCAGGTATGCCCAAGGCCCATTTCAGCATGTTGAGGGGGCCTGGCCCCTTTCTTGAAAATTGGAGGCAGATGGCGTCCCTGCTGCAATGCTATACTCACTGAACTCAGTGAGGCTTACTTCTGAGTAGCTATGTATAGGACTGAAATTCACATATATCAAAATACACTACACACACACACACTGTATTTTCCGGCGTATAAGACGACTGGGCGTATAAGACGTCCCCCAACTTTTCCAGTTAAAATATAGAGTTTGAGATATACTCGACCGCAGATTCTCCACCCGGCGTATAAGACGACCCACAACTTTTCCCTGCATTAAAAGGTAGTCTTTGAGAGTCCCATGGACTGCAAGAAGATCAAACCTATCCATTCTCAAGGAAATCGGCACTGAGTGCTCACTAGAAGGACAGATCCTGAAGTTGAGGCTCCAGTACTTTGGCTACCTCATGAGAAGAGAAGACTCCCTAGAAAAGACCCTGATGTTGGGAAAGATGGAGGGCACAAGGAGAAGGGGACGACAGAGGATGAGATGGTTGGACAGTGTTCTCGAAGCTACTAACATGAGTTTGGCCAAACTACAATAGGCAGTGAAGGATAGGCGTGCCTGGCGTGCTCTCGTCCATGGGGTCACGAAGAGTCAGACACGACTGAACAACAAATATGTGTGTGTGTGTGTGTGTGTGTGTGTGTGAATATATATATATATATATATATATATATATATATATATATATATATATATATATGCTGTATACACACACACATACATATATACACAAATATACACATTTAAATACATATTCTAAGAAAGAATATACACTTCAATATGTTTTGATTTTGTGTAATATATATTTTAAATTCGCAGGTGAATGAGAAAACGGGATGGGAATACATGTACAAATGATTACATGTATTAATCTTTCCCAAATGACTTGAAAGAGTCAAATCGACCCACCCCTATTTAATTTTCCAGGTTTTATCCAAATACTTGGCCTTTTGTGGTTTATTTTATTTTAAAGAAGGTATGATAATAGCTGGCACTCTAAACTTTGCGGTTGTTCAGGTGCCTTACAAAATACAAATTTGTCCACTGAACTCATCTCACGGCGAGATGATGTCAGAGACCTCACAGCAAGGAGGCATTTTTCAGACTTATGGCAGGAAGACAGAAATAAGGAGAGGTGGAGCCGAGAGAATTCTCACAAAAGCTGGTGCTGCAACCCTGCTATTTATTGCAAGGCAGCATCCAGAGCTATCCTAAGTGCATGCAGTTTGGATTCAGGCTACATCTTCCCCTTTGAATTAAACTGTATCGCCAATAAAACTCTGCTTCGTTGGATTGTGCTTAATTGTGCAAATTTAAGGAAAGTGTTACATTTCGATACACACCATCTAAATCTACTTAATTTACTGACTACAAGCTCCTTGGTGACTTACCAAGGATAGTAGTTTAATAACTGTAAACGAGAAACCTAATTGGATTTTTTGGGGTGGGGCGTGGGGTGAGGGAAGAATCTCAGAAAACTTAGAAGTATTCTGATGTATTTGCATAATGGGGTGAACTCCTGTGGGACAGCTAAACATCAATTCTGATGTTGTTGCCCAGGAAATTGGTAATAAACAGAAAATTTGAAGTCATATTGGGAAGTGTAAAGATAAAGGCAAGGGGACCCCTGACCATTAGGTCTAGTCACGGACGACTCTGGGGTTGTGGCACACCTCTCACTTTATTGTCCGAGGGAGCCGGCGTACAGCTTCCGGGTCATGTGGCCAGCATGACTAAGCCATTTTTGGCGAACCAGAGCAGCGCGCGGAAACGCCGCTTACCTTCCCGCCGGAGCGGTACCTATTTATCTACTTGCACTTTGACATGCTTTCAAACTGCTAGGTGGGCAGGAGCTGGGACCGAGGAATGGGAGCTCGCCCCATCGCGGGGATTCGAACCACCGACCTTCTGATTGGCAAGCCCTAGGCTCTGTAGTTATCTACCCATGCCCACATTCACTATTAACCAATTTAACTTGTCACTCTCAAGAGCAACACATAGTCAACGTAGTCAAAACATATATATATATATATATATATACTTCCTTCCTTCAGATTCTGAAGAAGTGTGCATGTACACGAAAGCTCATACCAAGAACAAACTTAAGGTAAAGGTAAAGGGACCCCTGACCATTAGGTCCAGTCGTGTCCGACTCTGGGGTTGCGGCGCTCATCTCGCTCTATAGGCCAAGGGAGCCGGCGTTTGTCCGCAGACAGCTTCCGGGTCATGTGGCCAGCATGACAAAGCTGCTTTCTGGCGAACCAGAGCAGCGCACGGAAACGCCGTTTACCTTCCCGCCGGAGCGGTCCCTATTTATCTACTTGCACTTTGATGTGCTTTCGAACTGCTAGGTGGGCAGGAGCTGGGACCGAACAACAGGAGCTCACCCCGTTGCAGGGATTCGAACCGCCGACCTTCTGATCGGCAAGCCCTAGACTCTGTGGTTTAACCCACAGCGCCACCTGGGTCCCAGAACAAACTTAGTTGGTCTCTAAGGTGCTACTTGAAGGAATTTTTTTATTTTTTATTTTGTTCTGACTATGACAGACCAGCACGGCTACCTACCTGTACATAGTCAACATAGACATTGTTCTGTAAAAACTCAGATTTTACAAACATACACACGTGATAATACTTTGATGACTCCCCTCCCCAAATTGGCCCTGCCCTGCTTCATTCATGTCCAACCCCACTTCCCTCTCCAGCAACCCTTTGCATATGGGTGTCCTTTACATATTCATAAGAGCCAGGTGTATTACTCTCCTTTGCATCTGAAGTAGTGGTCTCTGAACTTCCACAAATGATTGCACCAAAACAAATTTCCTGTGCCCAGCATCCTTGTCACTCCCTCCTTCAGATGAGGTTCTTGGGTTATCCGTTTCCATCACCTGAATGTATTAAATGGGCGTCAACAGCCCAGTTTGGGAAAGACAACCATTGGCCATTCCTGGGGGGCAGCACTACCAAAAGTTTGGTCTCCTTTGGAGGAGAGAGCATTGGAGTCCTATGACATTTTAATATTTATTTTATTCACAAATATATGTATAGACAAAACAAAACAAAAAAATCCTTCCAGTAGCACCTTAGTTGGTCTCTAAGGTGCTACTGGAAGGATTTATATATTTATATATTTGTTTATAATTTTTTATTTTGTTTTGACTATGGCAGACCAACACGGCTACCTACCTGTAACTGGAAATATGTACAGACAGTAAGAGGAGTCAAACGTATACACTAAGCCCACAACTTACGCAGGGGTTACGTTATGGAGATCGCGCCTAAAGCCAAAATTGCATATAGTCAAAACGCATTGGGTGCAATGGCAGGTGGGATTGCCAAAGTCACCCCCCAGCTGTCCACCCACTTTCCACACACAATAAAAAAATGTGTTGCTTTGCCAAGCACATAAAGCTGAATGCAAACAACTTAAATGTGTGAAAGTTGTGGGCTTACTGTATGCATTGCTACCAAGCTTCCAGTGTGCTGTGTCGTATCAGATCTCCTGAGATGGGCAGTCTAAAATGCTTCTAACTCTCAGCTTTCTTTGTGCTTCCGACTTCCCCCGTCTCTCTGTTCTAAAACTGCTCCTTTTGTTCCACGTGGCCTGCGCACACATAACAGCTCCTCTCCCCTTTGCTGGGTCTGTCTTACACTTCCATGCTGCGATAGCTTCCCCATTCAAAACACTCAGTGAGATTGCCCACTATCAAGAGACATCAACTGCCCATTATGTGCCATTAAGAAACATGAACATTCTTTTGTTAAATCCTAGACTCTGATCAAGCTGGACCTATTCAGTCAGCTGGCAGACAACAGACCCACAACAATATTGTTGCCAACTCGCTGATTGCTGCCTTCAAAGAGATTCTGCCATACCTGGCACCTGAGGGTTCATAAAGGCGTTGTGTTTGCTACGTGAGTTTTCTTCTTGCTTCGTTTACTCTGCTCTTTCCCCCAAAACACAGAAAATTTGCAAGGGCAGAATCTAAGGCAGTGTCCCATCTTGTCAGTATAATTGGTGTGACTTTATTGTTACAATACTGCCAATGAAATGTCGTAGAATTGTTCAAGCAGTCCCAGCTTGGGAGATGACTCAATATGCTTTACAACAGGGGTAGGCAACCTAATCCCAATCTCTTTCTCAATCCGGCTCACGGATGGTCTGGGAATCAGCCTGTTTTTTATATGAGTAGAATGTGCCCTTTTATTTAAAATGCATCTCTGGGTAATTTGTGGGGCCTGCCTGGTGTTTTTACATGAGTAGAATGGTGCTTTTATTTAAAAGGCGTCTCTGGGTTATTTGTGGGGCATAGGAATTCGTTCATTATTTTCCCCCCTCCAAAATATAGTCCAGCCCACCACATGGTCTGAGGGACGGTGGACCGGCCCACGGCTGGAAAAGGTTGCTGACCCCCTGATTTACAATCTGAGTCCCTGCTGGTACGTCTTAGCCATTGAGGCTACTGGCGCAAGGTGCCACGGCCCGTGGAGGGCGCCTGCGCCCTCCAGCCCCGCCGGCAGCACCGCTCTCACCCATCTCTTCTCAGGCTGTAGATGCAGGGAGTCCGTCGGCGAGCCTCCCGGCGGCGCTGCAGCCAGGGCTCCCTGGACGGCAGCGCTGCGCCGCTGCTTTGGCCGAGCAGGCAGAGGCGGAGTACAGCTGGCAGCGTCCCCACCCACCCCTCTGCGCCCTCCGGCTGCCCACCGCGCCTGGCCCTGCCTGGTGGAGTGCGAGGGATGCCAGAGGGATCTTTGCGCCAGGGCGCCAGATTTACTTAAGACGGCCCTGGTCACTGTAGTTGATTCCAAGAAAAGGACTGACCTGTTCTCTGCTGTGCTGAAGCCCTCTGCTGCATAGGAATAAAAACAGAGCCCAGCCGGATCAGACCAAATGTCTATTTAGCTGAGCATCCTTGTTTCCACAGTGGCCAATCAGATGCTTTCAGGAACTCCACAAGCAAGACATGTATGAAGTCCACAGTCCTCTCCTACTGTTGCTCCCAACAGCTGGTATTCAGAGGCAGACTGCATCTGGAATTGGAGATTTCATACAGCTCTTGTGACTAATGATAAGTTTGGATATGTCAAAATCTGTGGCTATTAGCATATCTTGTGGAATCTCTTGTCAACTGATTTCACTGAGGAGGGGAGAAAAGGGTGTCTCCCTGTTCAATTTTTTTCTACTCCAAAGGTAATTCAAACTAAGCTTGACTCCTGCATTGGTCAATGGTCTGCCTTAGACAGACTTCCATTCCTTCAGAGCTGGTTCATAGTCTGGGGCTGCTTTTGGATCCAGCTTTGTCCTTAGAAGGCTGGTATCAGGGACTCGGCTGAATCAAATGCCTGGCAAGAGTCAGACTCAGGAGATGAGGGATTGCCAGTACAAAGAGAGGCAGAGTCCGACTCTGGAGACGAAAGATCGCAGAAAGAGCAGGAGGCGGTAGGCTCAGCCCCCCTTCACCAAGAGTTCCCTGAATCACCGAGAGCAGTAGACACGGACAGCTCACAAGAAGGGGGAGAGGGAGAGATAGGCGGCGGTGAGAGGGTTGCTATGCAACAAGTAGAGAAACAGCGTGCTGAAAGTTCTTCTTTTGAGAGTGGGGGGGGATTCTACCCTCCTTCTCCCTGAACCCAGAGTTGAAAGGGTTAAAATGCAATGGAAGTACAAGAGAGGAAGGATTGGAATTTGGTGCCTTTCATGCTGTGAGAGGGGCAAAGACTCAGAATGACCAACTCGTTTCAAAGAGCGGCAGGCTGGGAGCTCTGGATGTAATTTATAAATAAACGTACCATAAAACTGCCAGAGAGTCATTACAGTGGTATCCCGGGTTACGTCCTTAATTTGTTCTGGGTTTACGTAACCCGAATAATTCGTTCAAAACCGAAAAATCGCTTCTGCGCATGCGCGAATTGTGCACGCTTCGGGTTGCGCTTCCGGGTTAGCGGAGTTCGTAACCCGAAAAGTACACAACGCAACCAAAGCGTACGTAACCCGAGTTATGACTGTAATTCGTATCAAGGTTTGCTTGCCTGTCTGAGATCATTACAGCCAGGTAGCTTCAGTGGCTAGAAGAGGCTTTTACCAGTTGCAACTAGTGTGATAGCTACGACCATTCCTGGACCAGGAAAGCTTGGCCACAGTAGTTCATGCATTGAGTTATTTCAGGACTGGATTATTGCAATGTCCTCTGTGTGGGGCTTCCTTTGTGCTTGACCCAGAAGCTGCAGTTACAGGTGGGTAGCCGTGTTGGTCTGCCATAGTCGAAACAAAATAGAAAATTCTTTCCAGTAGCACCTTAGAGACCAACTGAGTTTGTTCTTGGTATGAGCTTTCGTGTGCATGCACACTTCTTCAGATACCAGAAGCTGCAGTTAGTGCAGAGTGCTGTGGCACCATCACTGACGGGAGTAAGACCCTATCAGCAGATAACACTTCTGCTCAGAGACCTACACTGGTTACTGATTTGCTACGGGGCCAAGTTCAAGGTGTTACTATTAGTATATAAAACCCTTAGCAGCTTGGGACCATTCTACCTGTCAGACTGCATTACCCTTTTATGTGCCCCCTTGACCACTTCAATCTGTGGAACGGGCACTCCTACAGGTGCAACCTAATACCAGTTTCTCACTTGAAAGAAATTGATCTTTCAGTGTAGCAGCACCCACCCTTTGGAACTCTCTGCCCTTGGCATCAGGAAGGAGTATTCCACATACCAAACCTAGCCAGATGGGTGGGGTACAAATAAATAAATTATTATTATTATTATTATTATTATTATTATTATTATTATTATTATTATTATTATTATTACTCTTTCAGGCAAGCCTGTCCAGACATGTAGAACGTTGATGCGTTTTTAAGCTGGTTTTTAGCTCATCATTGATTTTAAATATTTTTGACTATTTTAAATAGTTTTTTTTAAAAAAAACAACAACAACAGCAACAACAACAAACCTGGTACATTCTTTTCATAAATAGCTTTGAGGTTTAATTACAATCAAGCGGTATATATATCTTGTGAAATAAATAACTTTATCATGCCCATCTCCACAGTAAACTCCTCCCCACATTTTCTAAATGGAAAAAAAAACCTCCCAACTCCAAACACTTTAGCATTTCCTTTCAGGAAAAGCATTCCAAACCTCTTGGTTTTGATTGCCCTTTTCTGCAGATCACCAGCAGGTGGTATTGCAGCTAACAGCTCAATAGAGTGGTTAGATGATATAAGGGACTGATAGTGTTTTGCCTGATCCCGTAAAGCTGCCACTTCTAACCTAGCAAGTTTTGTCTGCACACCTTTATTGCTTAGAGAAAGTCATGACAGCACTTCCTGTGCTGATAACATCATGACTTGAAATTCTTTAGGCACCTAATCAACGACATTATCAGCACCCAGAATACCCAAGCAGCTTCCAGGGCACGCACATGTAGCACGGACAGGTTTATTCTTATTTATTTTGGTACTTCATTTCTACCCTAGTTAGTATATTTAAAAGTATATGAAATATATATCTAAGTAGTATATAGAAAACTAAAGCAATCCCCATCGCCCGTTTTTTTCCCAGGTAGGGAGTTTTTAAAATAAAAACACAACTAATGAATATTCGAAGTAAAGGTAAAGGTAAAGGACCCCTGACAGTTAAGTCTAGTCACGGACGACTCTGGGGTTGCGGCGCTCATCTCGCTTTATTGGCCGAGGGAGCCGGCGTACAGCTTCCGGGTCATGTGGCCAGCATGACTAAGCCGCTTCTGGCGAACCAGAGCAGCGCACGGAAACACCGTTTACCTTCCCGCTGGAGCGGTACCTATTTATCTACTTGCACTTTGACGTGCTTTCAAACTGCTAGGTGGGCAGGAGCTGGGACCGAACAACGGAAGCTCACCCCATCGCAGGGATTCGAACCGCCAACCTTCTGATCGGCAAGCCCAAGAGGCTCAGTGGTTTATACCACAGCGCCACCAAAACAGGCACCCTTCTTCATTTATGCTGTTTAGCAGGAAACACCTTGGGAGGAAACCCAAAAGTACTGCCACAAACAAGGGATTTGTCAAGACTTTTATGCATTTCTTCAACTAGCAAATAATTAACCAAAATACACCAGAGCCTGACACATGCATGCACTGTATTTCATAGAATCATAGATTTGTAGAGTTGGAAGGGACTAGGATGGTCATCTATTTCAAACCTCTGCAATGCAGGAATCTTTTGCCATATAACTTTTTAAACTTTTGCTATATGTCATGCTATATGTCAGCCTCTGCCAATTTTAACCACACACCTAGCACAAGGTTTGTATTTTTGTACAGGTCAAGCTGACAGAGCAAGTCCATAATAACAAACAGAAGCTGGCAAACTGGTAAATTAATCCAAAAGGTGTGGTCCCCCCCCCCAGCATCTAAATCAACAGCAAAACTTTCCATCGTTCTATCTCTGCATGCCTAGGGTCCCTAAAGTTTTGGGTTGCAAAGGCATTTCCTTCACAGCAACAACAGGCAACATAAGCAACAACAAATGTTACGACAATAAAGAATTACATATTAAAAAGTTACATGGAGTTCAAAATTACTAATGCTAATTATTAATTACTAAGCCTTCACCAACACAATCAACTGGCATCAAAACTGAGAAGAGATCAGCACTGGGAGGTCCATAAGCAACCTTATGCCAAGGACTGACTCTAAACTGGTGCCACCCCATCATGCAATCTTTTCCATTTTGGTTCTGCAATAAGAACACCTTAATTTTTCTACAGCTTTCTTTGCCAATGACTTAATTAAGAGGTGTTCATTCTTCTAGCACCTTGTTTTGTTTGTTCATTAATTAATTAAAGGTCAACCCTGAGGTTCAGTGCTTTGGCCAAGACTGGATCCTGTCTCAAAGGGCGGAAGCAGAAATAAGGAAGGAATGGAAAAGAGTTGGTAGAGTCCTTCTCTCCATTCATGGGCTCAGCACAGGAAACTAACTGGCAGTGGAAAAGAAAGCACCTGTTCATACCACAAATAGTATTTATTTGTGGAATTCACTGCCACAATATATGGTGATGACCACTAGCTCAGGGTAATTTAAAGAAACGTTAGCCAAATTCATGAAGTAAAGGTCTAGCCATAGCAATTAGCATATAAAGCCCCAGTTTTAAGAAGCATAAATTCTGGATACCACATGTTTTGGATAGACAGAAGTGTGGGGCAGTTAGCATATGAGAAGAGCCCTGCTCAATTAGGCCAATCAGATGCCTATGGGAGCCTGCAAGCAGGACCTGGGTGCCCTAGTGCTCTTCCCACTCTCTGCCTCTTCCGTTCGTCAGTAACTTCCCACCATACACAACCCTTCACCACTATCACATACCATTCTATGTAATGAAAATGGAAGCAGCTAATTAGCCCTCACAGTATCCTGAGATTCAGTGAAACAACTAGAACTGAAAGACCAAGGGTGGATCTACACACAGGAAAAAACCCTATTATAAATAAGTCATGAATTAAATCGTTATAACAAAAGAAAAAAAAACATGTAAAACCACATAGAAAAGTTTTGTGCTCTACAGCACCATCTGGTGTTGCATGTTTATAACACATTTAAAACACTGTTTTTTTTACTAATGTAGCTGAGTCCCCATAAAACATGGCATGCATTGGAACTAAGCAAGCACAATATGTGAGACTGTACGATGTATTTGCAGACGTTAAGCCAGGGGGCCTTAATTAGTAATTTCTCTGTGTTTTTGACTCACAAGTAAATCTGTAAGCACATCAACTCTTTTGTTTAAACCTGCCTTTTTAAATCCCAGAACAAACTTGGATACAGTTGCAACAGGATTATCGATAACGTGTTAAGCAAAAGCAATTGCATTAAACTACGCTGTAGTTTTAAGCAGTGAGATGTAAGATTAAACGGCATCAAAAATATTATTTTGATCCATGGGCTTAAATTTCATACCGAACATTCGCTTAAAACAAAAAACCAGTATGAGTAAAAATAAATCCTCAAATCAAGGAGCTATCTCGAATATAAGCAATATTCGAAAATGGTAGATTTTTAGGGTAAAAGTGGATCACATCTGATCATTAATACTGCATTTGGGTCAATTTGTTTCACTGGATCATTGTACTGTTTTTAAATACTAGAAACTGCATTCTTCAAGCTTGGGTTATGAAAACAAAAATTATACCTTGAACCACAGGCAGGCAGATGGTTACTTGCTTGCAGAGGTTTACTGGCCACTACCATTGGCAAGGAAACAGCTTTTGCTGAATGCAAACATAACATTCTGATGTCATGCATGATGTCACCAACAGTCTAAGCTGCCAAAGTGAGAGGCAGTTAACAGGCCATCTTTGATGTTGATATGAGGTGATGAAAGGGTTTATTTGGGGCCTATATCAAGCTTTGCCGCAGGAAAAGGGTTTTGGACTCATCTGTCAATTGATTTGCCAACCCGTCCCGGTAGTGATGTATGGAAGTGAGAGCTGGACCATAAAGAAGGCTGATCGCCAAAGAATTGATGCTTTTGAATTATGGTGCTGGAGGAGACTCTTGAGAGTCCCATGGACTGCAAAAAGATCAAGCCTATCCATTCTCAAAGAAATCAGCCCTGAGTGCTCACTAGAAGGACAGATCCTGAAGCTGAGGCTCCGATACTTGGGCCACCTCATGAGAAGAGAAGACTCCCTGGAAAAGATCCTGACGTTGGGAAAGATGGAGGGCACAAGGAGAAGGGGACGACAGAGGACGAGATGGTTGGGCAGTGTTCTTGAAGTCTGACCAAACTGCGGGAGGCAGTGGAAGACAGGAGTGCTTGGCGTGCTCTGGTCCATGGGGTCACGAAGAGTCGGACACAACTAAACAACAATAACAACAAACCCATCAAAAGGCCTTGCCACTTTCCCACAACAAAGTCTATTCTTGAAGGCTTCTTCTCAAAGGAATCAGAAGTAGAAACACCCTCGGCTGCTTTCTATTTATGAAAGGTAAGAGGTCTGTTTTAATGTTGTTGGTACTGAAAAAAGGGCTCACTGGGTATAAATCGGAAGGGAGTGGGGTAACACAGTTGCTAAAGGACAGGGAGTGTCTTGTGTCACCACCCCAAGCTCCTAATCCTCGTGCTCACCCACCGGTGGCCCCCATACAGATTGGCTGCACCCTTTTGGAGAATAGGGGCCATATTATGGTATATTTTTGTGCCTCTTCCCCAATAATAAGCACTTCATTTGAGGTGGGAGAAAGCGAGGGAGACATATTATGGAAAAGGGCAGTCGTGAACAACACATGGGTAATCCTAGCAGAAGAGATGGCTAGAAAAAGGGAAGAATGTTTGGTCTGTTCCCTGGGTCCCTATGATTCCTCAGGTGGTATGCCCCCTTTGGCCAACCCCCTTAATTCCACAGGGTTGGTATTGGATATGGGCTACTCCAGGGGAAACCTCACTGGATGGCCTTGGGAAAATATAACCTGGTTTCATTGTACAAATTGTGTCAATTGGCCCCCGCTCAGGGGTGTAGTTAGCTTCTCTGGCACCCAGAGTGGGGGTGGGGCAAGCCGCCCACGGGCGCTGCAGTGACCTGTGCACAGGGGCACTGTAGCAATTTGCAAACGGGGGTTCCGGGGTGATCTGCACACGGGGGCATTTCACAGGGGTAATCCAGCGATCCACGCACCTTCTAAACCTGGGAATGCCAATTGCCAGCAAGGAAAGTTTTGCATCCATTATGGATTCAGTTGCTCAGCCCTGCTGCCCTACCTAAGAGGACAACTATTCAGTCCCACTCTTGCTTTAATATTCTAGCATAGCCTTGTTCAGAAGCGTTCCGCTCAATCCTAGGGTACCATTATTTTGGATTTCAGATCTCACTTCCTTTTTATTTTTAAATGTTTTGATTTGACCTAGGAAGCCCCTTCATTGTTAAACAAATAGAGTAGACCCCGTTTCTGCTATGGGAGGGTTACTGTCACCACTCCCTGTTTGGCAATACCATCCGGGGTGGGACAGTAGCACCCTTAAACTTTATGCATCTGAAGATGTTTGGCTGGGTTGAGATAATAAGACATCATGGGCGAGCAGAGCGGGGAAGAGTTTCTTAAACAAAGGAGGCACACTATAGCTTCATTATACTGTATTTCCTAAATAGGGATTGCTATATTCAGACTAAAAGGAGATTTACAGGTGCAAAATGAAGGTTAACTCACAGATCATGTGCCTTACCTGGTCCAGCATTGTGTTATCACACTGACCACTCAGAAGCCCACAAGCAGGACATGAGTGCAATAGCTCTATAGTGGTGCCCTGCTAGACGAATGCCTCGCTAGACGAACGGCATTCGTCTAGCGGAAGCTGCCCCGCAAGACGAAAAAGTCAATGGGGCTGCTTTGCAAGACGATATTTTTTTAGCGCGAAAACCTCCGCGCTCCATTGCCTCTTCGCTAGACGAAAAATTCGCTCTACGAAAAAACTCATAGAACGAATTATTTTCGTCTAGCGGGCACCACTGTATCTCTCACTTGTGACACCCATCACCTGATATTCAGTGGTACTGTATACTGTTGAGTGTTCTGATTGTAAGCTTTCGAGAAACACCAGGCCAGCTCCTGGTGGCACAGAATACCCCTTGGGTGGTGATACAATATATTGGCAAGCCACTGCACATCTGCATGAAGTCTGAAGGGGGGGGGCACACCATAAAACAGGGGTGGTCAACTCTCAAGAGACTGATGTACTTTCAGAGTGATCTATCCCCGTTTGAAGGGGGATCAGCTCAAGTTGTTGAGCTTTTTTTAGGGAAGGGGAAAGCACTTTTGGGTGGAGTGTTTCATTTTGGGGGGGTTAAAAGGCAACGGACAAAGGGGTAAAGTCACTCACAAAAAGATCGCTATGGATCAGCACAGAGAAAGCTCTGACTTCCCTTCCAGAGCTCAGACAACAATGGAGAGCGGGACGAGGGGCCATGGCAGGAGTCAGTTTTAGCAACGCTAAGGAAAGGGAGCCAGAGATCGGCCACGATCTACCAAAACCAGGCTGGGATCTATCAGTAGATCGCAATCGACCTGTTGGACATCCCTGCCATGAAGCATAAAAAATATATACAGTACCGTGGAATAGTAAATGTCTGGAGAATTCTAGATGGTGACAGGCTCATATAATATTTTTAAATGGCTGTCTAATAGGGGGAAAAGTCTGACCATTCAAGAGGTTTGCTGCTGTGTTTAGGCAGGTGGCAATTAATATGGGGAATGGACTGCAAGCTCCGAAATGAAATCTCCTATTGCGATTATGTTTATAAAAGTGCATGATAAGCACTTACCGGGAAAGAGAAATTATATGGTAGGACTGGCATATTGATGTAGATTACATCATTACCTAGAAATAAATGAAGCACGTGGCCTTCTTGAAGACAGAGATGTGGTGTAGCAAGGGCAAGCATTTCCCCACTGCATCTAAATTAGCCCACTCCTAGTGCTATATAATTTATTTCCAAGCAAGCTTCTCAGAAAGTAACATTACATTAAGGCTTCAGTTGCCAGTGTTGATGGGAGAATCTGGAGTGTGTGTGTGTGTGTGTGTGTGTGTAGAAACACACTAACTGGAGTGTGTGTGTGTGTGTGTGTGTGTGTAATCTCTTCCCCATGTAGGACAGAAATCTAACAAAATACCGTATTTTCCGGCGTATAAGACTGGGCGTATAAGACGACCCCCCAAGTTTTCCAGTTAAAATATAGAGTTTGAGATATACTCGACCGCAGATTCTCCACCCGGCGTATAAGACGACCCACAACTTTTCCCTGCATTAAAAGGTAGTCTTTGAGAGTCCCATGGACTGCAAGAAGATCAAACCTTTTTTAGGTGCACACACACACACCATGCATGTGGTGGTGGAGTAATAATTAATAATAATAATTTTATTATTTATATGTGGCCCACCTGACTGGATTGCCCCAAGTCACTCTGCATCACTCCCAACAGAATATTAAAAACACAATCAAACATCAAACATGAAAAATGTCTCTCTATAACCTTGTTACTGGAAACAAAAGCAGGAAGGAGCCATTTTCACCAGTTTGTGGGAAATGACAATATTTAGGCGTATGGATGTGAGAGCTGGACCATAAAGAAGACTGATCGCCGAAGAATTGATGCTTTTGAATTATGGTGCTGGAGGAGACTCTTGAGAGTCCCACGGACTGCAAAAAGATCAAACTTATCCATCCTTAAAGAAATCAGCCCTGAGTGCTCACTGGAAGGGCAGATCCTGAAGTTGAGGCTCCAGTACTTTGGCCACCTCATGAGAAGAGAAGACTCCCTGGAAAAGACCCTGATGTTGGGAAAGATGGAGGGCACAAGGAGAAGGGGACGACAGAGGATGAGATGGTTGGACAGTGTTCTCGAAGCGACTGGCATGAGTTTGACCAAACTGGGAGGCAGTGAAAGATAGGCGTGCCTGGCATGCTCTGGTCCATGGGGGTCACGAAGAGTCGGACATGACTGAACAACAAAAAAGCGAAAGAAAGTACTTCTTCACACAATGCATAGCCTACTAACTTACGGAATCTGCTGCTGTAGGATGTTGCAATGGCCACTGGCATTAAGCAATGCTTAGACTCTATATGTATAATCATATGTATCAAATGCTACTAGCCGTGGCTCAGAAGCAGCAAGGCTCCAGTGGCCGAGGGCCAAACAGCAGAGAAGGGTTGCTGCCTTCATATCTGCCTGTGGACTTTCCTGGTGGCAGCGTACTGACCACTTCTGGAAATGGCATGTTGGGGTAGATAGACATTGACTTTAAATTCCCACTTGTTATGCAGGAGTGGGGTGACCCAATAAGCAATACCATGGCTGCATGCTGATTCTGCAGGCTCCAGGATAATAAAGGAAACTTGCTAGGAGAAGAAGAAGAAGAAGAAGAAGAAGAAGAAGAAGAAGAAGAAGAAGAGGAAGAAGAAGAAGAGGAAGAAGAGTTTGGATTTGATATCCCGCTTTTCACTACCCGAAGGAGTCTCAAAGCGGCTCACATTCTCCTTTCCCTTCCTCCCCCACAACAAACACTCTGTGAGGTGAGTGGGGCTGAGAGACTTCAAAGAAGTGTGACTAGCCCAAGGTCACCCAGCAGCTGCATGTGGAGGAGCGGAGACACGAACCCGGTTCACCAGATTACGAGTCTACCGCTCTTAATCACTACACCACACTGGCTCTCTTGCCCCCAGCTCCACCCCAGAAAATAGGGTCTGAGTGAAAGGTGCAGATGCTTCCAGTTGCAGCTCTTTCCCCATGACCCACACAAGTAAACAGAGTGAAAGAAGAGTTTGGATTTGATATCCCGCTTTATCACTACCTGTACAACAAACACTCTGTGAGGTGAGTGGGGCTGGGAGACTTCAGAGAAGTCACCCCGCAGCTGCATGTGGAGGAGCGGGGAAGCGAACCCAGTTCACTAGATTACGAGTCTACCGCTCTTAACCACTACACCACACTGCCCATTCACTTATAAAGAGCAGGGAAAAGGCAGGAGGAAGTGCTGCTTCTGACCCCAGACCCTGTTGGCCAAGGTTTTACGGGTGGGCTCAAGTGTATTCTGCCCCAGCAGCTTTCCTAGCTGCAGACCCCGTCCAAAGCCACCATTTGCTCCCACCTCACAGAAACAGCAAGCTGAGGTGTCTATGGGGCTGGCAAAAAAAGTAAAAATAAATCCTTTTAGGACTACAAGGTAATTCAAATCGGCTCTGCATATATGTTTAAAGGATTCAGTGATAGTAGAAGTACGTGGGCTGCTGCTGTTTTTGTGGGTGGCCTTCGCTTTCTCCAACATTTGGTCAAAAGTTCTTACTCCTCGCAGTGCAATCCTGAGCATGCTTTCCTTCAGTGGGAAATGCATAAAAGATTGTAGCTTAAGTGTGCCCAGAATAACAGATAAGGCAGCAAATCCTCTGCAGGATAAATAAATCCACTTCAGCCAAAGTTAAACATGGGCATCCCATTGAATTCAGGAGATCAGGCATGGGGGAATCTCCCAATCCCTCAGCCAAACCCACCTTCCCTACACCCGATATCAAAGCCGTGGCTGCAAAAGGAGCAACTGGGAGCAAATAGGTGAACCAAACCTACACTTGGCTGTCTCCTCTTGAAGTCAGTGGGTTGTAAAAGTGCTTCCCGTGGGCTGTATTTTGCTGCAATCCAACAGAGGCACTGAGACAAACCACAGGTGAAACTCGAAAAATTAGAATATCGTGGAAAAGTCCATTTATGTAAGCAATTGTTTTCATTAGCTACTGGAGTTTAATATATGAGATAGACTCATGACATGCAAAGCGAGATATGTCAAGCCTTTGCTTGTTATAATTATTGTGATGATTATGGCACACAGCTGATGGGAACCCCAAAGTTGAAATTGTTAATTTTGGGTTCTAATCAGCTGTATGCCACAATCATCACAATTATAACAAATAAAGGCTTGACATATCTCACTTTGCATGTCATGAGTCTATCACATACCGTATTTTCCGGCGTATAAGACGACTGGGCGTATGAAGATGACCCCTAATTTTCCAGTTAAAATACAGAGTTTGAGATATACTCGACCGCAGATTCTCCACCCAGTGTATAAGACGACCCCTGTCTTTTGAGAAGATTTTCCTGGATTAAAAAGTAGTTTTATACGCCAGAATATACAGTAACTAAATAAAGCATGCTAATATCCATCCATTGATGACCTCTGACCAGTGATGTTGGCAAGCTTCAGAGTTGGATTGCTGAAAAGAACCACCCCCAACAAGTGTTTCATGGTTTTGAATTCAGAACCCCTTTGAATTTTGGCTAGGTGTGCAGAAATGCTTGCGGCGTTCCAAGCTGATTCTGTTCCTCCCCTTTCCCCGAATTGACTGGGAGTGGGAATGATGCTCTTAAGGCCTTAATGAGGCTCAAAGCCTAATGAATAGGGCATTTCCATGTCAAAGGTCCCTTTGTAAGGGCCCAGAAGCCCTAGCCAAACATCTATCTTTCATTGGGCTCAGTCGTTTAGCTTCCCTTCTTCCACTCAAACTGCTACTGGAAGGTACCCGTAAGTTTCTGGGGAAAGGAAGGGAGCTCACAAGGAAGGGGGGGAAATGAGCAACTGGGAAAACTGGGAACAGCGGAGGGCTGGCTGGAGGGCATTTGGAGCAAGACAGGTCTTTCTGAAATATTAGTAAAGGTAAAGGGACCCCTGACCATTAGGTCCAGTCGTGTCCGACTCTGGGGTTGCGACGCTCATCTTGCATTACTGGCCGAGGGAGCTGGTGTACAGCTTCCGGGTCATGTGGCCAGCATGACAAAGCCGCTTCTGGCGAACCAGAGCAGCGCACGGAAACACCTTTTACCTTCCCGCCGGAGCGGTACCTATTTATCTACTTGCATTTTGACGTGCTTTTGAACTGCTAGGTGGGCAGGAGCAGGGACCAAGCAACGGTTCGAAAGCACGTCAAAGTGCAAGTAGATAAATACCTCTGGCGGGAGATAAACAGCGTTTCTGTGCACTGCTCTGGTTCGCCAGAAGCGGCTTATTCATGCTGGCCACATGACCCGGAAGCTGTCTGTGGACAAACGCCGGCTCTTTCGGCCTATAGAGCGAGATGAGCGCCGCAACCCCAGAGTTGTCTGCGACTGGACCTTATGGTCAGGGGTACCTTTACCTTTAGGGAGGAGGGAACGAGCAAAGTTATGGGTCCTGACCTTTTTACCATAGCTAAAAGATCTTTAGTGTGGGGAAAGTGTGTAAGTACCACTCCCCTCGACGTTTATGCCTGTGCAAGTTACAACAATTATACTGATTTTAAATCAGGTTTGGCTGTTTGCTTACTTTCTTTAGTTTTGGGTTTTTAACAGATGTGTGCCATGAAGGCATTTAGCAAGTAGAGCTTTCCCCCCATAATTTCATCACCATACCTGAAGCAGCTTCACTTGCAAGCAATAAATGTTAAAAACTAGTTGAAGTCTATAGCCCCAATTTTAAATTCCCAATTTATTGTTACCAAATCTCATTTTATTTTATTGTTTCCTTTGTTATGTATGTGATATTACAACAATTTCTTCAGCTTGGCTTTTTAAAAAAATTGATCAATTTTAAACTTAGTAAAAAAAAAAAAAAGAACATTTTGTCTTCAGTTGAGACTCCAGCACTGCAAGGGTTGGGCTCGATGACGCCTGGAGTCCCTTCCAACTCTACAATTCTGTGATTCTATAATTCTGTGCTACTGAGGAGATCCACACATTGCCCTAGTTCAGACATAACACTATACCATGGGTTAGTCACTAAACTTTAGTGTTACCAAAATGAGGTGTGGCGAATGTTGGATTCACATGCTGCTTCTTACCCTTTGCGATTCCTATGTGCATGTGGGGAGGAGATTTAAAGCTTCCACTTTAAATTTTTGAATAAACCACAGTTTCTCATTATATCCAACCTCAGAAACCTGTGGTTTATGCTGTGGTTAGTTATCAAAGCAGGATCTGAACTCAAGATTTGATACTAGTTCATTTGAACAAATCACATTTAAAATAAACCACAGTTCCCCAAATTTTTGATACGAGAGGAGACTGTGACTTATTCAAAAGAGGAAGTAGATGATTTCCATTTTGTGCTCTCATGCACAAAGGAGGAGGAGAGCAGAGCGGGGAATGAATAAGCCTGAGGCTTGTTGTTGTTCAGTTGTTCAGTTGTGTCCGACTCTTCGTGACCCCATGGACCAGAGCACGCCAGGCACGCCTATCCTTCACTGCCTCCCGCAGTTTGGCCAAACTCATGTTAGTAGCTTCGAGAACACTGTCCAACCATCTCATCCTCTGTCGTCCCCTTCTCCTTGTGCCCTCCATCTTTCCCAACATCAGGGTCTTTTCTAGGGAGTCTTCTCTTCTCATGAGGTGGCCAAAGTACTGGAGCCTCAACTTCAGGATCTGTCCTTCTAGTGAGCACTCAGGGCTGATTTCTTTGAGAATGGATAGGTTTGATCTTCTTGCAGTCCATGGGACTCTCAAGAGTCTCCTCCAGCACCATATTTCAAAAGCATCAATTCTTCGGTGATCAGCCTTCTTGATGGTCCAGCTCTCACTTCCCTACATTACTACTGGGAAAACCATAGCTTTAACTATACGGACCTTTGTCGGCAGGGTGATGTCTTTGCTTTTTAAGATGCTGTCTAGGTTTGTCATTGCTTTTCTCCCAAGAAGCAGGCGTCTTCTAATTTCGTGACTGCTGTCACCATCTGCAGTGATCATGGAACCCAAGAAAGCCTGAAGCTAGCCATGGCTTGTTCTTGGAATGCCAAACCATGGTTTACCATTATGTCTGAATCAAGCCATTATTTGCAGAAGCTAACCTTAAGGGCGGTTTCAATAGTAGAAAGGTAAAGTTTGCCTGTTTTGTAAGTTGCTCAGATTTAGAGAATTACATGGGCTTTGACAGTGCTTACAGTTCATTCATTTACACTGAGTATTTCCATCTGACATCATTTGTCCGTCAGTCTGCACAGCTCACAGTTACACACAGTTGCCATCCCAGGATGAGTGCAAAGGTCTCTTGCCTGGGTTGCTCCTCATGCTGCTGGTTCTGTGCTCTAGCCCCAGATTCATTGTGCACGATGCTGCCCTCCTTATTATTAAATGAAGAGACTCAATTTGTAACATCCTGTGCATCTTCGGACTAACCAGCCAGAAGAAGCATGCAAAAGAGATGAACTGTCAAAGCAAACGAGCTCTTAAATGAATGGATATAGTTTTTATGAACCTGTGTCAATGAATAAAAACACAGCACAAGAGAGAGACAAAAAAAATAAAAATATTTTTTAGGCAGTATCAGCAGAATGGCCTAAAAGGAGTGGGTTGTTTTTGTTTTTTCCCTCCATTTCATCAAAGTTTTTAATGCCATGTCAGCAAATGTTGAGTCTTACAGAAGTTATGCCAAAAACTGCTACAGCATGAAAAATTAATGGGCTGTTTGTAAAACTGGCCAGTAAAGTGAGAGGGGAAAAACTCTTACCATATGCCAATGGAGATAGTACACAGGTTACTCCCTGTGGCGTAGCATACCAATTCGTATGATCCGCAGTGGATTTGAAAGTAAATGGAAAAGCATTTCCAGTCCATAATTAACTGAAGTCAAATGACCATAAGTGCTGATTTGCACAAGTTCAAAATATATTTTTTTAATGTTGGTTATTACAGCCTCGAAAAGTAGGCATGGTTGCTACCTCCTGAGAAACTCTAATGCCTCCTCCAAGACTCGTGTAGCAAACTCATGCAGGAAGCAAGAGTAGCTAAATATGCATATTTTCAAATCTTCCTATGACATGCTGTGCATCATGCTGTTATATACTGCAAGTTAGCAAGAAGACTTATCACACTGGTGAATGGTTGGAGGGGGGGTTGAAAATTAAACCGTGGCACTTCTAGATGCTAAGGAAAGCGAGTTTTAATAATCAAGATGCATACATTTTGTGTGTAAAGAGATAGCTTCAGGACACCTCTCTAACAATTCAGAATGCTGAATTCTCTTTCCACAAGTGCTCACCTAACTGTGCCTTGTGGCCATCAGGAGAAGACTTGAAATGTGGACTGTGGCTATCAGAACCAGGATGTTGACCATTGCAGCTCTTACTCTGTTGATTTCCTGCAAAGGGAGCACTATGAAGATAACGGGGGCTTCAAGGTTTTAGAGTTACGATACTCCCTTACAGGAACATTTTTAATTATTTGGTCTGACACTACTGCAGAAGATGCTTTCATTAGCATTGGTTGGGTTCTTGTCCTGTCTTGCCAGGTTCTTTCATTGCTGTTTAAACTGTTATTTTTGATCAAATGTTTATCCTTAACTGGATTGTAAGCTTTCATCAATTTAAGTTTTAACCTGGAAAACAGGCTGGTTTCAAAGGTAGGAAATAGAGCTGTGTATACCGCAGTTTTCGCTCCACAGGACGCACCGGACCATAGGGCGCACCTCATTTTTAGAGGAGGAAACAAGAAAAAAAAAATTCTGGTTTTCCTCCTCTAAAAGCCCTGTTTTTTTTTGTTTTTTTGAGGATCAGCTAAAAGTTTTGCAGCTATTTTGCAAAGGGAAAAGCCCTGGCTTTTTTGAGGATCAGCTAAAAGTTTTGCAGTTGTTTTTGCAAAGGCAAAAGGCCTTTTTTTTAGGATTAGCTAAAAGTTTTGCAGCTTTTTTTGCAAAGGGAAAAGTCCTGGTTGTTGGTTTTTTTTGAGGATCAGCTAAAGGTTTTGCAGCTTTTTTGCAAAGGGGGAAAAGCAAAGCTCCTTTTGCAAAGGGGGAAAAGCAAAGAGGAAAAGCCCCATTTTTATGGGGTTTAACTCACATTTCTGAAAAATCTTAAGGAAAGGGAGCCATTTCTACTGTTTCCAGACAGATAATCTAATCAGCCAGTCACATGTCCTGGGGAAACAAACAACCTCCCTCTGCAGCACATTCAACAAAGGAGGGCGCGGCTGAAAGGGAGCCAGGACTCTTATCTCTCTCCTGATCTCTTGCTGATCAGCTGCTGAGCGGGGTCCTTTCAACAGTCCCTTTTCTCTTTGTAAAATAAAAAGCACAATCTGCTTTTGGCCCCTGGGCAATTCAGCGCCAGGGACCACCATTCGCTCCATAAGACGCACAGGTATTTCCACTTACTTTTTAGGAGGAAATAAGTGCGTCTTATGGAGCAAAAAATACGGTAATTGACCTTTTGTAATTTTTTACTCTGTTTTGCAATGAGAGAAGCGAGGTAGGGGGAAAATTCTCCGGAAGTTTCTTAGGGGTGGAACTTACCATTAGTAGTGCCAATAGCACAACTTCCGTCATGTTCCTTAAGGGGTGCGGTGGTGTCACTGCTGCTGCTGCAAATGGAAACAGGAGAAGCTATGTTAGTCGTGTGGTTACCATTTGCTGTGCAATTTTATGTACAAAAAGATGGCTGCCCTCTGTTGTTACTGATAGTCTTCTTTTGCATTCTTAGGAGCCCATTGTGGTAACCAGTGTTAGAAACTGAGACCTGAAAGCTAGGAGCTAAACGGCACCTTAAACCGAGGGAATGACCGGGTGCCACTTTTTAAATAACAAGAATACAAAGCTGAAAAGGAATGAACTGCAGCTTAAATCTTACGTTCCATTTTCCACACGGTCTAGTCCTCCCCCCCCCCCTCCATAGTCTTAAGAGGGTCTCTTCTCCAGTCTTCAGAGAGTAACTGGAAGAGGGGAGGCAGAAAAAGGTAGTTTTGAACCTTGGTGGTTTTGAACCCAGTGAGAAAGTTCTGGTGCCTTGGCGTTATGTGCCACACAGGTTAAATCAGGGGGCCAGCAACCTTTTCCAGCTGTGGGCCAGTCCACCGTCCCTCAGACCATGTGGTGGTCTGGACTATATTTTGTAAAAATAATAATAAAAAATGAACGAATTCCTATGCCCCACATATAACCCAGAGATGCATTTTAAATAAAACGACACATTCTACTCCTGTAAAAACACGCTGATTCCCAGACCATCCGCGGGCTGGATTGAGAAGGCGATTGGGCCGCATCCGTCCCCCGGGCCTTAGGTTGCCTTCCCCTGGATTAAATTAATAACACAGAGTCTTCTTCGGTAAAAGAACAGAAGCTTTACTGAGTTAAAATAAACTTGTTTGCAAATAACAGCACAGTGAACAGAAGATTAAACTAGCTTCAGAGCATACACAGAGTTTGCCTAGAGCGCAGGCTCCACCTCACACACACACAGACTGTGACTGAGTCTGCCTGCAAGCAGAGAATGAATGAGTCATCCTCAAGATGAGTCACAGTGATTCAGCATGCTAAACGATTCTGCAGCTTTTCAGCATTTCACAACATTTCTAGACTCCTTTACCGCTTCTCCTCTCAAATACATTAGTCACATGACATTATGATTTGGGACCCAGGTAGACGTTGTGGCCCAGGAAGTATGCCAGAGCCCACAGCACACACAAACCTAGCCTTTTAATCCTGTCATCTCTTCTTGTTTTTCATTTAAGAGTTTGAACTGCCAGCTTGCTAATTAAACCTTGAATAGAACCAGATGCAGGTGTGTTAGTATGGAAATGTTTATATATTTGTTTTACGCACTTAATGCAATGCTCATTAGATCCCACAGCCTCCTTGAACCCCCCACCACCACCTGTGAGAGGAATATGCAAGTTTTTGTCTTTTTTGCTGACAAGTTGGGATTCTCCTATCAGCTCCACGTAGCAGAAGCACAACTGGTCTTCACAACTTCAGAGTTGTGCATTCTGATACAGACAAGTCGTCATGTAGCAGATAAGCAAAGTTTGGCATGAGGCGGAAGAATTGTGAATTTATACTTTGCTCAAATATACCTGTTGCCGTAGTAATTTAGGAGCAGGCTGTTCTGACCAATTAAATTAGTTTTAGGGGCCCAAACGCTGCCCACACATTCAGTTATCCAATCCTATTGCTGAAAGGGACCGGCCACGAGCTAATCCCATACAGAGGATGTTGCAAAAGTGACTTGCATTTTGTATTTGGGGTCTGGGACCTGGAAAATTCCTCTGGATCATCCATTCTTACTGCAGTCTGCAATTAATCCGAACTCTTCCCACAAGGCCGCTGCCTTTATTTGGCTAAAGGGGACTGGCATATTTCCAGACCCCTTTTGTAGGGTAACCGTTGGGTGAGAGAGGCAGAACAGGAAAATCCTTGGTGCCAATTGGTATATTCCTGAGGGGGTCTGAGGAGGGGCATGGTCCCTATTTAATGGACAAGCTGACTTCCCTCTAGCTGCACCAGGGGGCTCAGCCCTATATCTCAGCTAGAGAATGGACTGCAGTGCTGGCTTCAGGAATGTCAAACAGAGGAGGGAGAAAGGTTGTTTTCTGCTGCTCCAGAGAAGCGGACACGGGGCAATGGATTCAAACTACAAGAAAGAAGATTCCACCTAAACATTAGGAAGAACTTCCTGACAGTAAGAGCTGTTCAACAGTGGAATTTGCTGCCAAGGAGTGTGGTGGAGTCTCCTTCTTTGGAGGTCTTTAAGCAGAGGCTTGACAGCCATCTGTCAGGAATGCTTTGATGGTGTTTCCTGCTTGGCAGGGGGTTGGACTGGATGGCCCTTGTGGTCTCTTCCAACTCTAGGATTCTATGAACGGCGATGTGTGTCCTGTGCTGTGTGTTTCTCGCTTTTCTTCCCTGCAATAACAAAACATTTCTGCTTCTGATCTTAATCTTGTCTAGCCTTCTCCGCCCCCATGTGCGCACTGTTTTCGGGAAAGGCAGGCTTAGTTCCTTTTGGAACGGGCAATTAAGAAAAGGGCAGGAATGTGGACCGAGATTCATTGCTTAGATGCTTGTTTATTGCCCAGAGCACCAAATTCGGTTGTTCAATTTTGCCTGCCTGGGTGATTATACCAGGTGGCACTTATTTGCATTGGCCTTACGATGCCATGGCGGGGCTTATTCATTCTACACCATAGGGTGCATGTGGCTAGGAACTGAGGGCAGACTTGGCTGTATGGTAATCATTTCTGAAGAATTTTCATGGCATCTCTTTTTGCAGAACCAAACTTTTGTTAGAAGCAGAGCCACCGATACGGTCCGAGGCCGTTGGGTCATATGGCTTTGGCATATATATTTGGGGACCGTTGGTGCTCTGCAATTTGGTTCAATCAGATTTGAACCAAAGAGGACATGAGAGTGCAACTCAGCAAGGCTTTGGATGTGTATGCAGAAAGAGCTTCCTGGTTTCCCTTTTAAATTTTGAAACGAGATTGTCTTGTGTATCACCCTCTGTGGTTTGTAAAATAAACGGCATTTGTAAAAAAACAAAACAAAAAAACAACAACACTCCTCTTCTTAGTCTTGATAGGATGCAGCCATATGTCTCGTTTGCCTGGGGAATTTTCTCCTTGAGATTCCCCCCCCCCTTTAATTTGGTAAGAAGCAGAACATCATAAAGAAGAAATATAAACATGCTGTAATTAAGACATGTGAAACATCCTTGGCTACTTAGCAAGTCTATGTTCTCATGGCACTCTTAATCTGACTAACTCACAAGTGGTATTAAGCAAAACCACAGCAGATTCCACTCAGTGATTTTTTCCCCTCTGAATTCTTTGCAGGAAGCAATAGTGGTAGCGGAGATTTAGAAGTTGTTGGCTCTGCATTTCAGTTTCTCAGATTCCTCCCCCGCCCCCCCAACGGAATTCGGGTGAGATTTATCTCCACTGCTCCCCCCCCCAAAAAAAAGAGGATCTAAACTTTAGCTAAGGTGATTGTATCTGCTACTAGCCACCAGCTGCTTCTTGATCAGTCTTAGGGTTGTGGTTATATTCTGCCTAAAGATTTAAGGCTATTTTGGAGTCCCTGGTTCAGGGGAAATACGCCCATTTTGAGGAATGCAAAAATAGGATTGATCAGAGTAGCAGAATTCCATGGAGTTGGCCCAAGCATGGAGAGATGGGAAAAGGCCGGGATAATTTTATTGGATCCTTGGAGATCCAGATGCTCCTAGCTGAGGCTGCAACTCCACCATCATGAGGAAAAATACAGGAGTAAATTGAAGATCATTCTTGGTAGCATTTTTTTCACCTATAGTTCAGATCTTGTGAGAGTTGCTGGAGCCAATTTAAAAAAAGCGGCATTAAAGCAGAACAGGCAACATTCTGAATATTGAGATGCTGCCCCCAGGTCCTTCCCTAGCACTCTTGATGTGTCTGTCTGTGTGGTTAAAATAGGACATATAGTTTGACAAACACAGGGATCATGTGACATGCCCTCTCCAAAAATAAGCCACAAAATTATTTTTGCATGGGCAGGAAAGAGGGACAGTTGGCGGGAGGGGCAAAACGCCATAGTAATCTCAGACCCTGATCCCAGGGACAGCAGGAGCAAGTGCTGCTGGTAGGATTTATAGGCCCAAAATATATGTACCTAAATATAATGACTACAATGCCTACTTCACTTTCTGTGAATTTTCCTTCTGAAATGTTTTTTCATTGCATTTTCAAAATTACATATACATATGCATAAATCTTTTTCCACTCCCCATTAATTAATTATACTAAATTCTTACTTATGTACATTGAATTTTCCCTTTCAAAGTACTATGTCAGTCACCAAAGAACATTTCCCACCATAAATTTATTTTTCTCCAAGTTGACTTCCTCCCCACCTCCTTACGGCTTCTTCATACTCCCTTTTCTCAAAACTCTGTTGTTGTACACTTTATTTATTGTCGTTAAAAAGAATGGTTCTTCCCTGACTAATTTCTCCCTTTGTGAAATTTATTTTCAGCACCTCTTAATATCCCCCTCCCCATTAGACAACATGCTTGCGTAAATATCTTTCAAAACAATCCCATTCCTTTTTATGTCTTTGGCTCAATTGATCCCTTATTGCCTCTGTCATCCTAGCTAATTCCATATATTCACACACTCTTCCTTAGTTGGTATAATCTCTCCTTTCCAGTTTTTTGCTATTAATATTCTGGCTGCTGTCGTTGTGTGAAGGGACACCCTTTTTATCCCTTGAGATATCTATAGTCATAATGCCCAATAGGAATGCTTCTGGTTTTTGTTTTTTTTACTAAATATTTGCCCAAACATTTTTTTTTTATTTATTCATACACCATATCCCAGAATTTTTTTAAATTTAGGGGCAGGTCCACCACATATGGAATAGGGTTCCCTCCCCTTGGTTGCATCTCCAACATGTGTCTGTATTTGTCTTACAATTTTTTGCCAATTTACTAGGTGTCTCGTACCATCTATAAACCATTTTCAAGCAGTTTTCCTTTAATGAATAGTATGCTGTGAATTGTAAATCTTTTTTTTCCACAATCTTTCCCAGTCTTCCATTTCAATAGGGTGTCACCCTTCCTTCTGAAATGTTTTAGAAAAGATGATGAACTGTTCCCACTTGTTGTATTAAATGATGGACTGGCAGAAATGGAAGGTGATTTAGGCTAAGCAGTGTAGCACTTTTCCTAAACCGCAAGCATTTTGTTATGGGGAAAGAATGGTTGAGCCTCATAGATATTCTCCTTTCAAATGTGAATTTGAAGCCAAACATTTTTTTTGGGTGTGGGAATACATTTTTACGGTGCTCCTGCACCTGTTTGTTTGAGTTTACTTTAAAGTAACCTTCCGCGTTAGGAAGGAAGGGCAAAGGATCCAGCAGAGAGTTTGCTGCATGGATCCCTCCGCGTTTGGGCGAAGTGCGCCAATTTAGCCAATGTAATGGTCAGTTGATGGTTTCCCGCCCAGAAACTAGTTTAAAGACAAGGTTGTGATTGGTTCTTGTAAATGTTGTGACGATGTTTGACTTAATAAATAGCCTCCGCTCTCTGTAGCGTGTGTGGAGAACGCGCGAGACAAGCCAGAGAGAACATCGGTGTGGGACAAGCCAGAGAGAAACCGAAAGCAAAACCAGCCACACAGAGCAGTTGAGAGCTTTTTCACCATTGACTGCAGTCTCTTAGTTTTTATTTCTTTTATTTAAAAAAGCTTTTATTTGGCCTTCTAAGTTTTGGCCGCTATCTAGCTTAGCCTGTCTTTCTATCCGGAGAGCTCCAGACTCTCCGGAACCTTCAGATACCTGCAGAAAACCTTCGGAAACCTTCAGAACTCAGGACAACTACCTTCAGATCATAGCCAGCAGACCCTTTCACGACGCAGTGGGAGCAGGAACTCCGGGATTACTGGTCGTCCCATCTGCTGGCTATCCCCACATTTGGGAGAGAAGTCAATATTTATCAATGGAATAGGACAGAAAATTGAAGCTTTAAAGCAAACATCTCTATTTATAAAACAAAGGATTGCATCTAATTGTTGTGCAAGTGGAAGGAAACTCAACCAATCATCCTCTGGAGACCACCACACTTCCCAAAAACCCTTTCCAGGGGGTTAAAGGGTCCCCTGACTCACTTCTGTGTTGTATGGTGCTGCAGTGGGATCAGAGCTGACCTGCCCATGAGGTGGGGTGAAGCAGCCACCTTGAGTGATGGAAGACCCTAAGGCAGTGCCCCTATGGGTACCCCACCACCCTCCACCACCCACAGAGAAACGCTGCTAGCACTGGTGCCAGTTTCTGATGAGATCTCACCCAACTGTGCAGGGTCTCACTGAAATCTCACAAGATCTCATGAAGCATGCAAGATATTGTGAGATTTTGGTGGGATCTCACCAGAACCGATCGCTGCTTTGCACTGCCGCCACACAACCTAGTTAAGGGATGCTTTGGTGTGGGCGCCACAGCAGCACTTACTGTTTCCTCCCAAGCAGTGAAATGGGACACGCCACCCCTGAGTGCCATTGTCCCAAACTAGGAAGAGCGATCTTATGCTATAATAGTAATATGATATTATTATTATTATTATTATTATTAATTATTTATTATTTCTACCCAACCCATCTGGCTGGGTTTCCCCAGCCACTCTGGGCGGCTTCCAACAAAAGATTAAAAATACATTAAAACATCAGTCATTTAAAACTTCCCTAAACAGGGCTGCCTTCAGATGTCTTCTAAATCCCATATAGTTGTTTATCTCTTTGACATCTAATGGGAGGGTGTTCCACAGAGCAGGCACCACTACCAAGAAGGCCCTTTGCCTGGTTCCCTGCAACCTCACTTCTCGCAGGGAGGAAACTACCAGAAGGCCCCCGGAGCTGGATCTCAGTGTCTGGGCTGAACGATGGGGGTGGAAACGCTCCTTCAGGTATACTGGGCCGATGCCGTTTAGGGCTTTAAATGTCAGCGCCAACACTTTGAATTGTGCTCGGAAACATACTAGTAATGCTAGCAGAATTTCCATTTGTACAAGAACCCTCCGCCTCTCTTTGACTGCATCTCTGTTCAGCAGTTCCCACTCTTCCAGATGGTCCCTTAAAGAAGAAAAGACTGGTTGCGTGACCTGCTTTATGCTCATGCTACCATTGGATATAATGTCTGAAGCTCCACTGGTCCATCAGGATTTATTTATTTTTTTGAAAAAATCAAAATATCATTGGAATAATGCCTTTATTAGGACCAACCATGACAAAATAATTAGCGGTCTTTGTAGGACTTTTCTTCAGACATTAAACAATGACTGTGTGTGTGTGTGTTAGAGAGAGAGAGAGAGAGAGAGAATATGTCACACCCTCATTCTTTTAACAACGTCATCTCTATACCAAATCAAAAGCAATTTATGCACCCCTTACATTTACATCCAGAAATAATTCAAAAACAATAGCCGCTTTAAGTGTGACTAATGAAAAAAAAAAGCCACGATAAAATAAGTGATTCACTGACTGACTTAAGCCAGTCATAGTTGAAGTGCAAATCACATATGAGCATTGAATTGTTCAGAGGTGAAATGCCTTTAGACATCAGATGCTGGGACAAAGATCAGGGAGAGTTCATTGCCACCTCTGGGAAAAGAAGGCTGGACTAGATGAAACATTTGTTTAATCCATCAGGGCTCCCGTGTTCTTAGGCTCGCATGCATCCAAAATATGGATTCCTTATCACATCATAAGCTCTGCAAGTAGGCTGAGAAATAGTATGATGAAATGAAGAACAGTTTTGCTGGGTATTCAGCACTGACCATATTCCCACTAAGCCACCTCTTGACATTCTTCAGGACAGCAATAGCATGTTGATTTCAGGTCAGAAATAGTTGGGATTTCCCACAGCTCTCCTTTTTTTTGCATTTCAGCTATAAACAATATAGATATTGATGCTAATTTATTCTTTTGATCTTCAGAACAATGCTTTGTAGAATACCCCCGGAGGGAAATTGGCCATATATGCAAATTCCCTGAAGAATTGTTATTCATTTGCTTTGCATTCTTTTACTTGCTAATTAGTTAACATCTTTGTCCTATAACATAGTTTTGATCTATATTTGACATTACAGATGTATGATATTTGGATTTTAATTAAACAATGTCACTTATATTGTCTCTCAAACTATCTTCCATGAGTTACCAACAGAAACAATGAATCTTGGACTTTTTACACATTTTACACACACACACAACCCTTTTTTGCAGCCCTTGGAATGAAACATCTTCTAAGTTACGTCCAGCAACTTATGTGAATTTGCTAAATAAGGCTTGAACAAGTTGTGATCCATGCTAACTTTTGGCCATCTGCCCATTTATCCTTTCCTGCCAAGTTCTTAATACCAACCACCACAATATACACACATTGTTCTTGCAGTTCTAGAAAGGCAGTCAAAATGTTAAGGTTTATCAGTTCTAACCCTGACTAAAGATAAAGGTACCCTTGACCGTTAGGTCCCGTCGCGGATGACTCTGGGGTTGCGGCGCTCATCTCACTGGCTGAGGGAGCCGGCGTTTGTCCGCAGACAGCTTCTGGGTCATGTGGCCAGCATGACTAATCCACTTCTGGCAAACCAGAGCAGCGCACGGAAACGCCGTTTACCTTCCTGCCGCAGCAGTACTTATTTATCTACTTGCACTTTGATGTGCTTTCAAACTGCTAGGTTGCAGGACTAACCCTGACTACCATACTCTAATAATCCTAAGAAGGGTGTTTGGAAAGGCTGTGCTGTGTTTACTTTTTGGTGTCAGCTTTTATGTTGTACAGTACACATCTCTCCTATTTCTTTGTTGAAACTTGTTTTGGGTTGTTTAAAAAAAAAAAGGACAACAACCCCACAGTGTTCCTCCATCTCTCCTTACTCAAACTTTTGCTGTTGTTTAAAATTGCCGTTTTCCTCTCACTGTCTCTCCACCGCTGCTTTACTCAAACGTCTGCCATTGTTTGAAACAGCCACTTAGGCTGCCCCACGTGAGGCAGTTAAAGGATGAGATGCCGATTTGAGTGAGACCTTGGATGACATTGTTTGGAATAAAAATTGGTACACTAAGCTGATCCTGAAGTTGAGGCTCCAGTACTTTGGCCACCTCATGGGAAGAGAAGACTCCCTGGAAAAGACCCTGATGTTGGGAAAGATGGAGGACACAAGGAGAAGGGGACGACAGAGGATGAGATGATTGGACAGTGTTCTCGAAGCTACTGGCATGAGTTTGGCCAAACTGTGGGAGGCAGTGTAGGATAGGGGTGCCTGGCGTGCTTTGGTCCATGGGATCACGAAGAGTTGGACACAACTGAACAACAACAACAACAACACTAAGTTGCTTTTCTCTGTATCGGTCAATATATGAGATAATTCCACTGAAATCATCCATAGATGGTGCTATACGCTGGTGTGACTAGCATATGTTCATAATACCATTAGTCAGACTTGTTGGAAAATATGTGATGGGTTCCCCCCCCCCAATGTGGCTACTTTCTGAGCACAAAATCTTAAGGAAATTGGAATTATTATTGGCTGTTCAGCCATCCTAGACACCCAATTGTTTCTTGGTTGTTGTTTTTTGTAGCACAGCCCTCCTCTGTCAAAATACTATTTCTGTATGCGTCTTCTGTTGTTTCCTGGAACTTCTGTATGCATCTTTTAAGAGTGCAAGTAAAGAAAAGATTAGTAAAATGTATATTTGTTCCTAGATCAGTCTGTACCAAAGTTTTATCTCCATGGAATTGCTCTGAATCATGCTTCTTTTCTTCATTGACATGTTCAGATCCTCCTTGTAGTTATCTATAGACAACAAGTTCGGCATCATGTAAGTCATCATTGGCTACAAGCAGATATTTTGTGATCCTTTCAACAGCAGAGGTGCAAACCACCTACTAGCCAGCATTTCAAAACACTTTGAATGGTGGTATTGAAGGTATAATCAGTGCAATTCACATTATCTCCAGCCCCTGTATTTTTTTTTTGTCACCTATAATAATACTTCTTCACAAGCGAATTCAAAACATTTGGTTTGATCTTCCCTACCAGCTTGCTAACAGGAACACCATGAAATGTTTTAGAAGCTAAACAAAACCCTCATTCAAAGCTTAGTAAGTTTAATGATCTAGAAACAGGGAAAGCGGAAAAAGTGATGAAGGCAAAGAGAATCGTACAACTCATGTCCGTGAGGACAGAATCAAAGCTTTCATTATTTTTGTTGGATATACATAATTTGCCTAATTTAGTGTGCTTCTATAGGGTAGGCTTATACGTCTGTCTAGTCCTCCTATGTTACTCGGACAGGGAGAGAGCTTAGTGCAGGCTTCCTCAACCTCGGCCCTCCAGATGTTTTTGGCCTACAACTCCCATGATCCCTAGCTAGCAGGGCCAGTGGTCAGGGATGATGGGAATTGTAGTCCCAAAACATCTGGAGGGCCGAAGTTGAGGAAGCCTGGCTTAGTGTGAAGTGAATGTAATGGGCTGTGTTTGGAAAGTTTGTGAACTTTGCTGAGATGGTTGGCTTGGAAGGTGGACTCCACAAGCTGAGGATCAGGCGGTCCATGTTCTTTTTGACAGACATTCTTTGATTTTTAGCCTAGCTCAAAGAGGTAGGACTGCTGCGAGAGATGTTATAGGCTGGATCGGAAGGAGATGGGGGCCTGATCTGGCCAGGGAGCCACTGGTTCTCCGTCTGATTCCCTAGGGAATGAAGCATTCAGCTCTGGAAGACAGAGCAAGATCGGTCCTCTTGAGCCTTTCTTTTCTGGACAGAGAAGCCGCTGCCCCCTTTGCTGTTCTGCTGGTGACTGTGGCAAAAGGGGGGGGGCAATTGGGGGAAGCTTTGGGTTCATTTCGAATGCCCTAGGGAACATGGGAAAAGGTATTGCAGTCCTGAAGTGGCATGTGACATTATTTCCCTCCAGCTGCTTTTTGAAATATGGCAATCCTTGAATTCTCCACCTTGAATTCTCCCCTTATGGAGTAACTGAAACGACTTCGGCTGCATCATGTCTATTCTGCTTTTTATTGTGGCTTGAAAACCATGTTTCCCATTTCTAAAAGGGAATCCTTGTTTGTTTGCTTGCTTGCTTGTTTGCTTGCTTGCTTGCTTTCTGAAAGCTACACAAAGCTGGATCTCTCACCGATTGCTGACAGCTATGATGGCCTCATCCATACAGCTTGGTGAAGATGTACAGTGGTACTTTGGTTCTCAAACGACATGGTTCCCAAGCGCCAAAAACCCTGAAGTAAGTGTTCCGGTTTTCAAACGTTTTTCAGAAGCTGAACGTCCAATGTGGTTGTCAGCTATTGTTTCTGGGGCGCCTGCACCAATCAGAAGCTGCGCCTTGGTTTTTGAACATTTTGGAAGACAAACAGACTTCTGGAACGGATTAAGCTTCGCACATTTGTTTTTGCTATTTATTTTGTGTTTGTGTTTTTGTGACTGTGTGGAACCCAGTTCAGCTACTGATAGATTGATTGTGTGACTGCAGAAATGGATAAAAGCCCCCCCCCCCATCCAAACAATGACTATCATCAGTGCAGGTAAGGAAAAAATAATAATTTTAATAAATTAATAATAATTTTAATTTTTACCATCTACAATACTGTTTTATTTATTTTATAGTACAGTACATTGATTACTGCTTTCATTTTATGGATCAATGGTCTTGTTAGATAGTAAAATTCATGTTAAATTGCTCTCTTAGGGGTTGTTTTCAAAAGTCTGAAACAGATTAAAGCAAAATAAAAAATAAAAAAATCCTTCCAGTAGCACCTTAGAGACCAACTAAGTTTGTTCTTGGTATGAGCTTTTGTGTGCATGCACACTTCTTCATAGCTCATACCAAGAACAATCTTAGTTGGTCTCTAAGGAGCTACTGGAAGGATTTTATTTTTTATTTTGTTTTGACTATGGCAGACCGACACGGCTACCTACCTGTAACTGAAACAGATTAATCCGTTTTGCATTACTTTCTATGGGAAAGCATGCCTTGGTTTTGAAACACTTTGGTTTTGGAACGGACTTCAGGAACAGGTTAAATTTGAGAACCAAGGTACCACTGTGTTTGTTTTAAGGATGTTTATTGTGTCATTGTATCTTTATATCTGTGTCATCTGCCCTGTGATCTTTGGATGGAGGGTGGCATATAAATTTAAATAATACTATTCTTGTTCTCTATTTTATGGTTTTTTTAATGGTTGTATTAAAATGTGGGCCTAACCTGACTGAAAGAATGGGTAAAACTAGACAATTTGGACGTATTGGACCTAGACGGAATAGAAACGAGATTCGGATGGCATGCCTACTTAATCAACGAAAAAGTTAAAGTACATAAAGGTTTTTTTGATCATATAATTAGGAAATCAATATATAAAATTTGGGAGAAATGTATCGCCGTTAGAAATTGTAGCAGTTAAAAAATCCAATATGAGAGAGAATTGGGCAAGAAGAAAATGGAGAATTGAAACTAAAGGATTATTCAGAAATTAAAGTTCATGTTTATGATTGGTTCCAGTATACCCAAATTAAATATCAATTAGTGAAAGATGAAAAGGTAGGATTTGAAAAAGAAATATCCAAATTTGATAGATATTTAATTCAAGAAAAATCTAAAAATATATCTGTCAGGGAAAGAGGAACTACTCGGGAGGAGTAGGGGGAGAGAGGGGAGCAAGCTAGAGCTGGGAGAGATGATAGCGACTCATCCAGGGGAGGGTGTTCGCTGGGTTATAGAGAACAGCCACCCAAAATCTCCACAGATTCATCCTCCTCCAGCCCCCGTCAGGAAATGTCTCCGGAAGAGAGGGAGATGCCAGGCTTGGGGATGACAGAGGAGAGACCCAGCACCGTTAGTCACAGACAGGAAGATGAGCCAAGGGGGGGGGGGAAGGAGACGCAGATGTCATCTCAGGGTGCTGAGCCGTTGGTGGTGTTGGCGGGCGCGGGAAAGCCCGCCACTCCGAAAAAGTGAAACTGATTGAGCAGACATGACTGCAGAGACTCTGTAGATTCATTATGGACAATAAATAATTACAGCTTACCTAAAGGCTTGTCGTTACTCATGAGCAACATCCAAGGGAAGGAGGATATCCCTGACAATATCAAAATTATATAATCTGAATTATATAATGGAAAACAAAACATGAAACAGTCAAAGCTTCAATGATTAAATGGGCACAAGATATAGGCAAAAACATAATGTTTGACCAATGGGAAAAATTATGGCAAAAGGATATGAAATTCACAATGTGTTATAAATTAAAATAAAATTTTCTTAAGGTCCAACATAGATGGTATTTGACGCCCAATAAAATTGCCAAAATGAATAAAAACTGTAGCAATATATGTTGGAGATGCAACTCGGCAATAGGCACCCTATTCCACGTATGGTGGAATTGCCCAGATATTAAACAGTTTTGGGAGACAATCTACAATGAAATGAAAAAAAAAATGTTTAGATATTCATTAAAAAAACACCAGAGGGCTTTCCGTTGGGTATTGTGCCTGAAAATTTAAAAGAAGTGGATAAGGTGCTTTGTTTATATGCAACAGTGGCCGTGATGCTGCTCGTTGCAAAAAACTGGAAAAGTGTTGTGATTCCGACAAAAACAGAATGTCTTACCAAATTAATAGAATATCATAATTTGACCAAGATAATGGGGAATATTGGAGGGGTCTCAAAGGACAGGATGGAAAAGGAATGGAATTAAGGGATATATACAAAATTACATTGAAAAGCCCGAACTCCTATCAGAATAAAACAAGATCCATGATAGATGTGAGTAAGAAGGAAAAAAGAAAGAAGTCAAAATACTAGATTATGAACATTAAAATTAATAGTATACGAAAAGGAACAATGGAAAATATTACAGTTGAGAGGATTGGAAGCCCAGCACTGGGTGAGGTGAGGGGTGATGGAGGTAAAGGGTGGTGGAAGGGTAAGAAATCACACAAATATTGATTATAGTTATATCTGAATATTTTTATTCAATGTATGAAAGAATGCACGAATGTATTTTTGTAAGTGTCTGAAAAAATGTTTTTAAATAAAAAAAAATGTGGTGAGATATGCTTTAGTTTAGGATAAAAATCGTCACAAAGCACCAGTGTCCTACTGGGAAACTGAGAACACCAATCTGAGTCACATATTTAATTAATTTATAGTGCCTAAATAGAACATTTGATTTCTTTCCTTTAAAAAGTTAAATCCATTGTGAGATGAAATTGCTGGGTCAACTCCAACATACAGGTGACAGAAAACCAGATATAGTAATTTTCACATTAAATAGTGGTAAGATTAATTCATTGTTAGTAGCACATCTATTAGGCAGAGGACATAAAAGGAGCTAACAAACACTCCAAAGGAAATAGGTTTTCTTCTCTTCTTCACACTCTGCAAGTCTCTGTGGGGAAAGAAATGTTCATATTTGGTATGGGATAAAAAAACCTCGTTCCCGCCCTCCCGTTACATGAGAGAATATCATGAAAAATTGAACTAGTGAAGGAAAGGAATGCAATGAGAAGGAAATAATGGGAACGAAAACAGGGTCAGCGATTATGATTACTCTTGTAATGTGGGAAAGGCGTGGGAAACATTCAAACAGTACCTTGAAAGTTTCAAAAATAAAAAAAAAAGATGCATTTGTTGCAGGATCAATTCACAGTTAAATTTATTGTTGTTGAGTGAGAAATCTGGGTCAGCAGGTCCCATCTCTTCTCCAAATGAAAGGAAGGGTGCTGTATAAAGTACTGTAACGTAATATATTGTTGTAAGATGTATTTTTTTCTAAAATTAAATTTAAAAAAACCTTAATGTATGAGAACAGTTAAGCTTTGTGCAAATTCACTCATTCAAGTGACTCCATCTCCTACAAGTCCCAGTGACTATGGAGAGAGTTGGGGCCCAGAAATATCTGGAGGACCAAAGTTTCCCTATCCCTTTTTGACAGTCTTTAAGCCTAGCCTTTGTGCACCTACATTATCATTTGGCTAAGCCTCAGCCCTCTTCTTGCGCAGTTTGAGGGTCACACAGAATGCCAGGACATTATGAGGGAGAGGCTTCTCTTGTCTCCCCCCTCCCCTTTAGCAAGACAAATCTCTGAAGGCTGCAAGACAATCAATAGGGCTTCACTAACAGATCGGGTGGTTCGCCAGGACTCCAAAGCTGCCGCCCGAGCAGCTGCTGCATGGAAGGGACGGAAAAGGGGTGCTGGGCGGCGACTTGGGAGTCCAGGTGGACTGCGCATGTCCACAGCAGCCTGGGTGGACTGCGCAGGTCTACACATGTGCAGGCTGCTGCAGACATGCGCAGTCCTCCCGGCCTCACAAGCCGCCCCCCAGCACCCCTTCCGTGCGGCGGCTGTTGGCACGGAAGGGCTGCTGGGCAGCAGATAGGGAGTCCCACTCGTGGGGGGTGGGTGGCGCAGAGTGTCACCACCCCCAGGCTGGAACACGGGGTGCACCGCCCCCAATGCACCACCCTCGTCACGCCACTGACCCTTCCCCAATAACCCAATGCACTGCCCACACAAAAATGCACGGGGCACTCCTACCATCGCCTCTTGGCTGTCACAGAAAGTGTTGGTATATGATTTGGGCTATGTCCTGCTATGACATGCTAAGTTATTGAAATTTTCGAACTTTGAGCACCCACAGTTGAACTTATTTTCAGTGGTGGCTGAAGCTATATGGGAAGTTTCAAAATTCAAGAGACCAGCATGCAGGGGGAATACGCACACACTTGTGAATTGATGGAAATACATTATACAGAGAGGTTGATATTTTTGTAACCTAGATACTTTCTGCAAGGTTCTGTACACTTAAAGATATATAGTTATATACTTCTATATATTCAAGGACTATATTTGGTTTGAGACATATTTTTTTATTCTTAATAGGCAATTTTTGCATACTGATTTAGTACGCCTAGATATTTTGAAGTCTCTTCTCGAGCTCCAGCAATTTCATATGTGTAAATCAGTATGCAGAAACAACCAATGTTATTCACAGTTCCTTTCCGGGGATAATGCAAGTGCCATACTTAGAGTGAACCCAATTACCACTAGTAGTTTATCACAGTTTCCATATGACACACTAGCACCTGGGTACCATTTACTACTGCAGAAGGAGATCTAAAATCAGGCACTATATTGCGCCACTTCATATAAATGTATAAAGAAGTGCATCTCAGTGTTTCAAAAGAAAACTGCAATTCAGAGTTTAAACTAACCCATGTCCATGATGCTAAAACACAGCAGACAATGTCCTCAACTGTGACTTGCAGGCTGAGCCTAACCATGTTTGATCAGAATTATGCCCTGTTGATTTAGAGCCTAGTTACATATTCCATTTCTCATGTGGCAAGCAGAAGAGCTCTTCCTGTCTAGTATGGATGGACAGTACAGTACATCATCGGCCTGAGATACTTTCCAATCTGTTCATTCATAATTTTGTTTGGGTTTTTATGGTGCATTTCACATGTCTGCCAGTGCCACATAGCATTTTCCCCTCCTCTCGGTAGTATTTAGGCTAGTTTTACATTATGCTATCATATTCCATGCTCACGGGTGGCGCTGTGGTCTAAACCACAGAGCCTAGGGCTTGCCGATCAGAAGGTCGGCGGTTCGAATCCCCGCAACAGGGTGAGCTCCCGTTGCTCGGGCCCAGCTCCTGCCCACCTACCAGATCGAAAGCACGTCAAAGTAGATAAATAGGTACCGCTCCAGCGGGAAGGTAAACGGCGTTTCCATGCACTGCTCTGGTTCGCCAGAAGCAGCTTAGTCATGCTGGCCACATGGCCTGGAAGCTGTCTCCGGACAAACGCCAGCTCCCTCGGCCTAAAGAGCGAGATGAGCGCGCAACCTCAGAGTCGTCTGCGAATGGACCTAACGGTCAGGGGTACCTTTACCTATCATATTCCATTACTATTTATTTCTGAGGGCAGCCTTCATCGAACATATCCTGTGGTGGCGTATTAGGATAAATGTTGCTTTCGTGCGGCTTATATTGGTTTCATGCTTTCTGCTGATTTTCTGTGAGAGGTAACTAGCAGCTGGGAGGAGTTGCAAAAGGCAGGAAATGCTCAGAAGCCCCATTTCCTGCTGAGGCCCATGGAAATGACACATAGGGAAAGGAAATAATGTTCCATTGACTAGTAGGGATGTGGACAAATTGGTCAATTTGGGTTTCTCTCAGTTTCTCATTTTTCCAATTTTACATTCAGTGTGCTGCACATTTCCACCTCACTTTGCAATAAAAAAATATTATCATGAATATTGAGCAGTATCTTAGTGTAAATTTCTCCTAATATTACACATTTTTCTCTGAAGAATAGTATATGTGTTTTCTGCAACTCTATTTTCCCGAATATAATGACTTTTTGTATGCTATTTCCACTAATATATTCATTTTCAGGCACATCCAACCCAGTATATGTACTTTTCTACACGTTACTTGTCTTGAGAACTACTTGCTTAATTTCAGAGAAGTGTGAATTCTGAAGGATGGCTGTGTTTTGCTTCACATATTTAGATAGGTTTGCTTTTAAATGCAAACCGAACTGTCCCCCATCCCTATGCAACATTGAGACCTCCCTGCTGCTTGACTACCTCCTCCAAAAGTTGACTTTTTCCTATTTGGCAAAGGTTATAGTGGATTGTATAATAATAATAATAATAATAATAATAATAATAATAATAATAATAATAATAATGTATTATTTGTACCTCGCCCATCTGGCTGGGTTTCCCCAGCCACTCTGGGCGGTTTCCAACAGAGATTAAAATACATGAAAATATCACACATTAAAAACTTCCCTGATGTCTTCTGAATGTCAGGTAGTTGTTTATCTCTTTGACATCTGGTGGGAGGGTGTTCCACAGGGAGGGTGCCACTACCGAGAAGGCCCTCTGCCTGGTTCCCTGTAGCTTTGCTTCTCGCAGTGAAGGAACCACCAGAAGGCCCTCGGCGTTGGACCTCATTGTCCGCCGGGCAGAACGATGGGGGTGGAGACGCTCCTTGAGGTATACTGGGCCGAGGCCATTTGGGGCTTTAAAGGTCAACACCAACACTTTGAATTGTGCTTGGAAACGTACTGGGAGCCAATGTAGGTCTTTCAGGACCGGTGTTATATGGTCTTGGCGGCCACCCACAGTCACCAATCTAGCTGTTGCATTCTGGATTAGTTGTAGTTTCCAGGTCACCTTCAAAGGTAGCCCCATGTAGAGTGCATTGCAGTAGTCCAAGTGGGAGATAACAAGAGCATGCACCACTCTGGCGAGACAGTCTGCGGGCAGATAGGGTCTTAGCCTGCGTACCAGATGGAGCTGGTAGACAGCTGCCCTGGACACAGAATTGACCTGCACCTCCATGGACAGCTGTGAGTCCAAAATGACTCCCAGGCTGGACACCTGGTCCTTCAGGGGCACAGTTACTCCATCCAGGACCAGGGTGTCCTCCACACCAGCCCTTCCTTGTTCCATGCTAGTTGAAGAGAAGGAAGTGAGAGCAGAGCTGGCTCATCAGGCTAGCTGAGCATCCCTGTGCATCGTGCAATCATGCAAGACCACACAGTCTCCCACTGTTGTTCCCAAAGATGGGTGGAGGTCAACATATCTCCTCTGTAACACATTAGACTGAGATAGTGATGTTTCATTTCTAATTATCACATACTCTTTAGCGAGGCACTTTCTACAAAAAGGTGTCATATGGGTTGAACTTTTCCATAGCTGTAGTATAAAATTCATGTTTTCCTATAAGAACTGGCGAGGACACGGGTTGCGCTGTGGTCTGAGCCACTGGCGTAGGAAGGGCGGGGTGCAGGGGGCAGGGCGCCCCGGGCAGCGGGGTCCCGATAGGGTTCCATCTCAACACGCCATGCCCCCAGAACGCGTGCCACACCACTCCGGGCTGCGCACCACACCCCCAGAACGTGTGCCACGCCCCTGAGGGCACCACGCCACGCCCCCAGAACACGCACCAGCCCCACCCCCGCCTGCTTCCCGGTGCCGGAGCATGAAGCCTCTTGGGCTTGCCAATCAGAAGGTTGGCGGTTCAAATCCCCGTGACAGGGTGAGCTCCCATTGCTCGGTCCCAGCTCCTGCCAACCTAGCAGTTTGAAAGCACGCCCAAAAGTGCAAGTAGATAAATAGGTACCGCTCTGGTGGGAAGGTAAACGGCGTTTCCGTGTGCTGCTCTGGTTTCGCCAGAAGCGGCTTAGTCATGCTGGCCACATGACCCGGAAAAACTCTGTAGACAAACGTCAGCTCCCTCGTTCTATAGAGTGAGATGAGCGTGCAACCCCAGAGTCATCCGTGACTGGACTTAACTGTTAGGGTACCTTTACCTTTATAAGAACTGGAGTTCTCTTGATTTTGTCTCCATTCTAAAACTATTTGTCACTACACATAGATGCCCTGGGATACTGAAGACAGAAATACAAATGTCGTGGTTATTGAAGGGATGTTTATTTATAAGCCTGGATCCACCAAAGCAGTTGAAGGACACTTGAAAGGGGGAGGCTGATGTTCAGTAATGCACTTGTGAGAATTCTATCATTTGCGCTGCTTCCTAGGAGTGGAAGGCCTCGTGCTGTACCAGCGTACCACACCGAATCAAAGCCATGCTGTTCCTCTGAAGTGCATGTAGTGCTGCAAACATCACAGCGGTTCTTCAGTGGCAAGACCATACACCAGGTACTGAGTCTTTCTCTCTTTTGTTATTCGAGATCCCGAATTTCAATCAGACCTACAGCTACCTGCTAAGTCTGGAAACATATCTAATTTCATGTTGAGCCACCTGACTGCCTGTTCTGTAAGAAACATTTCCCCACTGTTATTTGCCACCAACCTAGCAAAGGTTAGCCATAAATCTTTCCCAGCAAGGGTGCTGATAGTTCAGGAGCCTTACTGATAAGCGGTGCTCTATTTCAGAGCTCATGTAACCAAAGCGCCTGAATTGGCATATCTTTCTCAACAGTATTTATATAGGTTTGTGGAAATTTATTTCATACACCTAGACAATTTCAGGGCTAGCTGTGCTGAAATATTTGTTCTCTCCAATTACATAGAGCCACACACTCTTGGTTTGGCATTTATTAGCATTATCTGTTTATGATCACTGCCTGGATTCTATTAGTTAACACCTTGGGCTAATTTATATGAGAAGGGAAAAAAAAATACATTAGTTTTATTAACCCCCCGAACCATCCCCTATATATGTGACATTTCCACTCCTGTGAACTGTGGGCTGGAAAGAAGCCATGCTTCTGTGCGTAGGCTGAACGTAAGAGGATTGCCACATAGGTTAAACACTTTTTTAAATGAGGGAGAACCTTCCCTGGTTAACTTCTATTCATGTATACCACTTTCGATATAAAGCCACCACTTTCTGCAATAAGTTGATGAGCCAGAATCTGATAGAGAAAACGTGCACATATCCCTTCCCTTTTAATACAGTAGTTAATTCTTTGTGTACTTTAGCATGGGATGGATTCAGATTACCATTCCCCCATTTGCACAGTGTCTTTTGTGAGTATTGTGTAGCTGGATCTCTATGGAATGTGGTTCAAAGTGCAATAAACTGTGGTGATCACCATATGTTCAGAGGTTAAATGTTTGTAGAATTGCCACTGAAATCTGTCTAAAGTGGAATTTTGTGGCAGGTTCAGTGGATTGTCCCAGCAATAGCAGTGGCAGACTCCGGGAACTGGAATCTGCCACATTTCTTTATCCAAAACATCTGGATATTTTGTGGTGCGGATTCACTATACTGAAACGTTCGACATTTGAGGAATAAATAAGAGTAATGGTTTTGTTATAAGGTGCTCATCATGATTCATTTACCTTTAATGATTTCTAGAGATTACACTGCATACTGATTGTTCTGCTCCTGTTCTTGGCAGAGGTGAGTTTGCTCCCTCCCCTCCTAGGGGAAAGGGTCTCAATGTTGTATCTTTCTCTAGGAGGTGGCTGTGAGCCATATGGGGGCACCTGTCTAATCAGAGAGGTCAGACTAGCTGTTCCATCCTCTTTTCTCCCTCTGTGCCCATTTTCAGCACCCTCCCTCTATAGTCTGGGCTTTAGCCATTTGCTTTTTATGAGACTGAGTAGTAATTTTGGGGGAGCCCCAGATGGACACTGTAGAAAATTCGATGTTGACTTAGTATTATTTGGCTGTTTCACACTCAGTGTGGGCAGGTAAGGAAAGGTATGGCCTCAATTCACTGCCACCCTGAGGTATTGTCTGACAGATTTAATGTCTGGATGCCTAATCACTCAGCTGCCAAGACACAGAAACACGTTATGGATAGCCCTCTTGATTTTTACAATGAAAAATCTTACTCTGTTTTCACCCGGTTACGAACCAGGGACCATTCGTGTGTTAGTCGAATGTGATAACCACTACACTACGGAAAATGCTCTGATGCTCTGTGGCCAAGTGTGCTCCTTGCACCGGCTCAGCCCCCCTTTAAAGATTAGGAGGGGAGGGGAGCCTGTTCCACTCCAATACGCTCTCCTGAACCTGCCCCCCCAGCTGCCCCAGATTGGCCCGTTCAAATTTGGGTTTGGCGGGAACCCAGGGTTCTCCATGGTGACTGTGGGCGGGCAGAAGGCGGTCTCTCTGGTTGCGAAAACTTCAGGATACGGCTGGACCTCTGGAACAGATCCTGTTCACAACCGGAGGTACCACTACTTAATAAGGTGTTTTGAGTCTCCTTTCTGGATGTGGGGGCAATAAGACTACATACAGTGGTCAAAATGACTCCATTGCTAGAAACTTCTGCGTAATTAGGGCTCTGTAGATTCATTTCATTCAAGAAGCATCAGTTCAATACATCAGTTCTGTGTCTCAGACCAAATATTACAACCTACAGTTCTTTCTTTTTCCATTTGAAATGGAATTCACAAATAGCTTTTTGAGTGTGTTCAGAAATAAATCTTTGTTGAACTGTGTAACTCGGTCCAAATATTTTCAGGAATGTGGACTTCCGGCGGCAACGCCATCGCCGGGTGGTCGAAGGCTGCTTCGGGTCCGAAGCACCTTGTCCATCCCGGGGGTTAGGAGCCGCGCTACCGCAGCGCGCGGCTCCGGTTGGGGTGCGGGAAGAGCGTCCCGCACCCTGGGCTCCCCGGCTGCGCCCGCGGAGGCTCCGAACCCTTCCCCTGCCCCCCTGTAAAGGGGGAGTGGGGGTGAAGGGACAACCGGAGCCGGGCTTCGGGGACATGCCCCAACCGGGATGCAAATGCGGCGACAGAGCCCGCGGTGAGCGTCTAAGTTCTACCTGTGAAGAATGGAGCTAAAGGAACCCGGTGGTCGTGAGTAAAGAATTTGAGTGAAATCGTGCTTTTGGGACGATCCGGGGGGAAGGAGAAGGGCAGCCTGCCTCCCTCCCTTCGAGCTCAAGAATCTAACCAATCTGAGTGATTACTGCTACAGAACTGGCTATAATGTATTTAAAATTGACACATGAGACTGGCAAACTTTTCTTTCGGGAAGCTAATTAGAGGAAAATATCTCCATTTAAAGTTGCGGTATTTGCGCTCCAGCTCAGGAAAATGGCGACGAACAAAGAGGGGAGTAGAAATATGACACCCACTTCCTCCTCCTCTGCCAGTATGCTGGGTTTCGTCCTTGAACTGGTATTGAACTCTGGATTAACGGATGAACAGAGACTCACTGCCTTGAAGGTGGAATTGCTTTGTAGAAAAGTCAAAGTCTTGTGTGGGGGTCTGAAACGGAACCAATTGCCCACAGAGGAGGCTTTTAAAACTTTTGACACTTTGGAAGAATCCCTTGCCAAGGAGCTGAGAGGGCTGATGAGTGAGCTACTTCGGAGAAGAAACTCGCTTTCTGGGGGTGGCAGCCCCAAGGCGACGTCAAGATTTTTTATATCCAGTCCCCGAGGTGTGAGCTCGGGGGCCAGGGACAGAGAATTAAGGTATTTACAAGAAGAAAAGGAATGTTACAAAGAACCGAAGAAGCTGAGAGATGATGAGATGGATACCTCTGAACTCGTGGCAAGGAGAGGTTTGGACTGTGCCTGGATCTGTGGACGTTTGGAGAGGGAAGTTACATGGAAGTTTAGTGTTGAAACCACCAGGAGAAGAATAATGGACAGAGGGGGTGTGGGGTGAAGCATTAAGTAATACTTAAGGTAGCCTGATATGGTAAACCGAAATCGGAGGGTGAATACTGTCAACAATTTTCTGTTATATTTTTTATTTGAACATGAAAGGAGATATTTCAAGTTATCATGTTATTAGCAGCAATCTTAAGGATAGAAGAGATAGATTTGATCGAATAAGCTGTGAAGATCAGTGAGGTGGAGTATAAGTAAAGTAAATTTAAGTGGATTATGTTTATGGAATAAGAGGATTGAGATCAAGATGTAGTGATGTATTTTTAGTAAAATGTTGAAGATATAATTGATAGTAACTACACAACTGAATTTAACTTCTTTTTCTTTGTTAGGAGAAATGGTTATAAAATAGACTTAGGATATAAACTCGAAGGTGAAAAGGCAGGGGAAGTCAATAGTCAAGATACGGAAATAGAATTTTTTTTTTTTTCCTAGAAAGATGCAATGAGAAAACTTGACACTGTTTGTATTTGTTCTATGTGTTTTGCATTTGTTTAATTGTAGGTGTGGGTGTGGGTATATGTTGTTATAGAAAAATGCCAATAAATTCTTATATAAAAAAAAAAAACAAATATTTTCAGGAATGTGGGTTATGCTGAACCAATCCATGAAGCTGAAAGGGATTATGAGTAGGTTGGAGAGAGAGAGAGAGAGAGAGAGAGAGAGAGAGAGAGAGAGAATGCACACAAACAATCCAAGAAGCTAATAGCCTCAACCTATTCCAGATGGGTAGCTGTGCCACCCCCCTACAGACACTGACAGACACATAATGCACACAGCTTCCATTTGAATTACATGATTTTTAAATGAATGCAGTATATACAGGTGAAACTCGAAAAATTAGAATATAATGGAAAAGTCCATTTATGTAAGCAATTGTTTTCATTAGCTACTGGAGTTTAATATATGAAATGACTCATGACATGCAAAGCGAGATATGTCAAGCCTTGGTTTGTTATAATTGTGATGATTATGGTGTACAGCTGATGAAAACCCCAAAGTTGAAATTGTTAATTTGGGGTTCTCATCAGCTGTACGCCATAATCATCACAATTATAACAAATAAAGGCTTGACATATCTCGCTTTGCATGTCATGAGTCTATCTCATATATTAGTTTCACCCTTTAAGTTGAATTACTGAAAGAAATGAACCTTTCCACGATATTCTCAATTTATTTATTGCATTAGCCATATGGCCATAGCACATAGTAAAAGACCAGGCAGTTGCCTGGCACAATTATACAAAGAATATAACTGAAACAGTTAAAACATTGGAGGTAAAATTGTACAGGATAATACAAATAAAATAAAGAGCAATAGCAGGGCATGACGACAGTGTCCATGTCAGGAAGATACATAAGGCTAAGGCTAAGGGAAGTTAGCCAAAACGATGGTCCTGAGTTCCAGGGCCTGTAATATGTAGATGGCCACTCCACGTGAAACCAAGGGGTTGGCATCCGCCAGTAAGTATTTCATGCGGTCAACGTCCCTGGCGATAGTTGGCGGGATTAGAGGGAGAAGCCTAGGTCTTATTGAGGCATATAGTGGGCAGAAGAGGAAGAAGTGGATAAAGTCCTCTATCTTTCCTTTGTTGCATGGGCAGAGTCGAAGATCCAGAGGAGTATTGGAACCACGATATTCTAATTTTTCGAGTTTCACCTGTATTTGACTACAGCAAGAATGTGAGTGGGGATGAATGAATGGCTCACCCCATGTCATTGCCCCCCCCCAAACTGGGGATGATGTCGAAAATCCGTTTGGTGGAATGAAGCCACACAGTTCTAGTTTTGGCAACCACATGGGGTAGCACCACAGAGAAGTGGCTCACAAATGGCTTTGGGTTGGTATGAAGGGTCTCTGTTGAGCAAAACCAAGAGTCTCCCAGAATCTGAAAGAGAGACATTTTGAAAGGTTTATTGAGTGCTGCCAAGCATGTTGTTGAAGTGATAAGTTGCTTTTAAAGTGAAAAAAAATGACTTACAGTGGTGCCTCGCAAGACGAAATTAATTCGTTCTGCGAGTCGTTTCGTATTGCGAAAAATTCATCTTGCGAAGCACCGTTTCCCATAGGAATGCATTGAAATTTAATTCCCATAGGAATGCATTGAAATTTCCGTCTTGCGAAGCACGACCATAGAAAAATTCGTCTTGCGAGTCACCTAAAAAATCGCAAAACCCTTTCGTCTAGCGAGTTTTTCGTTGTGCGAGGCATTCGTCTTGCGAGGTACCACTGTACCTTTATGTGTGCATATAATGATCAGCCGATTCTAGAATTACAGGACCACAAACCTATTATGGCTTATGCTTTTGTCAGAAGCTAACACATTGGGAAGTATACTATATTTTGAAGTATAATATATTGACTGGCTGGATGCAGAGGACTAGTGGGAACCCCCAGGGGAAGAAAGCTGGGGAACCCCCAGGAGAAGAAAGCTCAGAGCCAGGGGATTGGTGGTGGGGTGATGATGAGTGGTCAGAGAAAGAAGAAGGAGCAGACTGGGAGGAGGCGTCAGAGGTAGAAGAGGGGACAAGCCTTAGTGAACAGGGAGAAGCTGCGGCAGAGCACAGTTCAGACTATGAGGCAGAAGCAGGGGCTGAAAGGCCAGGAGAAAAAGAAGCAGGTTGATGAAGAAGCCAGGGAATCTCTCCCCTCCTTGAACATGCAGAGAAATGAAATGGGCAGAGCAAAGGGTGGCTGTGCACAGACACAGCGTGAGATTGGGTGAGAAAATACATTCTGTATTAAGAAAGGTAGATGCAAAGGGATTTGACAGGAAGTCGGATTTGTGGAATTATTCTTTGTGGAAATACAAGTTAAGTTTTTTTAATAGATATATGTATTATTGTTATGTGTATATGTGTATGTGTGTGTGTAATTTATTATTATTATCATATTTTATATTTTATATTTATTTTTATTTTCCTCTTTGATATGGGATTATTTAAGATACAAAAAAGAAAACAGACAAGATAATGTTGTATGTAAAATTTTATTTTGTAACGTTATACACTAACAGTTGGATTAAGCTGTTCTTTTTATTAAATCAATCAATAAAAATTATTATATAAAAAAGAGAAACACCTTGGAGAGGAGTCCTAGTGGGCACTGGAAAGGTGGGGAACTTTAATAATAATAATAATAATAATAATAATAATAATAATAATAATAATAATAATAATAATTTATTTATACCCTGCCCATCTGGCTGGGTTTCCCCAGCCACTCTGGGCGGCTTCCAACAGAATATTAAAATACAATAATCTATTACAGTGTTTTTCAACCACTGTTCCGCGGCACACTAGTGTGCCACGAGATGTTGCCTGGTGTGCCGTGGGAAAATTACTTTATATATAGTCAATATAGGCACAGAGTTAAATTTTTAAACATTTTCTAATGGTGGTGTGCCTCGTGATTTATTTCATGAAACAAGTGTGCCTTTGCCCAAAAAAGGTTGAAAAACACTGATCTATTAAACATTAAAAGCTTCCCTCGCAAGGCCTAAGAAAGAGTTGCTGAGACCACTAGACTGGAGCTGTGGTTTGTTTCCTTGAATAAAGAGTTAACTTTAGTGGCCTCTGGTGTTTTGTTGCTGATCTACACCTGACTCCAACCCTGGCATATAATCCTTTTTAAAGTATAATACAGTCATGCTTCCTCCCTAAATCCATTTAAAATTAAACTGCACCAAGTTTAATTTCTGCCCCCCTCCCAACCTACTAGGCTGCAACAGGCTTTGCCACTTCATTTAATGAGACAGTGGCACTGAAAATGTCAACGATTTTCTTAGCTTTTCTTTCGTGAATTTTCGTTTTGAGAAAAAATAATTGAAATGTGTGCTGAAGCCCAAATACTGTATTTTTCGCTCCATAGGGCGCACCAGACCATAGGGTGCACCTCGTTTTTAGAGGAGGAAACAAGAAAAAAGCCCTGTTTTTTGAGGATCAGCTAAAAGTTTTGCAGCTTTTTTGCAAAGGGAAAAGCCCTGTTTTTTTGAGGATCAGCTAAAAGTTTTGCAGCTTCTTTTGCAAAGGGAAAAGCTCTGTTTTTCTGAGGGCCAGCTAAAAGTTTTGCAGCTTTTTTGCAAAGGGAAAAACCTTGGGTTTTTTGAGGATCAGCTAAAAGTTTTGCAGCTTTTTTGCAAAGGGAGAAAAGCAAAGCTCCTTTTGCAAAGGGGGAAAAGCAAAGAGGAAAAGCCCCATTTTTATGGGGTTCAACTCACATTTCTGTAGCTTCTGAAGGAAAGGGAGCCATTTCTACTGTTTCCAGACAGATAATCTAATCAGCCAGTCACATGTCGCTGGGGAAACAAACAACCTACCTCTGCAGCACATTCAACAATGGAGTGCGAGGCAGAAAGGGAGCCGGGACTCTTATCTCTCTCCCGATCTCTTGCTGATCAGCCGCTGAGTGGGGTCCTTTCAACACCCCTTTTCTCTTTGTAAAATAAAAAGCACTATCTGCTTTTGGCCCCTGGGCAATTCAGCTCCAGGGACCACCATTCGCTCCATAAGACGCACAGATATTTCCCCTTACTTTTCAGGAGGAAAAAAGTGCGTCTTATGGAGCGAAAAAATATGGTGCATTTTCCCAAGCACATGCCTGGCTCCTTAAACATTTCTACTGATCTGCTTTCAGAGATTGCTAAGAGTATACAATGGTACCTCTGGTTACGGATTTAATTCGTTTTGGGGTGCCATGCGCACCCTGAAAAATCTGTAACTAGAGGTGCCGCTTCTGTGCGCGGCGCGATAGAGCACTTTTGTGCATGCACAAGTGGTGAAACCCAGTAGTATACACTTCCGGGTTTGCCACAGCCATAACCCGAAGATTCTGTAATCTGGAGGATACGCAACTCGAGGTACCACTGTATTGTCAAGTGGCCATTTTGTGATTCCTGATGGTTTAATACAGTGGCCATTGATGTTTGACTGGTTAATAGTTCCTAAACAGGAGTTAGTGGCAGAATGATGTTTCTTTTGTTAGAGATTTCAAAGTGCCTACATGCAGAAAGTCAGCTTATCACCTCTGTAGCAATTACCAGTTGGCAGAAAGCCAAGATCTGCTCTCTCTCCAGACCCTTAGCAACGATCTGTGATTGGTCAATGAGTTCCTAAAGAATGAGCTCTGTGTGAGAGCTTGCCTTGTGTGGTAGTGGTGTTGGTGGTTGTTAGTGGTGTACTGAAGGTTGAGAGAGAGAGACAGAGAGGAGAGGTTTTATGTTTTGTTTCTTTTATTTGTAAAGTCTGTACATAGTAACTTATGGATACTAGTTGCTTCAATAAATACTGTATATAGTTATCCAAGTTGCTGTGCTGAGTTCCTGCGTTTTGCTATCCAGTTAATGCTCTACAGCCAGAAGCTTCTAGAAAACCTGCGGTTAACTCTGCTGTGTCCAGGACTACGTTATTTCCTGACACTAAATCTTAAGATCTTTAATGACCAATCTACCTGTAGGTTTGGGAAGAGTTTTCTTCCTGCCTGTATGTGCATGGTAGAAACGAGACTGCATTTGGGCAAAGGTTCTAGTTGGGGGTAAAATTAAAGGATTTTCTACTACTTACAGTTAATCACTTAAAATAGTTTAATTTTTTTAACTATCAGAACATTCTTACAAAAAAAAATACTTTACCTTGACGCAATATGGTTTTGTCACATCCCCCTGCAATCAGTGTCGTTTTAAACTGATCCCGCTCAAATTGATAATTGTCTTTTCAACCACAGATCTGAGTTGCAAACATTCTATTTTTATTATTATTTCAGAACAGTTCATGCTCAGCAGCTCTGCCAATAGGTGTTAGGAGCGTCCCTGATGCAATTGCAATCCAATATAGATTTAATTTATAAGAACATATATCATCTCAAGAGTCTCTCTCTTCAACTTGCCCAAGCTAGCACTGCTATTTTTAAATGGTAATAATCTGATCAACATTTGTATCCTGTGTTCATGCTGGACTCCTCACTTGTTAAGGTAGATGACAAAAACACAAATGCAATAGAAGTTTGTTTTTTAAAATCAATAAAATCTATATCTAATTTGATTGCATGTCATCCAGAAAACACAACTTACTAACCACCGCAAGTCATGCCCCTTTGCATGAGATGTGCTTTCCACAAATCTGAGGCCAGCAGAAAGATTTAAACAACCCCAAATGACATTCAAATTTCTCATACTTAAAAAATGGGGAAATCTTAACAGCATAAGCAGCTTTAGCCTTTAAAAGCAGGAGGCTTAAAACTTGAAATCAGTTTGAATTCTCTGAGCCAGTCTTTGTCTCTTAGAAAAAAAAAAAAAAAACGAACAGAGGCACAAACTAGATAACAGCCTTTTATGGGGTACAGAAATTAAAGTAACAGAATTACCTTTCAAAGAGATCCCCAGGGCTTTAATGTAAAAATAGCTATTATTTTATTAGACAAGGCTCTAATCCACAAGCTGCTCAGTAGTACTCCAGACTTCCAAAAGATAATCAATGCCTTCACTGCAAGACTAGATAGGATGCGGAAACAATGCAACTGAAAGCTGCTGGGGAGCCATCTTGTGGTGAGTGTATTTAATCCTTCAGAAAGATGGTTAAATGGGCCCCTTCAAAAGAATCCTTGTGTCCACAAGAGACCCAATGATTAAGCTCAGGTAAAAAAAAAAAACAACGGGTGAAAACTTTATTGGGAAAAAAACAATTTCTGAAAGTTTTGCATTATAAAAATGTGACCCCAATACAGCAGAGTTTGGTCTGAATGCTGGACAGCTGTGAACTCAGCCTACATGCCGGGATAATGTCCAGTCTGCTGGGTCAGTCGTGTGGGATGTAAAACTGCAGTCAAGTACAACATTCCTACAGTGGACATGTTAGGAGATGTCTTGTACCACTCAGGAGAAAACTTCCCGTTTCCTCCTGAGCTGGGACAGACTTCAGTGGCGGAGGAAGAGGAGTGTGGGGGGGAGCGCACGCCCCTGGCAGCACGATCCCGGCGGGGTGCCATCACAGCTGCCCCCGGCCGCGCTGGGCACCACGCCCCCAGGCGGCATGCCATGCAACTGTGGGTGGTGCGCCACGCCCCCGGGACGCGCACCAACCCTGCCCCTGCCTGCTGTCTGCCCCCCAGTGCCGGAGCATGAAGCTCCAACACTGACAGACTTCCACTACATGTGACTTGAGGAGGGTGTGGTCTGTTGTACTAGCATGGAGGAGCACATGGCCTCCATGTTCTGATCAGTGTGTGTTCTCCATTTTGTATGTTCCTGTGTGTTAGGAGAAGTGACTGCTCGGTCGCAGTAACTTAGGACTAATTCCCTTATGGCACACTTCATGTAGATATGTAGTTATGTAACCTAAGCCTGCCTTCAGGGATCTATCTGTGAACCTGAATGAATCTGTGAGTAAACTACAGTGTGGTGCAGTGGTTAAGAGTGGCAGACTCGTAATCTGGGGAACCGGGTTCGCATCTCCGCTCCTCCACGTGCAGCTGCTGGGTGACCTTGGGCTAGTCACGCTTCTTTGAAGTCTCTCAGCCCCACTCACCTCACAGAGTGTTTGTTGTGGGGGGAGGAAGGGAAAGGAGAATGTTAGCCGCTTTGAGACTCCTTCTGGTAGTGATAAAGCGGGATATCAAATCCAAACTCTTCTTCTTCTACTACTACTTTTATATTAAGTTTAATCAGATTCTTGTGTCTATTCTTTTTAAGAGGGATTAGAAGGGATCTTTTCAGGAATCTTAAGTAGTGAGGCTCAGACGAGCCAGCAACAAGCTAACCGCTAGCACAAGTTAGGAAGGATATCATTAAATAATATATCCTCTCCTGCCTCCCTAATCATCCCCACAAGTCACAGAATACAACCATCCAAAGGCCTTTTCCCAAGCCACCTCCCAGGGCCAGCCCACCCGCGAGGCAAGGTGAGGCGACTGCTTCGGGCGGCAGGATCCACAGAGCAGCATATCCCGCCTCCAAGGACTGCATCGTTCACTGCTGCTGCCATTGTGACAACATCAGCTGTGGTGCACTTCTTGGAGGCTGGATCTGCTGCCTTATTGGCAGTCTTTCTCACTCATAATTGGCACTCTTTCGCACTGAGAGCCAGTGTGGTGTAGTGGTTAAGAGTGGTAGACTTGTAATCTGGGGAACCGGGTTCGTGTCTCCGCTCCTCCACATGCAGCTGCTGGGTGACCTTGGGCTAGTCACACTTCTTTGAAGTCTCTCAGCCCCGCTCACCTCACAGAGTGTTTGTTGTGGGGGAGGAAGGGAAAGGAGATTTGTTAGCTGCTTTGAGACTCCTTCAGGTAGTGATAAAGCGGGATATCAAATCCAAACTCTTCTTCTTCTCTTCTTCACCCCCCTATGCCGTGCCACATTTACAGCAGCCCATTTTGTGACCACACTCTTCAACAGCTTTTACCTTACCAGGTATTCTGCTTGTTGTAATACGTTGTAACTTCAGATGATAAATTCAAATTTAAAACAATAACCAGTAACTACTCAATACATATTTTAGGAGGACTAAGTAGGTCTAAGCCTGCAAATCATAAAGTTGAAACTGCAGACTGAAATAGAACTGTAGGATGTGAAATACACGCCACCCCAAACTTCTGCTGCTCCCAGAGCTAGCTGTAAAATAAAGATCTCGGTGCAATATTAAAGACTGCTTTGACATATGTTGTCAGTCAGCTATTTCTCACCTTCTGCTCTCTCCCCATTTGGAGAACTGAAAAATTTGGAAAACTGAAGAACTTTGACTCTCATGCAAATTTCAAGCAACCCCAAACTTGTTGGGCATCCTGTTAGCTTTTTTAACAACTACTACTACTACTACTACTATTCTTTACTTGAAAATAAAATATGCTACATGGTGCAAAAGCATACATTAGATGTAGGTTTCTTATTAGTACTCCAAAGAGAGAATCAAAGAGCAGCTGTATAAAGAGATGGCAAGCCCAGTTGTTCACTCATAAGTGCCACTGAATTTATTTCCTAGGAAGTGTGCTTGCATCGTGAATACATGACCAAGGCAGGTGGCGTATACCAGCAGCCGAGAAACCTCTTCCTCGTGGTTCAGCTTTATATTGTGGCAATATCATAAGCAGAGACAGTAAAACTGGCTTCCCATATTACCAGTGTCAGTTTCCTAGTGAAGGTACAATGCATGTGGTAAAGCTACATGATCTACACAACCCATGCATGGTCCTTGTATATACATCACCACTGTGATGTGAAAGGCTTACTAAGTGGACAACATTTGGGGTGACTACTATAATACCTATGTAGTATATTAAATGGTCCCAAGGTTCTTCTCAAGTTCTACAATGGAAAATATATTTATGGTGTGTAGGAACAATTGTTTCAGAGGGATCTGGTTGCTGCACTTTTTTACTCCCCCCGCCCCCCTTAGACTGTGCTGCTTGCTGAATATAAGCATGACATGTCAAGAATCATGTTTTCAAACATAATAAAATATTTCTGAACTGATGTAGGAACACGGCTTCTACATAACCCTCATTTATTGCAACTGAATTGTATGACGAAACATTTGTTGATGGATTGCCCTTAAATGACACAATCCAGTCTAAGCCTGTGTACACCGATGTTGTTCTTAGAAAAAGGCAGAGCAGTTATATCTCGGTTGGCATAGAAACACAGGGTAGCATATCTCTGAAAATGGGGCAATTATTCATGCCTTTCTTCAGTAATGCACTACTCTACACAAAGATATCTGAGGACTTTGTGGTATTTGCAGGTGTACTTTACACGCGCTCTATCTGACATTAAAACTTTATTAAAATGAGATTATTTAACACGTCATCATGTGCAGTCAACAAATGCATTTTACCTCTATGGCCAGAAATCTGTGCAACCAATGAATGAAAATGGAAAATTAAAAAATAATTACTTGATAGACATGTTGAAGTCATCTTAGCTAGGTTCAAAAGCTACCATCTGTGTTGCCTTTGAATATCTCCCTACAGGCAGTGATCAAAAAAACTGAACTTGCAGATTTCCAATGGCTAGCTAGCACTTTCATGAGATCAATAATTTTATCTCACTTTTAACTTGTGGGTGCGGGTGTCAGGCTACTGAACTGCTAGCCAGTATTGACTTCCCATTGAGAATTTGTGTTTTTATTTGTTTGTTTGTTTGTTTATTATATATTTAAATACTACCCTTCAATTATCTTCCCAGGCTAACTTACAAATAACAAGCTTTAAAAAAATCTAAATAATAAAAGCAGCATGGAACTGAATCCAAAACTAAAAGTGGAGGTTCTGTGTTTGTTTGTTTGTTTCCTAAATAGTCCTAAATAGTCCACCCTGAAAATTTCCTGGAAAAGGCCAGACTGCCCAATGGGGGGAGGTGGTTTGATCTTATTACACCAATCCTGGCCCAACTGCAATGGCTGCTAATCAATTTTCGGGCCAAATTCAAAGTGCTGTTTTTGACCTATAAAGCCTTAAACATCCCAGGACCGCAATACCTAAAGGACTGCCTCTTCCCATATGTACCAACCCAGCATCTGTGATCATCATCTGGGCCCTTCTTTCTGTGCCTCCTCCAAGAGAGGTCTAGAGGGTGGCAACACAAGAACGGGCCTTTTCTGCATTGCATCCCCATTTGTGGAATGCTCTTCCCAGGGAGGTTTGGCTGGTGCCTTCATTATATATCTTTAGGTGCCAGGCAAAACCCTTTCTCTATAACCAGGCCTTTGGCTGATTAACATTATATGGCCTTTTAAAGATATTTGTGGGAGAGGCACCATTGGTATGTTTTGTGCTCTCATTTCTCATGTCTACAAAACTGCCCTGTGATATTCAGATGAAGGGTGGTATACAAATTTAATTAATAAATACATACATCCAACCTTGAACCTATTGATTTGTGACTACTACTGCTGCTCAGTCACAAATATCCCCTCTTTAGGAAAGGTGATGGACAGACTTGTGGTACAACAATTGCAAGTACCTTTGAAAGAAGCAGGTTGATTTGACCCATTTCTTCCCCCCCCCCCAATAACTTTTTATTGATTTTCACATATTGAAACACATACAACTTATTTTCTATTTCAGAAAGAAATACCTCTCATTACTAAAATCATATATAAAAGTTTCTTATCTTTCCTCACTTTGTTTCATGACTTCTTCAAATCCCTCTTTGCTGATTTCATTATAATACATCTTTAGCAGTCTTCTATCTCATTTTAAATCTTTTTTCTATTCCTCTAATTAACATTCTTTCTCTATCATCTAACTTTATTAACTATTTTCTAATTATTCACAATTTTAAATACACACCTAAGCCTCAGTTTCTTCCGAAAACCTTCCTCTTTAACAGTTACAATATTTTTTTAAATACACTTTCAAATTGCTCCAATCTTGCTCTATCGTCTCCTCCTTCTGGTCGCGGATTTGTCCAGTCATTTCGGCCAGTTCCATGTATTCCAACATCTTCATTTGCCATTCTTATATTTTTGGTATGTCCTGTGTTTTCCAATTTTTGGCAAGCAACATTCTCGCAGCTGTTGTGGCATACAAAAAGAATTTCCTGTCTTTTTGGAGCTGATTTGACCCATTTCAATCTGAGTTTAGGGAATGAATCATCCTTGGTCACCTGATGGATGACCTTCATCTGAGAAGGACGGGCCGTGTGACCTTGTTATTCTTCATCTCTCAGTGGCTCTTGATACCATTGATCACGGTATCTTTCTCAGCCATCTTAGTGGGATGTGTATTGCAGGCATTGTTTTACAGTGGTTCTAACCCCATCTCTAGGATCAGTTTAAGACAATAGCATTAGATGATTGTTTTTTTGTCCCCAATGGCAATTGTGCTTTAGGGTGCCACATCTTGTCCTCAATGCTGTTCAATATCTATATGGAGTCATTGGGTGCTTTCATTAAGAGATCTGGAGTGAGGGGTCATCAGTAGGCTGGTGATTCTGTAACATCTGAATCAGAAGAGGACATGGAAGCCATGGACAGTTGTTTAGACTCGGTGGCAGGCTGGATGAGGGCCAATAAACTGACTCTCAATCCAGGCAAGGAAGTGTTGTGGGTGGGTGATTAGTCAATTAGTCAATGCCCTTCTTTGATCTGGGTCATACTCCTAAAGGATAAGCGAGTTCATAGTCAGGAGGTCCTCCTGGATCCATCATTGTCACAGGTGACCTTTTGGCGCAGGAGACCTTTGTAGTCAATAGGGCCTTCTACCAGCTTTGGCTGTTCACACAGCCTCTCATGCCTTGTCCCTCAGCATTGGAGACAGGTTCTCTCCTCATCTTGTCTGCCTAAGCCAAGTGATCCAGCTACCCCATATAATACTGTTCATCCTTCTTTTGCCTAGTAAGAGTTCCATCTTCAATCCCTCTTCACCTGTTGGTTAAGGTCCCCAGGGACAGTTAAACCAATTTTCCACTGCCCAGACAGAAAGCTTGCCCCATCAAACACATTACGATACAAATAAAAGACTACATTACACAGTATCCATTAATACAAAGGATTTCTTCACACCCACCAAAGTGACTGGGGGGGCAGTGTTGTGCTCTGTGTTTTGTTCTTCCCACAATAGAAACCCATCCTATCACACAGTAACTTTCAGGATATAATTCTTTGTGTGCCCATAACTATGTTGTTTTCATTGAAAATTAGGAAAACAACTCATCTTGGGGTAAAAATGGATTGTCCGGCTCAACACAAGTTATGCCTCTGTTTAAAAATACTTAAGTAATAATAAAATCATTTCTAGTTTGACTGACATATCTGTTGTGTGTTGCTGTCAAAGGCTTTGATCCCCCAGAGTCATTAATAGCTAGATTTAGTTGGTGAAGCCTAGACGTCTTCCCTTAGGACCTGGTTTCTGATTAATTTCTCTTATTGGCTATGCTATGCTGATGATTATAAAGCCCCTTGTGTGAGAATTGTTCCCACCGCAAGTCTGTGGCATCAATGATTATATTTTGGAATGGTTGTCAAATTTCACTTACAGAAAGCCCAAGAGAGAGAGACAGAGAGAGAGACAGAGAGAGACAGAGAGAGAACAGATGTGTTTAGAAAGTCAGGTATATAAGCCAACATGAAGGAAAATGTGCAAGCTCACCCACACTTTGTTATGTGGATTGGGGCCTCCTCTTCTGCGCCAGTGCTTGATGTACAGAATGATATGAATGCATTTAAAGATGTGCATCTTCATCCAGTCTGCATGTACGGCGCCGGATCCGGTCATCCCTGTGCAAATACTGATCAAGATGAAAAGAAGAGCCCAGTTGGGCTGGAGGAAGGAGCCATCTAATAGTTTACAACTGTGCCCCAGTTCAGATAAAACAATCTGAACTGGTACTTGTTTCTTATGAGCCCTTAAAGGACAGCTTCCCAATTTGGAAACTGATTTAACAAGCCAGGATATCACCGCCAAAGCTAGTACATGTGGGGAGGAACTGAATGGTGAAACAGAAGCATGTGAGTGCATGGTGTGTTGTTGTCTTGGTGTATTAGGCCAAGACTGTTATGTTTGAAACAGGCCAGCATGGATATCACCCTAATCTATTGCATGCACTAGAGGGGCATTTTGTATTTAGTGACAAATATGTCCATTTTGATTTTAAAACATTTTAAAATGAAAAGGTGGCTAGCCCGAAAACCTCTGAAGCTACCAATCAGATATTTGTTTAGGGTTAATCAAATTCCATGGCTCTATATGAAAAAGCAAGGAAGGCGTGGCTGGTTTTGCAAAGCAAGTCAATTGGATTTCCAGAGATCTACATTTTCAGGATTGCAATCCAGATCAGGGTTGGGGGCGAGTGTCAGATTAGATCTGGATCAATCCAGACTGAATCAGATTACAAATCAGGATGACAAATCAAATTTGGGATCCGTGCACAGCTCTAAATTTTATATAGGCCAAGTAGAAAAAAATGAGTAAACTTAAATATAATGCAAGATTAATGGAGGAGTGCAAACCTTCAGTCTACACATTTACTACCATGATGGGAAGCCTCTCCTTGTGGACAGGAAAGGACATTGAAGTTCCACTGTGCAGCTAAAAGTCTATACTAGAGGATATGGTATGAGAGGCAGGGGGGAAATTTCACCGTATAGTTTTTCTTCATTTTTCTTGTTATTCGAATGCGCATTTAAAAGAAGCAGCAGAAATGCATTTCTCTCCAGACCCTAGAATAAAGCTCTGATATATGGAAGAATGGTTAATACTGTTTTGCATAAAAAATGGAGGTGGGGATCTAACTTTTGGTAATATCAATTTTTAATGTTGAGTAAAATCTACACCGGACTGAGAATGGGAGATTATGGAGATGGATCACTGCCAAAAAAATAAAAATAAAAATTGAAACCCTCAGTTCCCATATTTCCCTTGAGAAGTCAGTTCCTACATTATATAAAATGAAACACACATGACAAAAGGATATAAGGTTTTTTGGTGATGCTTTTAAGAAAAGGAATTCAGTATTACTTTTAATCGGTAATCTGCCTAAAACCTCTGCTCGTTGTAGTTGCTTTCTCTGTATGTCCTGTATGTCATAATTAACACCTTTTGCAAGCAATATTCTTAATGTGATCTGATAACCAAAATTAGATTTTTTTAAAAAAAATAATAAAAAGTTCTTTCATGCTATGATAGATAGCAGGTGGATGAAAACATCAGAAAGAAGAAAGGAGAAAAGAGCCCATGGGATCCCATTCCGAATATGAATTATTTTCTCTTAGTCTGGTTCTCACATGAATATTCAGTATCAATCAAACAGTGCAACAAGTGATGACTTTAATGCACGAATGGGCTATCATGGATGTCTCTTTCCTTGTGTTTCCCTTCAGTTCAGTTGTATTGCTTCTCACTGAACTCAATTCACACATTCAAGAGTCATCCAGCAACCCTTACTCCTGTGTTATCATGGCTGATGGCCTAGATCATCATACGCTGGAACACCCTTCCTTCCACTACAGATACGAGATACAATGCATATGCTAGCATTCCACACTGATGGATGGAGAGAAATCACAAAAGCACAGCTTTTGTGTGATAGGGCATTGATATGGAGTGCCCAGAATATCGTTCCATCCTTTTGGTTATGGAACGCAGAGCAGAATGGAAAAATGAGGGCCACTGCTAGCCATATATATAGACAAAGGTCAAATATAATAATAATAATAATAATAATAATAATAATAATAATAATAATAATAATAATTTTATTATTTATTATTTATACCCCGCCCATCTGGCTGGGTTTCCCCAGCCACTCTGGGCAGCTTCCAAAAGAAGGTTAAAATACAGTAATCTATTAAACATTAAAAGCTTCCCTAAACAGGGCTGCTTTCAGATGTCTCCTAAAAGTCTGGTAGTTGGTTTTCTCTTTGACATCTGGTAGGAGGGCGTTCCACAGGGCGGGTGCCACTACCGAGAAGGCCGTCTGCCTGGTTCCCTGTAACTTGGCTTCTCGCAGCGAGGGAACCACCAGAAGGGCCTCGGCACTAGACCTCAGTGTCTGGGCAGAATGATGGGGGTGAAAATGCTCCTTCAGGTATACTGGACTGAGGCCATATAGGGCTTTAAAGGTCAGCACCAACACTTCGAATTGTGCTCGGAAACATACAGTAATCAAGTCCAGAAAAAAATCAAGAAAAGATCTACATGTGTGAACCATGCTTAAATATGTGAAATGGCTCAACTGTGAAGCCATTACACCATGAGGGAAACTATTTTTGCCTGTGGGGTTTCAATTCACGCATGCCAGTCATGTTACAACGCCTGAATGATGATCAGGCAGGTGTGAGTCAGATCCAAGTAAGCTCAGGTAAAGAGCTTCACTCTAATTAGCTCTGAGGATGGTTTATTAACAAGTTGGATGTTAAATTAATCTCATTTGTGGCTCAAATTGCTGATTCTGAATTCCAAAATACAGATTTATTAGGCACAGTTTAGGAGAAGGAGTAGTTGTGGCATGCGTTCATGCTACAAATGCATAACATTCACCATAGGAATTAAAATTATTGTGATGAGTTTTCCACACACACTCCCTCCGGCCACGTTGTTTGGCAACATTTACCACATGTATTTGGGCTATTGCATAGTATTTCTTCTGCCTCTGCCCATAACAGGAAAACTTAAGACATGAGGGCCCCGGGTCATGAGTGTTGTCAGCTTGGGGTGGAAAGCAAACTTTAGTCATCAATGTAGTAAAGCATAGCCTGGGCCTATATTCCTTTGAAAGCAATTATATGACTCTTAGGTTATGTGCAGATTTCTAGTTGCACAAAGGTAGTGTGATACAGCTACCATAGCTATGGGTATACATGCTCATTCTTTTTGCTCTAACTACAGTTTCTGGTTAAATGTATTTTGCTGGCTTTTTAAATGCTGTGATACCTGTTTGACTCGAGATCACGATGTTTCTGAAAGTGATCGTACATAGGGCATGCACTTTATTGTTTTTAAGCTTTGCTTTGTCTCTGGAAAAAATATATCATGACAACCATTTAAGTTCCAATTAAGTCCAATTAAGACAGACCTGCAGAATTTGCCTTGCATCTGTAGAATTTTTGCCTGGAGGTTCATTGCACTGGTGATGGAGCAGTGTGCATGACTGCGTCTGCCAGAAATTCATGAGGTTTGCATGTAGCACCTATTGAATTTTTGCCTAGAAGCGTTCCACCTCCAGGGCATGGTTGAGTTGGAAGCTCAAGACACAGAGCATAATGTACAGGAACCCTTTACGGCTTTCTTGGCAGGGAAGTTTAGGAGTCTGCCATAACTTACAATCTCTGTGTTTCTTGGACAAGAAGTGTTAGCCCTAAGCGGGAACCAACTTTGTTTTCCTCTTAATTAAAGGACGTGAGTAAACAGGAATACAGCACTGAGTAAAACTGCTGTAATTGTAGAATTGTATACTATAGTTCCCTGGAAAAGACCCAGGGAGAAGGGGACGGCAGAGGATGAGATGGTTGGACAGTGTTCTCGAAGCGACTGGCATGAGTTTGGCCAAACTGCGTGAGGCAGTGGAGGATAGGGGTGCCTGGTGTGCTCTGGTCCATGGGGTCACGAAGAGTCGGACACGACTGAATGACTGAACAACAACAATACTATAGTTCATAGTAGAAAATGTCTAACTGTATAGATTGCAGATGAAAAGGACTAAGGATTTGTGCAATCTTCATGTGGTGATATTAGCTGTGGCAAAAGTCTTTTCAGCAGTGCTTTGAGAGGTGCTGGGCAGGGATGTGGGAGGCATGTATGGACTTTTTATTTCCTGTTGTGCTCTCCTTATGCTGTCTGCTTATGTGCCTTTGCAATTGTGTTGGCAGAGGCAGGGAAATAGGCCACTGGGACACATCTGTATGTCGAGCAGTGCACTGAACCTTAACTGGATTTTGCTCAGAAGTTGCATATACAACATTTGCTTGCTTTCAAGCAGCTGAGAATAAATAATTATGCTAGTGTTCTTATTATACGTATCCCAGACACACACACACACACAGAGAGAGAGAGAGAGATTGTCACGCAATGTGGATCCAGATTGCCCAGACGCTTTGTTGTTTTCTTGTTCCAATGTCACAGAATTCTCAGAAGGGCCTCTAATGCGATGGAAGTATTTTCTTTCTTATTCCTTTAAACCTTCCTCACTTACTACTTAAGCAATTACAGTCAGTAGAGTCCAGGTGGTAATCAGCTCAGTATGAAATTGCTTTCACACTGTAATTTTGATAAATGTTCCATGGTAATTTCCACTGCAACACTAACATTAACAGCAGGGATAACTGACACCACTGCCTGGCCCCAGGCCAAGTTGACCCTGTGTATTAACTTACAGCAAAGGCAAAGTAGCTGCTTTTTACACCCAGGTATATCTGGAGGGCGATCTCACATACACATGCTCCGTCAGAAGCATTGAGCTCAAGGAATTTGTTCCTAAGTAAGTCCGCAAAGCTTACCAGCCTTATGTTGCTCACATTTTTAGAAAATTATTTTTTTCCCCATTCCCATCAAAAACATCCAGCTTTGGTAAACAAGAAGTAAAATGCTCCATTTAAAAACTGGATCCACACATAATTATGCAGAAGCTCCACTGGACATAAGATATGCCAGGATACAAATAGAGCTCTGAGGCTGCTACTTTCCATGAATTATGGAATCTTTCCTTGCAATAGTCTAATAATCATGTGAGTCTGGTATTAGTTTTAACAGTAGCCTTGGGGTAAGTAGTATCAGTTCATACCAATGGCTGATCATTTCTCTCTGTTTGCTTTATTTATGCGGTTAATGATTGATTTTATGAACCTTCATAGGGAGAGAAGGCATTATAAAAATGTAAAAGTGGGAATGGAAATATTGATTAAAGAAAATTTATTCACTTTTGCCCCAGTTCTGGTGTAACAACAAACTGCTATGGTTCTCTTCGCTCCCTTAGGGAAAGAGCTGTAGTTCAGTGTTACAGCATAAGCTATTGCATGCAAAATGCCCAGATTCAGTCTACAGCAGCTCCAGGTACAGCCGGAAAAGACTCTTGGAAAGCTGCTGCTGCCTGTCACTTCTAGTGTAGACAATATTGAACTGGATGGACCATTGGCCTGATTCAGTATAAGGCAGCTTACTCTAGGTTAATTTGTGTGGAAGAGGAGCAGATTGATTGATTGATTATGCTTTCACTTTTGAACTAAGCACAGTTAACCAACTGCACCAAGACTTGGAGACTGGTTTGTTCCAACGGGTTAGTGAAAGAGTACTGCAAAGCGTGTTCTCCTTCCTAGAGAGCACGTGTTGCAGTTGGGGCCTAGCAAGACACCCTTCTGGAGTTGTGGGGCGGGACTTAATTAGCTAGCCAAGGATGCTGATAGGGGCTTTTGGGGTTGTTGGGGAGAATTGTATGTTGCAAATTTTGATAGACAGTGCAGGGGTTAGGCTATATATTCTGGGTGCTCACAGCACCAGCCCCTCTTTGCTGCGTGCACCGGATCTCCCACCCGCCCCCCCTCGTTTTGTAGGTGTGCGCTTTGACCTTGCTATGCCTGTCATGGGGTCGTCTGCTTTGTGGCAGGGGCCTGGTAGGAATTTTCCCATTTGGCTGATTGGCTGTGGCCATTGGGTTTTGCCTACTGCGTAGCAATTCGTCACAACTTGTAAGGTTGGCGGTTAGGCATTGGTTATTCAATTGGTTGGTGGAGGGGAAGTGGTTGGCCGTGCCTGCCCCTCCAATGCTGCTGCTGCGCGGGGAATTCCGTTAAAGGAATCCAGGGGCTCTCCATGCTTGTCCGTCCCTTGGTCATGGGTTAGGGCCACGCAAGAGCCCCTGGGAACATTAAGGGAGAGGGAGGGTCTTGGCCACCCCGACCCCAATCCTCTCCTCAATGTGTTTTCCCCTTTGCTGTCTTCCACCAGGCGGATGGAAGTCAGCCTGTCCCCTGGATGGGACTTATAGTCAAACCAATGCCTAAGCAACCACTCACATGTTGTAATTTAATAAAAAAAGTTGTGGCCAAAATTATGCCAATAACCTTAAACAAAATTCCTGTGTGCGGTGTGAATTATTTGGGGGTGGGCTTGAGGACCTCTACACGCAATAAAACCATAGCATTGACCCCACTCACAAGCAACAGAAGTAAGAAGGCATCCTTCGTCAACCTCAGGGGGCAAGCAAAAGTTTTAAAAAACTTCTCAGGAGGGCAGACACAACTTTTCTTTCATTTTGCCAGGAGTATTTGAAGTTGGTGGGCAAAAAGGCCGCTGTGTTTGCCCACAGTGTGTTGGTCGTAACATTGCGTTGTTCCAGATGCATTGTTGGTGGCTAAGAATATTTTTGCAAATAAGATGTTGTTGTTTTTAAAGGCATTGCCATCTCCACCATCACTGGCAAGCCTCCAATTTTTAGGAAACACCTGCCTCCCTCTGAAAATAGCTTTGAGTGCCCCACACATCGCCATCCCTGAAAAACACACACCTGAAAACTTCAGAACGTATTTCTAATGTACAGTTCTTTAAATATAATACAACCCTATCCAAAAGGCTTGGCTACTTCATCAGTAAAACAACTTTTTTGTGTTCTATTTTAAGGTTTAACTGACCAAGGTCACTCATTTCTCGTATGTCTTAGTTATGTTACCCTGCAGCCAATAATAGAAATGTTTGATGGCAAACCGCTTAGTGATACTCATCTCTTGATCTGTCTAAAAACTATCCAATTCCTTATTTATAGTATTCTGGGATTTTGTTATCATAGGATGTTTTCACTCACCTTATCCAGCAGCGGAGTCTCCTTGCTAAAGTCATTGGGTAACAGTGGTGTTTGAGAATGTTTTTCATTGTTTTTCTTCCACTTCCTTGGGGCTCAAGTTGCAGCCTCTAATGTGAATTAGCCAGAGAACTGTGGCTAACAAAGGGACAAGGGTTTAAGGTTTCCTCCAAATGGCTCTCAAAGGGGGAATATTTCCACTTCTCCTTTGCCCAGTCAGGTGATCCTGGGAGAAAGATCTCAGGCAGTTGATATTGGTGTGTCATTCCAATTTTTAATTCCCCGTCAAAGCCAGTTCTGTTACTCATTTAAAGGTCAAATTGTTTCTGCCCTTTGGAGATCATTCAGGGAATAGAGCGGCATCACTTTACGTCTTTGTCAAATTGCACGCTTTGAAACAGGGAGTCCTTCCAAGTGCAGCAAAAATTGGTTTGGGCTTCCCCCAAGCCTGCCTATAATAAAAACAATTCAGCTGTCATTGTTGACTCTCATCAGAGAATATCCGGCAGACCAAAGGCAAAGTGGGCCTCTTTGTGCATGCTGTGGTCTATGGTCCCAAAGCAGAAACGTCAGAAAAGAAATATATGAAGGAAAAAGTTGTCTCAGGACTGCAATGATTGATTGTGCCTCCAGTGCTAATTGTGGGGACTCCAGTCAGACTTTTAATGTGTAATTCCCTTTAAATTGTTCTGCACTGATTTTTTCCCCTTAATCAGCATTAATTTTAATATATTATTGTACTCTTGGAGTAGAAGAGCAACAAATATATAATTCATAGCTGTCAACTTTCCCTTTTTTGCGGGAAATTCCCTTATTCCAGCGCCGTTTCCCATTGCAAAAAAAGGAAGGTTGACAGCTCTGATATAATTAGCTGAAATAACTTGATTTGTTTGTTTACATGAGGAGGTATATGCCGCTTGTTCATAAAAATATCCAAGTGGTGGACAAAATATACAAATATACATAGCAAGTGTATTGAAACCATCATGAAAACAATGCAAAACCCAGCAGACTTTAAGGATGCCAAAATTATCAATCTCTTTTAAAAAGGTGATAGAACAGATTGTGAAAACTATCGAGGCATCTCTCTTTTTTAAAAAATAATTATTTATTTATTATTATGATACATTATACAATTCCATTTACACATAACTCACACATACACATATACATATCCAGTTACATTCATACAATTACAATTACAATTACAATACCTTATACCAATACATATACATATATCCAAATATTTTAATATCTTCCAGACTCATTTTCAATCAATTATATTTTTATTACATAAGTTGTTTTTTTAAAAGATATAAACTTGTTCTTTCTAGCCTTCCGCTTACCACGGTAAGACTTTGTTCAGTCGTTCAGTCGTGTCCGACTCTTCGTGACCCCATGGACCAGAGCACGCCAGGCACGCCTATCCTTCACTGCCTCTCGCAGTTTGGCCAAACTCATGTTAGTAGCTTCGAGAACACTGTCCAACCATCTCATCCTCTGTCGTCCCCTTCTCCTTGTGCCCTCCATCTTTCCCAACATCAGGGTCTTTTCCAGGGAGTCTTCTCTTCTCATGAGGTGGCCAAAGTACTGGAGCCTCAACTTCAGGATCTGTCCTTCTAGTGAGCACTCAGGGCTGATTTCTTTGAGAATGGATAGGTTTGATCTTCTTGCAGTCCATGGGACTATCAAGAGTCTCCTCCAGCACCATAATTCAAAAGCATCAATTCTTTGGCGATCAGCCTTCTTTATGGTCCAGCTCTCACTTCCGTACATTACTACTGGGAAAACCATAGCTTTAACTATACGGACCTTTGTCAGCAAGGTGATGTCTTTGCTTTTTAAGATGCTGTCTAGGTTTGTCATCTGCAGTGATCGTGGAACCCAAAAAAGTGAAATCTCTCACTGCCTCCATTTCTTCCCCTTCTATTTGCCAGGAGGTGATGGGACCAGTGGCCATGATCTTAGTTTTTTTGATGTTGAGCTTCAGACCATATTTTGCACTCTCCTCTTTCACCCTCATTAAAAGGTTCTTTAATTCCTCCTCACTTTCTGCCATCAAGGTAGTGTCATCAGCATATCTGAGGTTGTTGATATTTTTTCCGGCAATCTTAATTCCGGTTTGGGATTCATCCAGTCCAGCCTTTCGCATGATGAATTCTGCATATAAGTTAAATAAGCAGGGAGACAATATACAGCCTTGTCGTACTCCTTTCCCAATTTTGAACCAATCAGTTGTTCCATATCCAGTTCTAACTGTAGCTGCTTGTCCCACATAGAGATTTCTCAGGAGACAAATGAGGTGATCCGGCACTCCCATTTCTTTAAGAACTTGCCATAATTTGTTGTGGTCGACACAGTCAAATGCTTTTGTGTAGTCAATGAAGCAGAAGTAGATGTTTTTCTGGAACTCTCTAGCTTTCTCCATAATCCAGTGCATGTTTGCAATTTGGTCTCTGGTTCCTCTGCCCCTTCGAAATCCAGCTTGCACTTCTGGGAGTTCTCGGTCCACATACTGCTTAAGCCTGCCTTGTAGAATTTTAAGCATAACCTTGCTAGCGTGTGAAATGAGTGCAATTGTGCGGTAGTTGGAGCATTCTTTGGCACTGCCCTTCTTTGGGATTGGGATGTAGACTGATCTTCTCCAATCCTCTGGCCACTGCTGAGTTTTCCAAACTTGCTGGCATATTGAGTGTAGCACCTTAACAGCATCATCTTTTAAAATTTTAAATAGTTCAGCTGGAATATCATCACTTCCACTGGCCTTGTTGTTAGCCAGGCTTTCTAAGGCCCATTTGACTTCACTCTCCAGGATGTCTGGCTCAAGGTCAGCAACCACATTACCTGGGGTGTATGAGACCTCCATATCTTTCTGGTATAATTCCTCTGTGTATTCTTGCCACCTCTTCTTGATGTCTTCTGCTTCTGTTAGGTCCTTTCCACTTTTGTCCTTAATTGTTGTAATCTTTGTACGAAATCTTCCTTTCATATCTCCAATTTTCTTGAACAAATCTCTGGTTTTCCCCATTCTGTTATTTTCCTCTATTTCTTTGCATTGCTCGTTTAGAAAGGCCCTCTTGTCTCTCCTTGCTATTCTTTGGAAATCTGCATTCAATTTCCTGTATCTTTCACGATCTCCCTCGCATTTTGCTTGCCTTCTCTCCCCCGCTATTTGTAAGGCCTCATTGGACAGCCACTTTGCTTTCTTGCATTTCTTTTTCATTGGGATGGTTTTCGTTGCTGTCTCCTGTATAATGTTACGAGCCTCCATCCACAGTTCTTCAGGCACTCTATCCACCAAATCTAAATCCTTAAACCTGTTCTTCACTTCAACTGTGTATTCATAAGGGATTTGATTTAGATTGAATCTTACTGGTAAGACTAAGTTGTTAAATAATGTCGTTCTTCGACTTCCCTGTCAATCTCTTCATTAAAATATGTAAGAAAATTAATCATCATAAATAAAATTATGACACCGACCTCTTTTACTTTACTTCTTATATTTCTTGGTGGTTTAATCTTGTGTGCTTTTTTAATTCCTATGTCGTTTTCCAAATAACAGGGGTTATTCCAAAGCTAGTACTGTGTTAATACTGCATTTTTTCTTTAGGTATTGCATAAAGCTGCTCCATTCTTCAATGAACTTTTCTCTCGAGTTATCTTTTATCTTTTCTGAGAGATATGCAAGTTCTATATATTCTAAAATTTTGTATAGCCATTCCCTCCTGGATGGTATTATTGCACTTTTCTACTTAGCCCCAATTAAGATTTTTGCTGCAGTTGAGGCATATAAGAAAAAATTCCTCATTTTTCTCGGTATGTCTGGTATAGTTATGCCTATGAGGTAGGCCTCTGGAGTTTTGGGGAATTTGGTTCCAAAGATTTCTTCTATTTCTGAATGTATTTCATTCCAGAAATTTGCTATTTTACCACACTCCCACCAGATATGGTACCAGTTTCCAACTTCCTTACACCTCCAACAGATGTTACTCACATTTTTAAACATTTTTGAGAGTTTATAAGGAGTGAGATGCCATCTATAGAACATCTTTATCATATTCTCTCTAATTACATTACATGTTGTGAAACTCCAACTAGATCTCCATAGATTTTCCCATCTTACCATCAATATAATATAATGAGGCATCTCTTTATTAGCTGCAGCCAGCAAAATTATCTTAGCTAACCTTTCCCAAACTATACAGGTGAAACCTTTCCCTAACTATACAGGTGAAACTCGAAAAATTGCGGAAAGGTTCATTTTTTTCAGTAATTCAACTTAAAAGGTGAAACTAATATATGAGATAGACTCATGACATGCAAAGTGAGATATGTCAAGCCTGTATTTGTTATAATTGTGATGATTATGGCGTACAGCTGATGAGAACCCCAAATTAACAATTTCAACTTTGGGGTTTTCAGTCCAACAAAGTTGATGTTGAAGAATCATTGCTTCAACACTGGTGATCTTTGCTTCTTCCAGTACACTGGTATTAGTTCGCCTGTCTTCATGTGGACGAGCCCTAACTTAATATGCTTTTTGCAAAACAGCATCAAGTTCTGTTGGGAAACATTTTCATCTGGAGTAAGATGATTTCATTTCCTAAAACATGTAATAGTGTTTTGTATCTCTCCAGTGGAGGGGAAAATATTTTCAGTCAGAAGGAAACACTTTAGAAACTTGCCTTTTGTTTTTAGTTGTCACTTCTCATGCAATCCTGAATAATATAGTGGGGGCAGGAGGAGAGAAGAGAGGATCTTCCTTACAATCAAACAAGAACTCCAAACACAAAGGTAGTATCAAAGCGTAGTTTAGGAGCCACTGTGGGCGTACTTGAAGGGACAGAAGCTGTGAGGAACAAAAGGTATTATCAGAAAAAGATTGTGAAGAATGGAAAAATGAGCTGAAAGAGAGGAGAGTTAGAAAATTCGAGTGATCAAGGTACTCTGAAAAAGTAATAAGCACAATAATTAGAAATTCACACACACATAAATACGTTGCAACTTACCAACAGTTGTCAGAAAACATCTACCATGCCCTTTCAGATTCTGGAAAAGATGTTTTTATTCCATTTTGTAAAGATGTCAGCCAAGAATAAATGTATTCATGACTGTAGGAATAATTTTGAGTGCTAATATCAAATATGTCACAGAAAGAGAAAAATGTGACAGCAACAAAAACAATCGAGATATATTAAAAATGTGTGTGCATATGTGTATCTACATGTAGTGTTGCAAACTCCTTGCTTTCCCAAGAGGCGATAAGCTGCAGGAAGAATGCTATCTAAATTTGGTTTTCTTTGGATGAATCAGCACTGGATGATTACAGTGTTTTTGTCATATTTGCTTCACTTGGAAATAAGTAGCATAAGCGGAGAGAAACGGTATATGCACTTATTCTGTTCAGTAAATCTGCAAACCCCACACACATTTCCAAGAAGAGGCACTCTGTACCCCGAAGTACTCTGAGCCTTCAGCTATCCGTCCTCTGTCCCCAAAACTGTTTCTTTAATTACTTCACAGACATACACTCACACACCTTCAATGACACCGCTGATCTCCTTTGCTGATGTTGGTGTTTGGCCCCGAGTGCAAGCTTCAGGTGGGAATGTGTGCATGTGCTTGTCCAATCTTATGGCAGATTCTGTGTGAGAGTTGTGCATTGTGTGGCCGCATGATGTTTACTTGGGACTCTTGGCATGAGAACATCATAAGTGGCCTGCTGGATCAGACCAAAAGCCTTTCCCATACAGTATCCTGATCTGGCAATGGCAAACTGGCTGCTTATGGAAAGCTCAGAGGATGGGCATGAGCAAAACAGCATTCTCTCCACAGGTGATTCCCAGCAAATGGTATTCAGCAGCTTACTGACTCCAACTGTAGAAGTGGAACATGGAATTAGCTGCCACAGCTAGTAGCATGTGCAGACAATGTGTGAACTGGCTCTATATATTATTCCAATGGGAAATGGTCTGATTTGCTGCATTTTCATATATATGAAATGAAAGAACCAAATATTTGTATGACAAAACACTTATTTAAAACAAAATCGAAAATTCTTTCTAGTAGCACCTTAGAGAGCAACTGAGTTTGTTCCTGGTATGAGCTTTCGTGTGCATGCACACTTCTTCAGATACACTGAAACAGAAGTCACCAGATCCTTAAATATAGTGGGGGAGTGGGGAGGGGTATTACTCAGAAGGGTGGTGGGAATGGGTGATAGGCTGATAAGTGTGGAAAACCTGTTGACGACTCTAAACGGCTGCAATTAGTCTTGCAGGGAAAGGCAAGGGGTGAGATGGCTAAAGATGGCTTTGTTATGTATAATGAGATAAGAATCCAATGTCTTTGTTCAAACCAGGTTTCTCCATGGTTTTAAGTTTGGTGATTAGTTGCAATTCAGCCACTTCTCTTTCCAGTCTATTTCTGAAATTTCTTTGTATTAAGACAGCTACTTTGAGATCTTTTATAGAATGTCCTGGGAGATTGAAGTGTTCTCCTACTGGTTTCTCTGTCTTGTGATTCCTGATATCAGATTTATGTCCATTTATCCTTTGGCGTAGGGTTTGGCCTGTTTGTCCAATATAGAGAGCTGAAGGGCACTGTTGGCATTTGATTGCATACACAATGTTGGAAGATGAGCAATTAAATAGTCCTGAGATGGTGTGTTTGATGTTGTTGGGACCAGTAATGGTGTTATCCGGGTTTATGTGGCAGCAAAGTTGGCATCTGGGTTTATTGCAGGCTCTGGTACCAGTGTCCATGTTGAGTCCTGTTTTTGTATTATTGTGGGTGAGGAGCTGTTTGAGATTGGGTGGCTGTTTGTATGCGATGAAGGGTCTTCCTCCCAGAGCTTGAGAAAGAGAACTGTCATTGTCTAGGAGAGGTTGTAGATCTCTGATGATGCGTTGTACTGTTTTAACTTGGGAGCTGTATGTGATGACTAGTGGTGTTCTGTTATTTTCTTTTTTGGGTCTGTCTTGCAGCAAGTTCTCTCTGGGTATCAGTCTGGCTCTGTCGATCTGTTGTTTAACTTCATCAGGTGGATATTTTAGTTCTAAAATTTAATTGCTGGACTATTTAATTGCTCATCTTCCAACATTGTGTATGCAACAGGTTTTCCACACTTATCAGCCTATCACCCATTCACACCACCCTTCTGAGTAATACCCCTCCCCACTCCCCCACTATATTTAAGGATCTGGTGACTTCTGTTTCAGTGTATCTGAAGAAGTGTGCATGCACACGAAAGCTCATACCAGGAACAAACTCAGTTGGTCTCTAAGGTGCTACTAGAAAGAATTTTCGATTTTGTTTTGACTATGGCAGACCAACACGGCTACCCACCTGTAACTAAAACACTTATTTGTAAACATGTTTTGTGCTGTGGGACTATCTTGTACCAATGCCAGGTTTTCTGCACAGCTGTATGATTATAATGGACATTTAGGGAAATGGACAAAATTCAATGCATTTTTATGTCTATTTCTGAATACTCAAAGACTACAATGCAAAAAGTAGGCATATGTGCTGACTTCATTTCAATCAAGTACATTAGCTGACATCTTAAGAGTACAACAGCTAAGCCAAAGTAATAATGGACTTTGCTTGAACATTCAACTAAAACATTAATGTTAGCCTACAGACGTCATGGCTTCTTTTTCCTATAAGAGGAAGAAAATGCAGAATATGCTGGTGATTATTGAAGGGAAAATAGACATCTTTAACTCCTTTGACCTTGGATCTTTTAAACTAAAGTATACATTTCTGTTGAAAATTGATTTTTAAAATTAAAATGAAACAGTCCTCTGGGTTTCAGTTGGTTCTGGTTCAAGTAGTGTGAAATGGTTCCTGTGATGAAAATAATAATAAAATAAAATTTATGCTCAGTTATGGTCAAATATGCCCATAGGATAGCTTGGGGGGAATGAGTCAAATAAAGAACTCTCCTTATAGTTTTGGAGTTTAGTCGTTTAGTCGTGTCCAACTCTTCGTTACCCCATGGACCAGAGCACACCAGGCACTACTGTCTTCCACTGCTTCCCGCAGTTTGGTCAAACTCATGTTGGTAGCTTCAAGAACACTGTCCAACCATCTCGTTCTCTGTCATCCCCTTCTCCTTGTGCCCCCCATCTTTCCCAACATCAGGGTCTTTTCTAGGGATTCTTCTCTTCTCATGAGGTGGCCAAAGTACTGGAGCCTCAGCTTCAGGATCTGTCCTTCCAGTGAGCACTCAGGCCTGATTTTCTTAAGAATGGATAGGTTTGATCTTCTTGCAGTCCATGGGACTCTCAAGAGTCTCCTCCAGCACCATAATTCAAAAGCATCAATTCTTTGGCGATCAGCCTTCTTTATGGTCCAGCTCTCACTTCCATACATTACTACTGGGAAAACCATAGCTTTAACTATACGGACCTTTGTCGGCAAGGTGATGTCTCTGCTTTTTAAGATGCTGTCCATATAGTTATTATTAAAATTAAGAAAAAGAGCAAGATAACTAGAAATCTGAAAGAACCAGGAGCACTTCCAAAGGCCTTCTTAAAGGGAATTTTCCCCCCAGCCATTTGCATGCCACAGGGAGCCATTTTGGCCAGCCTGTCTGAGGTGAGAGTTCCACAACACAGTTGCCACCACTGAAAATAACATTTTTCTTTTACTGCAAGTGTGTACAAAGCATGGTTCTCTTACAGAGGCCGTGTGGTGTAGTGGTTAAGAGCGGCAGACTCGTAATCTGGGGAACCGGGTTCGTGTCTCTGCTCCTCCGCATGGTGACCTTGGGCTAGTCACACTTCTCTGAAGTCTCTCAGCCCCACTCACCTCACAGAGTGTTTGTTGTTGGGGAGGAAGGGAAAGGAGAATGTTAGCCGCTTTGAGACTCCTTAGGGTAGTGATAAAACTCTTCTTCTTCTTCTTCTTCTTCTTCTTCTTCCAATAGTGCTGGGAAGGGTGGGGGTGCTTACCTAGCTTCCTGGCTCCAAGGTCTGCGGTTATCAAGATGGGGATGGATGCTGCAGTGGGGAAGTTGCTGCATTCCTAGATGTGGGACCAACAGATTGGCTTTACTGCTGAGCTGGAACCACCAACCTCTTCAAATCTCTCCAAGCTTCTCTACATCTTCGTTTGACATGCCACTTTAGGGCTGAGTGAGGACAAACAGCAATTAGGTTTTATGTGGATTGTGATTTTATTCTGATTTAGTGTTAAAGAGTGGATTTTCCAGGGGAAAGCAGGAGGGCGAAGGCAAAACCACTCAGACCCATGTCGGATAATGGAGGACAAATGGAAAACTCATTAGACCCATGGTTTCTAGATATTTGGATCGGTAACAAGTGATGGGCTCAAAGGTCCTTCCTCCCATCTCACTTTCCTCATCCTTACTCCCTTGTTTCATTGAGCCAGAGTTTTCTGTTTGCCCAAACTTGCAAAGTGTGATTTCAGCAATCCCTCTGTGGTGATCACACACAGGGTCCCCGGACGTTTCACCGTCGATTGATCCCTGTGCCACCACGCTCTCTTCTCTCGCTGCCACCAACCAGGCCCTACCTGGTAAATCTATTGAGTCCAGTCATGGTTATATTGTAACATCAAAACTTATGTTTATTTATTACAGAATAACAAGCATGTGGTTTCATAAACGATTGCGGGCAATGTCAAACATGGGTGTCTTTCCAGACCTATAACTCCCTCTACTGACTCTCCCTCACTTAACCACCTCTCAGCTATTTATTTGTCTTCTATTGTCCTAACTGGTCTTTCTTGACTCAGTTTTCCTTTTGCACTAACCTATCCGCACCCTTTCCTAACCCACTCCCACTCCAACCAACCTCCCAATTCCAACCCACTCCCACAACTAACTCCTTCTCTAACTCAACTGCCAACTAACTGTCACTCTGACTCCACCCCCTCTGGGTTCAGATTGGTAACCTGGGTTAACTTTTTTCACCTCCAGCACCTTCATGTTACCGTCACACCCTCTTACAAGGCTAAAGGTTTGAGGGTCAGAGTATGCATGTAAGGGGAATTTAGCCCTGCTGATGTCCTGAGGAAATTCCCTCCTCTGAAGGTGATATTTTAGATTGCTGAAAGGATCCCTTCCTGTCATCAGTGGGGATTTTCTCCCAAAGCAGATTCTACCTTCATCAGATGAATTTTCTAGGCCACAGCAGGGGAAGAAATGGTCACTCCACCAGTTAATACAATTCATGTAGGTTTGTTTTTTAAAACTGTTATGAGGGGAATGAAGGAGGAGTCTGATTGGTTAACCTTTCGCAGTGGGTCAACCTGATTTTGCGTTCTCAAATCTGCTTGCACATTGGAGCAGAACTATCAGTCAAGTTTACAGACTTTTTTGCTATGCTGTTTCAGTCTCCAAAGGTGTGCAGAAAAGGTATATTTTATTTTATTTTAATGCATATAAAATGCTTATTTTAGAGTGCAGTTCAATATAAGGCTATGGGTGGTAATTAAAGTGAGTGTTCAGGTTGCTTATAAAAACACTCTAATTCTCTGAAAATATATAGAGAGTAATTAACACTATAAAGAAAACAGTCAAGCTTTGTGTGCATCCATATGTGTGTGAAATGAAGGAGCAAGTTTTATTCATGGTGCTTAACAATAGTTCATACAAAATTACAGTTGAGCAAAAATTCTGCGTATAACAAAAGAATGAAACTTTAAGAACAATAAACATGCCCTCATTAAAATCCTATAGCTGCATTTGATTAGGGAACAGCAAACCTAAGCTAATAATATATCACTCTTCCGAAGAATTGTTGTTAATCACTTCACTTTCTCCAATTCCAGAATATAAAGCAAGGAAGTACAAACAATATGTTCTTCTTATGTTAAATGTCTTTGTTTTGAAGTAAATCCATTGATCCATCAAGCTCAGTGGTTCTGAAAATTGCCGAGGGACACCAGTAGCAAAATGTTGGTACATGGGTATTCACAAAATGGTGTCACGTGGAGGCAGTTTGGCATAATCAAATGGAAATCACTAATTTCATTTTCTGGTATTTAATCCATATTTGGAAATGGCTAAATTCTTTGGTACAGCATTTTCCTTGTAGCAAGGTGTAGCACAGCTCTGCTTTCCTCAAGCTAAGTACAGACATTTGCCTTTCCATTTTAGGCAGAATTTATTGACCCAGATCTGGGCTGTATGTAGAAAAGATGTTTTCTTTTAAAATTTTCCTCTCAAAAGGAGGCATTCCTTCTCCCATTCTCTTTTCACACTCCACTTGAACCTCATTCCCCTCTCTGGTCCTTTTGCATTCACTTCTTCCTCCTATAATAGTTTTCCTCTCTTACCCCCTTCCTTTTTATTCCTCGTTTATTCTATTATTAATAATAAATATTAACCTTTTATATATCTTTCTAATTTCCTTCAGCACTTCCTCTGGCCCTTTCCCCTCAAATGAAGGAGACTTTTCCTCTCTGGCCCCAAGGTGCTTGTCTACCACCTTAAATCATCATGGAAGCCAATGGCACAGCTAGTGGGCAGGGCAGGCAACCGAGAAGGCATTGGGCAGGCTGTGGCACTGAGACACACCTGTAAGTGGCCCAAGGCCCACTGGTGTATTGTGGTCCCCTGTCTGAGAAGGCGGATCCTCTTAACAGAGGGGCCATGTTGTGCTCAGCCCTGGAACATTCTCCTCAGCCGGTGGTGCCATGGCTGCCAATGGCCTTTAGCCAATCAGCAGCATGGCAAGGTTTGGGGTTGGGGGCTTATATTCTCAGCAGCGCAACATGGGGAACTCCTCTTGTTTCGCGCTGCCAAACACCCACCCACCCGCCCATAAATTAGGTTATCTATGGCCTTGCTTTGGACTTTGGTTGGTCATCTGTTTTGGAACAGGGGGCGAGTAGCAATTTTTTCCATTGTGGCAGATTGGCTGTAGCCACTTGGTTTTTGCCTACTCCTTAGCAATCGTCACAACTTTGTAAGATTTGGCGGTTAGGCATTGGTTTTAGGGATATATGGGGGAGGGGAGGTCCGACCATCACCTGCCCCTCCAATTAAAGGGTATTCTGTTAAAGGAATATGGGGGCCTGGGGTCTTGTCTGAAGCCCGAGAGGGGTAACGGCCATACCAGGACCCGGGGACGCCAGGGGTGAGCACCAGTCAATACGCATTGATGGTGCTCCCTCTGCTGGTTGTTTACCTTTCCAGTCTTCCTGCAGGACAGGCAGGAGCCAGATATAGTTTGATACCAATGCCTAAGCCAATTCCAGTTACACTTGTGTAATTTTTCAATAAAGTTGTGGCCAAAATTTGCCCATTAACATTTAAAATTAATTCTAAGTCACTTTGTCTTTATTTCCATTGGGGAAGTGTTTCAGGGCTCGAACACTGATCTAATTCATTCCTGTCTGTACCAGTGGTGGTACAGCTTCCAAGGTGTTTGACTATTGGCCATGTTGACTGGGGCTGATGGCATTTGGAGTCCAACAATATCTGGAAGGCCCCACCCCTGGTGGTGGCCCTTCAGGTTCTCTGACAGGAATATCTCTCAGCCTTATCTGGAAATGTCGGGGATTGAAATTCAGACCGTTCACATACATAGCCTGTACTCTCCCACAAAGCCATTTGGGGGGAACATTTGGCCCTTCGTGAAATTTTGCCGTCTCAAAAGAAACACCCCTAGGTGTTCGCTCATCCTTTCTGCGTTGCTGAACATGGCTGCTGCATGTAATTCAAATATGCCTCTCGGGCGGAGACCCTCTTTTCTGGTATCGATGCTTGACAAATGGCTGTCAATGTTTCACTCTATTTCACCCGTTGATGAGATGCTGAAGATACCATTAAAATAATGTCCGTTAGAGCTGTGTTTCGTCAGGTTTCAGCCTCCTTCCTGGGAGTCTCTAGAAATTCAATTCGTGAGTGACTCACGAAGCCGGACACAGCTCACCAACATGTCATTGGCATTTCCATCTCATTTCACATCAGAAACAATATTTATCAAAAGAAGAGCTATCACACATTCAGCTGCAAGAGCACTGAATGACGAGTCTTCAAGTGTTAAGAAGTGACAGGCATGTGTGAGTGAATCAACCCTTTCCAGATATATGCTAAGCCTGCCATATGGATGACACCCTAAGAGAGAACACCCCCATGGTGATTATTTCTTTCCCCTCCCCATAGGAAACATGATGTCGTCCCTATGGGAAACATAAGACCTGTTCATGCATTATTCGTTTGCAGGGGATAAGTGTACAAAGCAAGGAATGGGCCTTTTAGCCACTCATTACTTACCTTATTATGTATTTATTTTTGCAAAGTTAACATACTATATTTAGCATTAAAAAAAAAAAATCACTCCATAACCACATGTTGCTCATAGTTGTGTGAGCAGAAATCACAACGTTCCTGTTCACAAACGGAGGCCATGCACGTTTGGGTTGTGGAGAGCCACTACTGGTGAGCAGAAGTTCATGTACTGGGTTTCCGCAAACACAGATGTGATGTTGAGGTAGGACCAAAAGCATGGTCTTACTCCTTGCTCTGCATGTTTATGACCTAGAAACGTGATAAAAGGACTGTTGCTATCAGCCAGTGGAACTAAATGTGGGCATGGGAACATACAATGAAGAGAGCAGGGAGGTAGCTCATGAGCTTTTGGAATCGGGTGTGGGAATATGTTTTGTAAATGCTTTAATTAACCAGGTGTATTTATGGTTATTTGTGGTTATCTGTATTTGTTTGTGTTTATTTGACGATATCCTTCCATCTCGGAAGGAAGGGTAAAGAAGGGGATCCGACAGGCAACTTACTGCCTGGATCCCTCCGCGGGCAAGAAAAGGCTCCAACTTCAAATATAATAATGGTCGTTAGTCTTCTTCCCGCCATTTTCTAGCCCACTAACAGAATCGCTATTGGTTATTGTACTTGTTGTGACGTTGATTGTTCTCCTAATAAATAGCTGCCGCTCCCTGTTTGTGGTGTGGAGGAAGCCGTGGAGAAAGCGCGAGGCAAGCCCAGAAAGATCGTTGTTGCGTGGCAAGGAAAGCGAAACCGAAACCAACCATGCGGGGTAGCGGTAGGCTTCTTCCATCAGACTGCAGTCTCAGTTGTTTTTATTTCATTTTCGTTCTATAGTCTTTTATTTGGCCCTTAGTTTTTGGCCACCCTTTAGTTTAGTTTTTCGGAACCTTTTGGATTAGGCAGACGCTTGCAGACGCTCACGAGGCATCATCACGAACTCACAAGCTCAAAGACCTTCGGATTCCGGCCAGCGGATCTTCTTTTCACGGCGCGGTGGGAGCTGGGCTTCAGAATTACCGGCCGTCCCGTCCGCTGGCTGACCCCGTAGCTGGTGCCCGCTAGGCATCGGCTACCCCCACAACTGGTGCCCCGTGTGAGGCTACACGTGAGGCATTGGTTATCCTGACAATTGGGTAGCCTTCACCACCAAGGAGGAGCAGCATGAAAGTGTCTCTTCAAAATACAACTTGGGCAACTGCTGCGTCAAAAGGGATTTGCCGAGGAAAATGGCTCTCCTGAAAAAAATATGGCTTTTAAAGGTTTTTTTTTTAATATTGGAAAAGGTATTCCTCCAGTGTTAAGACTCCTTTCCCAGGTAGCAAATTGAGAGTTTGGCCTTCCACCTGTCATGGTAACCTTGTGCAGAAGACAATTTGAGAGATAATGTGTGGAGGCAAAACTGGGATCAACACCACCTTCCCCACAGCCTGAGCTCCATGCATTAACTGGTTCTTCTACACAAAAGCTGAATATGCAGCTGTGGAATGTGCAATTTTATTTTATTTTATTTTTTTAAAAATAACAGTGTTGTATATGACTACAATGGGTTTTTGAGAAATGCAAGCTATATATCTCTCCCTGCCTCTGAGTTCTTATAGATGCTAAGTACAGGACTATAACAAGAGTGCAAAACAGCAAAATTTCAATAGCCTCATAACTGACCTGACCTGTCTTTGCACAATAACTGTGAGATTTGACAATAACATGATAGTAGTGATATTTTGCAGAATCTGCTGTTAAACAAACTCATAAAATGTGACAATAAAAGACGAAAACAAACATAAATTTTATCTGTTCATTTGAGTGAATCTGTATTAAAATATTCTTTGTCAGATAAAGTTCCCCTTCTCCCGCCGGCTCCAGGCCTTGAAAAACAGCAGATCGGCATACAAATTGAATTCATACTTAAAGAGATGCTCCAAATTATATGGAGCGCTGCATGTAGGTAATGTTTATTGTTCCCTTAGGTTTACTGACTTCTCTGTGCAATGTCATTTAGAAAGCAGAAGGGGCAGCTATCATGCTTTTCTATACCTGGTGTAATTATGTTATTTTCTGTTAGCATTTGACCCATATTGTTGTAACACAGGAATACAGTGTTCTTTAGAGTCTGGAGGAAAAATACCCAGAGGAATATAAACCTTTCCTAGTTAATTTTTAAGCATAACTAGTATAAACAAATGTATGCAGAACTACAACCAAATTGTGTTAGTAACTGAGACCTTGGCTCCCCTTACTGTTTATATTGTTGAATCCAGTGAAAGGCGGAGGTTCAGAAATTAAGAGCCTTCCTCAGACATAGAAATGAACAAGCGGGAGACTGCAAAAAAATAATAATGTGGTGGGGTACCCCTTGTGTGTTACCTTGGTCTGTGACTGTGGGAAAGCTGAAATTAAAGTCAGCATCGATGCCAGGAGTATACAGGTGAAACTTGAAAAATTAGAATATCGTTGAAAAGTCCATTTATGTAAGCAATTGTTTTCATTAGCTACTGGAGTTTAATATATGAGATAGACTCATGACATGCAAAGCAAGCTATGTCAAGCCTTTATTCGTTATAATTGTGATGATTATGGCGTACAGCTGATGAAAACCCCAAAGTTGAAATTGTCACATTATAACAAATAAAGGCTTGACATAGCTCGCTTTGCATGTCATGAGTCTATCACATATATTAGTTCCACCTTTTAAGCTGAATTACTGAAAGAAACGAACCTTTCCACGATATGTTTATTTGTACTTGTTTGTGCTTATTTTTACTGTGTCCTTCCGCCTTGGAAGGTAAGGTAGCAATGGGGTCCAGCAGGCGACTCACTGCTGGGATCCCTCCGTGGAGTAAAAGAAGCTCCAACTTTTGAATTAGGCAATGGTCAGTTAATCTTCTTCCCGCTCTTTTTAGGGCAGCAACAGAGTTGTAATTGGTTGATGTATTGGTTATGATGTTGGTTACTCCCTTAATAAATAGCTGCCGCTCCCTGTTTGTGGTGTGGAGAAAGCCGAGGAGTAAGCGCGAGAACATTGTTGCGTGACAAGCCCAGTTGCAAACAGAAAGCGAAACCAACCACTCAGGGCTGCGGTAGGCTTCTCCACCAAGACTGCAGTCTCCGTTGTCTTATTTTCACTTTTATTTTAGAGAGTCTTTTATTTGGCCTTTTAGTTTTGGCCACCTTTTAGATTAGTTATCCTCTTCGGAACCTTTTTTTGGACCAGACAGACGCCTGCAAACATCTACGAGGCAGAATCATTATGGACTCACAGATCAAACCCTCAGATTGCAGCCGGCGGATCCTTTTCTTCACGGCGCGGTGGGAGCAGGCTCCAGGATTACCATCCGTCCCGTCCGCAGGCTGCCCCATAGCTGGTGCCCATGTAAGGCTACACGTGAGGCATCAGCTACCAATCCCCACATCCAGTGTGAACCCAAGTGCTGTAATACTTAACACAGAGCTCTTTAGACATAGCAGCTGCCCCATTGCCTTCTGTGAATCGCAAAAATTTGGAGAAGACATTAGCCCATTTTCTTCAATGTCTGAGATATTGGGTACTCATTCCCGTTAGATGTGTAGAGCTTTTTCCTAGTTCATAGAAACAGGGCATTTCCTATGTCCAATGAGCTCTCTGTCCACTATTAGAAAAACTTATCTGCATACTACAATCATTGGGATGGGAAAACAAGGGTGGGATCTGGCATTGGCCTTGATTGTACAACATCTATTTTTGAGACTTAACTAGTATATTTAGTATAACAGAAAAATAGCAACTTCTTTTTGTAAGCTCACACCTTTCAATAGATGCAGAATTTGGACCCTACATATTTGGAAGGTTAAACTCTTTTTGTCAGCTTCAGAACTATAACCTCTAAAAAGTGTTTCTCTCCCCCCTCCATGCACAATAATCAAATAACAGCCTTCTAATTGCTGCATTTGAAAGGGTCATTGGCTGAAAAACGGGTAGTTTGGTATAGTCGTCGTTTATTAATCTTATATTTTGAGTATAAAAAGCAAATAGCTTTTATAGCTAATAAAGAGGAAATGCATCACCAAAAAGAGGAGACAGATTTACATATGTTCTGGTGAAAAGGTGGGATCTGAAATATCTTAATAAATAATAACTGGACCATAGAACTTTTCCATAGATGGATGTACTCTACCATAGAGCTATGTCTGTTATCCATGCATGTGTTCCATGGATATAGGAACCATCACACACACAATATATATATACTTTACATAGTCTGTGATATTTCAAACTTTGTCTCATTTTTCCTTCCTTCCTTCAGGTTATGCTAATGTAGACCAAAATAAACACAATAGTCTGAGAACCATATTTAAGAGGTTAATTGAGTGATATAAGTTGGCACCATTTAGCTGTAATTGGAAGACTGAGCATCATCTAAAAACATAAACTAAAAAACCCCTGAATTTCTTTGTTTATATTTTTAGTTCTAAACAACATGACTGGGAGATTTTGCCTGAGGGAACAGGTAAAAAGGATTGTATCTGGTCCCTTTCCAGTTCAATCTAGAGAGAGAGAAAGAGAGACAGGATGTCAGCTACTTTTGGACAATTGGCTCCTATTAGGCCCCATCCATCCCAGCTGTGGCTAATTTAAAGAGTCACAGGTGCAGCAGTAATCTGTCAGCGGGAATAGTGGCAGTATGGGCATTCAGCTGCATTAACACCCTGCAGCATAGACCTTGGCTTTCCTTTAGGCTACTGCTCCAAAGGAATCAAATGATGGAGATTAATCACCAGCACAAATTTGACCAGGTGAAGGCAGAGGCTGGTGGTGTATGGACGTTTTGGAAAAAACCAGTCCATGTTTATGTGATTCTCCTTTGCCCCCCCCCAAAAAAAACACATTTACAGTGGAAATACTATTTTATTCCATAACACAGTGTTTTTCAACCACTGTTCCGCAGCACACTAGTGTGCCGCGAGATGTTGCCTGGTGTGCCGTGGGAAAATTACTTTATATATAGTCAATATAGGCACAGAGTTAATTTTTTTAACATTTTCTAATGGTGGTGTGCCTCGTGATTTTTTTCATGAAACAAGTGTGCCTTTGCCCAAAAAAGGTTGAAAAACACTGCCATAACATACAGCTTTTATTCTCTGGGTGATGTTATAGGCTTACATTAGCCCTCTTCACACATCCTTATTCTCACCTCATCTTTGCATCTGCTATCCCTATACCTTTCTTTACATTTCTCATTTCTGACTCATAAGAAGAAGAAGAAGAGTTTGGATTTGATATCCTGCTTTTCACTACCCGAAGGAGTAACATTCTCCTTTTCCCTTCCTCCCCCACAACAAACACTCTGTGTGGTGAGTGGGGCTGAGAGACTTCAAAGAAGTGTGACTAGCCCAAGGTCACCCAGCAGCTGCAAGTGGAGGAGCGGAGCCGCGAACCCGGTTCCCCAGATTACGAGTCTACCGCTCTTAACCACTACACCACACTGGCTCTCATAAGAACATTGCTGGGTTGGTGGTGTGATGGATAGATCTCACGTAACTCAGGTCATGGCCCATATGGGTGGATGTTTTACATATGACTGGAATAGCATAAGAAGAACTATGGAAATGGTTAGCAACTAGGCCACGCAGGTACCATTGAATTTTTGCATTGGCACTGTTGTCTGGTACTGAGCTCTCAGGTGATTCAGAGTGTGTTTCTCCATTCACAAAGCGATAGATAAATGGCTTTAATTGCTTTCAATTTGTATATCAGAAGATCTACATGACTGTAACTGTGGTACTTGGTACACTTAGAAGTTGAATTAGGCTGAAATTGTGCACTTTGTGAAACACAAATTATAGCGTCACTGAATATATATTCATTTTAATGGAGAAAAAAAAACATTTTAAATCATCAAATGCTGCTTATGAAGCCTAAAAAGCTTCAGTTATTTTGAAGCATTTGAAATTGACAAAATTGTCAAAATTGCATACAAACATGTAATGGTTTTTACTTGTGAAGACCATACTCACATTCTTGGGATGCATAACAATAAGAACAGACCCCCGCTGTTACATTGACGTTTTCTTGGAGGTTTGCGTATCGCACTGGCCATTTTCTTTTTGCCCATTGTGGAATTCTGAAGCAGCAGAGTACACAGAAACACCCCAAAAATGCATACCCAACTAAACCAAAAAGTTTATGAAAGTTTGTGAGCTGGTTTATGCATGCTGATGACGAAATGCTAAAATCTGGAGGTGATAGATGGCTGGTAGGTCTAACTTTTTTTTAATGCTCCCCTGTGTTAAAAACAACCTTATGTGGCCATCCAATCGTACCCGCCCCAGCAACAGCAGGGCAGTTTTGGTGACCTCACCGCAACACGTGTTCTCCGTGATGGAGGACACAATTTGTTGTCCTGCTCTTCTTCTCAAAGTGCAGGTCTGCAAAAGCCTCCAGTGTGTGTGTAACTAAATAAATCCAAAAGAAAGAGAAAACTAAAACAAACAATTATTTTGGGATGAGTATGTGTTACGCTTAATCCATATGTATTAAATCTGAAATAAATACAACCCATCCCTCCGACTGATATTTAATTTCCTTCTGGATTTCCCAAATGAACATCCAGAGTCTGTGTTCTTCTTACCACTCTTGTTTCACATTTCATTTGTCTACAGATAATGTTCCTTCTGTATCCTTTTCTCAGCTTTCTGTGTTCCTTAAGACTGAGTTCTTGGTTCTCATATGTTTACTTTGTGTCTTCATCCTCTTGGTCCTTTTGGTTTTGATTAATGCCTCTAGGCTAATGATATTTAATTAGACTTTTCTGTCCTTGTTATCGCTCTAGCATCATTTCCTAATCTTTTGACTTGTCTGTCCTCTCTTGGTTGTCTTTTCATTTTCTGAAACCTAATTTAGCTGAAGCAGTTGTTGTTTCTCTTCCCATTTTGTCTGTGCTTTCCTCTTTCATTGGCTGTTCCTGGCATTTTGCTTCCTCTGCCAGAAATTTTGGGCACACTGTTTCTATTTGTCCGTTTCATTTTTCATCCCATAAAACTTCCATTGCTGAGTTCTGTTACTCTTAGGTTCCTAATCTTTAAAGATTTGTTCTTTTCTTTCTGTTGACACTACTCATTCTTAAGCTTGTTGTTTGATTATTATCATTTACTGCAGTAGGATTATTTCAATTCCTTCCATGTTGGCTTGCCCTTATCTCATTTTAGGTTTCTTATTTCTGTCTTTCATTTTTCCACTTGTGCATTTGTATGTGTTGTGCCTCTCATGCCTCTCCTGCTTTCTTTTCATTGGCTTTACCGTATCCCTTCCATATTCAGTTCAATACGTTATTATTAAAGTTGAAGGGTATCCATTTCATGGCTCCCTCATATCTTCTCTGCTTCATGATCTCTTTGTTTGTTTTGAATACTCTGCCAATAAGACCTGGCACATTCAATCTCTATCCGCCTTTAAGAAATGTTTTAACATGCATTTGTTTCAGTTAGTGTATATTTGAGAGGAGATCTTTCTTTTGTTTCCACTTTTCTTCCCCCGCTCGCCTTTGCTATCCACTTTTCTGTTGTGTTATTTATTTAGTTTTAAGCTTTGAGTCAGATCCTCCCCCCTGCCCCGTCCTAGCCATCCCTTGGGGGGCAATTGAGTACAACACCTGTAAATAATAATGATGATGATGCTAATATATAGTAGTAGTATTAATAATAATACTTTAAAAAAGTTGAAAATGAAAATAAAGATATATAGTGCCTTGCCTCCTGGCACCTGAAATGTGAATCCTAATTTTGATATGCAATTATGTCTACAGGACCTGATGATATAAGCAAGTCTTTCTACCCTGTTCTTAATAGTGGCATGGAAAATACAAATGGAGTTAGAGCAGATCTTTGCCAGTTTATACTGCAATCCTGAACAAGCCTGGCAGAGGTTAAGCTGGCAAAAAGGGTGGTGATCCTCTGGCGCTATTTTAAAAGCTTGTTTTCCCTCTGCCAAGGTTAGGCCTCACTGCTGAACAGAGTTTTGATCTGGTGTAACTTTATGCTGGCTTAATTTACACCACTTTTGTTTTATGCCAGCTTCTCAGGTATAGGATTGTTTCCTTTGTGTCAGAGTTAGGAACATGCAGATGCAGATAGCCCTTTCGTGACTCCCTCCTGCTATTTTGTTATTAATGTCTAGAAGTCCAGAATTCAAATCTTGTGGGAGTATAGGAGATTTTTGCAGTAGAAGAATATGGGCTGAATAATGCCCATGTCATGTTGTTGTTGTTGTTGCTGCAGTTGTTGTTTAGTCGTTTAGTCATGTCCGACTCTTCATGACTCCATGGACCAGAGCATGCCAGGTACTCCTGTCTTCCACTGCCTCCCACAGTTTGGTCAAACTCACGTTAGTAGCTTCAAGAACACTGTCCAACCATCTCGTCCTCTGTCGTCCCCTTGACATCTGATGGGAGGGCGTTCCACAGAGCTGTTGATCATAGCCATTGCCTTCCACAATGTATCTATTCAAGAGTATTTATACCCTGCCTACTAATCAATGTTCTCAGGGTGGCTCACAATATATTTGTTGTTGTTCAGTCGTTCAGTCGTGTCCGACTCTTCGTGACCCCATGGACCAGAGCACGCCAGGCACGCCTATCCTCCACTGCCTCCAGCAGTTTGGCCAAACTCATGCCAGTCGCTTCCGAGAACCCTATCCAACCATCTCGTCCTCTGTCGTCCCCTTCTCCTTGTGCCCTCCATCTTTCCCAACAGAGGTAACCAGAGCCTTTTAAAAGCCCTAAATGACTTGGAGCTCAATCAAAATAGAAAATTATTTCCAGTAGCACCTTAGAGACCAACTGAGTTTGTTCTTGTTATGAGCTTTCTGGAGATATCTGAAGAAGTGTGCATGCACACGAAAGCTCATACCAAGAACAAACTCAGTTGGTCTCTAAGGTGCTACTGGAAAGAATTTTCTATTTTGTTTCGACTTTGGCAGACCAACAGGGCTACCCACCTGTAATTGGAGCTCAATGTTACCTATTCCTGTATATGCTTCATGATCTTTATTAGAGACCTTTCTCCAGGTTTCCCAGCCTTAAGGAGTGAGGTGAGCTGACACTAGGGAGGGTGTATTTTGGTGGTGATGTATTGAATAAGTCATGTCCTCATTAGGGGTACATCTGCTCTAGAACCAATTTGGATTCTGCCATATTTTACTGAAGATCTGTGATCCCTGTTATTTCCCCCTCCAAATACCCCAGCAGCACAAGCAGTGGCGGAGCGAGCTGCTCGGTCACCCAGGGCGGCAAACCTGGGGACCCAGCAGCGGGGTAGGGGCGGGGCTGGCCCAAGTGTCACCCCCTCCCCTGGAACCCGGGGCGGACCGCCCCCTACACCCCCTGAGCACAAGAACCAGTTTTATAATATGTTAGCTGCAGGGTACCTGCTTGGTGATTCCCCAACCCCCAATAGCTGCACTCAACACTAGCAAAAATCCTTCTTATATAGCAGCACCATTACTAGCTGGCCATAAGATATGGACTTTTTTTTGCACACAGGGAGCTACAACTTTCCATCCTATAAAAAGCTCCTTTACATATGATAATAACAACATAGAGCACACATAATATTCATATCTTCTTTAATGAAAAATTGGAAGACGCTTCTGGTGCCATAAATTACATGCAAGGACAAATTTAAAAGAGTTGTCCTTGACTGCTTCAAATCCACTGGACAAAAATAAGCTTTTGTGATTTATGGAAAGGGGGAATAATGACTTTATTAAAAGGCTTGTTGGAGCTCATTTTTCAAAATATATAGTACATGAGATTATTTCCATTTATTACTGATTTTTTATGCCTCAGTTGTGGCAGGCAATACCCATCATTTGTTTATCTCATTAAAATTCTCTCTGCCGAAAGAAAGCATTATGTCACCACTATAAAGATTACAAGTTCTGTAAGGTCAAAGTTTCAAAATGATCTTAAGTAAATTGGCAGGATGGGAGAAAAGGAGCCTCTGTTCTGTCAGGTAAGTACTATATGAAAGGGTGGACGTGAAATGCTCAGCTGTTCAGTTGCTGCACTCTCTCTATAGACGGCTGTGAAGACATACACTGATTCACACATAAAGGAGGGAAATATTGGAAGTGCTCTAGCAATTGGTTTCATTTCATTTAGGTATTTCATGTGGAATCCCAGGGCAGCCTACAAAAATATAACAACACATTGAGGAGATGATCCTATGGCAAGACGTGCCAGGATGGATGGGATGATGGATGGATGGATGGATGGGATGATGGATGGATGGATGGATGGATGGATGCCAAGATGAGCAGCTTAGGATGCAGGGGATGCCTGGCTTAGCCAGGCTCAGCTGATGTTAAGTGCCCAGCCCTGGCTCAGCCAAGAATATGCTTGCTAATTTGCTCATACTGGCTCATGCAAGTCCCCCAAGAGTCCACCACTGTGGCAGGGGTGGGACCAGACAGGAAGGACTTTGTTTGAATCCTTTGCTTGTTCAGCTCCGTCAAGTGGCCTGGAGACCTGGCATAAAACATTATCTTAATAAAGTTCTATCTTCCCTCCCCCAGGCAGAGCAGAAACAGCCCCACTGCAGAATGGTGTTTGGATGTGGCATAACTTTATGCCAGCTTAATTTGCACCAGGTTGTTTGATACCACCTTCTTGTGCATAAGATTCTTCCCTAAGCAATTTAGAATAGTAGCAATTCAGAAAGCGGGGGGGGGGGGGAATACAGCGGTGATCCAGAGGAAATTAAAACACTGCATGCCCCCAGTTTACATGGATTGAGAGAGAAAGCTTTGGATGAAATGACTGAGCACCAAGAACTTGCCTCAGAACCGTATGCAACATGGAAGGATTCTAGAGTAGGTGCTCAAAGGTTACTCAGCAAATGAGAAAGTGTTCCCTAAATGTAGATTAAAACAACAACAACAATAGCAGCAGCAGCAACCACTCCTCTATTATTCATGGTCTTTTCCCATACAAGTGTATTTTGGTTGCAATTCTAAGCAGACTTACTGGAGTCTAATTTATTTTGGGATTTACTTCTGAATAAATCTGTTTAGCATTGCCCTGATGCTGCTAGAAAGTTTTGGTAGTCTGTGGTCTCACAGGCTTTCCACACACCTAATACTTTGCAGAATACTTACTACACTTGCATTTAATTATTATAGCTGGGTTTTAAATGTTGCTTTTCTAATGATTTTTGTGGCTTGTGCTACTTTTTATGTGGATACGGTATTGATTTCAAATGACAGAACCGAGGAAATTGGTGAAAGGTGTAGAATGTCATAATTTTTTTTGGCATAATGTGATGATGGAGTTATTTGGAGTAAACCTTAGGTTTTCTATGGAAAGCCAAGATGGAATGCCTCTTGTAGCTGAAATTATGATAATCCAAACAGAATTGGTACTTGCTATTATTTGTGTAACAACCAAAGCCACAGGGTTAGACTCTGTCCTTCTGGTACTTAATAAGAAGTAATTATGCAGGTGCCATTGATCACCATTTGCCTGTCGCACTGCAACACAGGCTAAGAGCCACAATGCTATGGAGCTCCCACTGGGATGACTGCAAAGTCACAAACACTATAGCTAAACAGAACTGTTTGATAATGCCCCAAAGTTACTGTGTTTAGTACTGTTTTAAGGATGTTGCTTAGATAAACCCAGCTTCCTGGAGCTGCAGAAACAAACCATGCACTTGTTCTGACCACAATACATGGCTGGTGAGCCGTGTTTGGCTCTGGGTTAAAAGGCCTTTTCTAAGATATATATATATATATATTAAAAAGCTCTTGTTGATAGTTAGGCTGCAGATAGAATAAAAAGAGAGTTCCATAACCTCCAACATTTTCCCAATGAAAATAGAGACATTCTATTTAATAATAATAATAATAATCTTATTATTTCCCCTCCCATCTGACTGGGTTCCCCTGCCACTCAGGGTGGCTTCCAACATATATCAAAAAGCGTGTTCTCCTTCCTAGAGAGCACGTGTTGCGGTTGGGGCCTAGCAAGACACCCTGCTGAAGTTGGGGAGGGATCTAATCTGTTAGCTAGGGTACTGATAGGGGCCGACGCAGTTGTTGGGGAGATTAGCATGTTGCAAAATGTTGATGGACAGGTCAGGGGTATTTATACTGGGCGTTCTTAGTAACTGCCCCTCTTTGCTGCGTGCATCGGATCCCAGGACGGCGCCCCACTGGCGAGGCGACAGTTCGCTATGGTCTTGCGTAAGGCTCTGTTGGCCTGTGGCTTCCCGGCTAACAACTTTGCCCCCCATTCTTTCCGCATAGGGGCAGCAACTACTGCGGCTCACTGGGGCCTGTCGGTCGAAAGAATCAAGAATTTGGGAAGGTGGAAGTCTGATGCCTATAAGGGCTATGTGCGAGGGAGACCATAACTTCCCAATTTTTATGCTGCCTGTTTTTTCATCTCTCCTAGGCCTAGCAGTGGTTCGCGTCTGGATTATGGGACACAGTATTGTCCACTGGGCCGGTGTCAGAGCTCGTGAATCAGGAATGGGACCTGCTCTGGGTCTTCCTCGTCATGTGCACGTGTCCTGGTTCGCCAGACGGGGGATGCTCTGGGGTGAACTGCTCCCGATGGTGCGGACTCTCATGGCAAGGGAGGGCCCCCCGTCAGCCATTGTGATACAATTGGGGGAAAATGACTTGGTTTCGGTGGGCTGCCTGGTGTTGCGTTCCTTAATCCTGAAGGATTTGGAGGAACTGGTGTCGATTTTGCCGACCACTAAAGTATTTTGGTCGCATTTTTTGCAAAGGCGTGTCTGGCGTGACAGCCATCGTCCTGCGGCTACAGAAAGCGCTAGGAAGCGGGTTACGGCAGCGGCAGCCCACAAAGTTTTGTCATTGGGCGGAGCAGTCATTGCGCACCCAGAAATCACCTTCAAGGCAATAACCCTTTTCCGGCCGGATGGGGTGCATTTGTCACCTTTGGGGTGTGACACTTGGCTGCAAGCCGTGGCTTCAAACTTGAAGGATGGGCTGGGTTTGTGAGTGGTTGGCGGCGAGCTCGCTTGCTCGGTGGCGGTTAGGCATTGGTTATTTAATTGGATTGCGGGAGGGGAAGTGGTTGGCCGTGCCTGCCCCTCCATTGCTGCTGCTGCGCAGGGAATTCCGTTAAAGGAATCCAGGGGCTCTCCATGCTTGTCCTCCCAGGTCATGGGTTTGGGCCACGCAAGGGCCCCTGGGAGCATTAAGGGAGAGGGAGGGTCTTGGTCGCCCCGTCCCCCAAATACTCTCCCCAAAGTGTTTTCCCTCTTGCTGTCTTCCACTAAGCGGTTGGAAGTCAGCCTGTCCCCTAGATGGGACATAGTCAAACCAATGCCTAAGCAACCACTCACATGGTGTAATTTAATAAAACGGTTGTGGCCAAATTTTTATGCCATTTAACCTTAACAAAATTTCTGTGTCTGTTGTAAATTACTTGGGGGTGGACTTGAGGACCTCTACACGCAAAGCGTGTTCTCCTTCCTAGAGAGCACGTGTTGCGGTTGGGGCCTAGCAAGACACCCTGCTGAAGTTGGGGAGGGACCTAATCTGTTAGCTAGGGTACTGATAGGGGCCGACGCAGTTGTTGGGGAGATTAGCATGTTGCAAAATGTTGATGGACAGGTCAGGGGTATTTATACTGGGCGTTCTTAGTAACTGCCCCTCTTTGCTGCGTGCATCGGATCTCCCATCCCCCCCCCCTTGGTATAGGCGTGCGCTTTGACCTTGCTATTGCCTGTCATGGGGTCGTCTGCTTTGACAGGGGCCTAGTAGGAATTTTCCCAATTGGCAGATTGGTTTTGGCCATTGGGCTTTCGCCTACTACATAGCAATTAGTCACAACTGTAAGGTTGGCGGTTAGGCATTGGTTATTTAATTGGATTGCGGGAGGGGAAGTGGTTGGCCGTGCCTGCCCCTCCATTGCTGCTGCTGCGCAGGGAATTCCGTTAAAGGAATCCAGGGGCTCTCCATGCTTGTCCTCCCAGGTCATGGGTTTGGGCCACGCAAGGGCCCCTGGGAGCATTAAGGGAGAGGGAGGGTCTTGGTCGCCCCGTCCCCCAAATACTCTCCCCAAAGTGTTTTCCCTCTTGCTGTCTTCCACTAAGCGGTTGGAAGTCAGCCTGTCCCCTAGATGGGACATAGTCAAACCAATGCCTAAGCAACCACTCACATGGTGTAATTTAATAAAACGGTTGTGGCCAAATTTTTATGCCATTTAACCTTAACAAAATTTCTGTGTCTGTTGTAAATTACTTGGGGGTGGACTTGAGGACCTCTACACGCAACACAATTTAACCTTTAAAAACCTCGCTACATAGGAGTGCATTCAAATGTCTTCTAAAGGTCGTATAGTTACTTACAGCGGCGCCGACTTGGACCCCACACTGGGTGGCCAGAATGCACGTGCCACACTGTCATGACATCACAACACAATGTGACGCCATGACGTCACTACACCATGGTGGCGTGGCACACGGCTAACGAGTCCTCCAGCACTGCGGTAACAACAGAACAGGGGCCTGTGCATCCGCTGCAGGGCCTCTGTTGTGCTCTGCTGTGGCTGTGGACGTGCTTCTGGGGTGTGACCACAGCCGCAGTGTGCCCCAACAGAGGCCCTATGGCGGAGGGGCAGGCCCTGGCCTATTCGCCTCTGAGGTGCCACGATGCCAGAGGAAAGCTGGCTGCCGGTGGGCAATGGCCAAGTACCCACAGGATTTTTTTGCGGGTGCCCAGGCACCCAGGGCCACCTAGAGTTGTAGGGGTGCAGCAAGGGGGTGGGGCCTGACGTGTGCGCTATGACATCACGACACACATGTCACGGCGGGCTGGGCAGAGCCGCAGTGCAGAGGCGAGGGGCGGGCCAGAGAGGGAGGGCTGTCATCCCTCCTCGCTGGCCCGCCCCTCACTCTCCCCACCACGCCAAGCACTGAAAAAAGCCCTTTCTAAAGGGCTTTTTTCAGCACTCAGCTGGCACTGGGCAGAGCGAGGGGCGGGCCGGAGAAGGAGGGCTGTCATCCCTCCTCGCTGGCCCGCCCCTCGCTCTCCCCGCCGAGCCGAGCGCTGAAAAAAAGCCCTTTTGAAAGGGCTTTTTTCAGCGCTCGGCTCGACAGAGAGAGCGAGGGGCAGGCCAGAGAGGGAGGGGTCACCCTAAGTGTCACCCCCCTAGGGTGGTACCCGGGGCGGCCCACCCCCCTCGCTCTGCCCCTGTAGAGTTGGCTCGCCTGGTTATTATCTCCTTGGCTTAGTCTAGGGTCGCATAACTCCATACACTCCAACATTTTTCTCATGAAAATAGGGATGTCCTAAGGAAAAGCAAGACATTCTGGGATCATACGGCTTCTGTAAATCAGGGACTATCCATGGAAAATAGGAACACTTGGAGGGTCTGGAGTTCTGTTCCCAAAATGAGTTGTGTCCAGATTCAGACTTGCTCTCAAAGTAGTCTTTCATTTTTCCCAGCACTGAAGAATAAATAAAATATATACAGTAGAGAGTGCTGAAAAGAGTGAATTGTGCACTAGTTTCTAAAGTAATGACGCAGTAAGCTTTAATGAAGCGGCATCTTCACAGTACGCATATAGGGCCTTGCCAGTACATCTTTCTTTTCAGTTTCGAAGCTGAGAAACACAAATAAAAATGTCCTTGGTAACAGAGTCGTTAAGTAGTTACCACTGAAAAGCATAATGTATGGTGGATTTTTTTAAAAATAATTATTTATCCTGTCAAAACAGAACATGCAGTCTGCTGTAATTCACACATTTCATTTCATTCATTTTCAATTTCAATAGACAGCTCCCCCCCCCCAAACCCTCTGTTTCGTGAGGCTTTGCAAAGCTAGACTAACCTCCAAAGCTGTTGTGGAGAGAAAAGCCCATTGAATGAATTGATGGCTTTATGTTTGGCAAAAAACTGACTTATAATGTCGATTGGGACGCTGCAACGTTTTAATTCTTTTTCGTAAAAAGATAAAGCATTAAAAGTGTTGCCTGACTCCTGACCTGCGGGCTGCCACCTTTGAAAGTGAGCATGTGCAAATGGCAATGGAATGGATATTCCTTTGCCTTTGTCTCCGCTGCGCAGATGACATTGTGTGTGTGTTGCATCGCTCCACATGGATAGCTTTTCAGTTGGATGCCCAAGTCACATTATTCTTCCAAAAGAAAACCCCAAAAACAATGGAGAGGAGAGATCTGGTGTCATTTGGCATTCATGTGAAGCACCCATCTCTCACCTAGCTCTGTCTGCTATTGGAGGCATGCCTGATGCTCAGCCATGCACAGATTTTCTTGAACCTAGTGAACACATGAAACAGGTGACATTTTCAACATTTACTCAGTTTTCTGGGCAGTCAGTTGCACCAGGAGGTACAGAACAAACCCATCTATGTACATCAGGAATTCCTACCTCCACACTCACATCAAGTGACATGGGGAAAAAATGTTTCCCTCAAAAGCAAGAACAAACGTTTTGTGAACATCGTGCAGTGGATCTGTCATTTAGAGTATTTATTAAGGACAGAAATGTTAGGTGATGGCATCATACATCTCCAAGCGAGTGTCATGATTCTGCATGCTAAAGCCCCCAGAAGTTGTGCTACTCTTCAATGATGTGCTATCATTGTCCATATACAAATATATAACACACAAAGAGCAAATGCTGTACTTTTGACAAATAATTTGCAAGGGCTTTTCTTACATTCCTGGTTGTCTGGAAATTTGAAAGCTTTTCTTCCTGCTGCAAGAAGCTCATCACTTACATAATTCAGAGGATATATATATATATATATATATATATATATTCAGACATAATGAATATTCTGCTCAAAAAGTAATGACATTAAATCAAGTAAAAAATATTTCTTATACTCTGTTCCAGACATTTCATTTTAAGAGGATGCAAAAAAATATGGAGCAGGCTGAGGAAATAACAAAATTTATGTATTTGTATATTGTATATTGTATTAGTGTTGTAAGTTGTAAAATTAATGTAGTTTTTTTTACTCCTTTTCTTTTCTTTTTTTCCCTTTCCCCTTTTGCTTCTTCCCCTTTTTTTTTCTTTCTTCCTCCCCCCCTTCCTTTTTCCCATTCCCTCCTAATCCCACTCTTTTTTATCCTTTTTCGTTTGTCCTTTGACCCTCTTTTTAGGATTATTCTTTTAATATTGTTAAATTATGTACGGGTTGTATATAGAGGTGTGTGTGTTTCCTTTCTGTGTGTGTTTTGAAATTGTTATGTATTCTGTTGAGTTATGTGTATGATTTTGCTGTATAATAAAATTTAATAAAAAAAAAAAAAAGAAAATACGATAGTGACCATGGAATTATTTACATGGTGTATTTAAAATAAAAAAAATTCCCTAGTTTTTCTTATTTGACCTGCCAGTGGGACCAAACTCCTTTCTGTGTTGCATACAGAGTTCTTTCCCTTAAATATCTGCATAAATAATCAGTAGATGAACAGGGCAACTTTCAGGGAAGTTTTAGACCAGAAGTGATGATTGGAAAACTTCCTTTATAAAGATTCTGATCGTTGGTCCTTCTGGTTTCAGACAGTGGTGTTTTCTGTGCAAAACATGTGCTCTCCCACAGATTTATGGTGCTGGATGTTCTGCCTTTGTTCCTGGTAATCAGGCAGTAAAAAAACCCACACACAACTTAGTTAAAACAACAAGGAAAAGGCTTCAGAAGTCAAATTGCTGCCTGTCAAGTAGTTTGCAAACATCCAGGTATCTTCACAGGAAAAGGTGACCATTTTCATCATCATAATTTAAAAGTTGTCTTATTTTTCTAAAACAATGAATGCGTAAGAGGTAGTTGTATGACAATTTTGAAAAATCACTTTTTTGCATTAAAAAATTGTTCAGCACATTGCAATGAATCATAGAGAGTTCTAGTTTGAGTAGGTAAGAAATTCACAATTTGTTGCTTTCCTCAGAACAAAGGAAATTTGTAAAGGGGGGGGGATTGTTCCCTTTCTTTAACAATAATGAAGGTTACGACTAAATTCAACATGCAGTCCTGGGAGAATGACACGCTGCAAGAAAAAAATCATTGTGTGTTTATTTAAATAACCAAATAATTAAGCGTTAAACATAACTGAAAAAAGATATGAACTATTCAAAACCATACATCCAATGCTCCTTTGTCCTTCATGTTAATTATCCAGTATTATGACCTCTTCTTTTTCTCTTTACGATAGATATTTTAATATACACAATTGATGGTTTGGGCACTTTCACCCCCTGTCACAAATATGTTTTTTTTCTTAAACCAGTAACAGAATGAGGTGTTTGTTTATTTATTTATTGACAATTACTGCTCAGAGCGTTGGCATGGCTGCAAATGAATGCACAGAATTTCTGGACCTGAGTCCTGGTGATCTATTGCATTCTCTGCTTAGTCACATACTGATGGTAGGCAAACCTTATTGATTTCTATTTAAAGATAAGGAAAGTGAATTTGAATCCGAGTAAAGTAGGGAAGAGAAAAGCCCAGCCTCTGAAACTTGATCTGCCACTGTGTGGATGTCAGAGAATTTGACTCTAAGAAGAGGCAAATATAGAGATTCTCTCTATTCACAGGATTGTTCAGTGTTCAAAACTGGAATTCCTTGAACTGAATGCAACCCATAGCATAGGCATTCACACCATGTGTGTTTTTACATGTACTTAATTGTGCATAATTAATTAATTTCAGGAGTGGTTGAATTGCCACCTCCTTCAAGATGGCTGGGACCACTCCGCAGGGGTGTAGGAAGGGGGCCGGCGGGGGCAACTGCCCGGGGTGCCCTCATTGAGGGGGGTGACATTCAACCCGCCATCTGCCCACCCACGACTCCCAAGCCTACTACCCCGAGCCGTCGGGGTAAGGGGGAGCTGTGCCGCTTTGCCGGTTGCATTCCCCCCTTCACCCTTCATTTTGACAGCTTGCAGGAGGCTTGGGAGCCGCACGTGGGCAGCGCGCCGAATATCCACCATCGACGGCTTGCTCTGCCCCCGTGAGTGGCTTGCTGCTCCGGGCACCCGAGTGGCTATCCCATGCCTGGGAGGGCACCCTTCACACCACGCTCCTCTCGGGAGCACACCCGCCCTGGGCAGCACGGGTGTATGCTCCACCACTGCCACTCCCTGTCTCAAAAATGGCCAGGGACAAAGAAGAGTGGTTGGAGGCTCCAGACAAAGGACCCCCAAGGGAAGCTGCAGAGGAGGAAGGCTCCAAACCGGGGGTGGGGGTGGACACGGAAGACAGGTCAGAGGAGGAAGGAGGGTGGGATGCTGGAGAGTTTAAGGCTCGGGAGATTTAAAAGGAACTAGGAGCGGCAGGCAGGCAGTCTTGGAAACTGTGTTACTGGGGGCATGGTGTGCCCCGTGGTGCTCTCTGGTAGTATGCTGTTTTTCCTAATAAAATGCTAACTGCTGACCTGTATATGAACCAGCCCTGGCAAAAATGCATTGGCTGCACCCTGTTCCCACCCAGTCGGCAAACTTTAGTAAGCCAAGAGGGGCAAGGGTCGAGGGAACACACGGCTGGCCACATTGACACAAGCACCTTGTCCATGTCCTCAGGTCACATCAGCTAAAACTGAATCCATGGTGTTGCAGCCGATGTTGTGCTGCACACCTCACTGGAAGCTGCAAGATTGCTAAGGATTGCTAACTTTACCCTTGCAAGCCAATCGCAGGTGGCTTTCAAGGGGTCCAAGACTCCATTCCCAGGAGTAGTTGTCAACAGATACATATATGTGGAAAGAGAGAAAGAGAATGAATATATATGCTCCTTCTGATTTGCATTTGCTCATCACTGTAGGAAACTGGCAGAGGCAAAGCCAGTCCCAGAGTTTTCCTATAGTAAGGATACTATGCCTTGATGTAGCCTCGTTCTAGGGCATTGAGGGGGGTAGCAGGGGCAGTTGCCAAAATGTGCCCTGTTGTAAATGGAAAAGTAAGGAGGCGATGAACAGGATGATGATGTGAAGGGAAGGCCACACCGAGGCATTCTTGGGGGCTCCTTTTATTGAAAACTCACAGCTAGGTTAAACATTAACATACAGAGAGAACTCCAAAGTACCAAATAAGTTATGGTGTACCTTCTAATACCAAATATGGAAAGCTGCTCCTTTGGCTACACCCACATGACATCTTCATTGTGTACTTGCTCTCTCACTCACCCCCTCCCGCTGAACACCTCATGATCCTCCAGTACTTTTCCAGCTATTCCTTTGTTCTCCTGCTCTGCCTAAACATGTGTTTCCCAACTTGGTGCCCACAGAGCCATATGGTGTGCCAATTGAGGCTCTGTAGGTTGATTAATTAGTGTGGCATGCCAACACTGTATATTAATTATTCTATCTTGATAGAAGGGCGTGGCATGCCAGCGCCTGGCTAAACTATAATTCCCACAGTGCCCACCCCAGAGAGTTCTACCATTACTTCTTTCTTAGTGATGACCAAACAGTAGCATAATGTTAAGTTTCTGCCACCACCAGAAAATAGCAAGCATGCTCCCTGAAATGTTAAATAATTTTCACATCTCACCCTAAAAATGTTGCCGGAATACCCCTGTGTTTACACTGCCGCTTAATTGTGTAAATGGAGGGGTACATATTGCAAGTACACTAATTTTCATCTGTGGTGGAAAATACCGGTAATTCATTTTCTTCCCTTCCCTGCCAAACATCCAGGCACCCACCCCTAGACACTGAACCCTGCTCACCTTCCTTCCATAGCTGTCAACCTTCCCTTTTCCCCCGGGAAATTCCCCTATCAGTACTATACTATACACTATAGTACTGATAGGGGAATTTCCCGCAAAAAAGGGGAAGGTTGACAGCTATGCTTCCTTCCCATCCACCTGTCTGATGGTTGCTGCTTTTGTAGTGGCAAGAAAGAGGAAGACCTGTCTCTCCAGCTGAGAAGGTGCAAAACAGAGAAGATCCATTTTGGAGTGCCAAACATTGGCCTCACTCAGGGTTGTTGTTGTTGTTCAGTCGTTCAGTCGTGTCCGACTCTTTGTGACCCCATGGACCAGAGCACGCCAGGCACGCCTATCCTTCACTGCCTCTCGCAGTTTGGCCAAACTCATGTTAGTAGCTTCGAGATCACTGTCCAACCATCTCATCCTCTGTCGCCCCCTTCTCCTTGTGCCCTCCATCTTTCCCAACATCAGGGTCTTTTCTAGGGAGTCTTCTCTTCTCATGAGGTGGCCAAAGTACTGGAGCCTCAACTTCAGGATCTGTCCTTCTAGTGAGCACTCAGGGCTGATTTCCTTGAGAATGGATAGGTTTGATCTTCTTGCAGTCCATGGGACTCTCAAGAGTCTCCTCCAGCACCATAATTCAAAAGCATCAATTCTTCGGCGCTTTTGAATTATGCTGCTTTGGCCACTCAGGGTACCATATTACCAAAGGCGACCAATGTCCACCCCTGCTCCTTCATTTGCCACATACAGCACATCAAGTGCCAATTGTTCTGAGAAATGTTGTTTTCCCAAGTGCTACTGACATCAATGAACTGAAACCTTCTGCCTGACACTAGGCCATGTGTCACCTTGCTCCTGACAGTGCTGCAATGCCACGACTCCAAACTCCAAACCATTTGTGTCCTTAATAGTGCTGTAAGATCACACTCTCACCTTTAATTTCATTGAATCCTTTATGTGTGGAAAACTTACAGCTGCAGCAGGATGGAAACACAGTCATTGCTGATAGGGATGAAATCATCAACCCATTAGCAGATTATCAATACTGCTGTCACCTTGAATTGAAGGAGAGTCCACCAAAGCAGTGCTGATTGGAGCCTATTACTTTTCTTATAATAGCTGGAAATGTCTTGCTAGGGATTCCAGTTTGTTCATATGGTATCAAATCTAAATGATGATGAAATGACCCCGTGGTCACTTTTATTTTTATTTAAATTTCAAGTATTCAATTTCAAACATTTAGATCTAGTTTCTTACATACAATGCACCTTTTAGAGTAGAAAGAGGGCCTGTCTGCAGCATCTTGGCTGCTCTCCTCAGGAGCACAGAGCCCACCACCACAGGGGATGTCTGCAACTATGAGGTAAAATGGAAGGTGGGGGCATGGGCTGAATGTTGACATTGCACTGGGCAACTGTCAGGTTCCACCAGGGTGTTGCTCATGAGTAACGACAGAGTCCTCTTACACGAAATACTACTTTATTGTGCATAACTATTTACATTGCAGAGCTAGTTAAAACATGACCACTCAGTCACTTGCAGAATCCGGAAGTGCCCCTCTTCTGTTTCCCGCCCAGCACCAAAACCTCGGCATCCTTAAACGACATCTTCTGAGCCAGTGTGGTGTAGTGGTTAAGAGCGGTAGACTCATTATCTGGGGAACCGGGTTCGCGTCTCCACTCCTCCACATGTAGCTGCTGGATGACCTTGGGCTAGTCACACTTCTCTGAAGTCTCTCAGCCCCACTCACCTCACAGAGTGTTTGTTGTTGGGGAGGAAGGGAAAGGAGAATGTTAGCCGCTTTGAGACTCCTTCGGGTAGTGAAAAGCGGGATATCAAATCCAAACTCTTCTTCTTCTTCTTCTTCTTCTGACCCCTCGATGCTGTGCTGGCGCCGGAAGCTGCAACCCCCCCTTCAATCGCGTCTAGCTGGCTTTGCTTTGTCTGTGCCTAGCATCCCTTACCCTCTGCTCCTCCTCCTCCTCCGTGGGAGAGAGCTCTGGCGATGGGCTTTGAGAGGAGTCAGATGACAGAAGCAGCTGGGGCTCCCTGTATCTGAGCAAGACCTCCTCTCAAGGAGATTCCCTCCCCCAATCCTCCCCCTTAGGAGGATCTCTTTCCCCACTCTCCCCGCGAGGAGTACTCCCGCCCGGGCTCTCCTCATGAGTAGGAGTTCCTCCTGGGCTCTCCTCACGAGGAGAAGGCAAATCCCTGACAGCAACAATGAAATTTGGGAGCCCAAGGTATGCCACTGCTCTCCTCCTTTGCTTTCAGGCCATGAAAGTTGGAGGCCACACAGAGCTTGAGGAACGTATTCCAGGTAGAACTGAGCACTGGCAGATACAAGCAGATTCAATTTTTTTCTTTAAAAAAACACACAAACCTTTCCAAGTGAGGAGGAGCTGGACCTGAGCAGAGAGGACAGGGTGCTTTGAAAGTATGGAGCTGTGCTGAAGGGGTGGTTTTGTGTTTGGGCTGGGAGAAGTGTGTGTGTGTGTGTGTGTGTGTGTGTGGATGGATGGTTGAGTACTCTGTGGAAAGAAAAGATATGCCTGGTAGTGATGATCTTAAAGTTCACTTCATTTTCCCTCTCTTACATTCTGTAGGTGATGTGGCACTGACCCCACCCATTGCTATCTCCAACATGTGTTCCCCTTGTAGATCCTCTTGGAGGAACATGATCTTTAATGATAGAAGTTTTGCCTACCTCTGCTTCAAAGTTCTACATAATGGCGTGGTTATTCAATTTTGCATCTAACCAGAGCAGAATATAGTGGTACTATTACTTCCCTTGATCTAAACGCGATACTCCTATTGATGCAGCCCAGAATTGCATTGGCTTTTATAGCTGCTGCATCACACTGTTGACTCATGTCAAGTTTTTGGTCTACCAAGACTCCTAGATCCTTTTCACATGTACTGCTCTCAAGCCAGGTGTCACCCATCCTGTATTTGTGCCTTTCATTCCCCCCCTTTTTTTTGCCCAAGTGTAGTACTTTACATTTCTCCTTGTTAAAATTCATCTTGTTTGCTTTGGCCCAGTTGTCTAATCTGTTAAGGTCATTTTGAAGTGTGATCCTGTCCTCTGGGGTATTAGCCACCCCTCCCAATTTGGTGTCAAAGAGATCTGATAAGGCAGAATAAGTACCATTTATACATGGGGGGTGGGGGTGGGAATGGACAACATAAACCTTTCGATTAGGCTTCTGTGCGCATATATGTGGAAGCCGAGGAGCCCAGGGTGGTCCCCCCAAATGCTGTTGAACTACAGCTCCCATCATCCTTGACCGTTAGCCCCATCAGCTGGGGCTGATGGGAGCTGGATTTCAGCATTATCTGGAAGGTACCAGGTTGGCTATCCCTGACATAACTCTTTAAAGGGAGCTGGGATTCTACCGATCAGCTGCTGGGAAAGGGGGAATCAGACCCCAGCTCCCTGCTGAATACTGGAGAGGTGAAATTCTGGCCTTCAATAAAGACTTACCCATCACACAACCTCAGGTGCTGCAATTGCAGTGTGTTGATCGAAGCCAGATGGTTCTCTCTCTCACACACACACACGCCTTTTGATGTGATCTTTTTTTTTTTTAAGTATCCAAAGCTCTTTCTGACACATGTAAGATGAAGACAATGTAGAGGCCTCTCTTGTCATTCAGTAACCAGTAATATCGCTCTAGTGGAAAGACATATTTTCAATCTATTTGGTAAAAATCAGAACGAGAGAGAGCGAGCGCAATTTGAAGCGCTTTGTTTCCAAACTGCAAGGCATTGAAAATTGAATTCTACACAGAATGAAATATGTTGATTATGTGGAGTGGAAAAAAAGAGGTTGAGCGTTTAGTCGTGCTAGGTACCTGATAATGCTGCAGTAATTTCCTTCTTTCTTTTTTTATTGCAGTTCTCGAGCTGTCCAATTGAAGTAAAAACAGTCAACAATGACTATTGCTCATTTGGTTTCCATTGAATATCTGACCAGGGAAATCTGTTCTCTGCATGCACGTTAAAAAAAAAAAAAAGTGGGGGAGAGAGTAATTTGGCTTTGCAAAGAAAATACGTAAGTGCCCTGAGCCAAAGATAAACAGCAAAATGGCAACTCTTTGGTTATCATTCAATGTCATTTCTGCTTTGGCTGCAACCCCACACTAAAAGTCAGATAAATTATTGTCCAGTTTTAGTTCAGTGGCTGGAAAATAAATTACTTGTACATCTCTTGCGAATTAAGTTATCCCTGTGCATGCATATAAATCATACAGAAAGGAAAGAAATTATCCCCAAAATGTTCACAGACCCGTATTCTTCTTTCGTAATAACATACATTTCATCTACTGGAATTTAAAATTGGAGTACAGTTAATATGTTTCCAAGATGACTTTTTATAACACTCTGGATTATTAACTGCTTGAAATCCTGGCCATGATACGAGACTGCCAAGTTACATATAAAATTCTTAAAACTGTATGATATATCATTTCAATGCAGAAGGAAATTTTATTTTGATATACCTGATTCGTTTTGATGACGATCTGATTTCTGTCTTCTCTACCACTTTGCCATGATCAGTAACTCATAAATGAAATGGGGAAAGGCCAAACAAATTGTGGTTGTCAAGAGAATCTTCAAGAGTATTGATTACATTATTTCAGTTTCAGATACAATATAAATCTAATCTGAACAGAAGCTACTGAAGTCAGTAGAAATACAAATGCAACCCAAAACACAGCTTTACATAAGTTCTGCATAAGAAATCGCATGTATCTCATACATACATTTCCATGTGCGAAGCATTTTGGCACTTATACCGGTATATTTACTGCACACATGCACTGTGGGAAGTAATGCAGAAAGGCACAAGCATGCTTTGTCGTGCTTTTATAGAGTTACAAGCTTGGTGGGTCAGGGAAATGCTGGCAAAACATGGGCAACGGGAGTTTGCCTTCCACTTCTCGATGCAGCTTCCTCAGAATCTGTTCCGGAGGGTTTGGGGACCCAGCAAGAGCAGATTTTGAGAACATGGGGAAGCTGTGGACAAATTTGCACCAAAATGCTGGTGGGTTTTCATGAGCATTAAACACACACACACACTCATTGCTGCAGAAATGTGTTGAACTGAATTTAAGGTTGCAAAAATGAGAAACTGAGGGAACTGAAACTGAAAGATCCTTCCATCTTTGTTGTTGTTCAGTCGTTCAGTCATGTCCGACTCTTCGTGACCCCGTGGACCAGAGCACGCCAGGCATGCCTATCTTTCACTGCCTCCCGCAGTTTGGCCAAACTCATGCCAGTCGCTTCGAGAACACTGTCCAACCATCTCGTCCTCGGTCGCCCCCTTCTCCTTGTGCCCTCCATCTTCCCCAACATCAGGGTCTTTTCCAGGGAGTCTTCTCTTCTCATGAGGTGGCCAAAGTACTGGAGCCTCAGCTTCAGGACCTGTCCTTCCAGTGAGCACTCAAGGCTGATTTCTTTAAGGATGGATAAGTTTGATCTTTTGGCAGTCCATGGGACTCTCAAGAGTCTCCTCCAGCACCATAATTCAAAAACATCAATTCTTCAGCGATCAGTCTTCTTTATGGTCCAGCTCTCACTTCCATACATTACTACTGGGAAAACAATATCTTTAACAATACGGACCTTTGTCGGCAAGGTGATGTATCTGCTTTTTAAGATACTGTCTAGGTTTGTCATTGCTTTCCTCCCAAGAAGCAGGCGTCTTTTAATTTCATGACTGCTGTCACCATCTGCAGTGATCATGGAACCCAAGAAAGTAAAATCTCCATCTTTACCCCCAAGTAAATGGGTAGTGGATTGCAACCTAAGAGTTATATGCACCAACTAAGAAGAGCCCTCCTGGGCCAAACTAAGGAGAGCCCTACTGGGCCAAACTGTTCAGTCTTTTGTTTCCAACAGTACCCCTCCCAATCCCACAGGGAAGAATGCTGTTCCCCACCAGTTGCTCTGGCAATGGAATGAATAGCAGCCACTTCTGAAATACCTGTGGCTGGAATGGCTATTTATTGCATGCTATATGTAGACAGGTATGGGCAGATAATAGTAATTAACCTCTTTATGCATGCTTGCACATGGATGATGGTCACACTCACACACAACTTTTAAAGATTTTATCACTTAAAAGACAATGTGAAAACCCCCTTTGGTTAATCTTTGCTGCATTAAAAAAAGTTTCCAGACCTTTCTACTGATTTGAACTCACCGGGGGTGGGGGGGGTTATTTGCTTCAGTGACCAGATTATTGCCTTTACCCCGATGCCTCATTAAAATGTCTGGATTTGAGTCACACATAGCTGATGAGCCAACATTGATTCCCTCTAGTTTACAACATGAATGAACATTTTTTATTTGGTAACTGATGTATTTTTAAAAGCCTATGGATTGCACAGAGGAGCAGACTCCTCTTAAACCCTCTTCCTAATTTGGATTCACATCCTTAGCATTAACAATTCAGTGTTATCTGTCTTATAGCACTAGGTTCAAACACTTAAAATGCAGGTCTGTCTTCAAAAACAACACAATTAGAAAATCTTCCACTCTGTGACCCAGACTACATCCTTGTGAAAGATTTAAGTTACATGGCTTTGCCTGTTTGAGCAGCATGATTTATCCTCTCAATGGGGCTTTTAACATCTACTACAGATTATGCACAGGGACGCGGGTGGCACTGTGGTCTAAACCACAGAGCCTAGGGCTTGCCAATGGGAATGTCGGTGGTTGGAATCCCCGTGATTCTCGGGGTCGCGGATGACTCTGGGGTTGCGGTGCTCATCTCACTTTATAGCTGAGGGAACCAGCGTACAGCTTCTGGGTCATGTGGCCAGCATGACTAAGCCACTTCTGGCGAACCAGAGCAGTGCACGGAAAAGCCGTTTACCTTCCTGCCGGAGTGGTACCTATTTATCCACTTGCACTTTGACGTGCTTTTGAACTGCTAGGTTGGCAGGAGCAGGGACCGAGCAACGGGAGCTCACCCCATCGTGGGGATTCGAACCACCCACCTTCTGATCAGTAAGCCCTAGGCTCTGTTGTTTAGACCACAGCGCCACCCATGTCCATCTCTATAGTAAGTCAAGCCAAATCTATTGTGAGATGAAATATTCCTGGTTTTTTTTAATTAAAAAAACTGATAGGAGCAGCTTCAGAAGCCCAGTGGAGAACAGATTATCGACAAGCAATTTATACAGCATCCCAATGAAAGTAAAGAGCCTTTGAGACTATTCAAGGGCAGGGGGAGGAAGAGGACAGGCGACTCCTGCTGCAATTCCCTCTGCTACACTATTAAAAGTAGTTTGGCTGTTTTACACCTGGCCACCTTTGCAAGGGGACTTTGTTAATGATCCCTAGTGTGAGAATTGGTGCTGTCCACATATGCTGCACAAGCACATGCCTACTCAGATGAATTCCCTTTTTGGTTCCATGGGTCTTGCTAAGGGGGAGAGAGTCACAAGTGATTGCTGAGAGAGGGTGACTGGCCCAAGGTCACCCAGTGAGCTTCATAACCGAGTGGGGATTTGAACCCTGGTCCCCCTAGTCCCATTCCATGGGTTGAGACAGCTTGTACCTGAGTTTAGTGTAATGAGTGGATGAGCTTCTAAACAGGAGTGAATGGCAGGCCCCCCAGCACAGGTATCACTACAAGTTACTGGCAAGTTACTGGGATGAGATGAGGTGGCACAGATATCCCAGCAGAGCCAACCCAGTGCTCTCACCAGAGCATTCACAACATGCCAGCCCCCCTACCACCTCCCAGCTCTCCCTCCTGTACCACAATGTCTGGTCAATGTCTCTGGATAGGATAAAATATATTGCAATGGTTTCAAAGGCCTTTTGGGGAAGCACTGCTGGTGAAAGGGCTTACGGGGAACAGCTGGTTCTGATTTACCAGCTGAGCCCGAAAGTTGGCTGAGATCATTAGATAGGAAAACTCCAGAAGGAGATGAGGTAGGCAGCTCAGGGTGTGCTCAATTTCCCTTTTCTCTCTCTCTGTCTGTCTGTCTCTCTTTCATTATTTTAGCTGAAGTTTCTCTTTGCAAACTCAACTCTGAAGAGTAAAAGCCTGAGAGGATGCTCTTTGTGATCCTCTCATGAAGAAGGAAAGCTTGTGAGGGCACCTCATAAACAGGAGCTTTTGAGCTTCCTGTTTGTTTGTTTGTTTGTTTGTTTGCCAGAAAATCAAAGCACTCAGCTGATGCAAAAAAATAAAAATCCAAACAGAAAACACTGAAATGAGCGAGGATTCTGCCAGTCCTGCGGAGAAAGCTCAGCTTAACGCGAATGGGGCTTACTGGTTCATTAGAGAGTTAAATCAGCCATCTGCACCTGCCTTATTCCCCCTGCCCCAGTTTCCTCTGTTTTGCATAACAGTTTGTGTGGGTTTTGAATGGTATCTAATAAATAGCCACACAAAAAGGGCACCAAAATTAACAAAGGAAGACACTTCTAGAAGCCACTCCATATGGGTCAAAAAAAAAACCACACACCCCTCTGTCAAGTGAAGAAGACACATGAACATTTCTTTTATCTATTTGCTTTTCATTTTTCCTTGATGAAACACACTTAATGAACTGTTTAATGCTGGTGACTGAGGGAGCCAATTTAATTAGCCACCCTATCAGAAATGTACTTACAAAACCTTGCCTGTTGCAATTTGTAATCACTTCTATGATTGTCTCCAGACAAAAACCAAAAACTAAAAAAACAACAACCCAGTGACATCCTTTCTTGGCCAGCTTTCCTTGTCGTCGTCTGCTGCTTCATGGGCCAATTATCTCTCATTTTTCAACGGGCGGAGACAGCAAAGCACCATTTCGGCTGCCTCATACAACTTGTTTAAATGCACGTTCTAGAGTTGAGCTTCTACAGAGCCAGTGTGGTGTAGTGGTTAAGAGCAGTAGACTCGTAATCTGGGGAACCGGGTTCGCGTCTCCACTCCTCCACATGCAGCTGCTGGGTGACCTTGGGCTAGTCACACTTCTCTGAAGTCTCTCAGCCCCACTCACCTCACAGAGTGTTTGTTGTGGGGGAGGAAGGGAAAGGAGAATGTTAGCCGCTTTGAGACTCCTTCGGGTAGTGAAAAGCGGGATATCAAATCCAAACTACTCCTCCTCCTCCTCCTCCTCCTCCTCCTCCTCCTCTTCTTCTTCTTCTTCTTCTTCTTCTTCTTCTTCTTCTTCTTCACCTTACAGGCAATGGGAATGTGTTTTTTGGCTTCTAGTTCAGCCCCTCAGTTTCTACCACTAACCAGCTGGATACCATGGGAAGCTCACAGCAGGGAGATAGCCACGTCCTTTTCCTTTAGCTCAGGGGTTTCCATACTGTGGCCTGTGAACTCCTTCACTCAAGTGGTCCACAGCACGTCTGTGAAGAATGGCAGGGGACAGGGGCTGTGAATGGTGGAAGCTGCAGCTGCTGCATCACTATCAGAAGCCAGGGGTCTACCCACAAGATGAGCAGGATGGACCAGAAGTGACGGGGTGGGGTGGGGTGGGGAGAAGCACTTGGGTGGAGTGGAGAAGATTAGGTGCGTGAAAGACAGAGCAGGACAAAGTGACTTGAAAGGAGTGGAAAGGATTAGGAACCAGAAAAAAACCCCAAAAGCTGGTAAATCAATAAAAATCAATAAAATAAGCAATGAAAACACAAATTACCCAGTACAGTGCATTACAGTTGCTACAACAGGAATAAAAAACCATTAAGTGGCTCATCAAGACTCCCAGGAATTTTCAAGTGCTCCATGGCGGAGGAGAAAGGATTTTGGGAGCCACTGTTCTAGCACATTATTATGAGGAGGATTTTTTTTTTTGCCAGGCAGGATGATGGGAGTAGACTGTATGCCAAGACCCTTCTGACCCCTCCATTACAATAGAGTCCTCTTTCATTTGTTCATATACAACAGTCTCAATTGTCTCATGCCAGATTTCACTGTAGCACCACTTAAATTTTTGTAATTTGGGGGGGGCTTCTTTTTCTTTTTTAAAAATGAACTAATTAATGCTGTTGCGAGAACATAACAAAAACGGAACAGGCCCCCAATGCCTCGACATGTTCTAAAACATATGTTCTGCACATATAGTGCTATAACTCAAATAGAAAGATCTCTGGGCAGGGTCATGGTTATGATCCACTGGGAAGTTGATTTCACGAACTTAATTTATTTTAATGAGCAAACCTGTTTTGTCTGGGAAGCACCAGGCGAGAACTAGTAATTATGAAAACTCTCCACTGTTCATCATGATGAGGAATATATCACAATTACTTTCATTCTTCAAAAGATTTACTGCTTCCCCTCTATTGGCTTTGCCAAATCACATCTCCTCATGGCCCCTAATCCCCTTTCAACTTGCCAAAACTTGCAGGAGCAGGTGGAATACTGCCGAATAGAGGATGTCTCACCACAGAGATTCCTTTGAAATTGACATCATAGTAGGCCCTCTATGTAAGTCTCTAAAACCAGGATGGCTGGCTCCCATACCCCACAACTGTCCCATTTTAAGTGGGACATCCTGGATCACTTAAGCCAATCCCTGCTTGGATCCAGGAATGTACCATTTAAGACTAGTTACAGGTGGGTAGCCACCCTACGCCAAACCCTACGCCAAAGGATAAATGGACATAAATCTGATATCAGGAATCACAAGACAGAGAAACCAGTAGGAGAACACTTCAATCTCCCAGGACATTCTATAAAAGATCTCAAAGTAGCTGTCTTAATACAAAGAAATTTCAGAAATAGACTGGAAAGAGAAGTGGCTGAATTGCAACTAATCACCAAACTTAAAATCATGGAGAAACCTGGTCTGAACAAAGACATTGGATTCTTATCTCATTATACATAACAAAGCTATCTTTAGCCATCTCAACCCTTGCCTTTCCCTGCAAGACTAATTGCAGCCGTTAAGAGTCGTCAACAGGTTTTCCACACCTATCAGCTGATCACTCATTCCCACCACCCTTCTGAGTAATACCCCTCCCCACTCCCTCACTATATTTAAGGGTCTGGTGACTTCCGTTTCAGTGTATGTGAAGAAGTGTGCATGCACACGAAAGCTCATACCAAGAACAAACTCAGTTGGTCTCTAAGGTGCTACTGGAAAGAATTTTCTATTTTGTTTCCATTTAAGACTGGCACCCTGACATGAATCAGCAGGGTTGCACCTGACCCCGGGGAGGCCATGGCAAGCGAAGGTCGGAAGGGAGAGCAAGCATGCTGATGTAACCACGCTGGTTGAAGTCCAGGCTGCTCCCTCCCTGCACAGGCAGACTTTAGTAATCTTTCACAATATGCCACCTTGTGCGCGACCAAACATGGGTGCCCCAAAATGAATCTTCTCAAGTATAATATCATGCCCTTTCGGCTCAGGGAACCACTCTAAATCTGGTGCTGCTCCCTGTTAGGGAGGCCAGACCCTGATGTCAGCGAGTAAGCCTTTGTGAGCTCACTGAGTATATCTCTCCTGAGGCCTGACCTATCCAGGTAGAGAGGCTGGCCTATGAGTGAGTGTCTTTAAGTCCTGCCTGCTTGCAGGTGTGGTCTTTAAGTGGAATGGAACATGGAGCTAGAACATCAGCTAGAGGAAGCAGTCAAGTGGACTTCTGACCCTCCTTCTCTTATTTTGTGAATGAAGGTCCCATGGGAAGGGTGCTAATTTGGAAGGAAGCTTCCAAAGGCATACCCCATGTAGGAAAATGGGTTGTCACTGCCAAGCTATTTAACATGGCACAACCATATTTACACTAATAGAATAGAATTTAATCAAACAGGAAATCCAAAAATCTTTCTGCCTGCCACCTACTGTGAGTGCTTACCCATAGTTGAAGATTTGCCATAGGATCATCATACGAAGTCATAAGGTTTACTGTCAAGTGATTAAGCAAGCAGTCCAACCCTGCTTATGCTGGGTTGAGAGGGGTTTTGGAATGAGTGATGGTGTCCTGCTGCCAAGTTCTCCAGACTAAGCTAGCCTCCCACTGGCTGCCAGATGTATAGAAGGGCAGGCACCAGGCCTGGTTGTAGGATTCCCTGCATCCACAGCCAATGGAAAGAGCTGAAATGGGTTGTTCTGTAACTCCGGTTAAATTGGCTAAAATGTATTGTATTTTTGACAATAAGTGCTGGAAATGTAAAGAGAAAGAAGGGACCTTCTACCACATGTGGTGGACCTGCCCTAAGGTAAAAGACTTCTGGGGGGGGGGAATTATAATGAAATTAAGAAAGTGTTGAAAAACACATTTATTAAAAAACCAGAGGCCTTTTTGCTTGGGATAGTGGGTCAGGAAATTCCCAGGAAAGATATTACATTTTTTTCTGTATGCCACGACAGCTGCCAGAATTTTATTGGCCAAGAATTGGAAGACGCAAGAGATACCAACAATAGATGAATGGCAAATGAAAGTTATGGATTTTATGGAACTCGCTGAAATGACTGGGAGATTACGTGATCAGAAGGAGGAGACGGTGGAAGAAGATTGGAAGAAATTTAAATTATATCTTTAAAAATATTGTAATATAGAGTAATTTGATTCCTTAGAAAAGAAATTTAAGGCTAACAGCATAAAATTAGGATTTCAAGTTAAGAAAAAAGATAAAGAGTAAGAAATAATGGACAAGTGAGAAAGATGTTTATATAATCAATGATGTTTAATAAATTTGGTCAATAAACTGCTAAAGATGTATTATAAGGAAATTTAGCAGAAAGGGAACAAAGGAAGTCATATAATGTTAATAGAAGATGGAATATAGAAAAAAATAATTTTCCCTTGTTTTTTTCCCTTCCTTTTTAAATATTCTATGTTTTTTAGTGTTTGTTGTGGTGTTGTTTGATTTTTATTTTGTATTAGTGTTTGTATTGTATTTTGTATGTTTTATAAAATGATTAAAAAAGATTTTTTTTTGGGGGGGGGAGAAATGGGTTGTTCTGAGGGTGGGAAGGTCTGGGGTTGAGCCAGCTCAGAGTCTGCTGTTTCCCAAGCTGGTCTCACTGCTGTCACATGACAGCGTCAGGCCTGACCCTGGACAGATCAGGGCCAATGATCCTGCCTTTTCTCCTTCCACTGTGGCCACAGTGCAAAGCCCCACTGGCAGGAGCGGGTAGGATTGGGGCCACACACAGAAACTGTCAGGATTTTCATTCTCTCCTGTGCTGCAGTGTGTGTGTGACTACTACATCACATGCTCTCTGTGTTGACATTCCATTCTTTGGAAGCTTGGGAACAGAAGGAACTTCCATGTTCTTTGTTCTGTTCTGTTGCTGTTCTCTCTTGGAGCTGAATGAGAGAGAGCCATGATTCTGTGTCTGTATATAGTGTAAATAAATATGTAGTTTAGATCTACAGGTGGTTCATTCTTCTTGCTGTGCTATGCCAGATTAGTGTGCATAAATCAAGCTGGTTTATGTTGCTGAAGGGCACACTGGAATGAAGGGACATGCCGTTTCAGAATTGTGCTTACCGGGAGGATGCTCGGAAAGGTCTGGGAGACTGAGGGGAGCCTCCGGGCAACTTCAGAGCATCGTAAATCCCAACAAATGGTAGCAGAGGATGGTTCCGATCCATACCCCTGCAAATGATTTCCTTGTGTTAAGTGGGAAAGTCTGAAGGGGGTGGTGTAAGCACATTCAGATGAAAGGGGTTAGAAGTCTTCCTGCACTCAGGAATTACCACTTGTTCAGAACTCCCAATAATGATGATGATGGTATGCGCATTCCACTGAACATACCATCTTCTTTTTCTGCCCTTCCCACTTAACACAGGAAGACTGTGGTGGAGTGGAGATGGTGGAAATTGTGAGAGGTGATTGCATCCACCAGGGTCTAGTATATGGAAATTCATCCCATATTAATGATTTCAGATAACACCTGGTCAGGTATAATGCCTGTTGAGGTCTCAGAAGTTGACCAGAAACATGGTGACTCTCAGCCTTTACTAGATGGACATGGGAGGAGGTATGTGTGAGAAGGCCTTTCTTTAAGGAACCCAGTTCCTGGCTATTCAGAGCTCTAAAGGTAAATTAAATTAAAAAAAATTAAAATAGTGCTTTGAAATAATGGGTAACATATGAAACTGATCATTGACTGCTTAATTTTTTTCCATTGAAGGAGGTTCTGCTTCTCCAACAGGGATGAAGAGGAGAACCCACCAGCAGGCTGTACACCTGAGGCATGATGTCAGATCAGAGATGGTTTTGTGCCAGGGGGGGAACAGCAAGCAATTGCTGCCACGAGACAGAAGAGGGGGAAGACAAGTGCTGGTTTTGTGTATCAGAGTGCCCAGCCGGGGTTCACTAAGCCAGATGGTAAGTAAGCATTTAATTCCATTTCCTCACTGACTCGTATATTTTCTCTGTTGCCTTGGCTCCTTGACAGATTGATTAGCAGACAGTGTTTTTATTTTGATCTTAAATAAATTCAGAGGAATTAAAATAATGAGCACAGTTATTTTGTGTTTCTTTTTTAATTGTGTAGTAATTAAGTTTTATTTTCTCTGGGTTGGATTAATGTGTGCTCCCTTGCTGTTAATGTTAATGCAAAATGAATATCCATGGAACTGAGTAGGTATTTTTAGAATGGCCCTGATGTAACGAAAACCAGAACGAGGGAGCTTGGTGCTCAATCAAACATTGTGTTATGCAATTTCTGCAATGTAATATTAAAGGTGTGTGTGTGTGTGTGTGTGTGTGTATATATATATATATATATATATATATATATATATATATCCTGTCACAATCATAAGACCATAATTCACAACCCCCTTCTCTGAAGTATTCATGCTTGGTTAGGATGTAAAGATGGGGGAGAAATTAGAATCAGTTATCACTTAAAGCCGCATTTATCAAATCTGCACTTTCCAAACGATGTGGGAACTGAAACACAGCGATCCTTTGAAATTCACACTTACCTGAATTTTGTGATGCAGTTTTCCAACCAGTGTTTACATAAATAAATACATGTGGAGGGAAGATGCATAAAAATGACCATAATAGTGAAAACAGAATTATAGCAGGAGTTTCTACTTGCAGAATTGTGCACACTAGTCAAAAACTGCATACAAAAATGTGTTCATTAGAATAATTGCATACAAAATGCTGACCAGTGTTCATGAGGAAAGGAATGTGGAGTACTGAATTAAAAATGGGAAAAATGAGAAACAGCTCCTTTCATCCTATGTTGGGACCAATTGAAGCAGAAGGGACCCCCTTCTCACCAGGATTAGGGGCATGGAAAATCCCAACATCCAGAAGTTGCTATCCATATTTTTATTTCCTCTGAAATCCCTCAGATGTATTTTTTCTAAGAAGGGAGCTAACACAGTTACCTCTAGGTTTTGCTTTAGGCAGAAATTGGTCACAGTCCCCCCAGATCTTATCCACTGTGCTGAAAAATTTGCTAACAGCTTTATCAGGACATGCAATATTGGTGAAAAATTGATGACACAACTTCATTATTAAACATTCATTACTGTTATGCAGGTCCAAGATTATGATACACACAAGGTCAATGAAAGCTCTTGTTAGACCTACTACTGCAACTTTCACGGTTAGGTAAGGAATTGACAAAATGGACTATTTCTATTTTAAATATACCCAGTCTGCATATTGACTTTGTATATTGCATTTTGGGATTTCAAATTGGGTTTTCTCTCTCATACACACACACACACACACACACACACACACACACATATTAAAGGTGGGAAAATGTAAATTCTATGGGGGGGGGGACATTTCCCAAAAGAATTTTTTGCTAAGCTTGGATAGCATTTTTGCAACACTGAAAAGTACCAAGTAATACAAAATTGAGACTCATAAATGCAGACTTAAAATCAACTTTTATGTTAGGTGCTGAAAAGAACCCATATAAAGTTATCACTTCTAATATGAGGCATTTCAGCTAAGGTAACAACAAAGGATAAAATTAAAAAGAAATCCATTCCAGAAAAGCATGGTGTTAAACCATCATTAATCTATAGTGCTAGGTATGAAGTTTCATTTTATGACACTCCCTCTATAACTTCTCATGCAGAACAATGTTGTAATAAGACGTGGCACCTCAACACACCTCATTTTTAATTTGTTTTGTTCTGAGAACTCTGCCTAGGGTGGCAAATTCAAATTCTGATATCCAAATAATTTTTTTTAAAGACAAAATTAAAAAGTACAAAGGTAAGCATGAAAAATGATTCCTCCCCCCCTTAAACTGGAACCCTTATAACATAAGGTAAAATGTTAAGTCAGTTTTGCAAAACGGTCACAATTTAATCAATGTTGCATTTGCATTTATTTTATTTGTTTCATTAAAAAAAAACAACCCAACAACCCTCAAAGTGGTTTATCTTTGTTTGTCCTATTACCTGTGGCACATCCTCCTCATTCTCATGGTTAGGAGGAAATGAGACCAGAGGGTGCCATTTTTCATGGCAGATGCATGCTATTCCTGGGTGAGGTAGAATTATCTGCTACACACACAGCCCACATTTCCAAGTAGTCTGGTGAGAAGACCTCATACCTCCTTATTTACACTGTTTTCATTTTGCTGCAACAGTGCTGTGCTAGTAATCAGATGATGGTTAATTTATATTGTGTCTTTACGTTTTGTTTTCTGAGAGCCATGGCTGAAGACTGTCCAAATTAATTATTATTATTATTATTATTATTATTATTATTATTATTATTATTATTATTAAATTTTCCTCCAAGCACTTTTGTGAGAGTAAGAACTTTCACAGGGATAATAGTTTGCAGTAATCACTATCCAACTTGATCTTAAAAACTGACATAGTCTTGTGTCACATTGTCCTCCTCCTCATCCACCATAAAGCAGCCCATCATGTAAATGATACTTTTAGCATATTTAATGAGCACAACTGTTCCTCTTGATTAAATAACACAGACAAATAATATCCTTCTTATAAAATCATCTAAAAACCATTACCTGACTTAAGAGGTAAACATCATTGTCATTCCCCCAAAGCACTGTCTTTTTAAAATATTATTACAATGAACATCTTGAATTAAAACCTAATTAAAATCTGCATATTAATCTGTGATTGATGAAGACTTTGACTGATGGTACCAAGGCACAAATGCATGCTTTGAGTCTTCTGATAATGGGGTGGAGTGTCATAATTTCAGATGTTTAGGCCTCCAGATGACCTTAGATAGGGTTGACATATTTCAAAAATTGAAAATCCAAAACACAACAAAAGTTGTTGAGCTCTTTTGACAATATCTCCAAATAATAATAATAATAATAATTCAAATTTTAAAGCTATATTTTAGGAAATTCATCAAAAAATCAACAATGCACCCAGGTTTCCCCAGATATTTTAACTGATTTTCAAAAATTCTGCTCGGACACTATTTTCAACGGACGAATCCTGGATATGTCCGTAAATTCCGGATGTATGGCAGCCCTACGTTAGGGCAAATATGCTGTGGCAACCTCAACAGGCTTCCCCCCTCCAGAACTTTCTTCAACATGTGGAAAGCTTGGCTAGGGGCTGGTGGAGGACAAAATGGTGGCGCCGGGTGAGCACATGTTTTCTCTCCATGTGTAGCGAAATGAAATAAGAGAGCTGTGATGAGTTCATGGGAGCATGTTGGTTATTTAATGACTGCTGTTCTCAAGTGATGGCTTACACAGCTTACACAAATCAAACATGATGCCGAGAGATTTCATATCACAGGTATCACTTCATTATTTAATTCTTTTTATTGCATAATTTTAATTTACAAAAAAAGAAAAAGAAAAATCAAGTTAACAAATGTCAAATGAATAAATATCTTATCCGGCCATTTACCCAAACCTATTCAAACCTATACAAAAATTTAATAAAATTACATACAATACTATTTGGTTGTATCACTTCAAACTCAACGTCTTCCAAAGGGGGCAGTTCACCTTTTCAGATCCAAATCTTTGGGTGCTGAGTTATCAACTGATGAGACACCAAGTGAAATAAATGTGTGTTTGGCCCTGTGGTTTAGAAAGCCGTAACAGGGTCGTTGCCATCTCTTTCTCCCCACCTCTCCTCTCTCACACACAGCACCATAGGCGTGAGCACAGGGTACGGAGTGATTGGGTTCCCTCAGCTTCCACGACCCGTGCGGAAGGGAAGGGGTTGGGGGAAGCAGACCGAGAAAGACGCAGGCAGAATAAAAGGGCTGGGATGGATTTGCCGCTTCTCCCTGCATCTGACTAGGGTGGTGAATGGGGTGGGACAGAAGTTGGCATGATGAGAGTGGAGGGATGGGCAGTGGCCAAACGGAAGTTTGAAACTTTAGAAGAAGAAGAGTTTGGATTTGATATCCCGCTTTTCACTACCCGAAGGAGTCTCAAAGCGGCTAACATTCTCCTTTCCCTTCCTCCCCCACAACAAACACTCTGTGAGGTGAGTGGGGCTGAGAGACTTCAAAGAAGTGTGACTAGACTAAGGTCACCCAGCAGCTGCATGTGGAGGAGCGGAGACACGAACCCGGTTCCCCAGATAATGAGTCTACCGCTCTTAACCACTACACCACACTGACTCTTTAGTTGCTCTCACACCAATAGAACAGTATATAACAAGTGTGGAACAAATATTGCCTGGCACCTGTTACAGTGCCGGTTCTGCAGATTGAAGCAAACAACTGGGCATATATGGGGTAAGGCGACCCCACAATTAAAACAGCCAGTGTGGTGTAGTGGTTAAGAGCGGTAGATTTGTAATCTGGCGAACCGGGTTCGTGTCTCCACTCCTCCACATGCAGCTGCTGGGTGACCTTGGGCTAGTCACACTTCCTTGAAGTCTCTCAGCCTCACTCACCTCAAAGAGTGTTTGTTGTGGGGGAGGAAGGGAAAGGAGAATGTTAGCCGCTTTGAGACTCCTTCGGGTAGTGATAAAGCGGGATATCAAATCCAAACTCTTCTTCTTCCCAAGCTGTTGAGGGATTGACCTTGAATGTGGGCCAGTAACAAATGGGCAACCAGTGCAGATCTATGAGCGGAAGTGTGGCGTCCAGACAGGGTATCATGTCAGCAACCATGCTGCAGCATTCTGCACAACCTACATTTCCCAAATTGGGCACAAGGGAAGCCCCACACAGAGCACATTGCAGTCATCTACCGGTAATCAACTATAATCGCAAACACTGAAATGAACAAAAGGATGATTGCATTACCAACATTTTTTTTTTTTAATGAGCTGATATCTGCATTTCATTGGGAAGACTTTTCTTTCTCTTATGTGTAACTGAAGGAGAGTCCTTCAGGCAATTAACTATATACTTTATGAGCCACATCCTCCTTATGTCTATCTTAAATTCTTTTTATTTCTCTCTCCACACATGCAAATCTATCACTCAGTTCTTTCTGTGTGTGTGTTTATGTGGACCTGGCTCAGTTGCATCCAAAATGCAGAACTGTTGTTTGATCTTTCGCCAGGAACAAGTTTCCAATTATAGATTTGAGTCTTAATGAGAAAGCAAATAGATTGAAGAGTGGGCTGTCTGCTGGTTGTGTAATCCAGAGAGACCAAACAAAAAGGATTTACCTTTAACTATGCTTTTCATATTTCACTGACCTTAGTGCTATAGCGGAGACAATAAGTAATAAGTGCATATTAAGGGAACGCAAAACATAACATACAAAACCCCATGTGAGTTATCTCTCCGCCTCCAGGCTCTAGAAATGAAGTATGCTAATTAGAATAATGTATCTGCCCCCAACTGTGTTTTTGAAGTTATGCTTATGTAATCCCATTCTTTCCTTTTAAGAGCGATTCTCTAGTGTAGGCTAGCAGGACCTTGAATATGATCCCGCTCCAGGCACCTTGGGTGTGTAAAATAGGCCTGCAGTGGAACAACACCTGGCTGCAGGCAGAGGTGGCGATTCCAGAATGAGTATCTGTTTACGGAAGCCAAGACCTGACAGATGCTTATATTAGTAAATATAACTGACTGAAATGAAGAAATCTCAATCCTGTACCATTTCCAGGTTCCTCAACACACACTAAACACATTTGTTGTTGTTGTTGTTGTTCAGTCGTTCAGTCGTGTCCGACTCTTCGTGACCCCATGGACCAGAGCACGCCAGGCACGCCTATCCTCCACTGCCTCTCGCAGTTTGGTCAGACTCATGTTAGTCGCTTCGAGAACACTGTCCAACCATCTCATCCTCTGTCGTCCCCTTCTCCTTGTGCCCTCCATCTTTCCCAGCATCAGGGCCTTTTCCAGGGAGTCTTATCTTCTCATGAGGTGGCCAAAGTACTGGAGCCTCAACTTCCGGATCTGTCCTTCTAGTGAGCACTCAGGGCCGATTTCCTTGAGAATGGATAGGTTTGATCTTCTTGCAGTCCATGGGACTCCTCCAGCACCATAATTCAAAAGCATCAATTCTTCGGCGATCAGCCTTCTTGATGGTACACTAAACACATACATAGTCACATATCTAGTATGTGTGATCTGAATTTTAAAAAAATACTTACATCTTAAAATTGCATAGCTTTGTGATGTCAATACATTTGGAAACAGAATTTGGTGATCAAAAATAAATAAATAAATCCTTCCAGTAGCACCTTAGAGACCAACTAAGTTTGTTCTTGGTATGAGCTTTCGTCACGAAATCTCATACCAAGAACAAACTTAGTTGGTCTCTAAGGTGCTGCTGGAAGGATTTTTTTATTTTTTATTTTGTTTTGACTATGGCAGACCAACACAGCTACCTACCTGTAACTAGAATTTGGTGGTGGTGGTGATTTATGAAACAAAACGAAAACTTTTTTTGAGAGAAGAATGAAGCCTCAATTCTTAATAGTCAGGATGAGTTCTCACTGTTCCATCTGCCCATGCATTATTTTACATTATTTAGTGGTGTGGATGTTAATGCATGGGGTCTTACCTTTAATGGTCCTAGGTTTCACAACAATTCTTCTCGGAAACCTGGATATGTGTCACATTCATGGTAAATGCTTACTATTATTTTCCACATTGATAAGTCAGATTAATATGATTCTCTTGACTTATACATGTTTACAATTTAGAAGATCCCAATTCTGCATGCAAATGACGACGAGTTACTTTAAAATGTTGATTTCCCCCCCCCCATCACCTCCCTCTCTAGACTCAAGTATCTTTTTCTTATTAATGCCAGGGCTGTAGCTGCAGCAAATGTAATCTTGTATTAGTGAAGTGTATCAGCAGTTCATGAAGAGATTGCATTTTCTGTACAGTTTTTTTTAAAAACAGTATAATGTGACTATCGGGGGGAAATAGGCATGGTAACATTAGCAAAATCAAATAAAGTAGGCTGCATTTAATTATTGGGTCATGGACAGATTCTTCTTACAGTTGCAGTGGAGCTAACTACCTAAAAGTATGCATGGATTACCTTTATGCTGATACAGTGGTGCCTCACAAGACGAAATTAATTCGTTCTGCGAGTACTGTCGTATAGCGAAATAGCGAAATTTCGTCTTGTGAAGCACCAACGGGGGAAGAGCAGTTTGACCGGGGGGGGGGGGGTTGACCGGAAATTTTTTCGTCTTGCGAGGCAAGCCCATTCAAAAATTCGTCTTGCAAGACAGCCTCCCGCTAGCGAATGCCTTTCGTCTAGCGAGTTTTTCATCTAGCGAGGCATTCGTCTAGCGGGGCACCACTGTACCTGTAAATGGGAAGGCAATGGAGAAATATGCAGGAACTTTACCTGTAACAGGTGGTGCCAGCAATTATAGAACATTGTGCTTGCTGAGATACTGACAAAACAAGGGCACCAAAGAATCAGAGACTTTATTCTAAAGTGATTCCTCTTTACTGTGTCTTTTAGCAGGAAAAAAAAGTGCTCATAAAAGATAACCAGCCACTCATGAAACATCATGTAGAAATATTTTTGGCTGGTAGCTTAGAGGGTAACAGGATTGACAGGTGTCTGTTGGGAAAGTTGGAGTGCTTGATCAAGTACTGTTTACATTGTTGCTTTTAACTGTAGATCTATTTTCTTATAAAGTGAAAAGGAAGGAAATTTAGTAAAGAAATCAAACTGGGCAAAGCAATATTATTTAAAGCCAATTTTCAACCCTCAAAACTCAAAATGAAATACTATTACTACTACTACTACTACTAATAATAATTTTATTATTTGCACCCCACCCATCTGACTGGATTGCCCCAGGTACTCTGGGCAGCTTCCAGCATATATGGAAACATATAAAACGTCAAATATTAAAAAATTCCTTATACAGGGCTGCCTTCAGATGTCTTCTAAAGGTTGCATAGTTACTTATCTCCTTGACATCTGATGGGAGGGCGTTCCACAGGGCTGTTGATCATAGCCATTGCCTTCCACAATGTATCTATTCAAGAGTATTTATACCCTGCCTACTAATCAATGTTCTCAGGGTGGCTCACAATATATTTGTTGTTGTTCAGTCGTTCAGTCGTGTCCGACTCTTCGTGACCCCATGGACCAGAACACGCCAGGCACCCCTATCCTCCACTGCCTCCCGCAGTTTGGCCAAACTCATGTTAGTAGCTTCGAGAACCCTGTCCAACCATCTCATCCTCTGTCGTCCCCTTCTCCTTGTGTCCTCCATCTTTCCCAACATCAGGGTCTTTTCCAGGGAGTCTTCTCTTCTCATGAGGTGGCCAAAGTATTGGAGCCTCAACTTCAGGATCTGCCCTTCCAGTGAGCACTCAGGGCTGATTTCCTTAAGGATGGATATGTTTGATCACAATATATTTAAAACACAATAAATTTGTGATACAATAGTCACTAAAGCTGGGCAGGGCTGTAATATAAGCCCCCTCCCCTTGTTTTCTGATGTTCAAAAAAAATTCCGTTCTGCAACTGAATGGCCTGGCTGTTGAAACAGGATTTGCCAGGGCTTATCCAGATTCCTCATGCAGTGCTCTTTCCAGGCACAGGTCTGTGCTTTAAGGCCCCATGTCCAAGCAGATGGTTTGGGCTTTCTGTTTTGTCCTGGCACTTTCCCCAGGGAAACCAGTCTTATACCGCTGAATTGGAGCAAAATGGCAATCCATGAAAAATCCATTTGCTGCTTGCTCCGATTCAGCAGTAAAATGCAATGCTTCCCCAGGGACAGCACCAAAACAAGGAAACCCCACTCAGACCCACAGTACTTTGTGTCACATAGTCCAGGACATCCCCACTGGGGGGCTGCTGCTGCTGTCCCATACAGGAAGGGACTGGTTAGAACCAAGATGCCTTCCTCACAATTCTCAGATGTTTCAACTGCCTTTCCTCATTTGCTGCTGCCTCAGTGCCATTTATATATTTCCCATACTTAACATGAAAATGTTTAACATATTCACATAATAGCAGCAAGTCAGCTATACACCTTAATTTTAGCTCACCCCCCAAAAAAGTATGACAACATCACCTCCCTGTTCTGCCAAAGACAGCAGCTCTTTGGGATTCAGAAAGGCAGTTGATCCAATAGTCCAGAATGCCAACTCTTTCCTTGAGTGGAAGAGGCAAAAATGACCTACAGATGGAGTCAGGGACCAGTTGATACGGAAGACGGCAAACAGCAGAAACAGCCCCTCTGTTGAGCAATTCCTCACAGGCCCTTTATTCATCATTGTATTTTCTGATTCCCCTGCAAATCTTTGTGTTTAGCATTTAACTTTGACACCTCATTCTCACATCACCAACAGCGGAGTGCCCTCACAGCTTGTCTGAAGACTACCTTTGAAAGTCACCCGGCCCTCCATTTAACGATATTTCACAGGTCTCCATTTGGAAAGTTAGAAATCTTCAACTGTATAATTATTAAAAGTTGCCCTGTTCAACTGCAGACTGCTAACAGTCACCACCACGTCATCTGCTAAACCACAGCCATTGTCAATACATATTTCCTTTTTTAAAAAAATGCCTCATATTGCCTTCTAGAAGTTAGATAAGTCTGGACTTCTGTGGGAGAAGCCTCTGCCAATGCTGCCAATATTTCCCAAATGTTTGCCCTTGTTGTATAGGCAGCACTGTGTTGCGTCTCCGTGGAGATCACAATGATAAAGTCCCATTAATTCCATCCAATTTTCTTTTGACTTTTGTGAGTTAATATCTTAATCATATTTGTTGTTCTTCCCATGCAAAGGTTAATTAAAGCAAGGAAAGCAAAATGTTTACTTTTATACCACTTATCAGCCTGAAGGCCCCCCAAAGCCCTATATTAAAATATATAAGCAGAATATGAAACAAAGTTCAGTTGATCAAATAAGAACAAGATAAAATAGCAGGAGACAGGCCAAGAGAAGCAGGAACAAATCACTTGCCAGAAGGGGGAAAGCAAACACCTGTCTTTTCCTAACACCAAATATTTTGTTTGCTTGAAATTATCTCCAGGAAATGAAATCATCATCAAATCATACACACGTTACCTGTGTGTTCCCTGATTTGGTGTGTTGCACACTACACATTTAAAGCACTATGATATCACTTTAAAAAGTCATTACTTCCCCCAGAGGGTTCTGGAAGGCATAGTTAGTTATGGGTGCTGAGAGCTGTGGGGAGAGTCCTATACCTGGCCCAGAGGTAGAACCCCCTGCAAAGGGGGAATGATCGTTAAATCACTATAGGAAAACTGACTTTTCAAAATGGAGCACTGGACATTTGCTTGGGGGCGGGGGAATGCCTCTTTAAAATGGTGGGCGTGGGGGACAAATATAAAATGAACATTTTTACATGGGGGGGGTGTACTGTATATATATATAACAGAAACCTGATGGAGTAGGTAAAACAAGTGGGATACAGTTATCTCTGGGTTCAAACTATACAGGAAGGAAAGGACCATATCTCAGGGAATAGTCAAACTGGAATTTTTAACAGAAATGCTCTGGGTGGGAATATCAGGCCCCAAAAGTAGCTTACTACATAGGGCATTACATATTATTGCCCCCTTGAACCTGAGCTAAGCGATGGTGTTGAAATAGAGAATGAAATCAGGGAGCTATCAAAGGAGAGAATTGTGGTAATGCAGGGGTTGGGGTCCTCCACCTGTCTTAGCCCAAGAAGGCCCTTCCCCCCAAATTGTGCCCACCTGTCAATCAGCTGACTTGACTGATAGGTGGGGGTGGGCATGGTTCAATCCTGGTGCATTGCTTTCGGGGAATGAACTGGTGAAGCAGACCCTTTCCCCACTTAGTTTAACTTTGGCACATGGGTGACACTACCCACCAATTAGTCACATGATTTCCTCATGATGTCAATGGTTGACATGTGATTGGCTCCACCTGCATGTCAGAGTTGGCCAGAGTTGGCCCACTAGCCCAATAATATTCCCCAATGACATCGGTAATGGGTGATGCTGGTAATGGGCAATTTCTAGATACCCTAAATGACTGTGACGTAGAACTGTTGGTCATGGAATGAATCAGATGGAAGTGACTTTGTGCTTAATCCAAAATGGTACCCAGAACCTGGTCTGAGGCACAAATGTTGTTGGTACAGATCTGACACAGTTACAACAGTAAAATCAAATTTAATCTATACGTAAGTGGGAAATCGCCAAGGAAGTTGAACACAGTCATGATTAATTTTAAAAGGGAAACTTCTAAAAATAACAACAAGAAAGGAAGTTGGGACACAAAGTGAAGATGGTCAGTACTTTCCAGAGCATGGGATTATTTGAAACCACAATTATATTGTGGCTTAGGTGGGTGGAGGGAAAGAGACGGGAGGAAATATTTTCTTACTTATTAGTGGTGATTGCTTTCGGTTGTGCATTTGCAACATCCCTCTCCTCCCCTCAGTGGTTACCTGCTAATTATTATTATTATTATTATTATTATTATTATTATTATTATTATTATTAATTCGTACCCCACCCATCTGGCTGCGTCTCCCCAGCCACTCTGGGTGGCTTCCATCAAATATCATTACACACTGTTGTATCCTGAAGTATCTTCCTTTGCTTGGGGCAATTTCTTTATCACAGGATTGGGTAATACAGTGGTACCTCAGGTTACATACGCTTCAAGTCACATGCGCTTCAGGTTACATACTCCGCTGACCCAGAAATAACGCTTCAGGTTAAGAACTTTGCTTCAGGATAAGAACAGAAATTGTGCTCTGGCAGCGCAGCGGCAGCAGGAGGCCCCATTAGCTAAAGTGGTGCTTCAGGTTAAGAACAGTTTCAGGTTAAGAACGGACCTCCAGAACGAATTAAGTTCTTAACCCGAGGTACCACTGTACTGCTTTTATGGTAGAATTGTATTATAATTTCTACCATGTGAATTGCTTTGAGACTTTTTTGTTAAAAAAAAAAGAGCAACCATTAAGTGAAACTGGTAACAGCATAGCTAATAAAATGTTGTGTACTTTTGTGTTTTTATAGTGTAAAATGCCCTCTGAGTCTCGGATGAGGGGAGGTATGGAAATTCAATAAATAATTAAATAACAATTTGTAGGGTTTGTTTTTGGGGACACGGGTTGTACTCACTGCTATGGAGTACCACCAGTACCGACATCTATTTTTTTTACATATATATTTTTACATAGACAACATTGCTGATTATCACATTATTACAGACAACCCAAATACTTAAATAAGCAGGAAGAGATTTGTCTGACTGACCCCTACCCAGTATAGTACTTCCAAGAATTCCCCCCCCCCCGCATCCCAGCGTGTCTCTGTTTCATTGCCTGAATAAATTTAATTACACACTCAGTTTCACTCAGTCAGTCTCAATCACGCTAAGGCTCCAAGACTGAACCTACCACCTCATAAGTTAAGTTTTTCTGAAATCAATGACATTCTTAAATAAGTGTTTTTTATTGTAGCCTTAAGTTGATGAGATTTAATGGAACTATCCCAACACTGATGAATGTTTTAAGGGACAAAAAGAGTGGGAAGTTCTCATGCACAAGCACTGCTTCATTTCAGTGGGAGAATCACCATGGTGCTCTTTGGCTGCCCCGGGAGAAGCGAATGAAGAATTTAAGGAAACGAAGTACATCTTTCCCAAAGCAGCAATGAAGAGCAAATTGAAACTCATCAGGTTTCTGCATTGTGTTGCAGCTGTACTGAATTCCCCAGCTCTGCGTTGTAGTCCCCTGGCAGCCAAACACCTCAACAACATCAAAAACCCATACTGCACACCACCAGCAGGGCCCCTGTTCCTTTCATCAGATAGGTTCAAAGATGCTGCACACAAGGCCACAACCCAAACCCAGTTTTGTCACAATCGCACAGAACAGGAATCGGGAACCTGGCGTTGCCCACATGTCTGCATCCACAACACCTATCAGCCATGACCATCTAGCCTGCTAGTTGGTGCTGATGGGAGAGCTCCCTCTCTGCAATACCAGACAAGAGGGAAGGTGTTCTGCAAAGCTTTGCTATTTCTGTCCCTAGAGGCCGGGGAAACCAATGGCGAAGCTGCGTGAGCCAATGGGGGTCATGCCCCTTGGGAGGTGCTGCCTCTCTCAGCTTCATGGGGTGCAGATGTGATTTAATTTTATTTGCTTACTGCTGCTGCAGCCAGGTTACTTATAGCCCAAAATTGGAAAGGGGAGAAAATTCCGACAATTCAAGAATGGTTGATTAAATTAGTGGAATTCATGAATTTGGCTAAGATGATGGCAGCAATTCGAAATATATCCAAACAAAGATCTAAGGCTGAGTGGAAATATGTGGAAGACTATCTGAAAAAAGAAGGTATAAGAACGGATTTGGTGATTTGCTTAGATTGAGATATATGTGGGGAGATTTATATGAAAATGTGAGCTATTTATTTAGTTATATATTTTTCAATCATTGTAGAAGGTATAGCAAGTTTTGTTTCATTATTAAGGGAAGCGATATACAGACAATCGGAAGTCAATTTTTAATTGTTATTTATAATTCTTTGCTTTTTTCTGAGTGTTTTGTTTTTTTCAAATATTATTTTTTGTGGATTATAATGTCTAGTTTATATGTTTTTTTGGGGGGTTGTTTGTTTGGTTATTTGTTTCTTTTGATATGGTTGTATTCTAGAAGTCTGAAATTAAATAAAGCTATTTTAAATTGGAAAAAAAGAAAAAAAAAGAATTTTATTCGCTTACTTGCGTATCCCATCTTTTTCCAGTGTGAAACCCAAGATGCCATACATGTGGTTCCTGGGAAACATCCTATCCTGGCACGGACTAGACATAGATCTGCTTAGTTTCCCTAGCCCTGGGGCTTGTCCACCTGTAAAATGTCCCCTGAAGTTTCTCTTCCCACAGCTCCAATATCAGCAGTGAGCCCATCTGGAAAAGGGGTTTTGGGGAGAATGACTTTAGGGGGAGAGACAAGGGGCAGGTCCTACAGCCTTCCATCTAAAGTGAGATGGGTGGAAGACTAGAAGAGAAAGGGCCTTCTAAGTGAAGGCAACATTGCTGCAGAACAAAGCTCACAGAGAGGACCCCCCTGGGACCCCCTTACTGTCTTTTCAGAACCATGCAATGACTTTCCCAAGCTTTTCGATGCAGTTTTCATCTCCAGTGCCTATTTTCTGCTGCTTCTGTGATTTTTGTTGCTTCTGGCTTACTATATTTTTTGTACATACATTTAAAAATGCTATCCTTTTTTTTGCAAATCCCCCCAAGGATAATAATTGAAGGGCAGTATAAAAACACATATTAGATACATAATACATGCCGCTGTAGACCTATTCATCTGCCTACATTGCATTGCAGTTTTGCAATCCTGTGCTTACATTATATGAAACAGCAGCCTTGCAATGTAACGAGAGAGAGAGAGAGACCCAAACTCTATAGTCACTTTCTGCCTGCTCTTCCCAATTAAAATATTATTTCATTGTGCTTTCGTGTCATTTTATTTCCCTCCAGTTTTGTGTCGATCATTTCCAGACACTAATTGCTAATCTCCAATTAGGGTGTGTGTGTGTGTGTGTGTGTGCTGAGGAGTCATGGCTTGCAGGTCACAGCTTCATTTGCTGTTTGGCTTGCAATTCCCACACCCGCTTCCTTGCATGCACACTGCAGTACAGTGCAGGATACACACAAGTCTCTCTGCGTTGTCAGGAGATTAGGCATTCATGCCACTTCTAGCTTGTGAGCTTCATTGTTTTAGCAGAAACAATGGCTTGCGGTTTTTGCAGGCCGCCACAACATGGCGCAGAACAAAAGGGCACCGTGTTGCACTGGCTGAATAGATAACATGTGTCAATGGTGTAAAATAGAGTGATTTACTCTAATGGAAACATTTGAAGTTTCTCAGAGTCACTTATCAGAGCCCAGCAGCCTATTTCATTAGCATTTTCATTTCCCCCCTCCTGTTGTTTAATTTAATCTAAGCAAACACAAGAAAGTTCATATGTGTGTTTTCCTCTCTCTGTTCCCTTTCATAAGTTACATAGTCTAGGAGGGCTGAAAAATTCAAAACTAATTCCTTTGTCTTGGGCTGGGTTGAGTTACCTCTCAGAAAATGTAATATGCAAATGGAAGTGGCTGAGTCACTTCAGAGGTAGCTGCTGCCGGGTTCCTGAAAAGACAGTTCGAAACATCCGCAGACGTTTGACAGAAACACAGTCACGCTGAAATTGCTTAGGAAGGGTGCCCCAAATCCAAGCAGAAGGAATGGAAAAGAATGAGACTCAAATGTGCCGTAAGGAGGAACTGCAGAAACCAAAAAGTTTATGTAAGCAGATGGCCCCAGATGGCTCAAGCTTTAAGGGAAGCCACAGGCTACACAACAAGTCAATACCTGTTAAAAACATCGATGCACTGCATCATTTTTTAGATGATAATCTGCCCCATTTTGAATCTGAAGAATGCTGAGGCATGCCAAGGAGTCCAAGGCCACTCAGTAAATTCACTGCAGTGAATTCTGAAATGGAAATACTGTAAATTCTTAAATGGAAATAAAAGTTAAATAATAAAATATCCCCAGAGCATATGCAGAGTGCATTCTCCTCACCTTGGAGCAATTGCATTCCCTCCCCTCCCCACATACAGTGGTACCTTGGTTCTCAAACTTAATCCGTTCCAGAAGTCTGGTCCAAAACCAAAGTGTTCCAAAACCAAGGTGCACTTTCCAATAGAAAGTAATGCAAAACAAATTGTTTCATTCCAGATTTTTCAAAACGAGCCCTAAAACAGAAATTTAACATTAATTTTACTATCTAACAAGACCATTGATCCATAAAATAAAAGCAATAATCAATGTAAAATAAATAACACAGTATTGTAGATGATAAAAAGTAAAATTATTTTTTCTTACCTGCACTGATAGTCTTTGTTTGGATTGCTTTTATCCAATCACACAATCAGTCAGTAGCTGAACTGGGTTCCACACAGTCACAAAGACAAATGAACTGGAAAAGCCTCAAAAACAAAAACACAAAATAAATAGCAAAAACAAAAGTGCTAAACTTAATCCATCCTGGAAGTCTGTTTGACTTCCGAAATGTTCCAAAACCAAGGCGCAGCTTCTGATTGGTGCAGGCGCCCCAGAAAAAATAGTCAACAACTGCATCAGACATTCAGCTTCCAAAAAATATTTGAAAACCAGAACACTTACTTCCAGGTGTTCGGCGTCTGGGAACCAAGGTACCACTGTACTTTGAATTAAGAAACAAGTATACTGAGGGATGGCCTACCTCCTAGAAAGACCAAAGAGCTGAAGCACCTTAGAATGAGCCTGATCTCACCTCCATTACCAGCTAACTACAACCAAGAGCACACACTGTTTTCTCTTCATGCAAACTCCAGTCCTCATTTCTCCTCTCGTTCTCTTTCCAGAAACTCTCTACAAACGCAGGTTCTGCTGTCCCCATCCAAAGCTATCCCCCACTTTTATTCGTTTACACAAACTTTCATGGTTTATTCTAAATTCTTGTAGCCAGGAGGCTGGATATAAATCTTCTCAGTAAATACACAATGGAAGTACTACTGAGCATATGTGTCCGGGAACTGCCCTGGGCAGGGCGGGAGGTCTTGTTGATGTACCGAAAGCCCCGACACCTCCTCAGTAGTGAAACATCTTCCAGCGGGAAAAGCGACACCTCCTCCAGCAGGGAGGAGCAAGCTGGGAACAGCCAGGTGAGGCAAGAGCTTGGAGATGCTGCTGAGAGCCCTAGCATGCCTCCTGAGTTTCTTTCTGAGGGGAGCACGCCACTTCCGTCACCCCAGTTGCGCAGAGGGGTCAAAAGGAGACCGGGGAGGTGGCGCTTTGGGGTGCCTAAATTCTTATGCTGGGGTCACAGCCAGAAACCGGCACTCCCGGATTCTGCAAGTGACTAGGGCGGTCATGTTTTCACATTCTCTGCACTGTAAATACCGTATTTTTCGCTCAATAAGATGCACTTTTTTCCTCCTAAAAACTAAGGGGAAATATCTGTGCATCTTATGGAGCGAATGGTGGTCCCTGGAGCTGAATTGCCCAGGGGCCAAAAAAGAATCATACTTTTTATTTCACAAAGAGAAAAGGGGGTGTTGAAAGGACCCTGCTCAGCAGCTGATCAGCAAGAGATCAGGAGATAAGAGTCCCGGCTCCCTTTCAGCCCCGCCCTCTTGCCCAGGCCTCCATTGTTGAATGTGCTGCAGAGGGAGATTGTTTGTTTCCCCAGCGACATGTGACTGGCTGGTTAGATTATCTGTCTGGAAACTGTAGAAAAGGCTCCCTTTCCTTTAGAAGCTGCAGAAATGTGAGTTGAACCCCATAAAAATGGGGCTTTTCCTCTTTGCTTTTCCCCCTCTGCAAGAAAAGCTGCAAAACTTTTAGCTGATCCTCAAAAAAACCAGGGCTTTTCCCTTTGCAAAAGAAGCTGCAAAACTTTTAGCTGATCCTCAAAAAAACAGGGCTTTTAGAGGAGGAAAACCAGAATTTTCTTTTTCTTTTTTCCTCCTCTAAAAATGAGGTGCGCCCTATGGAGCGAAAAATACGGTAGTCTGCACCAATAAACTGTTAAAAGACAGTTGAGACTCATGCCTGGTTACTCGTGAGCAACCGCAATGCAGACCTGACAATATGCAAAGCCCCTCACCACTAAATGAAGATGCACTTCTGCCCCTGAGCAAATGCTTTGGCCATCGTTCACAGAACCCCACACCCCCACCCTGCACAAACTATTGTGAGTCTATAGTCCTTTCTCTAAAAAACAGTAAAACTAAAGCAGACAAAAGTCACTCTTGCCTTGATTCCGTCTCCTTGCTTCCCTCATTCTGGCATACATACAAAAATTAGTGACAACAACAGTAACAAAATACTCCTTAAAGTGTAAGAAGGCACTTTAAAAATTATCAATAAATTAAGGGGGAAATTGACACATAATGTATTTATCAGCTTTGCAAAAGCAAAGAAAGTCTGGGTTTAGTCAATTCCTGCATGGGATCTCTCTTTGGAAATCTTGAGTTCTGGGGAATGAAGGCTGGAAATGTGTACCTTTGAAAGAAAGAAAAAGGAATAATCCCAAGGTAAAATAACAATCCCAACATCAATTTGGGAAAATGTCGCAGAACTGAAATAACAAATGTGACTTCATTTGTACTTTGATTCAAACCAGAGGTGTAAAGCACCCCCCCCAATATATATATATATATATATATATATATATATATATATATATATATATATATATATATATATATACTATATGGGCAAGGTGATTGAGCGGGTGGTTGCTGAACAACTCCAGGCACGCCTGGAAGAAGCGGACCATTTGGATCCCTTCCAATCGGGATTCAGGCCTCACCATAGGACTGAAACCACCTTGGTCGCGCTGGTCGATGATCTCCGGCGGGCTAGGGACAAAGGTGAGAGCTAGTTCTGATGGATCTCTCAGCGGCCTTTGACACCATCGACCATAACATCCTTCTGGACCGGCTAGAGGGGTTGGGAGCTGGAGGCACTGTTATACAGTGGTTCCGCTCCTTCCTCCTGGGCCGTGTTCAGAAAGTGGTGGTGGGGATGAGTGTTCAGACCCCTGGGCTCTCACTTGTGGGGTGCCTCAGGGTTCTGTCCTCTCCCCCATGCTTTTTAATATCTATATGAAGCCGCTGGCAGAGATCATCAGGGGGTTTGGGCTGGGTGTTCATCAGTATGCGGATGATACCCAGCTCTACCTCTCTTTCAAATCAGAACCAGTGAAGGCCGTGAAGGTCCTGTGTGAGTGCCTGGAGGCGGTTGGAGGATGGATGGCGGCTAACAGATTGAGGTTGAATCCTGACAAGACAGAAGTACTGTTTTGGGGGGACAGGAGGAGGGCGGGTGTGGAGGATTCCCTGGTCCTGAATGGGGTAACTGTGCCCCTGAAGGACCAGGTGCGCAGCCTGGGAGTCATTTTGGACTCACAGCTGTCCATGGAAGCGCAGGTTAATTCTGTATCCAGGGCAGCTGTCTACCAGCTCCACCTGGTACGCAGGCTGAGACCCTACCTGCCCGCGGACTGTCTCACCAAAGTGGTGCATGCTCTGGTTATCTCCCGCTTGGACTACTGCAATGCGCTCTATGTGGGGCTACCTTTGAAGGTGACCCGGAAACTACAATTAATCCAAAATGCGGCAGCTAGACTGGTGACTGGGAGTGGCCGCCGGGACCACATAACACCGGTCCTGAGAGATCTGCATTGGCTCCCAGTACGTTTCCGAGCACAATTTAAAGTGTTGGTGCTGACCTTTAAAGCCCTAAACGGCCTCAGTCCTGTATACCTGAAGGAGCGTCTCCACCCCCATCATTCAGCCCGGACACTGAGATCCAGCGCCGAGGGCCTTCTGTCGGTTCCCTCACTGCGAGAAGCAAAACTACAGGGAACCAGGCAGAGGGCCTTCTCGGTAGTGGCGCCCGCCCTGTGGAACGCCCTCCCATCACAGGTCAGGGAAATAAAAACTACCTGACATTCAGAAAAAAACCTGAAGGCAGCCCTTTTTAGGGAAGTTTTTAATGTTTGATATTTTTGTATTTGATTTCTGTTGGAAGCCACCCAGAGTGGCTGGGGAAATCCAGCCAGATGGGCGGGGTACAATAATAAATATTATTATTATTATTATTATTATTATATTTCCAGTTATCAAAACTCTTTTGGGCTTTCTTCAAAACCCCTCTGATGTTTCTGCTGAACAGGAACCTGGCAAATTTCATCTCTCGATTTTGCATTACTTGAAATCCCTGCTAGAATTCTAAACAGATACTGCACAAATTAAATACTTTTAAAAATGCCTGATGTACATTGATGTATGAACCAGCCGTTCTTCGGTTAGGTGCTTAAACAACGGTGCTGAGCTGACAATGTAAAGTGTGTAAGTTCAGATGCAATGGATGTGCGCACCAGCCAACATCACTGTTCCCATGGCTCTCCAACTGGTGGAGGCTTCCCACATGTTTTTAAACCCTGATTTCCCAGGTGCTAAAATGTGCCCATGAGTACACAAGGCCCTCTCCGCTTTGCCTGGGGCAGAGCTAGCCTGCTTGTCCCCACCGATCCCTCCCCGTTTACTTTGCTCTTAAAGACAATGCCTGAGGAGGGCTATAATTAACTCGAGAAATCACTACCTCAAGACAGATGATGGCTGCTAGCTTAGATGGCATTGGGGAAAGGATAGGACAGATTCACAGCTATAAGCCACGAGAGCTGGAGGACTCCAGTAGCGTACAAGGCCAGCCCTGCCAGGCAACAGGGCAAAATATGAAGGGGTGATGGTGATAGGTCAAAGCAGGCACTGGTGAATGAATGGTGCAACAGGGCCTTTTCAAGTGTTGGCCCTAGCGGAGGAGGGTATGAAGCCCTCTTCGTTTCAGGAGGCCTTTAGCAGTGTGCCTCCATTGCCAGGTGCTTCTAGAGCTATGGACTGTGTGCATAATCACAGCCAATATTCATTTTTTCTTCCTAAGGAACATTGCTTAAAGCTAAGACAGACCTTTTTTTTTAGCGTGGCAGAGGAAAACAGGACTTAAAAATTGAACTTGTGTTGGGCTCCCTACTTTTCTGCTGCTCTGAAATATTATGCACATTTCTTTTGACTGTGGTCTACAAACTACCGTTTTTTGAATGCCTGACTAAGGCCAGACCTGCACCATACCACTTTAAAGAGTCGAGGCTTCTCCTGAAGAATTCTGAGATTGGTTGTTTCTTAAGGGTGCTGAGAATTGTTAGGAGACGCCAATTTTCCCCACAAAGCTACAGTTCTCAGAGTGGTTTAACAGTCAGTGCCTCTTCCCAAGGAACTCTGGGAATTGTAGCTCTGTGGGGGAAATAGGAATCTCATAACAGCTCTCGGCACCCTTAACAAAACTACAGTTCCCAGGATTCTTTGGGGGGAAGCCATGACTGTTTACAGTTGTATGGCACTGATTTATGATACTAAGGTGGGGCCTCAGTTTGGGGTGTCTGGATTCGAAGACCTTGGGCCAGTCACTGTCTCCCAGCCTAATTTATCTCACGTGAATGTTATGAGGATTAAATGGGAGGGGGAATCAAGATTGACTTGGAGGTAAGGTAAAGATAGGGTAGATGCAAAAGGTAACAAGGAAAAAAAAAGGAGGGGGATTGCAACGATTAGAGAAAAGATGTCTGTTGCATCCTAAATGCAAAACACCCACTTTCCTTTCACTCATAAAGATGAAGGCTATTGTTATTCCTTCCAGATTTTCAACATGGGGGGGGGGGGACCAGGAATCAGTGTGACACCTGTAATTGAAAGGTGCAATGGAAAACCTAGTAAACAAGGCATAATTACTGTGCTCTCTCCATAGGGGGCACACTCTATGAAGCTCAACTTCATGAGCAGATTAATTCTGCATCCTTATGCTTTTGGGTCCCATCGCGATTGCTATAGCAACCCTACAAAATTATATGTGATGTCAACTTCTGCAAACAATTTTCAGGGAAGGAAATTCTGAGAAAAATAGACAGAGGAAGGGACAGCTTTTTATTTTTTATTTTTTGAAAAAAAAAAACCTTGTTTGGAACATCAGAAATACAGGGAGCAATCCTATAGCAAGGGGCTTCCTGAGGGCAGGAACAGAGAGGGAAGGCTGGATCCTGTTCAGCTCTGTCATGTCCCCTGGCAACCCACTGTAAGTTAAGTTGATAAACAGTGTCATGTTTCTCAAGCACTATTTTAAAGGCTCATTTCCCCTCTCCCAGGCTTAGGCTGGCTCAGCTTGCAGTAGCTGCATTCTGGAACAGAGTTTAGATCTGGTGTAACTTTATGCTAGCTTAATTTACACTGGCTTGCCAGCTTTGTTTAAACCAGTGGATTTTCAATTTCAGTTATTATCAGATCTTTTTGCTATTAGAAATCAACTATGCATACTATCAATGAAATATATTTACTGCTGTGAGTACTTTTTTTTTTTACTTCATACAAATCTCCACTACTTACTTATTAAATATTTTCTTACCTCATCAAGGTCATAGACGGTTCCTACCTTGGAGGTTTTTACGGAGAGGCTGAATGGCCACCTGTCATGGACGCTTTAGTTGAGATTCTTGCATTGCTGGGGTTTAGACTAGATGACCCTCGGGGTCCCTTCCAACTCTCCAGGTCTATGATTCTATGTGTCCCCCCCCCTTTTTACCATGCAACTCAAGGTGTTCTGCATGTTATTTCCTGGCAGTCACCATCTAGACACTGCCTAGTCTCAGACCTACTTAACTTCAGCCTCATGGGGACTTTCAGACCATACACTAGGGACCACTCACCTGGGAAAGAAGCAGAACCTGTAGTTGTGAGATATTGAAGAGGCCTGATATCCATGAAGATATGGTCCACGGACCACATCTTCATGGATGGCAGAAAGTGAGGAGGAATTAAAGAACCTCTTAATGAGGGTGAAAGAGGAGAACACAAAATATGGTCTGAAGCTCAACACCAAAAAAAACTACGATCATGGCCACTGGTCCCATCACCTTCTGGCAATAGAAGGGAAGAAATGGAGGCAGTGAGAGATTTTACTTTCTTGGGCTCCATGATCACTGCAGATGGTGACAGCAAATTAAAGGACGAAATTAAAAGATGCCTGCTTCTTGGGAGAAAAGCAATGACAACCTAGGCAGTATCTTAAAAAGCAGAGACATCACCTTGCTGACAAAGGTCCATAAAGTTAAAGCTATGGTTTTTCCGAGTAGTGATATATGGAAGTGAGAGCTGAACTATAAGAAGGCTGATCGCTGAAGAATTGATGATTTGAATTATGGTGCTGGAGGAGACTCTTGAGAGTCCCATGGACTGCAAGATGATCAAACCTATCCTGAAGCTGAGGCTCCAATACTTTGGCCACCTCATGAGAAGAGAAGACTCCCTGGAAAAAAAACCTGATGTTGGGAAAGATTGAGGGCACAAGGAGAAGGGACAACAGAGGACGAGATGGTTGGACAGTGTTCTCGAAGCGACTAGCATGAGTTTGACCAAACTGCGGGAGGCAGTGGAAGACAGGAGTGCCTGGTGTGCTCTGGTCCATGGGGTCATGAAGAGTTGGACATGACTAAATGACTAAACAACAACAACAGCAACAGCAACAACAACAGCAACACACACACACACACACACACACACATATTGCATGCATTATATTTTGCATGTGGGGTGTCATGTGCCCAAAGACTGGGTTGGGATCTGTTCCATAACTGTACACTGTGTGAGAGAAGGGGTTTGTTTGCTTTTCCTCTAAAGGTTTCTAATCTCTTCTAGCAGTGCAGAGCTCCATTTCATTCATTTATTCACTTATTTTGCAGGGTCCTTCAGGCAGCTTACAAGATGGAATTCTATAGACAAATCATTCTAAATCCACCATAAAAAACAAATCAAACAATTAAAAGCAGCAATGGCAGCTTCTAAAGCTGCTACAGCCACAACAGCTTCAATACTCTGAAGGCCCTCAATTAACCAGCCTTTTTGCTGACATAAGAGCTAAGAGATTAGGCCTGGCTGGTTCCCTGAGTGAGGGAATTCCACAAAAAGTGAACCAATGTTCCTTCTGGATTGGAAGAATGTAATAATTTACCTTGTGTAATGCCTTCATGTCAACTGTGACTAAGTTTCCTGCTTCCACTTGGATACTGAAGCTTCAAGATGGACCATATCATTCTGACCACCAATAGAACACGTTGAAGATACAACACAATAAAACATGCCTTGCTTTCTTCAAGGATTCCTACTCACCAGCTTCTTGAGAGTGAGAATATTGGCTGCTCTCAGGTATTTTGGATCTCAAAAAAGCATCTATTGGATTGCATCAGTTCAAAATAAATGAATTTTCTTAGGATTGAGCAAAAATGCTTTGATTAAAGGGAGATGTCATGGAGCTTTTTTCAGATCAGGATTCACAGGCAGCTGGAAAGGATGCAGAACTCAAGAGAAATCTTTAATGAAAGAACAATATGCACATTGTCCCCCACCATCTCACAACAATAAGGTAAGGCCAGCCTAGTACCCACCAAAATTGTACAGAAATTCTATAGCTTTCTGCAAATGCTGGCAACAACCACAACCACCCATAAATCTTTTTTTTTTTCCACATGGGAAGAAAAAAATGGAGTGCAGGTTTCAGCACTCAACAATGACAAGATTTTTGCTGTCATATTTAGTCAGCTAACACCATTTTAAATGCGAACTTCAATGTGTATTTCATGCAGTAACTGATGGGTGAATGTGCATCCTTTGGGCAATAAGAGATCAGCCCTCTCTAGTAGTCTTTGTGAATGTGTGAAGAGGCGCTCATGGACAAGGATATGCCAGTCTGAAGTCTCATGCATGATTCGTGCCAGTATGAAGGGGGAGGGGGCTTCGCATATATGTGCATGCATGGGGCTCACTTTCGATGAATGCCAATGTACCTGAGAGACATGGCTGATACCTGTAATGTCTACAGGTGTATGAGGGCCCCTTCATAGGTTTGTGCTGAACAGCTAAAGAGGCCTTGGTAAACAATGCCATCTTAAAGTGATCTAGCCAGATTATTCTGAAAACCGCAGCTTTTGGCCAAAAAAAGAGAGAGAGAATGTAAGTAATCCACTAGAAGTGTATTTGTCATAATATAACTATTTCCCTACAGCAGTAAGAAGATGTAAGGTTTAGCTGAATATCCATAATACCCATGGGGTATGATTATCTACTGACAACCATCCTCCAGATTTGCCGTGCTGCTATCATGAAAAGTCTGCATTGTGCAAGATAATGGAGATTAATTTTCTAAGAGATAAAGTCAGTTTGACACCAGTTTCAGTGTGTTGGCATTGTGTGGCAATGTAATCATTGACTATTGGACAGCCAATAGGAAGTCTCACCCCAGTGGTTCAGTGGTAAAGCTTAGACGATACAATCAATGTAATCTGAGGGGCACATTAAAATGGAAATTTGGAACAACAGAAAGCTACATTTAGTGCCTGTTCTCCGGCATGTTGAGAGAGCCATCTCTGTTTCCAAAAGAAATATTCTGCTACAACTTTCAGATCACACATTTTAATTGATTGATTGTTTAGGAGGTGGGGAGGTAGACAGGGTTGGTTTTATGATTTATTGTTGATATCTCCTAACATTTCACATGCCTGGCGTGCTCTGGTCCATGGGGTCACGAAGAGTCGGACACGACTGAACGACTGAACAACAACAACAACAACAACATTTCACAACTGAAAATATGCACCTTAGAGACCAACTGTGTTTGTTCTTGGTATGAGCTTTCGTGTGCATGCACACTCTTCAGATACACTGAAACGGAAGTCACAAGACCCTTAAATATAGTGAGGGAGTGGGGAGGGGTATTACTCAGAAGGGTGGTGGGAATGGGTGATCAGCTGATAGGTGTGGAAAACCTGTTGACGACTCTTAACGGCTGCAATAGTCTTGCAGGAAAGGCAAGGGGTGAGATGGCTAAAGATAGCTTTGTTATGTATAATGAGATAAGAATCCAATGTCTTTGTTCAGACCAGGTTTCTCCATGGTTCTAAGTTTGGTGATTAGTTGCAATTCAGCCACTTCTCTTTCCAGTCTATTTCTGAAATTTCTTTGTATTAAGACAGCTACTTTGAGATCTTTTATAGAATGTCCTGGGAGATTGAAGTGTTCTCCTACTGGTTTCTCTGTCTTGTGATTCCTGATATCAGATTTATGTCCATTTATCCTTTGGCGTAGGGTTTGGCCTGTTTGTCCAACATAGAGAGCTGAAGGGCACAATAATACAATAACAGGACTCAACATGGACACTGGTACCAGAGCCTGCAAAAACTCAGATGCCAACTTTGCTGCCCACATAAACCCGGACAACACCATTACTGGTCCCAACAACATTAAACATACCATCTCAGGACTATTTAATTGCTCATCTTCCAACATTGTATATGCAATCAAATGCCAACAGTGCCCTTCAGCTCTCTATATTGGACAAACAGGCCAAACCCTACGCCAAAGGATAAATGGACATAAATCTGATATCAGGAATCACAAGACAGAGAAACCAGTAGGAGAACACTTCAATCTCCCAGGACATTCTATAAAAGATCTCAAAGTAGCTGTCTTAATACAAAGAATCACTGCCTGAATACTCTCCTAGCATCTTGCTTAGTTCAGGGCTAGAGCAATGCTTTGTGTGCCAAAGGTTCCATGTGCAATCTCGGCGGAGTGCTAAGAAACACCCTTATGGAGGAAAGCCACTGCCAGTACTCAGATCACTGAGCTAGATGGACAAATTGTCTAAGTTTGATAAAGCTTCCTCTGTCCTCATCTTTAACTCTTGTCTTGACTTGATTCTTCACTGTAGACTATGTATATGCAAATAAACCTATCAGCTCCTTTATTGCATTCATTCATCTCATGGAGGCTCTTGTCTCCAAAAGCTCGTGCAATGTAACCCACTTAAGGTGCCACAACACTCTTTGTTTTCCTCAGCAGGTTGTGACAAGCCGAAATAATATTAACCTCATTGAGAAATGGTGCTTAACCATGGAAAACAGCAGTGCTTTCATGTCCCCCCTCAATATTTCATAAAGCGCATCTCGGAACATGTTCAAAGTTTGCTGCTACAGTGAAATGTGAAATTAAATACATGCGATGTTTGCCACAAAGTGGAAACCGTGCAGCATTTCCTATAGACAGGCGAGGGAATAGTTGTGGGGAATCCGATACTGTTTTGCGGTAACTGTTATGACATTGATGTAATTTTAATGGCACTTGGTTTTAATTATAAATATGCTGCATGACTTGGAGCCAGCCAATGAGAAAAGCTGGCAAGCTCAGCCTTGGTTTTTCCACCTTACAGGGAAGAATGATCCAGATCATTAAATTTAAATGGCCCAAAGCAGGCCACTTGTTTGCTCATTTGGCATCCCCTGCTTGCAAATGGAGCTTTGCGCGGCGACGGCTTCTCTTTGCATTGTGATGTGCTGTACTTGGGATGTGCCAGCCCTCAAGAAAAGTTGATTAGTTAAAGCGGCCTGTTGCTCGTGGAGGTCCAGCAAGCAGAATACTCCTGTTTGGTCAAAAGACAAGTCAGATGACCTTGAACATGGGTAATTCACAACTGCTGGATTAACTTTCTAAAATATGGGCAATGATACAAGTTGGCAAGAAAGGAAGAACATGAGAAAGGTGACTGTGTTCAGACGGTGCACAGTTTTGCGTTGGCCAAGGTAATCTTCCTCCCCCTTGCTTTGTTTGTAGCTAAATCTGCAGCACAATTGAATTTTTTGCTCTTTGTTTTATATCCTTGACCTTCTTTGCCTACGGCTAAAGATAGAGGTTGTTGGCTCAGAATGTCGGTATATTTATATCAGCTGCTTTCGCTAAACAATTTGCTTCCCCAGTAGCAATTATTACTGGTGTATAGCAATGCAGCTGCAGTTAAAAGTTGTATCACATTTTCCTTTAAACAGAAAAAAGGAATTCTGTGGAGTATCTATGGAGCTGTATAAAGTAATGAGAGACAGCAAAATAATGGGCCAGCGTGTTAATTATGTTTGCAGCACTGCTTCCCCACAAAAGCTCCTGCATTATTTTTAAACGGTGCTTGTAAAACACACAGGTTCCCTTTTTAGAGTCACACCTGTGTTTTAAGCCAAGCAAATATGTGTATGCGCACACATGCATCAGTGTTGTTTTTTTTGTGTGTGTGTGTGGCAATGCAGTTGTGATGCTATTGGGTGAAGAAAACAGAATGAAGCGGGACATTGCTTGAATTACGAACTGAAAGTAGCCATTGCACATGACTCTTAGTGGGCTACTGCTTTGGTTGCACGTTTTTATGGCAAACATTTTTTATGGCAAAGATCAGACATGGAATCATAGGACTGTAGAGTTGGAAGGGACACTGAGGATCGTCTAGTCCAACCCCTTGCAAGGCAGGAATATGCAGCTGTCCTATACAGGGATCAAACCTGCAACCTTGGCAGTTATCAGCACATTGACAGAGTGGGGACAATACTCAGCTTGGTACCTTAAGTGCCAATCAGACTGAACTGGAATTAGGACTCCTTGTGTAATTCAGGGCTCATCCACACTTCCGATTTCCTGCTAATTTCCCATGGGAAAACCCACTGGAAACCCAAATTGCTGTTTGCTCCGATTGAGCACTAAAGAGCACTTTCCCCGGGGGAAAGCAAAGGGAGAAGAGGACGTATGGATAAGCCCTGAGGCTACTTAGTAAAGAAAGATGGAGGTTTGATTTTAAAGAAAAACTTGAGTTACTCTTAGTTCCTACACCAGCTCTAATCCTAAACACATAGTTTTCTTTTATTTCCTAAGGATACATTATCTTGATATGAATACTTTCAAATATATTTGTGATTTTTAAAATAGGATGAAAGATATGCATATTGCAAGATAGATAGAAATAGGTATGATTTACATATGTAGCTTATAGACAGTTTTCATGAGGCTCCCACCCACCCACCCACACATGGTGTGACAGGCAGGATTGGGAGTTGGCATGTTCAAGTGGTGAAGATGTACTACAGATGAAGACCCTTTTGTGACTGACTGCTCCTAAAATCCTACATCTGTCTTCACCCTAAACTATGTATTTACACCTTCTGCAGTGCAGAGATATAAAAGCCTTAGCATAATTCTACCCCCGCCCAAAAAAGGAACTCTTAAAAGAGCATTTTCTGTTAAGATGAGACTTGAGTTACAGTCTTGCAGAGCGTAATGGGATAATCAGTACAGAGTCTGAATTATCCAGATGTGAGCATTACATTATGAATCCCCAGATCTTAGCAGGGAGAGAAAGCATTTGAAACAGAGAATGGAAAAGTTGGCAGGGAAACAGATAGTAAAAGAATACACGGTCAATGAAGTAAAGATTATCATCAGGACTTCATTTCTTGCAGGAGGCTTCAATGTGGCTCTGTAAGAACATGGTTTATAGGCTGCAATAATGCTTTGAAGCTTTCTACAAGCTATGTAATATATATACACACCTAAATCCCAAAGATGTACCACTGTGTGTTTCCACTTTCTACTTAATCTCAGGAAATTCTAAACCGAGGGGAAAAAGAGAGCGCCTATTCATCCACTGCGGCTACAATCTTCCATGTAAGAATGACACTCGGAAAACTGGCATGCAGCAAGATTGTGTAGCACAGCTGTGAGTTGAAAAGACGTCTGGCTGAGAAGAGCAGCCAGCAGCCTGATATCACATACGTCCTGTAAGGCGGTACCATTTTGAGTTGCAGGTGGGGAAATGGATGGCTTGCATTCTCTCCACCCCCCACCCCCCCCCACCCCCCCCCACTATTCCTGTACTGCAACTAGTTTAACAGAAGGGTGATTGACAGTAAAGGGCTAGAGCTCTGCTCAGCCCTGGAAAGTGGACTCCATGCTCTCCATGCCACAGATGAGATTAGAAGGGGGAGGGATCTTGTGCATTTGAACATCCCTCTCCTCCCCTCAGTGGTTACCTGCTAATATTAATAAGTTTATTATTATATTATTATTATTATTATTATTATTATAATAATAATAAAATAATAATAATTTATTTGTACCCCGCTCATCTGTCTGGGTCTCCCCAGCCTCTCTGGGCGGCTTCCATCAAATATCATTACACACTGTTGTATCCTGAAGTATCTTCCTTTGCTTGGGGCAATTTGTTTATCACAGGATTGGGTAATACAGTGGCACCTCGTGTTACATACGCTTCAGGTTACATACGCTTCAGGTTACAGACTCCGCTAACCCAGAAATAACACTTCAGGTTAAGAACTTTGCTTCAGGATAAGAACAGAAATCGTGCTCTGGCGGCGCAGCGGCAGCGGGAGGCCCCATTGGCTAAAGTGGTGTTTCAGGTTAAGAACAATTTCAGGTTAAGAACGGACCTCCGGAACGAATTGAGTTCTTAACCTGAGGTACCACTGTAATGAAAATTGCAGTCCAGTCACACCTGCAGGGTTACAGGTTCCCCATCCCTTTATGATTTTGCTATTTGTGTATTTCTAAGCGCGGGGTATTTATTTTCTCTGAACTGCTTTGAGCACAAATTTGTGAAACATGCAGAATATAGGGCCTGAAAAGCAGACTCAGGGGTGCTAGCTAGCCATTTGGAGAACTGGAATTAGGGCCTTGTCCTCCCCACCGACCTTAGTTGCTTATAAGGAGGTGAGGGTGGCCCCATGAACAGGGCGATTATAGAGCATTTAGAGTTAACTAATCTATTCAATTTAAGACTATGTACCCTTGTGATAGTTCTGATGTGAGGCTGTAGTTTATAACCATTGATCAGCTGGAGTAATTTAACCCCTGTATTATAAAAAGAGACGCCTCTCCCAGTGTATGGGTGCTTCATACCATGACACATTCAGACATGAATTTTCACCTTTTTATTTTCTGTAATCTTTTTCTCACCGCCTGGACTGAATATTGTCTTTTAGAGCACTGCCTTGCAAGCCTACTGCTGATTTCTTACTTTGGCGCTAAAGCAAAAGCAAATGTCAAGCAACACGAGTCGTAAACTTGTAGATGTTGCAATATTTATATACTAATGCTTAGACGATAGGATCCAATTATCGACATTTGGAAGAGGCATCCTTTTTGCTGCCACATAATACTGCTCTCGAAAAACTGTTAGGTCCGAGAAAAAGCGGGGGTGGCGGGCATTATGGGTCTGAACTTTATAGTAATTAGTAGTAGCAATTGCTATCTTCCCACTCTCCACCTGTGAAAAGTCTCTATAGGGTACATGAATTTGATTAATGTAAAGTTGAGAACATTTGTTCCTTTTTCGGTATACAAAATCACCATCTGTGCAAAGAAGCAAAGACCTCTGTTGACAGATTTCAATCTAGGATGCCAACTTTTTTTTAATGGTATCTGACTAGGATTGTAGGGGGGGCAATTGCTACCCTGCCCCCCCCCCCCATGGAGTATACAGGGTTCTGGGGGTGGGGCAGAGTGGGTGAGGCATAAAGGTAAAGGGACCCCTGACCATTAGGTTCAGTCGTGTCCAACTCTGGGGTTGCGGCGCTCATCTCGCTTTACTGGCTGAGGGAGCCGGCGTACAGCTTCTGGGTCATGTGGCCAGCATGACTAAGCCACTTCTGGTGAACCAGAGCAGTGCACGGAAACGCCGTTTACCTTCCCGCCAGAGTGGCACCTATTTATCTCCTTGCACTTTGACATGCTTTCAAACTGCTAGGTGGGCAGGAGCTGGGACCAAGCAACAGGAGCTCACCCCGTCGCGGGGATTCGAACCGCCGACCTTCTGATCGGCAAGCCCTAAGCTCTGTGGTTTAACCCCCGGCGCCACCCACGTCCAATAAATCACGTGGTGGAAAGGGTTAAACGGCCATTCATTTAGTACACCTCACCCAACGAGTGACCATCTGTGGCTGGTGGGCTCCATTCAGCATTCTGCGTGACAGGTGGTCTTGGCCTGATTTCTATCCTGTCATATGAAAAATTACCCATTTCCCTTTTCTAATATGGTGCAAGTACTTAGAGCTCTGTCACATTTCCTTCCATCGGGATAATTGCATTTGCCAAGCTTTTACTACACTTCTCCGTTCTATTTCCCAAAGTGTGCGTCTGGGAAATCAAGCAGAAACTTAATGTTATTATTGGTAAACCATTATAATACTGACACCATGTAAAAAAGAAGCTGCTCTGAATAGCAGGGTGATGTCGCTGGAAGTGGAAGGGGTGGGAAACTAAGATGCTGCCTGGTGCTCCAGCCTGACAGAAAATGAAACTGTTTAAACCACGGCCCTAATTCTACCAAGTTCACTCGGAGTCCCACATGAAGTGTTACTATTCAAAAGATGAAAACCCATCAAGTTTGAGAGAGGAGGTGGAACATTCCTCTTAGACATGGGTAGGCAAATTAAGGCTAGGGGGCCGGATCCGGCCCAATCGCCTTCGAAATCCGGTCCACAGATGGTCTGGGAATCAGCATGTTTTTACATGAGTAGAATGTGTGCTTTTATTTAAAATGCATCTCTGGGTTATTTGTGGGGCATAGGAATTCGTTCAATTCCCCCCCCTTGAAAATATAGTCCGCCCCCGCCCCCCACAAGGTCTGAGGGACAGTGGACCGGCCCCCTGCTGAAAAAGTTTGCTGACCCTGCGGTCTTAGGTTAGGCTCCTGGCTTGCTTGTGTGTGTGTGTGTGTGTGTGTGTGTGTGTTTGTGTTATTGGGGGCAGCAGTGGAAATGAATCTCCCTTTTGCTAATCTTGGAGTGTCATTTCAAAAGGTGGAGAAGGAAGATTTCTGCTTCCTCCATTGGTTCTCTTGCATGGTGGCTGTGCCACCAAGGGTCAGGAGACACTGTGCAGGACTTCCCCAGACAGATGTGCTGGCCCAAAGTGCAGTAATTTACTTTCCCACATGAAGTAAGTGGTAGCCACAGGCTTACATGAGGATATTTAGACTTATATGAGACCACTTGTAAGACAAGCACTTAGGCTGAACATGTCCCCTGCCAGTGGCGCTGTGTAACTATTTAGCTCTATCCCCAGTATATTTTATCTTATTGCTATGGCTAGTGGCTAATACAAATGAAGAGGGTTGCCATATTTCAAAAAGTAAAAACCAGGACACCCCAAAAGTTCTTGAGCTTTTTAGGAAGACCCCGAAATTGTTGAGCTTTTCTTTCGGAAAATGCCAAAAAAAACTGATTTTTCAATTGACTTGTCTAAGATCCAGGGCAAAGCAGGGAAATCCAGACCTATGGCAGCCCTAGTTCCCTGCTCCCATGAAGCTTACAGTCTGAAAGTGTTTTAAATACACATCTGTATTTAAATATTTGTCCCTTGCAGACTTTTCAGCCGTGAAAGTTGTGGAGTTAATGTAGCATCAATCTAACACGTTAAGCATTGAGATCTAGAGCTCATACTGAGAATGAAGCCCTAAGTACTTCTGAAGTGATTCATTAAGGACCTCAACACTATTCTCTGCAAGGCTGCTATGCTGCCAGAAAACATGTTTCTGTTACTGGGGCTTGTGTTATTTAGCAGAATTTTAAAGTATTTAATAAATGGCATTTCTTAATACAAACATTTGACATCAGCATTTTGTGTTTGTTGCTAATTTTGCGGTAGATATGTTTAAAATGGGTTTTTGTTCAGTGATAGAACACATCATTTGCATCAAAAGGGTTCCAGGTTCAACCTGCAGATAGGACAGGGAAAGACTTGCAGTCCGAAACTCTACGAGTCACCACCAGTATGAATCAGATGGGCCCATAGTCTGTCTTGATAACAAATAGCTTCCTGTGCTGCATACCAGATATTAGAATCATAGAATTGGAAGAGACCACAAGGGCCATCCAGTCCAACCCCCTGCCAGCAGGAAACACCATCAAAGCATTCCTGACAGATGGCTGTCAAGCGTCCGCTTAAAGACCTCCAAAGAAGGAGACTCCACCACACTCCTTGGCAGCAAATTCCACTGTCGAACAGCTCTCACTGTCAGGAAGTTCTTCCTAATGTTTAGGTGGAATCTTCTTTCTTGTAGTTTGAATCCATTGCCCCGTGTCTGCTTCTCTGGAGCAGCAGAAAACAACCTTTCACCCTCCTCTATATGACATCCTTTTATATATTTGAACATGGCTATCATATCACCCTTAACCTTCTCTTCTCCAGGCTATTTGTTGTTGTTGTTTTGTTGTTGTTGTTGTTGTTTACTTATACCCCGCCCATCTGGCTGGATTTCCCCAGCCACTCTGGGAGGCTTCCAAGAAAAGATTAAAAATACATCAAAACATCAGTCACTAAAAACTTCCCTAAACAGGGCTGCCTTCAGATGTCTTCTAAACGTTAAATAGTTGTTTATTTCCTTGACATATGTTGGGAGGGCATTCCACAGGGCAGGCCACTACCGAGAAGGCCCTCTGCCTGGTTCCCTGTGACCTCACCAGAAGGGAAACCACCAGAAGGCCCTCAGTGCTGGACCTCAGTGTCCGGGCAGAACAATGGGGGTGGGGACGCTCCTTCAGGTATACAGGACCGAGGCCGTTTAGGGCTTTAAAGGTCAGCATCAACACTTTGAATTGTGCTCGGAAACGTACTGGGAGCCAATGTCGGTCTTTCAAGACTGGTGTTATGTGGTCTCAATGGCCAGTCTAGCTGCCGCATTCTGGATTAGTTGTAGTTTCCAGGTCACCTTCAAAGGTAGCCCCACATAAGCGCATTGCAGTAGTCCAAGTGGGAGATAAATAGAGCATGCTACTCTGGTGAGACAGTCCGCGGGCAGGTAGGGTCTCAGCCTGCGTACCAGATGGAGCTGGTAACAGCTTCCCTGAACACAGAATTGACCTGCACCTCCATGGACAGCTATGAGTCCAAAATGACTCCTAAGCTACGCATCTGCTCCTTCAGGGGCGCAGTTACCCCATTCAGGACCAGGGAGCCCCCCACTCCGCCCGTTCCCTGTCCCCCCAAAACAGTACTTCTGTCCTGTCAGGATTCAACCTCAATCCATTAGCACCTGCTGTTAGTCTGCAAATTTCTAGGTGACCCCTGTAATCATGGCAGATTTCTTATTGTCCTCTTTTATTATTTGATTTGAACACCAATTTGGGAAAATGGCTTTTATTTTTAGTTTAGCTGGAGGCAATGTATGCTAATTGTAGGAGCAATCAACTGGGAGATGAATACCTATTTAATTTTTGCTAGTGTGTTAATAGAACCTAGTTTAAGGTGGCAATACTATGGCAAGATCTGCTGGCATGAGCAGCTTAGGGTACAACAAATCTCTAGCTCAGGTGACCCGTTCCAAGCTCAGCCAGCATGAGTCCACAACCCCAGCTCAGCCCAAGGCGTAACTTGGTCAGCCAAAACTGCAGCTCACAGTAAGTCCCCCAAAGGTTTGGCTAGATTCAAATGTGTTTAGTTAAATCAGGTGATGTGGCAACCACATAAAACCATTTTAAAAGCTTGCTTTCTTCTACCAGGTTTAAGGAGAGAAGTAGGAGGAGCCCCACAGCAAAAACTTGTAACCTGGTGTTCTGGTATTAACAGAAACCATATTTAAGACAGTGTTGTGAACTATGTTCTGCCAAGCGATCGCATCGCAGTCAAAGGTTGGGGTTGTGTCACACAAAACATCACCCGACTGTGTCATTAATTTGCTTTTTTTGTAACTTTCACAAACTTTGCAGGTCACAGAAAATCTTACTGCAGTGTTTTAAGGGCCAGTGTGGTGTAGTGGTTAAGAGCGGTAGACTCGTAATCTGGGAACCGGGTTCGTGTCTCCGCTCCTCCACATGCAGCTGCTGGGTGACCTTGGGCTAGTCACACTTCTCTGAAGTCTCTCAGCCCCACTCACCTCACAGAGTGTTTGTTGTGGGGGAGGAAGGGAAAGGAGAATGTTAGCCGCTTTGAGACTCCTTCGGGTAGTGAAAGCGGGATATCAAATCCAAACTCTTCTTAAGGGAACCCCCCCCCCCCATTGCCTGAAGAGCAACACAAGTCCCTTCTCTTCCTCAAAACCAGACAGCAAAGCACCGGAGATTAGGACAGAGGTGACCAAATGATCAGGTCACTCATTGGATGAGCAGGGAGGGATCGGTAGCTCCCTTCCTTGGGTGATGTGTGTCAAGCATTTGATGAGCAGGAAGGAGCAATACAGGAATGAGCTCAGCAAGAGGAAGCTGCATGTTTCTCCATGTGGGGGTGCATGTGTACCCTTATTGTGCATGTGTCACACCCATACTGACCCCAGAGGGTCAGCCAAGGGTGAATGCCACCCTTATAATAAAAAGGTTAGCCATTCCTGGTTTAAATATTAATACAACAAACTTGTTTCTTTTTTTAAAAAAAATACAAAGCTAAGACTGTCTTAGTGTACTAAAGCTAAATTCTCCAAGCTGAGGGATTTAGCTGGTGCCTGGAAGCCAGTGGGATATTGTCCTTTTGCCAAAACACCATGCAGTCCTTTTGCCATGCGATTGTGGAATCACTCAGGGTGTCCCTGAAGACAGCAGCGAGCATTTCCTTATCTCATTCTCAGCTCAATTCTGCAATTTGAACCATTTTGAAGAAGAACCAATGTATGCATATCACTCGAGGGCAGCACTCTTCATTACTTTCCCCTTGATGACTGAAAGTGTTAACCAGCTCTACTGAAAAGCACTGTGTGCCCTAAGATGATGTGGACATCCTATCTGGGCTTGATGGCCTAGTAAAAAAAAAAAAAAAGCGAGCCGACTCTTGAAGTTGCAGTTTTCAAATCATGAACATGGATGTGTAAATCAGACCATATGCTACGAGAAACGTACCTAGCAGAGGTAATGATTAAGCTGAGGACTGAGATTAAAGGTACATCCATCTCAAAAGGTGAATCCGCTGGGATAATTGAAATTTCGGCAAAATTTAAATATGGATGCTGAGCACATTATCCGTGTGAATTACCATGTACCAGCCATTTAATTTAAATTGGATCTTCTTGCTTGTGTGTGCCATATTAGGATGCCAGTATAGTTCCTGCCCAGGCCAGAGCCCTGGCATGCTAACAAGCCATATGCAAGGTAGCCATCTGGATGAGTGCAGAAGGTCTTATCTATCACTTTCTTTTATTACTGGAGTTCAGGCATGAATGCCAATGCTTTTGTAGGCAGAATGACACCCCCCCATGCAAAAATGGAAGGTACCAACAGACTCTGGAGCTGTGAGCATACTCAGTGGCCATGAGTAGTCATAGTCTGCTGGCAGGCGTGGAGGGAGGGTAATGGAAAACTATGTGGGAAGGGGACTGAAATGGAGTATCCTGGTGGAGGGCATGGCTGGCTCTCCAAAAAGAGCAGTGACTGGAGCACTCCACAGGCACAGGCTGTTGCAGATCTCATTTGTTGGCCTGTACCAGGAGTAGGCAATGTGGTGCTCCTCCAAATGTTGTTAGACTACAACTCCCATCATCTGTCAACTGGCCATTACGGCTGGAGCTAATGGGCCACATTGCATCCCTCTGGTCTATACTGTGAATGCCCAAAATTTGGAAGACAGAAGAAATACCTACGATTCAAGACTGGCAGATGAAAATGATAGACTACATGGAGCTCGCTGAACTGACCGGGAAACTCCGTAACCAGATGGATGATGCGGTGGAGAAAGATTGGTTTAAATTTAAAGTATATTTGAAGAAATATGCACAATTAGTATTTAAATGCAGACAGGTAGAAATAGGCAGGCTACAGATATAGAAGTTAGATTAGACTTAGTAAAAAGAGGAAGCAATGATAAGGTAATTAAAATAAGATAAGATGATTAGAGTTTTAAGTTAGAATAGAAAAAGGTAAGGAAATTACTAAAGATGATTTACAAGGAAAGCAGCCAGAGAGGACGTGAGGAAGTCAATTTACAATGTTATATAGAAGATTAGACAGGTTGAAATATGTGGGGATAGCCAGCAGATGGGAACCAGTAATCCCGGAGTTCCTGCTCCCACTGCGTCGTGAAAGGGTCGCTGGCTATGATCTGAAGGTAGTTGTCGTGAGTTCTGAAGGTTACTGAAGGTTTCCGAAGGTTTTCTGCAGGAGATTCCGGAGGTCTCCGGATAGAAAGATAGGCTAAGCTAGGTAGCGGCCAAAACTTAGAAGGCCAAATAAATGCTTTTGAAATAAAAGAAATAAAAACTAAGAGACTGCAGTCAATGGTGAAGAAGCTCTCACTGCTCTGTGCGGCTGGTTTTGCTTTGGTTTCTCTCTGGCTTGTCTCGCACAGATGTTCTCTCTGGCTTGTCTCGCGCGTTCTCCACACACGCTACAGAGAGCGGAGGCTATTTATTAAGAAATCAAATATCGTCACAACATTTACAAGAACCAATCACAACCGTGTCTCTAAGCATTTCTGGGAGGGAAACTATCAACTGACCGTCACATTGGCTAAATTGGCGCGCTTTGCCCAAACGCGGAGGGATCCATGCAGCAAACTCTCTGCTGGATCCTTTGCCCCCTTCCTAACGCGGAAGGTTACCTTAAAATAAACATAAACAAACAGGTGCAGGAGCACCTTAAAAATGTATTCCCACAGAAATATGTATTTTGTTTGGTTATAATGGTTTTTATTGTTTTTCTTTTTTGTATGTAGTTGTTTGTGTGTATTGGGTTTTTTTTGTTACGTTAAAAATTAATAAAAATTTTGAAAAAAAATATTCTGTGAATGCCCATTGCTTTGCATTATGTGGCAATGTGAGGCCTGCCCTTTGGATGAATCAGGCCAAAAGTCCATGAAATGCAGCATGGTGTCAGCCAATGTCTCTGGGGAGCTCAGAAGCAGGACTTAAAAGGCAACCCACACTCCTGCTCGTTTGTCCTCCCATCTAGTATTCTCATCTGCCTTTGAATGTGTAGCTTCCACTTAGCCATCACAGCTGATAGCTGTTGACAGAGCTCGGCGTATGTATGCATTATGGATTTTTCTTTTCTGCACCCCAAAGATTTCTGCAACTTTTCAAAGAAGTGAAATATAGAATGACAACCTTGATTATCTAGCAAAAACATAATTGTATTATATTATGTGAGAAGTGTTTGGAGATGGTGTACAAGATAAACAATGAGACTGAAGGGTAATTACCACATTATTATTCTGGCAGATGTGTGTATGCCCAACCCTGGCAAGGTTTGGTCCCAAAGGAATCTTTCAAATTCTCTAGGAGCTGAATTTATGGCAGCCTGATTGATTGCTTGTCCTGTTGAAATTATAGCAGGATGCTTTCTTTCTTTCTTTGGCTATGATCTGCCCATTGACGGCGCTGTTCATTAACAGGCTGACATGCCGATGCCACATTCCTCCTCATTTTCGCAAAACGTCACAACTGTTAACAATATTTAACAACTGTGGCAGAGCGAGGAATGAGAGAAAGCTGGGCAGTTTAGAGGAACCAAGGCACTGAACGTGGATGGTATGCAGGAAACGGGGCGGGGGGCGGGAGTGGAGTTTCTCAAGCTTCTGGTTCAGGAAGCACCCAGTTTGGCTAAATGGATATCAGTGGCACACTTCACTATTGCAATTGAGGAGTTGGCTGATCTGGATGTACCTTGTGGTTGGAAGTGTTATGTATTGGGTTTAACACATGTTATGATCTAACCATCGTAGAAGCGTAGGTGGACGAAAGTTCTAATGGCAAGCACTGCCAACTGCCAACTGGCACTTATTGCTGGGGCTTTCAGAGTGTGTCTTGTTTAATATGGGAGTGAGCTGTTGAATAAACGAAATTACATTGGGCTTCTGACTTTTCCTGAATATTTAATATTGGCGACGAAGGTGGGATACATGAGCTCCCGCTAGCTACCAGAGGCCTGAGACTGCAACGCAGCACAGCCGCCTGCCGCCTCACAGTAATCGGAACAACACCGCCACAGTGGACTCAGCAAGAAGCCCCGGAAACGAGACCGCGCCTGCCGCATCTTCTCAACCACCCATAAGCGCACAAGCGACTACTTTAGGTCTGAGGATGGCCACCAGTCATAGTCGGCCACCACTGGACTTCGATATGAGCCATCCTGCAGAATGGCCACAGTGGCTCCGCCGAATAAGGAGCTACGTCCAACTACAGGGCTTCACTAGGGAGGCAGACAAGGTGGATGTGCTATTGACATGCTGGGAAGTTCACCATCACTTACTGGAAGGTCTGATGGCACCCAGGGACATAGAGGCCTGCACTTTCGATGAGCTGACACAGGCTATGACAAGACACCTCATGCCTCAGTCAACTAAGAACTACCGCTGCTATGACTTGGCGCACAGAGTGCAACAAGTGCAAGAGTCAACTAGTGAATACATCACCGCGCTCCGGGCGATTGCAATGTATTGCCAATTCACTGACATCGAGGAACGACTTCTCGAAAGGTTCATCACTGGCATGCGAGACAGCCGTCTCTGCTGCAAACTGCTGGCAAAAGATGACATCACAATGATGGAAGCAATAAATATGGCCACAGCCTTTGAGAAGGATAATGCCCACGAGGCGGCCTACAGCCCACATGCCGAAAAAGAACTCACCGCATACAGCGAGACCGGTCATCTTCCGTAGATTCCCACAATGAGGATGTCCACCAAGCTTTGGACCGATCCACCGACACCACAGCTCCCAAGCTACGAGCACATTGTCGAACCAGCGATCATCTGATCCCTTGAGGGACCTGCGCCAGCTGCGGAGAAAACCACAAGCGGCGGACATGCAGGTTTCGGGACGCCACATGTTGCCACTGTGGGAAGACTGGACACAATGGTCGAGTCTGCTGCTCCAAGACCTCCGGAGCACGACCCAAGCAACGTGTCCATGAGGCCTACATATTTAATGTAGATTTAATATTTAATAGAAAGAGACAAGCTGAAAGCAGCAGCTGCTGTACAGACCACACAAATTCAAGGTATATACACACCACTGCTTCAGCCAATCACAGTTCCCTAATGCGTGAGCAATACTTGTGTCTTCAGATAGGAATAATTTTAGGAATAATTTTATTGGCCAAGTACGTTTTCCAATATTTTCCTTCTCGGCGCCTCTTAAGATGTTGTGGTGAATGTGGGCCCGATGGAGTTGGCCGGAGGAGGGAGCGGTCTTCCCAAGCAGTCACAGGAGCATCAACAGCAGATAGATAGATAGATAGATAGATAGATAGATAGATAGATAGATAGACAGATAGACAGATAAAAACAGATACTGTTTATTGTATTCCCATCTTACATGTTTAGACTTACAAAATCTTAGATGTACTCCAAAATAATTGTGTGAAGCAGCCATTTACATCGTCGTTTATCTACATTTGTTAGTGGTCGACGGATGCCTTTCTGTTGTTTTCCTCACTTCTCCCTGTTAGGTCCCCTCTACATACTGCTCATCATTTCTTTTTGATGCATCTGCAGAGGGCAGTCCTACCAGCAGGACTCCTAGCCAGCACCCGAAAAAGTAAGGTGCAGTGTCCTTGTTTTACCTGCAGGCACTTTCCTTCAAGTGACAGCCAAAAGACAGCCTTGGGGGTGTCATCTGTTGTTTGGCTATTAGTTACTGGCTACAGCAGAACAGATGGTAGGAGGTTAGAAGGCCAGACTTTTGTAGAATCCCCAAATCGACTTTATAAAGGTCCTTCCACATAATAGATGCTATCTGTTTGATTTGCTTAACACCAGGTGTTTTACTTAGAACTGTCTCTGCACGAAGTCTGTAACTGAAAGCAGAAGGCCCAGGGAATGCTGGACACAGTATCAAAATGGGACAGAAGACTTTGATTGTGTTTTGCAAGCTTTTAAGAACGCAAGAATGCCTTTCTGCATCCAGGGCCTGTGTGGCACATTTTGCTGATGGCACAAGATAACACCCATCCCATTCCACATACCATTGAGCCCACTTCAATGGTAGCAACAGGATTAGGTTAAAAAAAAGGGTAAGTTAAAGGACCCCTGGACAGTTACGTCCAGTCAAAGGCGACTATGGGGTTGCTCATTTCGTTTTCAGGCTAAAGAAACCGGCGTTTGTCCACAGACAGCTTTCCGAGTCATGTGACCTGTTAAGTTGTGGGTGGACGCAGCAGCGACACAGTGATTTTCAGGCAGCTCTTGTTTATTCTCGGACTGGAACAGAAGTGAGCTGAAGGGCCCAGCAGCCTGCTTATATAGAACTCAGCTACAATGCAACAGTAACAACTTTCTGTAGTTACCCAATCCCTGAACGTCACTTTTCAATCCTTCATTTGCATGTGCGGACCTGAGTGAAAACTGCAGCAGAATGAACTATATACACGCACCCCTAGTGGCCTAGGGTGAGAACTTCAATACATAACATGACCGGCATGACTAAACCACTGGCGCAATGGAACACTGTAATGGAAGCCGGAGCACCCGGAAATATTGTTTACCTTTCCTGTTTATCTATTTGCACCATAGCTGTCAACTTTCCTTTTTTGTGGGAAATTCCCTTATTCCAGCGCCGTTGACAGCTATGGCCGTTTCCCAATGCAAAAAAAAGCAAGGTTGACAGCTCTGACTTGCACTGGTGTGCTTTCGAACTGCTAGGTTGGCAGGAGCTGGGACCGAGCAACGGGAGCAAAAGGATTAATGGCCCCCACCACACCTGATGACAGTGGAGTAGTCATTGGGGTGGAGGATAGTCCACGGGAACACATGGCTCCGTCCTTCAACAGAAGAGTTGCAGCCCGGGGAATCAGAACAGGTGGGAGGCTGCCTCTATTGCCCCAGGCATCTGTGACCTGATGCACTCCCTGTTGTAGTCCCGTGCTGCCCAGCCACGGCAGAGCTCAGTGGTGGGAGGCCAGCCGGCCAGCCAACCAGCCAAGGCTCAGGGGGGGGGGACTTGCCTGGAGGCAGAGTCGGTATGCAAGGTTCAGTCCAGTCTAAGCTCATGAGTATCTCGGTTCACGTAGTCAGATGGCCTGGGGGGGGTCAAGGAAGCCAAGAGTCCAAGGTCACAAAAAGCAGCAAGGTCTAGCCAGGAACAACAAATGTTGTTGCCAGCAACTGACTGAGGCTGGAAACCCTGCTTAAGAAAGCTGGAGCCAGCTGGTTCACACCAGGACCAAGAAGGCTGGTCAGTAGCAGGTGGAGTCACTCTGCCTCCTGCTCCTTCAGGCTGCTGCTTAGCAGGTAAGGCCGATTCCTGGCCCATGAAACTCCCCTGATTCTGCCAAATGGTAGGGGTGGCCCTGGCTGGATCAGACCAAACACCCATCAAGTCTAGCACCCTGTTTCCTGTAGTGGTGAGCCACTTGCCTCTAAAAGGCTCGGAAGCAAGGCAGATAGCAAAAGTCCTTCTCTGATGGTATACGGCCAGATATACTGCCTGTGTCTACACACGTCCCCCTTAGGTTAATTATCATGTTTAATTGCCATTTGTGGCAAAAGGGTGCTATGTGAAAGCCGTAGCATTATCACTGAAACACTTTCAGTGTTCTTTCTCAGGGAAGTATAAATGCTTTGGCAGTAAAGTGTGGCTTCTTCTCATTGTCTCCTTTACTGAGCCCACGCAGGAAGTCGGTTTTGGGAACTAATTTCTCACTTCCAACAGATGTGTGGAGAGAGTGGCATTTGTGGGAAGAGGTCTCGCCAGAAAGTAGGACCAAGAAGAAGAAGAGAAGAAGAAGAGTTTGGATTTTGATATCCGCTTTTCACTACCCGAAGGAGTCTCAAAGCGGCTCACATTCTCCTTTCCCTTCCTCCCCACAACAAACACTCTGTGAGGTGAGTGGGGCTGAGAGACTTCAGAGAAGTGTGACTAGCCCAAGGTCACCCAGCAGTCTGCTGTGGAGGAGTGGAGACGCGAACCCGGTTCCCCAGATTACAAGTCTACCGCTCTTAACCACTACACAAACACTGGCTCTATTGGACCTTCCTACTGCCTTCTCAAACTGTCTCTATGGGGACAAATGATGACCATTTAGCCAATCTTCTGGATGCTCCCTTTTTCTAAACCTTTTCCAATTTCAGCAGAACTGACACTTAGTTTCATAATTAAATATGGATTGCAACTGTGCCTGTCCTTGATCTCTTGTGCTCATTAGATGTTATTCATAAGAGAACGTAAATTATTTTCCTTCCACTGGGTTTTGTACAAGGGAGGTCAGTACTACAGTGTTTTGAAGGACGGACATTGGATCTTTGCCCATCATACACGCACCCCTGGCTTGCAAGCAGCTTGCATGATTGACAGGGGTATCTGATCCAGACTGCCCTGGTCCCTAGTGAGAATGCACCAGAAAGGGCTTGTGGAGAAAATATTGTGACATATTGTACATTGATGGAACCATCTGCTGACAACCTTTGTTGCCTTTCAGATGCACACCAGCATTTCATTGGGGGACTTCTGTTGAATGGTCCCTTCGCAGAGGTCAGGAAAGAGCTCCGATCTCTGATGATGATCTCTTAAAGTAATGTGCCCCCAAGTGCCTGAATTTGTAGAGGCAGCTCCAGGGGGACAAAGGTAAGGATAGGGTTTCTTCTTCTTCTTCTTACTGGTACCTAACTATAATTTCAGAATAAAAGAAAACTTAAAAATATTACAGCACACCCAGATCTTTTTAAATATTTCCAGCATGTTATTGGTGCATTATATTTCTTTATTCCAAGGATGCTCATTTGATGGTCCCATGGCCAGTCCTAGCCAGTACAAGAATTTTATTTGCAAGCCCTTCCCATTGATTTAACCCAGCAAATATTTAATCCCATAAACCTTTGAGTCCACACCTAAAAACAAAAAGGTTCAAAGCGTTTGATCTTTGCACATGGTAAGCATCTAGTACAGACATTTTTTTGGCCCAGGTGTTTCCTGACTCTTAAAGATTGGTCCCTTGTTGTGTTTATCTTTAAAGAAGGAAAGAAAGAAAGATTGCCCACGTTGTTCCTGAATTCTAGTTTTTAATCACATTTTTATTGGCTTTTATGTTATATATCGGTTTTTATGATACTATTTTATTTTTCATGTAGTATTCTTGTATTCTCCTTAGAGATTTATATAACAAATATTAAGCCATTTATAAAGCTTTTAAATAAAATAAAATGTGTGGTAAGACATAATCCGCGTTTTAATGTCATCTTTCTCTGAGTTTTGTATGACATTCCTCAACAGAGAGGCACACTTTCTCATATTATACAGATTTATATTGTGAGGACTTGATAATCTCTGAACACTATCTGGAAAACAGATCACCTCTTTTAAAATTATAGTTAGTTTGCTCTCTTTTTTGTTATAGGTAAAGGGATCCCTGACCATTAGGTCCAGTTGTGTCCAACTCTGGGGTTGCGGCACTCATCTCGCATTACTGGCTGAGGGGAGCCAGCGTAAAGCTTCCTGGACATGTGGCCAGCATGACTAAGCCATTTCAGGCGAACCAGAGCAGCGCACAGAAACGCCCGTTTACCTTCCCGCCAGAGCGGTACCTATTTATCTACTTGCACTTTGACGTGCTTTCAAACTGCTAGGTGGGCAGTGAGCAGGGAACCGAGCAACGGGAGCTCACCCCGTTGCGGGGATTCAAACCGCCGACTTTCTAATCAGCAAGCCCTAGGCGCTGTAGTTTAACCCACAGCGCCACCACATCCCTGTATTTTTTTTTTGTTGTTGTTGTTGTGTTGTTGTTTGTTGTTTGTTGTTGTTGTTATAAGACAAGCCAAATTCAGCAGTTGGAATAAATTATGTCACTGACAATAGAATATTAGACTTTATTTCCTTCCTTTCTTTTGCATAAATGGAATCTTTTGTAAGAAATTGCAGTGGTGGAGAGAATGGAGATATGTGACTCCTTGAGTATCTGAAGAAGTGTGCATGCATACGAAGCTCATACCAGGAACAAACTCAGTTGGTCTCTAAGGTGCTACTGGAAAGAATTTTTGATTTTGTTGTGACTCCTTGAGTATTGGTGGACCTTAGGCTGCAATAGTAGACGTTGGCTCAGTACAGGGGTGTACCTGTAGATTGGTGGCCGACAACATGTGGCACCATTGTGAAAGCTTCTACACTGGCTGCTCATATATTACTGAGCCAGGTTCAAGATCCTTTCTTAATTTACGAATCCCTGAACAACTTGTGTCACCTTCGCGATTGCCAGAACTCTTATATCTCAGGTTAGCCATCGGCAGGAGTGTCATTGGTTGGCCCCCTGAGTTGGTGATGTCAAGGTTCATCTGACATGGACATGAAACTGGGTCTTTAGTGTAGTCAGCCTTGACCTGCAGCGTGTTCTTCCAATAGAGGTTCAGCAGTCATATTCTATTTTAACCTTCAAATGTTTGCTGAAAATTGCCAGGCTTATGCAGACGAATAGGAGAATATTTTTGGAACAGTTAGCTGGTGAGCTCTGATTTTAGTGGTTAAGAGCGGTGGACTTATAATCTGGTGAACCGGGTTCGCGTCTCCGCTCCTCACATGCAGCTGCTGGGTGACCTTGCGCTAGTCACACTTTTCTGAAGTCTCTCAGCCCCACTCACCTCACAGAGTGTTTGTTGTGGGGGAGGAAGGGGAAGGAGAATGTTAGCTGCTTTGAGACTCCTTTGGGTGGGATATCTTCGGGCCACGAAGAGTCGGAAACGACTGAACGACTGAACAACAACAAATCCAAACTCTTCTTCTTCAAATCCAATCCATTGTGTGTATGTATTTTTGTAGTTTTATGAAATTGCTTTGATTTTTAAATAAAATTGTGGTGCACAAGTATTTTTTTATAAATGAAAGAACAGTGAAAACTGTGTGAGGGGTAAAGGCAGATGAAAAGGGAAGACACTAAGCAAAGAAATAAAACCTCAGAAATATTGTCAGGAAAATGTCTCAGAAGAAGTTTTGGCTCAGCTCTACTGGTCTTTGTTTATTACATATACACTGTCAATGATTTTCTACTTGTTCGGCTTGAGTAGGAACATCTTGCTTTACTTTACATTTCTTGTATGAGATGGCATGTCTGCAAATTTCACTTTCATGTGAAATGTCAGTGGCAACTGTGGAATAGGCAAGGGGGAAATGTCTCACAATGACCCTCATCGCCACCTAAAGTAATGGGTGAATCATTGCTAAGTTCAGGCACAAGGAGAATTAAAGGTCATTTTATTTTTTAGGTGTAACGGAATTGGCAAACAGAAATGGCTTGGGGGGGGGATACCTAATTCTTTTCTCTCAAAAGGCAAACCTCACCTTTATGCCTCTTCCAGTGTGGCTAACAGAGTGTTTGCTGTACAATATAAAACATCTGCACTGTTATGCTGCTATGGGGAATTGTTAAAAGTTGCTGAAGCAAAAGGAATAATACACTTGAATACTAAACGCTGCTGGAGAACCGCAGGGCATGCAAACAACTCAGATTGTCAACTATGGTGTTTATCAGAATGCTCACTAACCTGAGTTACCCTGGTCTTCATTACTGCTATTGGAAGAAGAAGAAAAAACCTTTAAAATATATACTTTTTAAGATAGGGTTATTACAGAAATTGAACCTTAATTGGAACTTAATCTCCATAATTATGCATAATTATCCATGTTTATGACTCCTACAATGAGCATGCAAGGTGTTTTTTTCTTTTCTTTCCTCCGTTAGCAGGAAGACAAAATGACTTAAGACTCGCTGGAATCGTCGGGTAATATGATCGTTTTCACTTCAGTGAGTTTATGAAGCTGTATAGTTTTAGAATTCAATTAGAAACGGCGTGTCTCCTCAGTACTTGGCCTTTGACTTCTCCAAAGAACATGCAAAGAATGACGGAGCAGACAAAGATTTTGTTCTTTTTGTGTTTTGTTTTTTGTAACGTTGACCAGAAATTGAAAGTATTCACACCCTCTGCATGCCTTGGTGTTCTCTCCTGACCTGCCTCTTTCAAAATGGTTGGATTGCCAAGTACTGTTCAGGTAATCTCTTTACTCTTCAAATGTTGGCACCAGAGAATCCTCTTCAGCTCCCACTTGGCTCTGCATAAAACATTAACAGCAACTCAAAACTACCAACACTAAGTGTATAACAACTGCCTTACCAGAAGAGTCCTGAGGTTCACCTTGTTCAGGGTGCTGTCTCTCAGAGGTGCAGTTAGGTTATTTTAGACTCTGGATTTACTCTTCCTGTGCCGTGTGTGTTGATTTTTAGAAGGCAATGTGCATTTCTTCACTTATTCAAAATGTGTTAAGCCAGCTGTACTGCATTTAGGGGCCCTCCTGTTCATTCTTCTGAATGAAGCCTGGACTTCTGCCCCAAAGGCCTCCCTGGGGCACCTCTGCTATCCCTTGCAACAGCTAACCCTGCCTTTGGGAAGCTCATAAGCAGAGCCTGAAGCTCACTCTGCTCGTCGATTCCTCATCCCCAGCACTGGGTACTCACGGTATATTGTTCTGAACCATTGTGACTAATAGTCAGGAGCTAGTGGCACATCTCTGGGAAATAACTATGTTGACACGCTTGCCCATACAATTGTTCTCCTGTAAATGTTATTGATTTGAACCATAAAGAAGACTGATCACCTAAGAATTGATGCTTTTGAATTATGGTGCTGGAGGAGACTCTTGAGAGTCCCATGGACTGCAAAAAGATCAAGCTTATCCATCCTTAAAGAAATCAGCCCTCAGTGCTCACTGGAAGGGCAGATCCTGAAGTTGAGGCTCCAGTACTTTGGCCAGAGAAGACTCCCTGGAAAAGACCCTGGTGCTGGGAAAGATGGAGGGCACAAGGAGAAGGGGACGACAGAGAATGAGATGGTTGGACAGTGTTCTCGGAGCGACTAGCCTGAGTTTGGCCAAACTGCGGGAGGCAGTGAAAGATAGGCGTGCCTGGCGTGCTCTGGTCCATGGGGTCATGAAGAGTCGGACATGACTGAACGACTGAACAACAACAACATTCACTGTTCATTCCCCTATCTTCACTCCTCCACATGCAGCTGCTGGGTGACCTTGGGCTAGTTACACTTCTCTGAAGTCTCTCAGCCCCACTCACCTCACAGAGTGTTTGTTGTGGGGGAGGAAGGGAAAGGAGAATGTTAGCCGCTTTGAGACTCCTTCGGGTAGTGAAAAGCGGGATATCAAATCCAAACTCTTCTTCTTCTTCTTCTTCTTCTTCTTCTTCTTCTTCTTCTTCTTCTTCTTCTTCTTATCCTTCCTTTGCTCCTCCCCCATGTCCAATTTGATTGTACATTTATTAAGGTAAGAAACCATCAATTTGCTTTTTACTCACTAAATCACTATGCTCATTTATAGTATTCTCTCTCTCTCTCTCTCTCTCTCACACACACACACACACACACACACGTTAAACTTGTAAAGACCCAATATATGCAGCCTGTACTGGACTTAACTGTCAGGGGTCCCTTTACCTTTATCTTTACTAACCATTGTTGAGAGGGATTGTACCTTATCAGACCTTTGTGAAGTACATACTTGCACATGCACCATTTTGATTCCTCAAATTCATGGAGGAGGAAAAGCAGCCATTGCACAATCCTGCTGTCTGATGACACATCTACTTGCACATTTTCAATTATCTGCAGATGGTTGAAGCATGTACAATTTGCAGGCCACTAAGCCAAACACAGACCAGCAGCCATGTATTGTGGCCTGCTAGGTGCTTGAGCCCTGCAAACTCTTCTTTGCAGTAAAACCAGGAGGTTTATCTGGTCCCTGGACTCAGCTATAGAGCTGTAAATAAAACGTTTTAAGTGTGTTTTAAGTGCAATATACAATGGGACACTAGATGGCGATGGCGAGCCTTATGGAAATTTCAATGTATTTTTAAAAATGCATTAAAAAAAAAAGCATTTCCAGCACGGTTTTTATATGTGTGTAGATTCCACCCCTTTTGGCTTCCATTTAAGGTTTGTGTGCTGCATTTTGCTGGGTGCATTAGCAGTTACCACTCTGAAGTTTTTTTTTACAGTCAAGCAATGTATAACTTATGAATTATTGGATTAAGTTGTAATAAACCTGGTATAGGCCTTAAAACAGGCAACCCTAGATCTTATTATGTTACTGTCTTTGAGTTACGCAAAGTTCTTGACCACACAATCTTCTGACTTGCTTGCCTTTTCTATTCTGAAGAATATTTGTGTAATAAATTCAAATCTAGTCCCGATATTGCCTTTGGGGACTCCTAGAAAAAACCAGAAGCCACACATGCATCTTTCAACCTTTGCACAAACATGGCAAGCCCATGTGCAGCAACAGGCAACTGTGCATGTAGACTACCAGCATCTGGACCTCTGTCTTATATAGCCATGGCCCAAGAAAGGGTCAATGACTATGCAAACAATGCATTAAGAGAAGCACTTGCTAATGTGTTAGAAGATGCATTATAGATGTGTAGTCAAATGGAATGACAAGTAAAGGATAACAATACAATCTGTTCCCAGTAACCTTATGGCTGCACAGAAGGGAATACTGAGCTGCATGTACCAATATGCTGATGATATTATTAAAACGATTATTCATTCAGCTGAAGGGTAACGAATTGAGACAGGCATGAAAAAGACTTTTACACTTTTGCAAGGTGCAATAAATTCAGACTTCCGTTTCGGTCAGTTAGCCTCCAGATTGTAAAAGATCACAATAGCCTAGGTAGGCTTATGTTGGCAAAGCAGAAGAGTTAAGTTGCTGGAATAGCTTCACTGAACTGAATACATTCAGTTATCTTTCAGGAGAAGCTTTTTCGAGTCACTTTATCCTGTCTTGAAATCTTTATCTAGCAAATGAATCCTCTCCCAGGTCAAAATGAAAAGAGGAAAGACCTTTTCCCATGGGTGTCAGGACCAACACCCTGATAACTGCACCCACACCTATACTTTGGGCTTGCCTCTGTTGACAAACTGTCAAACTTAAGCTTCTCAAGATTAGCTCACTTGAACCTTGGCAGGGGGCATGTGGACACATCAAACACAACATTCCTCCATGTGCTGCCTCCTCCTATACCACACAAAGTTCTGAAGGCTGGTTGTAGCTGCATTGAGTTGAACTTGGTTAGAATCTCCTGTGATCAGACTCCTGATCAGAGGGAGCATGCCAACTGAATCTCCCTGCAGATCTTTGTGATCAATGTGCAAATGGGAGAGGAAGGGCAAGGTGCCACAAACTGGAGGCAGATCCAGCATGCGCACAGCCACACCCCCAACCCTGCCTGTGCCCTCATGCATTCTTCCCAATGCTTGAAGTGGGAATTGACTGAGCGGTCTGTTTTCATTATGTGTCAGTTTCACAACCGTTCCTTTCATTTGAGCGCAACCAGGCAGCTGGAGCTAGCTCCCGTTTTGATGCTCCCTTGAACTCGCATCACGCTGAGGAAATGTGGTAAATTTAAAGAGTGCCGAGGCTCAGCTGCCCAGCACTGCCACCATGGCCAGGTGTCCACTGACAGAGGGAACACACCAGGGTACACTTGCTTAAATGTACATGGCATTTAAATTCACATTGTCATACTTTGCATGTGACCATTTGGCAGCACAGGGAGCCCCCTAAAGATGGCCAAAGTACCACGAGGCAGTCATTTGCAGCATCTTGACAAGCAACAGGAAGAACTGCACCACACTTCAGGTGCAAATGACTGATAGAATAGTCACTTATATTGAACCCGACAAAGACTTTACTGAATAGTTGCATGCACAGTGTGGCAAGCTGGTAATTGGTTGTCTGCGTTCAGCTATCGCTGTCAGAGGTTTTATACAACCTCAGAAAATATAAATAGTCCTTGGAGAATCATGGAATACAATAGATGCAGTTCCTAACATGAAGGTTTATAGCTCAGGGTGGAATGATCTGTCTGAAGATCAAATTCCCCCTTCTCCTTTATGCTGCTTACATTGTTGGGTCTTTTTTTAAACATTTATTTTAGCTTTTTGTTTCGTTTTGTTTTGAAAATGTATAACGCAAACTGCATCATTGATGCTGGCACAGAAATCCCATGGGCAATTTGCTGGAAGCAAAAGATTTCAGGTGTTACAGTCATAGCAGTGGAAAGTGACTGCAAAATAATGTTATTATTTGGGTGGGGGGTGGGGTGGGGAGTAGGCTGTATGTGAGATCAAACACCAGGATACCACAAGTGTTAAAATATAGGCCAGGTTAGCTTTCTGTCTTGAGGTGATAGCCTGGGTGATAGGCCATTAGGGAAGGGAAGGGGCCCTGCGTGAGACAGCAAATGGCTGAGGTTGTGGTTACTTAGGAGAGCAAAGCCAGAGTTTGGAGTTGAGTTGCAGCAACAAGCTGGGGAGCAAGAGGCAGAGTAATGATTGATTTCTGTTTGAATCCAAGGCTATGGGAGAAACAAGACCCTTTTGGGAGAAATGACCCTCCATCACAGGCTCAGGTTGTATATACGTATGTGTAAATGAATCAAGACAGCACAATCTCCACTGTGCCTCACTCCCAAAGGAAACACGAACCCCGAGTAAGTGCCTGAAAGCCCTGGAATCTAGCACTGTTTGGAGATTGGGGTGATGGGCAACAATAATTTAATCCAACCTATGGCGCTGTGGGTTAAACCCAGAGCAGTCAACCTTCCTTTTTTTCCATTGGGAAACGGCCATAGCTGTCAACTTTCCCTCTTTTGCAATGGGAAACAGCGCTGGAATAAGGGAATTTTCCACAAAAAAGGGGAAAGTTGACAGCTATGGTTAAACTACTGAGCCTAGGGCTTGCCGATCAGAAGGTCGGCTGTTCGAATCCCCGCAATGGGGTGAGCTCCCATTGCTCGGTCCCAGCTCCTGCCCACCTAGCAGTTTGAAAGCACATCAAAGTGCAAGTAGATAAATAGGTACCACTCCAGCAGGAAGGTAAACGGTGTTTCCGTGCACTGCTCTGGTTCGCCAGAAGCGGCTTTGTCATGCTGGCCGCATGACCCGGAAGCTGTACGCCGGCTCCCTCGGCCAGTAACGCGAGATGAGCGCCGCAACCCCAGAGTCGTTCGTGACTGGACCTAATGGTCAGGGGTCCCTTTACCTTTACCTTTTACCGCCCTAAAACATCATTAGCTAACACCAGGATTACATGATCCTGTGTTGTATCTGAAGATCAAATGCAGGAGGAAATTAGGCAGAAACAAGCCTAGGAAGGGAATTCAGATGAGAGAAAGAAATTAATCGCCACCAAAACTAGATTGTTAATTGTATAACTTACTATGCAATTGGGCACTGAAGCAACAAGTTGGGGAACAGAATGTGTTTAGAAGTGTCAGTCTTCTTTGGGGATTCTGAGCACCTGAAGGCTGCAGTTTTAGGCATACTTGGTTCTCAGCTAGCTTTCATTTATCTCCAAGAGGTTTCTATAATAGCACAAACATGTTTAGAACTAGGTTTTGAGACTAGAAAACCTCCAATTAAATAGTTATTTATTTCATTCCATTTAGGAATTGCATCCATAAAATAAATCCATTTATACAAGCGATTAATAACAATTCCATATATGAAAAGAACAAAAAAAACAAAAACCATTTCATATTTGAAAACAATTCACATCCTGTAGAGATACCAACTGGAATAAAGGTCTCCACTTAAAAGGCTTGCTGGACAATCTTCAATAGGCGAAAGGCAATACACTCCCAGTCCCACAAAAATGCATAAATCAAAATTACAGTGTGCAAGAAAAGCGCCAGGAAAATGAATTTCAAGACATAAACGGCCCATTGCTGGTTCAGACATGGTGTCATCTAGCCCACATTTTGTTTTGCAGGGGCTGGCCCTTCTATTAGGCAACCCGAGGAAGCTGCCTTTGGGTGTCAAGAAAGCGCAACAAATTCTTAGTTATTTAATTTACCAAGATTGTATTTTTATAGCCAGGGGAGTGGAGAGGTGCTTGTGAGATTTTCTGCCTCAGGTCTTACAACCACTAGCCTTAGATACTTATGCACTTTGACTCTGGAGGCAGGGAAATACAATTTGCTCCTCCTCCTCCTCCTCCTCCTCCTCCTCCTCCTCCTCCTCAGGCATCAAGATGTCTTGGACCAGCCTTGGTTTCTACCAGTGACCAGCCAGATGGCTTTGGAACCTCTGTCTCAGTGTTTTCCTCCATCTCTATGTCTAGAGATCTTTTCGAAGCCATTTGAGCTGCCTTGCAGGACATCTTCGGAGATGAAAAGGCTAAAGAGTAAACCCTACACAAATCTGGAATCCCTAAGATGATTGGATGGTGTCTTGTATGCCTTCTTCTGGCAACTCCTGCAGCCTAGCTGGGCCAAACATATTGCTCTGCTTTCCTTTGGACCCAGGATCCTCCCTCCATGGTTTCTGCCCAAAATAGCTGTGGCCAGCCAGCAAAACACAAACAAATAAGGGAGCAAAATTTAAAAAAAACATTCCTTCCAGTAGCACCTTAGAGACCAACTAAGTTTGTTATTGGTATGAGCTTTCGTGTGCATGCACACGAAAGCTCATACCAATAACAAACTTAGTTGGTCTCTAAGGTGCTACTGGAAGGAATTTTTTTAATTTGTTTCGACTTCAGCAGACCAACACGGCTACCTACCTGTAAATAAGGGAGCAGACAAGGTTTGGGTATAGTTCTTTGTGTTCAGATAACAGATGTCAGATAATGAATGTTCCAATAGCGGGACCTGCACATATAAAGCTGTTTCATGTGTGCACATAGACAATTCAAATATTACATTTGGGACTTCTGGGTACTGCATAGTATGATTCTGTCTCACCAACTTTTCCAGCATCTAAAATATTCTTTCATTTCCTTAGGATAGTAGTTAACTGATAAACTGAGAGTGCATTTCTTTTATAAGCTATTTGCACATTTTATTGGGCATTAAATGACATCATGGTACCGAAATGAAAATGAGCATTTGTAAATATGCTTTGAGATTAAATAAAAGCTCCGCATTAACAGCTTAATTAAATTACCTGTTTCTTTTTAGAACACTCACATGAGGGCAAAAGAGGTAGTAGAAAGTGACACTGAATGTCAAATCAGTCCTGCAAGTGATACATTTCATGCTTTTCGTTTTGATGCCATTACATGCGCCCCACTTCCCTAAGTGGTAGGGAGTTCTGGGGCAACATTACAGGGTTTAGACGTTTCCTTTGGATGAGAAAGCCTTCTGGAGAAGATGGGTATCATTTTTAGAGTGTTTGCTTATTTACAAATATACAAGCAGAGCCTGTTGGAAGCAAACATGCACTCCAACAGCAGGCAGCAAATCCCAGAATAGCAGCACACTACACAAATTTTCTAGCAGTTCGAAAGCATGTCAAAGGGCAAGTAGATAAATAGGTACCGCTCCAGTGGGAAGGTAAACGGCGTTTCCGTGCGCTGCTCTGGTTCACCAGAAGCGGCTTTGTCATGCTGGCCACATGACCCAGAAGCTGTACGCTGGCTCCCTCGGCCAGTAACGCGAGATGAGCGCCGCAACCCCAGAGTCGGACACGACTGGACCTAATGGACAGGGGTCTCTTTACCTTTACCTTACACACACACACACACTCTCTCTCTCTCACACACACACAAACCCCACACATGCAGGTATATTGCCCATTTGGAGAACTATCAGTAGCCATTAGCAATCTTTTGTCCACACTCTGATCACCATTTTTCATTGCGACCAAGCTAGTCAAATTCACAGCAATACTTAATTTTCTTCAATCTTTATTTTCATTTTCATCAAATTATGTCTTCTGCCTAGCTCAGGTCTACGCAATTTACAGCTCTCAAAGTTGAACTCAGCCCATCAACCATATTGTGTAGCATTCCAGGGTCCCAAACTCTTCTCACAACCCAAATTTCATTGTATCTCAGTCCTAGGAAGGCAGCAAAAGCTCCTGTTGGACAAATTTTGTGGTTGGTGGGTCGCAAATTATGCAGGTCTGAAATAGGAGAACCAGGTGTTGAAGACTCTGAATGAGACACTTTCCATTACTGAGAATGGGAATGGAATATGTGAAGTTATTGTGATTCTGAGGACTACGGCCAAATCCAAGCAAGCCAATAAAGAGATAACTTGTCTCTAGCACAGGATTTCAACCTCTCATTTCTGAGTCACAGTGCTTGCTTGACTACACTGAAACTGCTTTTAAAATCCCTTCACTGGACAAGGTCCAAAGACTGAAGCTCCTCCATGTATGTTTCTTTGAGCACCAAGATGAAAAATGGTGAGACATCTTTAAAAATGTAGTAAACAGTAATAAATATTTGTAAAATTAAAGTAGGGTTTGGATGGGTAACTTTTGTTCCATAAAATGCCAGCTACCTGGCACAAACTAGGGAAAATGCTATCTAAAATCCTGAATGATTTTTTAAAAAAATTTAAGACATTTGTTGGGTGGGTGTGTCAATATGCATTCTATGAAAGAGTTATGTGCGTGATGGCAGGTAGATAAAGCTGGTAACTCACATGCCTGCCTCCTCCAAAAGTCCCACTAGTCCCAGAGAGATGCTCTATGTGCTGCTTTGTAAAGTAGTCATAAGCCTGCTCGGCTATTTTCACAAATGGAGTTGTCTTTGTGACATTGGCTCACCTTTAAGAAGTATGCGCATAGCGGAGGTGATGAAGAAGAAGAAGAAGAGTTTGGATTTGATATCCCGCTTTTCACTACCCGAAGGAGTCTCAAAGCGGCTAACATTCTCCTTTCCCTTCCTCCCCCACAACAAACACTCTGTGAGGTGAGTGGGGGTGAGAAACTTCAGAGAAGTGTGACTAGCCCAAGGTCACCCAGCAGCTGCATGTGGAGGAGCGGAGACGCGAACCCGGTTCCCCAGATAACGAGTCTACCGCTCTTAACCACTACACCACACTGGTGTAACATCTCTCTGATGTTAACTTTATATAACATAGCTCAGTAGATCTCCTTCTGGCTTCTTCCATCTTAAAGATTTTTTTTCCTATTATTTATCCCTGACAGGTGGGCTTGATTTTGTTCACCCTGGTACAATTAACATGTAGATCCCGGTCGCATCCCCACATGCAAGTCACACATCGCAAAATATAATTAGAATTGCCGTCTCGAACTTGGGACCTTTCTGTTGGGATTTTACATAAGCCGCTGCTGGATAGGCTAGGCTAGTGTGATTAGCATAAATCACATGAGTTGTCTGAGTGTGGGAACGGAAGACTTATCTCTTCCATCTGAGAGTGTTATTGTACTGTACAATTTGCATTGTTTCTTCTGGCAAAGCTCGGAGAACACAGACGTGATTATGAATTCTCTGTATAGTATGTAAATAAAACGTAGTTTAGATCTACGGATGTGTCTCTCTTCTTGCTGAGTGATGCTAAAAGACTTGTGTGCACTTTTCATAAGAGAAATGTCGCAGACAGGCTCTCTGGACTGAGGGGACATGCCATTCCAGAGACGTGCCTACTGGGAGAAGCTCGGAGTCTTGGGGAGTTCGCCATCTCCTCAGAGCATTTCCCCAACACTTTCCATCTGTGGTTGAAGCAGGAAACAAAGCAGCCAGAGTTCTTCCAATCTGTTTCTGCACTGAATCTGTTGTCCATATCCATTCTTGCTTGCTGAGGTGGGCATCATCCCAGGTTACTCCTATAAAGCAAGTGACCAAGGTACAGTGTTCTGGCCCAAGGTTAGCCATTCTGCATGTATAAATTATGTACATTAACCATGTGCCTTTGGATTATATGTTTCAGATCTGTATCTTTTTAGTGTTTTCTTCCTCTCTAAAGAGTGTCAGAAGAGTTCTCTACTGGAACATGATAGTGGTCCATCTTAATTTAAGTGGGAAACAAACATCATAAACTTTGAATTAAGAACCCCGGATTCAACAAGGGTAAATTAATTATCATATACTATAATTCATAGGTAAATCCATAGTGCCCTACAATTAATGTACACAAAGTATTGGAGGGTTACAAAGGGTACAGACCATGAAATTATACTCATATACTTAATTAACACTCACATCACAGCTAATTATGGTGAGGACATTTTAACAATGCCCCTTTCAACCACCTTGTGAAGGTTCCTTGATATGTGTGAAATAAATGATCCCCCAAGGGTGATTAAGGAAGGTCTCTCTTAAGTTTGCCGATGCTGACAACTTTTCTAATGGATGTTATCAAGCATGGAATGGCAGCATGCGTCCATTTGACTGGGTGGAGGGATCAGGCAGTCCTTCAGCATCGATTATCTGCTTACTGGCGCGCACACACAAAGAAGAAACATTCTTATGTAGCAGAAGCTTTTAATGACCTGAAACGTGAAGTTCCATTGATTAGGACCTATTAACAAAAGCAAATTGAAAATCTGAAGGTGGGTTGTGTATGTGTGTTTCGAATTGTGTTCCTGGAAAGTGGTTTTGGAAATGGCTTCCACGAGAAACAACAATTCACAAGTCAGTCCATACTTTTAGCATCATATTTAAAAGTGCTGAAAGCTGCGGGTTGATCAATGGCTTTGGCCAGGTTGAGATGGTGACGCAGGCATTGGCCCCTTCTATGATGGCCACAATTTGGCCTCATTTCACACTTTTTTGTGTACTGGTTCTTAATGAGGCTTTACTTCTTTCCTTTTATAGATGCACGCTTAAGGGGGTTTGCCAATTTTAGAAATGTTTCCTTCATTCTTCATTTAAATGTCACGTGAACTCTAAATCATTACATTAAATCCAAAAATCTAACAGCTGGTGTTGGTTAGCAATTTAGCGTTTCATACATTTTGTGATAATTTTATGAATTCATTAAATCAATGACTAGTTTTAAAAAGCAGACATTTTAATGTCTAAATCTGATATCATATGCCAAAATCCAGATTGCAAACATTGTGAATTCTTCAAATTAAAATTTCTCAAAATACGATTAGAGATTGAAATGTAAATTGTATGACAAACAAAACAACAACAACAAACACATCTGTTTATGTTTGAATAGTAGGAGTGGGGAAATTTTGGTTTGCAGTTCCTGAAAAAATAAGCAAATCAAAGTGCAATTTTGACTTCTTTAGCTTTTGTGATGCAGTTGTGTACAGTGTGTGTGTGCGTGTGCTTATATAACACATGCAAAATTGCATCATGTTAGGGGACATTGCTTGCAAAAATGTGGATATTAGGCAAAAGTGCATGGACACATAAATGTATATATTGGGGAAATGTGCTTTACAATGTTGATGATTTTAGATGAGGAAGTTTTTTTATTAATAAAAAGCCCACAAAAATCAGAATGTGGGAAACTGATGACTAGAAAATTTAAGAACTGGGAGGAACAAAAATTTGTCCATCTGTAAGTGAATAGTACATTAAAAAGTAAAGGTAAAAGTACATAAAAAAGGTAAAGGGACCCCTGACCATTAGGTCCAGTCGTGTCCGACTCTGGGGTTGTGGCACTCATCTTGCATGACAAAGCCACTTTTGGCGAAACCAGAGCAGCGCACGGAAATGCCGTTTACCTTCCCGCCGGAGCGGTACCTATTTATCTACTTGCACTTTGATGTGCTTTCAAACTGCTAGGTGGGCAGGAGCAGGGACCGAGCAACGGGAGCTCACCCCATCGTGGGGATTTGAACCACCAACCTTCTGATCGGCAAGCCCTAGGCTCTGTGGTTTAACCCGCAGCTCCACCCGCGTCCCAAAAGCACATACATGGGTCCAAAAAACATTTCATCCTCACAGCTAAGTTCTCAATTGCTCTTTATTTCCATTTTACACAAGGAGAACCGAGGCTGAAAATCTTTAACTTACCTTGTTTCTACCTGGGAAATGGTACCTCTGTTGTTTTTTCCAACACTTGTCTCCCAGCAAAATCTTCCAGATCTGTGTCTTAGCCTTCACATTTTGAAACCCTCAGAATGGACCCTCTTTTTTGTTCTCTGGAGTCTTGGAAAGACATTTCATTATGCCATACATGCTACAAAGAACTACAGGAAATAAAGTCACCTGCCAAAGAGGCTGAAAAAGGAGAGTCTATTTTGTCTTAACAGATGCTGCTGGTGATTAATTAGCTCCTTTCCATAGCTGTCAAGTTATGCAGTTTGACTCCATGACACATGACTTTGAACCTATTCACCTGAGTATATATGCACAGCTCTGCTGTTCAAGTTGATATATTCCTTTCTTTTTCATTCTTGTGAGAGAGGGGAAATGAAATGAATATTTTCATCAAGGTAATGGCTTACAGTTCATGGCTGGCTTGCAGAGGTTGCACACCTGACCTATTTTCCAATAAGACTAAAAGCAAATAAGGTTCTTTAGTCCTTCAGCGCATGACAATCATGCAAAAGAGTATCAAATCAATAATAGGAATCTAATAATTTAATTGACTGTAGGCAAAATGAGAAAATAAAAATTTCCAGTTTCCTTTGTCAAAATTTCGTGAGGACATTTATGTTTCTACATTAAAAAAATAATAAATCAATATTTCCCCTGACAAATGTATTGAGCAAATCCTCAGGGGGGGGGGGGAATGAGACTAAAAAAACAAGCAGCCATTGTGGAGATTGATAATGAAACCAGTCACACTTGTCATAAAAAATATCAATCTCCTTGTATCACTAGCATGATTTATTATATGTAAAACCCTACTAAGATATTTTGCCCATCTAATAGCCTTCAGTTTTCACTGAATCTCCTCAAGGTGCATTTCTCACCTTGATTTGATTTGATTTTTTTTTTTAGGCCAGTGATATGCAGGACCTCACCCACAAAGTTTCATTAGTTTGATCAAACATCTCCCAAAAAGTTTCTCTCAGTCATTTAAAATGAGGAAGAATCTCTGTATCTGCCTCAAATTCAGTTTGGAAGGAAATGAAGTGGTAACTCCAGACGGAAAAAACTAAATCTGCTCCACAAGCAAATAGTGTAGTTTGGGCATTTATATCAGCACAGAGTACATACTGTGGAGAAGAATTGCTAAGAGAAATACTGCTTGACTCATAATACAGCAGAGAATTACAACCCGGGCAAATTCATATATTGAACCAGATATTAATCAAATGGTGTTGTGGCCATCAAATGATAAACATGCATGTGTGAACCAGGCATTAGTCATTCGCATTGCTATTTCTGAGTTTTCATGCTTTGCAGCAGCATTGTAAAGAGATGATATCCAGTGGGAGAGATTTAGAAAAAGCAACCAATAACTCAGTGGCAGATGGAAGGCAGCAACCTCCAGGAAGTGACTCAGCTCAACAGCAGCAAAAACAGAAGAGACTCAGAGCAGAGGAAATTAAGTATGAAATGAACCAAATAAACCTTTGTTTCATATAGGGATGCATCAATTCACCTCAAGGGGGCTCAACCCTTTTTTGTGCCTCAGACAAGGGCGCTCTAAGGACAAATGATTTGCTCCAAGAGACCAAGCACAAAATGTTGGGGAGTCCTCAACTGCTGGCCACTGGGTTCTGCAGCTGCTTTCTCCGCGTCCTTCCCTCTCAAGGGCCAGCATGGGTGTGCTGCCCCAGTGCTAATTTCAGTGAGAAGCACATTCAGCCAGGAGCTGGAACTGCTTCTGCTGCCTCCTCTTCCTTCAAGTAAGTTGAGAGGCTCCTTGCTCAGGTGATAGCAACTGTGGAGGGGACGCTTGAAGTGCGGTTGACTAGGACTTGGACCATAACACTCACCAAGCATGACTATATTAGGCCCATCACTCCCTGCAAACTCCTTGATAAAGTAGCTGTGATGTCCCAAAGGTAAAGGGACCCCTGACCATTAGGTCCAATTGTGTCCGACTCTGGGGTTACGCCACTCATCTTGTGTTACTGGCCGAGGGAGCCGGTGTACAGCTTCTGGGTCATGTGGCCAGCATGACAAAGCCACTTCTGGTGAACCAGAGCAGTGCATGGAAACACCATTTACCTTCCCGCCGGAGTGGTACCTATTTATCTACTTGCACTTTGACATGCTTTTGAACTGCTAGGTTGCCAGGAGCTGGGACCGAGCAACGGGAGCTCACCCCGTTGTGGGGATTTGAACCGCCGACCTTCTGATCAGCAAGCCCCAGGCCCTGTGGTTTAACCCACAGCGCACCCTTTCTCTCTATAATTCCTGGATCATTCTTGAAATATGAATAGAGTATCTGCGCCCTCCCCGCGTGAATTGATTCTGGCTGTGCCTTTTTGGGTTTTTGTTAGTCAGGCTGGGGCTGAGAGACCTAGCTGTTCTGTTCTGGGCTTCTCTACACCAAACACAATGGCTAAACTTAGAGTTCAGTTGCCACCTCCCTGCAGGGTTGAGGAGGGATGGTGGAGAGAGAAGCAGCCAAAGTAGACTTAGTAGTATCTGCATCTGTGTCTCCTAGAATGGAAAGTCAGATCGTTAATAGCCTGATAATGGAAATCATCAAAAGTTCCTAAGAAGGAAGCAGGGCTTACTAATGCATGAAACATTGCTTTATTGGAACATCTGGTCAGACAAAGACGTGCAGCTTAGGGTGAAGCCCAATCAGAAAGTTTGGATGTGGACTGATTTCAATTTCTTTTTATTATATAAATAGTGAGAGTCATGTCCTTCCATGACTCACTCCTTGTTTTGCTTGGGCTGCATAAACCCATCTCAAAATCTTGGCTATATGTAACGGCATCTCTGTAATTTGTTTTTATGTTTCCTTGTTTATGATAAATCAATAAAAAAAATATAAAATAGATTGCAAATGAAGAAGGGGAAGTGAGAATAGACTTAAAACAAACAAGCAAACAAAAAAATCTCACCAGTTCTTTCATTTCCATGGGTGTCCACATGTTCATAAACACACAAATTTCACACCTGAAGTCTTTCATGTGGATAGAACATAGGATCCTGGGAAGGAATTTAGCATTTAAATTTCTATCCCACTAGGAATCTGTCCCACTGTTTCTATGACACAGATTAATGGCACTTTCAGATAATTACAGCTAAGCTAGGTTCCCTTTCTCTAGCATACTTAGCAAAGGGTTCATCAAATGCTTCCTTAATGGTGAGAGGAATGATAGATTTGTATTCCATTATTCAGAATCCCAGAAAACTTTTCTTTTTAAAAAATAAAATAAAATCTTGATTGAGCCTGTTCACCCCTCTTTCAAGATTTCGCAGTATCCAGCCAATTTCCCGACCCCCCCCCCCATCTCCGTAAGCATTACAGAAGTTAGCTTACTGGTGCTCTGTGATTTTACATGCAAATCTGCTTTAACCATGAACTTCCAGATAACAGTTTGCAAAGCTGTAAGAAAAGATAAACAGTTTATCCAGTTTAATGATATTTAATGCAGATGTCACCACAATGGTGGCTGGTTGGATCTGTGTCATTAGAATCAAAAGATATGCATGGTGGGTTGTTGTTGTTTTTTTACTGCTGTCATTACTGATGCTAAGTCCAAAGAGTGTTGATATTACATTGCTAAAGCAGAAACTAGAAATGAAGACAGAGGGGGGGGGGAAATGAACATTTCAATGAGAACCTTAACATAAACTAAAGGGTGGAAGGAACTAGCCCAGAGCCAAGGTTAACCTTCTGTTTTTTTAGTCATTCCAGTCTGGCAGCTATACAAAAATCATTTCTTTGGATTTTCAATGTACTTTTGAATTCTAGGCCGTTGTATTAGAGTACAGTACAAAGAAGGTAATAAACAGCAGCTTTATCTTTCTGTTTTTTTACAATAAATAAACGAAGTCCTTTGAAATTAGACATATGAAAAGCAGCATCAAATACGTGCCTTTTGTGTTTATGTAACCCAAGACTTGATGTAATTTGCACATGAGCAATTGCCTGTACTTTCTCAAGGTCCTTCTATTTTAGAATGTTCAGTTTCTAGAGATTTGATAAAGCTGTTAAAAGATGTCAAACAGCTTCTTATGCAACTTGAATGCTGGAAAGATGAATAAGAGGCAAACTGCAAATTGCATAAAGTTTGGGTGTTTTGGAGTCAATCTGGTTGTGATGTTCAGGACCCTTGCAATACATTTCTTTAATGTGCTTGAAGTTCTTTTTTTACTCCCCTCTAAGATCCCCTGAATTTATTTTACTCTCCCCTCCCATAAATTCACCTCAGTATTTTGATTTAGGAGAAATTCATTGGCAATGTCAGGATGTTGCTCAATTCAGAACCCGAGGAAACCTCTGAGAAAGTGGTCCTGAAAAACTAGAAGAATCTGGCATAGTTTCAAAGCTTCATCTCATGGATGTCTCACCTAGAGATCGAAACAAAATAGAAAATTCTTTCCAGTAGCACCTTAGAGACCAACTGAGTTTGTTCTTGGTATGAGCTTTCGTGTGCATGCACACTTCTTCAGATACACTGAAACAGAAGTCACCAGATCCTTAAATATAGTGAGGGAGTGGGGAGGGGTATTACTCAGAAGGGTGGTGGGAATGGGTGATCAGCTGATAGGTATGGAAAACCTGTTGACGAACCCTCCCCACTCCTTCACTATATTTAAGGATCTGGTGACTTCTGTTTCAGTGTATCTGAAGAAGTGTGCATGCACACGAAAGCTCATACCAAGAACAAACTCAGTTGGTCTCTAAGGTGCTACTGGAAAGAATTTTCTATTTCTTTCTACTATGGCAGACCAACACGGCTACCCACCTGTAACTCACCTAGAGATGTAAAATTTCTGGAAATGTTGAAGCCGGGGGATGGGGAGCTTTGGGTTTTTTCCTGGTATTTCCCCCCAGAAAAAATATACAGTGGTACTTTCGTTTACAAACATAATCCGTTCTGGAGGTCCGTTTGTAAACCAAAACAGTTTGTAACCCAAGGCGCGTTTTCGCCAATGGAGCTTCCAAAAAAATTTTGTTCGTAATAATAATAATAAAAAATGGTTGTAATCCGCAAAAAGGTTGCAAACTGGGACACGCATTTCCAGGTTTGACGTGTTTGTAATCCAAAACGTATGCAAACCAAGACGTATGCAAAACAAGGTACCACTGTATATGGAAATTTTCAGAAAAAGGGCGTGAGGTGCAATACTTTTTAAAAAGCGCTCTTCACATATCAAAAATCAGTTTGTTACTTTTAGAACATAAAACACATTCTGTAAAACTTGGTTTGCTTTACAATTATCATGTCTGGTATATTAAAAGTCCAGTTTATTCTATGCTAAACGGAGTGCGGAACTTTGTAAAGAATTTATTGGTTTTTACAAAACAAAGAACAACATAACACATAACACATACATCAACACAAACCCAAACACAAACCCCACAATTAAACCATAATAAAACAAATCACACCAATAATTCTTTTTCTTGTTTGCACAAAAAAACCAAAACTTTTCTTGTTCGAATCATTACTCAGTGACTTCCCCCATTTTCTCTCCTTTGGTTCCAATTCTAATTTTACTTTAATAACTTCTCATCTCTGAAATTAAATCATTCAAAAATCAAAACTAAACATACTTCTTAAAATCTAATTTTTACTCCAAAATAATCTATTACTTCTTATCTTATCAAATCTATTCCAAATATTACTTCATAATAATTAATAATACAGCTTCATAACACAACATATTACTTCTTGTATCAAATCATATCAAACATCTTCTTTCACTCAGACTGCTGCTAATAAAGAAATTCAAATATCTCTTCTCTAGTTCAAAAAACTTAAAATCTTAACACACCGGCTTCAGGGTACCATAATAAACCATCCTAATTTTATCCTTAATGTATTTCACCCTATCCCTTTTCTGACCATTTTCTCTCGCCATCTTGGGGTTTCCCCGCAGACATTCCTCCATCTTACACCAAAACTATTTTTCAGAATGTCCTCTTTTCTTATAAGTCCACAGTTCCAGACGTAGTCTACAACAGTCCTTGCAGGGAGCATCAGGGTACACAAATCATCACATTCCAGCATCTCCGCTTCAAAATTCCGTTCATCTTTTGATTGTAGATAAATAAATCTTTTCCCCATCATTCCTGGGCTCTCACCCCAGAAATTGGATATAAATTGTCTTCCGATCCTGGGTCTCTCACCCCCACAGGACCTTTCACCATCTTGGAGTTGCAAAAACATTGTACTTTGTACTTCGATAATTCCCTTAAGCTCCCTGCCAAGGTTCTCTTCCATTTTAGCCATGTTCAGAAGGGTCTGTTTTGTGGGATATAACTGTCTTGCGACATCCTGGTTCAGCAAAGTTAATTTCTGGTTCAACAATTCTAATTTCAAAAAAATAATCCTTTGTTCGTAAGTCAGACCAGAGTCCAAAGCCAGCTTGAAAACGAAACCCAACATGGTAGAGGTGGGCATAGGGTATCAAGTTTCAATATTTTTCCATTTTAGTCACAGTACTTTTCCATCTCAGTCACAAGACTCCGCAGCCATTTTCCCTGAAGTCAGGGCGAAAAGACCACATTCTGTCCACTTCAAGAAGAAATATTCCCACCAACTTAAGTCCCCCGAAAGGGATTCAATCAGTCTCACTTGTCAAATTCGAAACATTATATCCATCACTGCAACAGCAGTCGCCATCAAAGCAGTTACTTTCTTTCCACCAAAGGGAGAAAAACGGGCTTCCTTTCCGTCGTATCTCCCGGAGCGCCAAATGTCCAAGATAAATTCAATTGTTCTCGTACTCACGGCCAACTGGCTTCTTTTGTTTTGCTTCTGCCAGGTAGAACGATCTCGCTCATTGCGAGCGGCGGCCGCCGCTTCGCCGGTCCGGTTGGGGCATGCCTCCACAGCCCGGCTCCGTGGTCCCTTCACCCCCACTCCCCCTTTACAGGGGGAACGGGGGAAGGGTTCGGAACCATAGCGGGCTCGCCGGAGAGCCCATGCCGCGGGACGCTCGACCCGCGGTTTAGCGGAGCCCCGCTTTGCGGTAGCGGGGCTCCTACCCCCGGGCCGGCCTGAGTCGCTTCGCTACCGAAGTGACCCACGACCACCCGCGATGGCGTCCTCGCCGGAAGTCCGGAGTGCGGAACTTTGGAAGCAACTTAGAAGAGGATATTTTAAAGGTCTAACAGCCAATATTTCCAAACTTTGCTGCATGTTTTGTGATTTTAAATCTCTGCTGGGGCTCTCTCTGGGCAACCAGGGAATTCTCCATTTATTATAGCTAGCATTGATACTTTTAACCAAATAACAATTACAAAAACCAACAACAGCAAACAATGGGGTGTGTCTTAGTTTTTGATCAGCTGGCCTCCACTGGTGTTGAGTGGCATTCTTTTCCGATTCCCGCTTTCTTCTGCAGCTTCCTGTGCTCCCTTAAAAACTTCTCTGGATGTGGTGCAGGGAGGGTGGGGGGGCTGCAAGAAGAGAGGGGAGTTGGCAGAAATCACCACCCTGACCCCTTCCTTCTTGAGAAGACGGTTGGATCCTGGTTCCCTGCATAAATGGAAGTAGGCCTACCATTTGCTCAAGAGGATGGCTGGATCCCATCAACTAGTTACTCAAACCAGGTAAGAGAAGAAGTGTATGTGCCTTCAGCATGACCCCAGTCTTTCAAACCATGATTTGGGGAACTGGAAGTGTCACATTAATTGGAATTAAATGTTTTAGTTTAGTTGGGCCACTGTGAGCTATTGGTTATGTGCACTCATTTATGATAAACTTTTAAAAAAGTTATTCCACCCAAAACTTCCTAGGAGCTGTTACCCCAAAAGTCTGCAGAAAAAATGGTTGCTAGACTTCAACTGTATTTTTTCCATTGAAATGTGCAATAACTTTTGTTGTTGTTCAGTTGTTCAGTCGTGTCCGACTCTTCGTGACCCCATGGACCAGAGCACGCCAGGCACGCCTATCCTTCACTGCCTCTCACAGTTTGGCCAAACTCATGTTAGTAGCTTCAAGAACACTGTCCAACTATCTCATCCTCTGTTGTCCCCTTCTCCTTGTGCCCTCCATCTTTCCCAACATCAGGGTCTTTTCCAGGGAGTCTTCCCTTCTCATGAGGTGGCCAAAGTACTGGAGCCTCAACTTCAGGATCTGTCCTTCTAGTGAGCACTCGGGGCTGATTTCTTTAAGAATGGATAGGTTTGATCTTCTTGCAGTCCATGGGACTCTCAAGAGTCTCCTCCAGCACCATAATTCAAAAGCATCAATTCTTTGGCGATCAGCCTTCTTTATGGTCCAGCTCTCACTTCCGTACATTACTACTGGGAAAACCATAGCTTTAACTATACAGACCTTTGTCGGCAAGGTGATGTCTTTGCTTTTTAAGATGCTGTCTAGGTTTGTCATTGCTTTCCTCCCAAGAAGCAGGCGTCTTCTAATTTCGTGACTGCTGTCACCATCTGCAGTGATCATGGTGGAATAACTAGTATCCATATAATACAAAAGGCCCACCTTAAAGCAAAAGAGATCCACAAAGAATAAGTTTGTAATTTGATACCTTAGGTGATATACTATTGCCCTACTTGTTACTGTTTTTCCACAAAAACATTTTAAAACTCTTCCTTTACACATCAAGAAGATTAACTCCCAAACATATTTTCAAAATCACAGATAACTTTTTCTTCTTCTTCTTCACCCAAATCACAGTTATTTGAGACGAAGGGGAGAAAATGAAAACTGCATAATAATTATATGTAGATTGAAATCTCCTTCTCATAAAATTGTTAATGCTTGAAGAGAGACAGAGCTTATTCTTGGGAAGAAAAAGTACTGAAAATCAATCAGTCCAATTTAGTAACAAAGTTCCTTATCAACTCCTACTTTTGGAATTAAAATACTGTATATAATACCAGTCAAGCAAAACTAGTCAATAAAGATTACTAGATCCTTTGTCTAATTGCACCAAGGCAACAGAGGGCCACTGTACACGGATCTCTTAAACACAGGATAGGGAATGGTCGTTGTCTGTGAAAAACTGATTTTGCCCAGTCCTTTCCCAGAGCAAGCACATAATCCCCACCTGCTACCTTAACCGCTTTGTTACATTTAGGGCTATGCCAATGGCAGAGATGAACAAATCTGTCAATCTTGGTTGATTTCAATTTCTCCATTTCCGATTTTAAGTTCTGCTCTCCACATTTCCACGTCACTTTCTGATATTTTTTAAATGTCGCCATTAATATTTATAAGTGGTTTACTGTGAATGTCTCCTAATACACACCATTTGTGTGTACAATTTTGCTCAATGTAAACATTTTTGCAAAGCAAATCTCCCTCATGTTAATGCATTTTTTCATGGTATTTTCATTAGCATGTGCATTTTTAGGCACAATTATCCCCAGTATATGATTATTGGTAAACTTTGGTTGGGTGACAAACTGCATTGCAAAATTAGGAGAAGCGCAAATTTCAAAGGATGGCGGAATTTCAGTTCTCATATTGTTTCAGAAAGTGCAAATTAGATAGGTTCGCTTTTAAATGTGAACTGAATTCAATTTCTCCTCATCCATAGTCACTACCAATATTACATGTAGGTGGAGCTTCTGGTTTAACCATCATTTGGAAACATGGGGTAGGAACAACTCTGAAAACCATGGTTTATAGAAATCATATTTAGGCCTATTCTTGCCTAAATTTATTTATTCATGTTATGAGATTTTGTATACCACTTAAATTAATATTCTAATTCCCTGGTTCACATTCAAACTCAAGACAAAAGCCTCCCAAAGGCCTCCCAGCCAGCCCCCTATCCCTTAAAACAATGCCTTCCTTTTATTTCAAGTAGGGAGAGACAGTGTTCACGAGGAGTAGATTGGAGAGAGGTTTTTTTTATTATTTCTCATTCTTTTTGTCTGCCACTCTCATGCTTTGAATAATGGAGAAGGGTGCCAAAGCAGGGATACAGCTGCCCTAAAGACTGCTGCAGGAGCTTTTAAATTGGAAATTGGCAGTATATATAAAGTAAGATTCCCTTCCCCTCCTCCTCATTTGCAGATGCACCCTCCAGAATGGAACAGAAAGACAGACCGCGGAAATGGAATACAAGTTATTGCTTGACTTCTGTGCAATCCATGTAAATAAACATGGATTTTGAGGAAATTCTCCTCACATGCAGTGTGTGTGTGTGAGAGAGAGAGAGAGAGAGAGAGAGAGGGAAGGAGGGAGGGAGGGAGGGAGGGAGGGAGGGAGGGAGAGGGAGGGAGAGAGAGAGAGAGAGAGAGAGAGAGAGAGAGAGAGAGAGAGAGGAATGCCATTTGTCTCTGTGTCAGTCAGGTTTCCAACCTAGAAACTGTGGAGTTTACCACTGTCATTGCTAACAAAAGCATCTAAATTCAGAAATTCTTAAAAAAAGAAAAAAGAAAACCCCACATGGCACAATCAGGAGTCTGTAAAGACTTCTAGCTAATTCCTTTCCTTCTTTTCAGCTAGCAATGGAAATGCATAGTTAAATGGTGAAATTTGCTTCTGCAAGATGTGGTGAGGACCACCAACTTAGATGAATTTATATAGAAACACATGGAAGTAAAGGCTGTTGACTACTGTTCATGAGGGTTTTGTACTAACTTCCTACAGAGTAAGAGGACCCATGCCCATAGCTGTCAGCTTTTCCCTTTTCTTGTGAGGAATCCTATTCGGAATAAGGGAATTTCCCTTAAAAGGGGGGGGGGAGTTGACAGCTATGCCCATGCCTCTACATACCAGTTACTTCATATCAACAGCAGTGGAGGCTATTTGGGGCTTCCTATGGGCATCTGGGACGCGGGTGGCACTGTGGTCTAAACCACAGAGCCTAGGGCTTGCCGATCGGAAGGTCGGCGGTTCGGATCCCTGTGACGGGTGAGCTCCCGTTGCTTGGTCTCTGCTCCTCCAACCTAGCAGTTTGAAAGCATATCAAAGTGCAAGTAGATAAATAGGTACCACTCCGGCGGGAAGGTAAATGGTGTTTCCGTGCACTGCTCTGGTTTCGCCAGAAGTGGCTTATTCATGCTGGACACAAAACCCAGAAGCTGTTTGTGGACAGACGCCAGCTCCCTCAGCCTATAGATCGAGATGAGCGCCGCAACCCCAGAGTCGTCTACGACTGGACCTAACGGTCAGGGGTTCCTTTACCTTTACCTATGGGCATCTGGGTGGCCACCGTGAGATACAGGATGCTGGACTAAATGGACCTTTAGTTTGATCAGCGGAGCTTTTATTATGTTAGCACCACACCTGCCAATAGTAAATGTTTGATGTTCCTAAAGGTAAAGGTAAAGGGACCCTTGACCATTAGGTCCATGTTCCTAAAGGTAAAGGGACCCCTGACCATTAGGTCCAGTCGTGTCTGACTCTGGGGTTGCGGCGCTCATCTCGCGTTACTGGCCAAGGGAATATGTCCATGTTCCTAGTCACTTCTAAATCAGTATGCAGTGGGCATCTTCAGATTGTTTTATTTCTTAAACAAAGTTATCTGACGCATTTCAGAAGATAAATAAGAAAGCACTTTCCAATGTTATCTCAACTATATTTACACTGATTCCAGGTAGTAAAATTTCAAGGTTTTCAATATCAAGAAACGCATCTTAACAGGCATCTGCCTGTTAAGACGGTTTTGTTTTCAAAACTCTCCTCTGCCTCCATGGAACTTCAATCAGCTCTCACCCCAGTTGTGTTTTTAAGGAATCGGAACTCTGTATTTTAATCTGCCACATTCCAAATTCAGTCTCTCTTTTATTCAAAAGAAGATCACCATGGTGTGGTCCAAAAACTCAAAGAAAATGACTTTCTTATTACAGGTGAGCATAAGTATTTGATTAGTTAGAACTGCTGGGTTCCTTTTCTCTGTGGGCACTTAAAGCTGCTGAGTGACATTCAGAAGAGAAACAGGCAAGTCCTTTTCTTAGAGATATCAATACTTTCTCTGTATGCAATGCATTTAGAATGATGCATTTACACTCACAAAGCCATGTGGCCTAAAGGAAGAATCGCTTTCCATGATCGTGTATTACTAAGATTTAGAAAACTTTGAACTTATTCTTGCCTCCTCAGCCTCTAAAGGTTTATTTCTGTATATGAAAGACAGTTGTGAATTAACCATTGGATTTATATTGCATGATTAAATGCTAAGATTTTAAAATATTTTTAGCAGAACTGAAAAAGGTGGCATATGTCATAACTGAAGACACCTGCTATGAACTGGGGGGGGGGGATCTCTGATGATTCAGGAAAAAAATATGTCTTACAAAAAGATAATTTTATGCTGTTTTTCAGAGATGAAAACTTTCAACTAATGAGGAGACACACAGTACTCATATGCTACTTATGTGCAGGGTACAATTGTGTTTATTTATAGTGAGGCAGTGCTTTTAGTCCTGTCCTGGACTTTGTGAATCCTTACAAAAAAACAACAACAAAAAAACAACAACACATACTAGTTTGATGTGAAACTGCAGTTGCTTGAAGAGGAACCTAAACACATGATCTCTTGCTGTCATGTAGAGTCTCTGCATGATCAGGACACCTGTACAGAACACCAGGAGCTCACGTGTTGGGGTCTCTTCAAAGAAAAAGGAGAGCCAGTGTGGTGTAGTGGTTAAGAGTGGTAGACTCGTAATCTGGGGAACCGGGTTCGCATCTCCGCTCCTCCACATGCAGCTGCTGGGTGACCTTGGGCTAGTCACACTTCTTTGAAGTCTCTCAGCCCCACTCACCTCACAGAGTGTTTGTTGTGGGGGAGAAAGGGAAAGGAGAATGTTAGCTGCTTTGAGATCCTTCGGGTAGTGATAAAGCGGAATATCAAGTCTGAACTCTTCTTCTCTTCAATATACGGTTGTTTGAGGTGATCTCACATCGAGGAGCAGGGCTAAAAGAGAAGCCCCACTCCAACTAAGTAGAAGTGCACCGTAGATGCAATCAGTGTGTTGAAAAACTCTAGGACGGAGGTGTTAGGAGACTTCGACCTTTATAGTGAGGCTTCCCTTACTGGGCTATCTCAGGAACTCATAACCTCTAGGACGACTATGGTGCTCTCTCAAATTGTTTTCCAGAAAGTGAATGAGACATGTTACACTTTTTCAAATTTCACCAAGGCTTGATTTCCTAAAAGTTGGAGAGTGGATGTGGAAATACTATTTCCTAGTGAGCTCCCATCCTTCAGCACCAGTCGCCCCATACCCTCTCCTCAACCCTCAGGCATGAGAGTTCAAATAAAATGGACAATTTCTGAAGTCTTATGACATCTGATGGATTCTTGAACTCTGGGGGATTTTGCAAATTCTGCCTAAACATGCTTACAGGTCTTCCTGGAATTGGGAACCCTGCATGATTGGTCTTACCAATCATGAGCCTTCTAAGTGTGTTCATGCTAGCAGGCCACCTTCAGACCTTGCCAGCCAGTATGGAAGGAACAGGATATATACTCTGAGTCTCCTATACATTTAAAATTTTCAGACTTTGCTATGTTGAGCAGCAAGTTCAGGAGCGCAGCATGTGGAGCATGCATCTATATTGGGAAGACTCCTTGCCTGGGATGTTTACTTTTTTCATTTTGATGTGAAGGATGAGAGCTACTTGTATTTAGCTCTGTCCTGAAGGAAGATTCGCCACTTCCCACTGCTGCAACGCTTCAAATCGGCACAAAATGGAATTGTAGGCATATGTTCTCAGCTCAAAATAATGTAGACTGAGGTTTGGTGACATGGTAACAACATTCCTGTACATTCCTGCTGCTGCAGTTTAAGGGCATGTTCATTCTCTAAGAAACCAGTAGAGAATATTCTCCCATGTGGTTCCATCTCATGTGGGATGGGACAATGCTGCAGGGAAGAAGAAGAAGAAGAAGAAGAAGAAGAAGAAGAAGAAGAAGAAGAAGAAGAAGGGAGGTTTTTCTTCTTTCTGTTGCTAGCAGGGGCGAAAGAAGGCTAACCGGCATCCGGTGCAGGGTGTCGGGGGCGGAGCACACTGCCTGACGGCGCATGCACCATACGTACAGCAGATGCACAGCGCTGCTACATACGGTGCACGCACATGCACCGTATGTAGTGGCTCTGCGCGTGCGCAGCTGGGCAGTTTGCTGACGGCACTGCTCGAGCGCCGTACAGAAGACAGGATCCCCTGCTCGCGGTGGCAGCTACGGCAGTGGGATCATCTGCATGCAGCTGTCGCAGCGCAATGGTGGCTCACGCCACCGCACCCAGGGGCAGCGGGCAAGCCTCCCATGGGGTGCCTTCTTGTCACCCCCTCAGAGATGGCACCTGAGGTGGACTGCCCCCCTACCCCCTTCCTCCGCCACTGGTTGCTAGCACCTCATTTGAAGTTAAGGAAAAGGGGAAATCTGGAAAGGGTGGAGGGGGTAGGCCCAGACAGACATATAGACAGGAAATGGGAGCTAGGTCTGTAATATAACATACCTGTACCCAAAACAGATGTTTCACAGCAGTTCTTCCAATACCAATATCAGCTGCTACGATTACCTTCCTCCTGGATATCTTATGTCCTACTATGTGCTACCAATGTGAACCTTGTTTTATCACAAAGTCATGAAGGGCATGTGTTGGTATACTTATATCCAGCGTTCGCTTTTAGTGTGAACTTTTGAAGAAAATAGACCACCACAGAGAAAGAGACTAGATAGGCCTTTTTAATGAGATCATCATGATTACATTGAAAAGGTTGGGAAGTTAATTAATCAGAACAAGCATAACAATGCAAAGCATTCAGGAAAATCAATTAGAGATTAGGAGAACACTAAAGTAGACCCGTAAACCGCTTAAAAGCTTGAATGTGAGCTGAATCCGTGAAAGGTGGAACTGCTCTCTGCCTCTGGCTACATCAACCATCCTCAATGAAATCTACAAAAGTTGGAAAAATAAAACATTTAAATATAAATGTTATTTTGTTCATACACACTATGGAGACAAAAAGCTGTGGCATAATACTTTGTCCTATCTAATTCTCTATCTACCCTACTATATTGCAACCAGTTCATTTTTTAAAGAACACTATTTCTTACTTATTTTTTCAATACAAAATAATAATATTAGCATTATATTTATCGGTTGCTTTAGTCGCAGAGATGACTCAAAGCAACCTGCAAACATGATAGAATCATTAAAACCAATTACAATAAACCACCCATAAAAACCTTTAAAAATCAATACAAATAAAAGACAGAATTAGCAGATCCTGCTCTACAAAAAGAGGCAAAAGTTACTTGAAAGGACATCAAATCAATGGCCTTTTTACCTGGTGCCTAAAACTACACAAAGATGGTTCCACGCGAGCCTCCCTGGGGAGAGAATTCCATAAGTGGGGAGACATCAGTGTAAAGGCCTTTCTCCTCTGCCAGCTTCCAGGCCTCTCATGGAGAGGGCACAAAAACAAGGGCCTCAGATGATGATTGCAAAGTCAAGGTTGGTTCATGTCAGTAGGGACAACCTTTAAGGTGGTACCACAAATTTTAACAGTACTACATTATTTCTAGTAAGCATAATACAGTTAATGTTTGAATGACAGAGCATTATAAATAGGGTTAAATTTTCTGTCATTGAAGCTGTGGTTTCTGAGTCCATGGCTGTGATGAGTTTAGTCCATGACATGATTTCAACTTTGTCTAATACTTTAATTAGCTGGTCCTTAAATGTGGTTAGTCTTCAGAATGTTTTGTTGTTGTTCAGTTGTTCAGTCGTGTCCGACTCTTCGTGACCCCATGGACCAGAGCATGCCAGGCACGCCTATCTTTCACTGCCTTTTGCAGTTTGGCCAAACTCATGTTAGGTCCAGTCGCAACCAACTCTGGGATTGCGGTGCTCATCTTGTTTTACTGGCCGAGGGAGCCGGCGTTTGTCCACAGACAGTTTTTCCGCATCATATGGCCAGCATGACTAAGCCGCTTCTGGCAAACCAGAGCACCGCACAAAAATGCTGTTTACCTTCCCGCCGGAGCGGTACATGTTTATCTACTTGCACTTGACGTGCTTTTGAACTGCTAGGTGGGCAGGAGCTGGGACCGAGCAATGGGAGCTCTCCCCGTCACGGGGATTCAAACCGTTGACTTTCCGATCAGCAAACCCAATGCTCAGTGGTTTACACCACAGCACCACCCGCGTCCCACTGTTTAGCATAGCTGGAGTTAAATGTACAGCATCTTACATCAGGTTTTCCATATACAATAACAAATAGTAAATCTGCTAATCTAAAACTTTGGACAAAATATGTGAAACAGCAGTTATGGGAAGCCTATATCTGCTTCCCATAAAAGTTATATGAAACTTTTTCTTTTGTTTTTGCTTCAGAATTTAGTATTGGTTTATTTACTGGTGATAAGGCAATACATTTTCTAAAGTCACTCTGAGGATTCAAGTTCATAAAACGTTGCCATTGAGGAAGGCAGCAATGGAATCCCCCTCCCTGTTTTGTCATTATTGGGGTGGGTGGGGGAATCAAACATCACTGGCTACAACACTCGCTGTAAAAACCCATGGAGAACTTTCCCAATATCTTTGAAGGTAGCCTGAATTTTTCAGGAATAGTTTCAACAAAGAAACAGGGAATCGAATATGATAAGTACCTAAAGTATCAGATTAAAGAGCCCTCAATTCTTATATAGCGTGTGTGTGTGTGTGTGTGTGTGTGTGTGTGTGTGATTTTCCTCATTTACGAAAGCACATGCATTGTCTCTTTCTTGAGGTTGTGCTTTCTACAGATCAGTTACATTTGTTGTGAGACATTGGTGTTATATGCAGTATAGCTAAACATAACAAGTGAATAGAAAGAGAACCTACCTAAGTGACTCTGACACAAAAACCCCATGCATACACTAAGTAAAAGAATGTAAATTTCACCACCCTCTCTCTCCCATCCTAAAACACTTGTCCTTTACTGAAGCCCATGCCTGTTTCATGGGTGATTGTTTTATGATCAGAGGTTGCCTCTGATGAAGTTGATCTTTGATTTGTTTGCTTGTTGTACAATTCTTTCAGAATTCAAGCAGCCCTTCAACACCATCTTGACATGTGCTCATCTTTAGAAATGTTCTAGTGAAAATAGGCCAATAGTACATCAAGCATCTAGGAATCTTGTTAACTGAAGTACTGACATGCAGGGTTTCCTGGGCTTGGTATAATGATGGATGTTAATATGGACAATTCACGTGATTCATATCTCTGGATCATGTCACTGTAACAGCTGGCATGAATTCAATACAAAATATACCCCTTACAAACTGTTTGTGATCCTGGTACAAGTACCTATCTCCAGCGTGACCTGGAAAGATTAGCAAACATCCTGACTCTAATAGTTGCAGAAAAAATCAGAGCACTAATCCTTGTATTTGCATGGAAGGTCTGTTTACTGTTTCTCAGCCTCCTGTAAGCAGGAACCAGACTCCAAACAGACAAGTAAGATCTCTTTTAAGGTAAGTTTGTAAGTCAGGAATTGCAGAGATAAAGTCGTTGTCTTCCTTAAATGAAGGCGTTGTACTGTTTATTTTAAACTTAGACCCTAGGTTTTCAATGATTAGTTAGTGCACAGCTCCGATGGGACGCCTACTTGTCTCTGAACCACAGACAAAAAGAACAGTTGAGAGACTCTGCTACCTCGCCATCTTGGGGTTTTGAAGGGAGAGCTTAACTCTCACAGAAGACACAGATCTCAATTCCATGGCTTGCTTTTTCTACTTTGTGGTGTGACAAGTTCTTTATTAAGCATAAAGGTGGGGAAGCATAAAGGTGGAGAAGGGGACAACAGAGGATGAGATGGTTGGACAATGTTCTCGAAGCGACTAGCATGAGTTTGGCCAAACTGTGGGAGGCAAGAAAGATAGGCATCCCTGGCGTGCTCTGGTCCATGGGGTCACGAAGAGTCGGACACGACTGAACGACTGAACAACAACAAAAGGTTAAACGTATGTGTGTCTTTTTAATGTACACATGTCCTGACTCCGTACAAAAGGCTCCATAACTCTCTCTTGTATATGTAGGATTTATATGCACAGTGGAGATGCATGTACGCCCTCCCATCACAGGTCAGGGAAATAAACAACTACCTGACATTCAGAAAAAACCTGAAGGCAGCCCTTTTTAGGGAAGTTTTTAATGTTTGATATTTTTGTATTTGGTTTCTGTTGGAAGCCGCCCAGAGTGGCTGGGGAAATCCAGCCAGATGGGCGGGGTACAAATAATAAATATTATTATTATTATTATTATGTAGGTTCAGATGTATACCTTGCAATACTGGTGTACAATATGAATTGGGCCCCTCGAACACACACCCAGCACTTGTGTTGGAAAGAAACCAGGGTTGGCTCCAGTTTTCTGGGGGTCCTTTGACACAATGTATCCGTGGGCCCCTTGTTTCCTCCTCAAACCACACGTCTCCTCCCTCAGGGCCTCACCCTTTTAAAATAAAAGAAATCTTGACCAATATGATAATTCCTGGTTCTCAGGGAATAATATAAAATTTTGAAAACCTTAATTCATTGGGGTAAATTTATACAGAGGAGTGGAGAAAGGGCCTGGGCCCCAGAGAGACAGTGACCATTGCCTCCGCTACTGGTTTTCTTGAAGAGGGCTGGGCTGGCTTCCTCCTGAACACAGCATTTAGCAGGAAGTGGCACTGGACCCCTAGAAGCTCCTTGGCCCTTGGCCCACAACTTATAATTTACTTTTAAAAAGAATAGAAAGCTAAGAGTCCAGGCCCTCTCCTGGTTTGGAGCCCCGTAGAACTCTCTCCATTCTACCTGTTTGTTGCGCCATGACTTTCAGCATCCTGTTGCCATTGTTTCAAGTGCAAATGTAAAGAAAAACCCATCGTTCCATTGACAGTTGACTGAATTTGTTTTCTACACCCAACCAAAGATAACAATGCTGCCCCTACCAATTCCTCTGTGGATACACAAGTAAGGTGAAGGCCACTTGTCAGGGGACTAACAAAGGCTCTGTCACAAAGCAATGAGGTCATCCGGACATGGTGACACCTTCCTGATGAAAATCATGTGATACCAGCTGCCCACTATATTGTCAAGAACTTGGGCTTCATGGGGAATTTTGTCCTATCTGTGATGGACAACTCCTCTAGGAAGAGAGGTATGGTGGGATCATTAGCCTTCTTCTCATATTCAAAGTGCATAGGCTGAATGGACAGGAGGTTAATCGGAGCATTCTGGCAGTCTTCCTATGTTGTTTCTAAAGACAGAACACCAGCAAGACATAAACTGTGTGTGTATAGGATTCTCTCTGCACATTTGGAAACCATGTTTTTAAAGAGGTAAGGAAATGGGACATTACACACAGACCTACTTCCAGGCCCATGTTTTCATAGAATGTGTGAAAGGAGTGCCACTCATCTTGTTTTTTTCAGTTGACTTGTCCTACCCGTAGTCCAAAATGGGATTCATTTTTCTGCATCCAAAGCATCCAACAGATAATCTCTGTGTTTCCAGAACGTGATAATATTTGTAATGTGCTAGATCACGGGCATTTAAACGTATTTTCCCTTCGACCTACATTAATCCTAACATAATGCAATATACAATTTTCAGAAGTTGGTAGAAAATGATCAGCCAATTTAGATGGGATAAGAAAAGTCAGAGGATTATTTTTTTCCTTAGTAAAAGTGTTTTATTTACTTTCCGTTAACTTCCTGCTAAATTTTGGAACCAATAGTCATTATGTTTTGTTGTTCGAAGTATGAGGAGTGTTAAAAGATTGAAATAATGTATTATCTCATTTCAGGCATGGTTGGTTGACTAAATTTTGTGGGTTACTGAACTGAATGGAAAAAAATCAGTGTCTATCAGTCACATGCAGCTCTTAATGAACCAGATAGTGCAGAAATAACAAAATGTGTGAATTACATTTTCGGGATACAGGCATCGTAATGATACACTCTTATTAGAAACAGGTAGGTAGCCATGTTGGTCTGCCATAGTCAAAACAATATATATATATATATATATAAAATTCTTCCAGTAGCACCTTAGAGACCAACTAAGTTTGTTCTTGGTATGAGCTTTCGTGTGCATGCACACTTCTTCAGATACACTGAAACAGAAGTCACCAGACCCTTAAATATAGTGAGGGAGTGGGGAGGGGTATTACTTACTTACTTACTTATCAAACGTTTATTAGGCATTTACATGTAAAATCACGAAAGAAAGAATCACATACAGGAACTTTAAAATATATATACACAAAGAAACAACAATTAAACTCATAGGCTGATCGTATGTGTGTATTAGTAAAATCTAGAATTTCGTCCTGTTAAAGTACTCCTTGAAGCACTGCTGCCAAAAACTCAGCTACCCCCGCAGTCACCCCTTGGTCAATGTCAGAGAGACAGAATCCAGCACTTCCACCCTGCTGTGGTTTCAAACCGTCCAAAAGGGGGGACAACACGCGTTCACGCAGCGTACTGTGTAGTGGACAATAAAAGAGAATATGCTCTACAGTGTCCGGGACATTCAGGGAACATCTGCAGTATCTCTTGTTTCTGGGAATATTCTGATATCTACCCCTGACAAATGCCGAGGGAAAGATATTCAGTCGGGCCAACATAAATGCCCTACGTTGGGCTGGTATTATTAGTTTAGTAACATAGTTGACCCTGCTATCTAGGATATTTAAATCATAGAATATGGGAGAGCAAATTTTATTTACTGCTGCCACAGTATTTTGTCTCTCAACATCCTTTAGTCTAATTTTGACATTGTGAAAGATATGTTGCTCGCTTGAATTGTACAAGGGCTCCAGCTCGATGCCTATCGATCTGATTTTATTTTCTAGGAGTTGGTACCATCTATATTTATAGGAGTCCTTAAGGAGGTCAGAGAGCAAGCTTGATGGTGGACTGAAGAAGTGTGCATGCACATGAAAGCTCATACCAAGAACAAACTTAGTTGGTCTCTCAGGTGCTACTGGAAATAATTTTTTTTTTGTCAGTTAAGAGTTAACTATGGCAGACCAACACGACAACCCACCTGTAATTAGCAATAATACTTAGCTTTATAGAGCAATCAGGGTCAGTTGCAGTGGAAGCACCCCTCCCTGCCTGGTTTATTGGAGGACAAGGTTGCTCTCCTGCAACTATGCAGCACTAGCTCTTGCCAAAGTGGCTTTTGGTAGCAGAAGGGGTGGCAGAATTCACCAACACTAAAGCCTGGGTAAAGAAGGGTTTGGGGGAGCATTCTGCATTGCTATCTTCAAGAATAGGAAGCTTTGCTGAGAGAGACAGTGTTTGACTAGAGCTACCGAATTAGGCAATCCTTCCACGGTCTTTAATCATAGAAGACTCAGTTGCTATTGCCACAACGAAAATCCTCCTGTACTCTATAGCCACAATGCACAAGTCTAGTGACTTATATTAGTCCAATATTTAAACACCTTGAGTGATGATGACTGATTGCTGTACACAACAAAATGCTTATACTCAGTAAGCATGCCAAATGCTGAAATCCCTTGCTTGAATTTTCAGTGGGAATGTCAGAAAACTGTCTGTATGAGTACAGAAGGGCAAGATTGCATTTCTGGTGATGGACCGTGGGTGTGAGTGTTATTTTAATTTGATGAAAGAGATATAACCAATATATTTCAAATTAACATTCACATCCTCAGGTGGGCTCCTGAGTTGCTCATCTGGTTGGGCACTTAGGTACCTCCTGTGCCACTATCCCAACAGTTAAAACTAGTTTTCAGGTTGTTTGGTCTGTGTTGATAACATTGTTGCAGCTGTTGTAAGGTAGAATAATAATAATAATAATAATAATAATAATAATAATAATAATTCTTTATTACAGTCGACTGTTGAGTGGTTACAGTTTAAGGTTCATTACTATTCCACAGAAATGTGTATCTCTTTAAAAGAAAGAAGGAAATGAACTGACCTAGTTTTGCAGCTGTGGGGCAGTACAGCAGGTGATGATAAGTTTGTATTGATTTAAGGCGTATCAGCAATCAGATACAGTATATAAGGAGGTCTGCGTACCTCTCTCAGTACCCTGGGTGGAGGGTCACTGGATGGGTCCTGTTTCTGTAACGTTCTTGTAGTTAATGTAACTTCTGTTATTTTTCCTTAATTAAAAAAAACTCCTAATTATACTTTGCAGTCTCCTCAGAATGCCTTTTGTTGCGCAGTTACTCAGTTTAAATACGCCAACATCGACGACCAACACACACACACAAAAGACACATGCAGAATCAATAATAAATGCAATTTAAAATTGATCTGAGATTTGATCTAAAAGGAGTTGGCCGGCTTAAAACTAAAGAATATTAAACTTAATAATTATTACTTTAGGAGAATTAAAATTAAAATTAATTAAAAGAATCAGCAATTCGGATTATTATAATACTTAAATCGAAAGAAGGATCACGAGCCACCTAATTGTGCGGACCGAAGCTTAATAGCGACAGCACAGAACTTTGCCACCGCAGCTGTGACCTTAGGGCTGGCATCTGAGAGGAGCCAATGAGTATAGTGTTCATCGGAACATTCAGGAGACTCACATAGTAGTCTCCAGAGATAAATTCATTCCGTAAAGCCCCTTTAAGGTATATATAGTAAATGCTTTTGACGTAGGTACAATAGTTATGGCAGAATGATTGCCTTTCCTTGGGTGCTCAACTGTTTTATCTCCCTCCCTTCTGAGCTGGTGGCTTTGCAGTCGCCTCTCCTCCTCCCCTCCCCTTCAGCAGATGCCTGAGGCGCCACATGCATTTTGATTCCCTAATCACTAGCACATATTCAAAATGCATGATGAAGTATGTTGAGGTAATGCTAATCTGCATTCATGATTGTGAGGAAATGTTCTTGACTGGCCAAAAGAACAAAAATTTATATGCTTGGAGGGAGGGGTGGGGACACACGCATGCATAACTTAACAGCAGCAACAACCGAAAAACCTTTCATAGTGGACAGCCCTGATCAAAAATCTGTGACTAACTCAACAATTAATGCACTAATAAATCTTATTAATGTTTCCTGCTCCAGTTAAAATGATATACTTTCTGGTAAAACAGGTGTTGGAAGAACCAAAGGGCAATAATGGGGTAAGATGATTCCCTTCCTTGTTTTCAGGTGATTAATGAGGATAGGGGAGAATATGTGGTCAAGGGAAGCGGAGACAAGAGTGTTAGGACTGTCCCCTGACCCTCTCCCAAAGCTGGAGGAATAATGTCTGATACTTGTGAAGGCTCCCCCACCTGATTTAGAATTCTGACCTGATGTTCTGCCACGTTTCTAAGCACAGGTCCAAGGTTTAAAGCTGTGGGAATATCCACACTTCCTCTTGCACTCCTGCTTTCCCCCAAGGAAAACCACTCTATGGCGCTCAGTTGGAGCCAACAGCAATTCATATTTTCTCCAGCTTAACGTTGGCTCCAACCTAGCGCTAAAGAGTGGGTTTTCCTGGGGAAATGAGTGGGGCAAGAGGAAAGCCACTTGGACCCATGTCTAGAAAGCATGTGTTAAGCAGAAAACAGCTCGGTCGTATGCTTTCTAGGGACAAGCAGAAGTGTGGATGAGCCCACTGTGTCCAAACATATGTTTAAGCTTAAATAATCACTTCTGTTTTATTGCCGCTTGGATTCCTGTGACCTTGTCTTCTCATCTCTTATATTGGGCGACTCCTCTGTTGTCATTTTATTGTCATTTGCACTTTTACACTTTTGTATTAAGATGACACTTTTCTGGCGATTTCATGCTAAACCCGTAGGAGTTTATCACCAACGTAAGGTTGGCCTATAAACATCATGTTATTTAGTGCTGCCACCACATGTCTGTCGGTCATCCATATGTTTCCAGAATGCTCATAAAAGGAAAATAAGATGAATAAAACTGTAAATTTGTGAAGTTTCTCTTGAATTTCACAGTGGTGGCAAAAATAACGATTGTTTTGAGAATAACACCCAGTTCTTTTCTGTACGCAGGTTTGCGAAGACAAAGGCTTAGGAATTGCCTGTCTCTGCTATAAAAGAAGATGGCAGGGAATGAAATTTTCAAAAGCACTGAGCACCCACAACTAGTCGAAGATTCTTTAAACTAGGTCATTTGTAGTTTGCTTGTGATCACACAGAAGCTAGGAAGAAACTCCAGATTTCCAAAGTCATATTTCAAAAATACAACCATGGGCTCATTTTACCTCTTTCGCTGCAGCACCACATCAACTTTATCATAGTCTGCTACCTGGATAATAACACCTCCAGGAACCATAACTGCAGCTCTGCTCTTTAAAGAACTCCCCACCACCACCCCTTGTTGGTAAATGTTCTTAAAATATGGGCAATTTTAAAGGGGGACCAGAGAGTCCACGCAGAACCATCAAAGCTGTGTTGCAGAGGGTCATTTCATTAGCAAAAAAAAGCTAGACATTTCCTGCAGGAATATTTCCCCTAACAAAAAAACAATAACGTCAAGGAGTAGGGAAGATTGAGTTGAAGAAATACAAATGGAAGGTTACAACCCTATACATGCATATTGTACACTGTTAACTATGAAAAATGTCTTGCAACACAATTTTTATGAGTGCATGTTGATTTCTAACTTCTAAAGAAACAGAATCCGACCTAAAGTCATTCTTATTTAATTGAAATGCTTTAAAAAATAAATAACATCGCTAATGCACACTTCAAAGCAAATGCAGTTCGCTACCTTGATATTGCAAATTGGAAGGGACCATGGCTAGGTGATTTTTAACAACCTTGCAGAGTTGTCCAATGGTATTTAAAGCCTACGGCAGGTTGGGCTGAAACTGGGAGAGTAGCTTACAGCCTACTGCGACCATTTTAGAGAGGCTCTGCATTTCACCAACATATGAAGTATGGCTGGTGTGGATGTGGCACAGGGCCTTTTTGGTTGTGGTGTCTAAACTTCTAGAACACTGATGGGGAACCTCAGGCCCAGGGCTTCTTTATCTTGCCCGTGGGACTCTCTTCAGGCCATGCACCCTCTTGAACCAAACTGCTTTGCCTGGCTGAATTGTGCCCGGAACTCTGATAAAGCTTCTTGCTCACCTGGATAGAGGACAAGGAAGTAAGTGTGAGTGTGAAGATGCTAGCCTACTAGAAAAATGATAACATTCATTGCTCTGCCCAATTTTGTATCTGGCCCTCCCAACAAACGCCATGTGCCCCTCCAAAAAAAAAAAATGCCCCAAAGGCACAACAGTTCTCATGCTAAAAATATTCCTCACCCTTGCTCTAGAACTCTTTCTCTTCCAAGACTCCACTAGCCATTTAATTCTTAACGCCTAGAAGAATGTGAATATCATCTTGTTTCAGCAGGCTTTTAATACGAGATGATGGGTTTTGCTGCCCGATCTTGTAGCCGATGTTGCTCTTTTCTGCATTGCTAGCTGTTGATTCCTTATTGTTTTAGATTATATTTTGTCTTTTATGATTGCATGTCACAATGTATATATTTCAAAAATAATTTAATTTTTAAAAAAACTCCTAGCATTTACTTAACCCATGTGGAGACTGCCAAACTTAACATGCATAGAGGCAGAAATGTGAGACTGCATCAAGAGCTTTGTTGTTGTTCAGTCGTTCAGTCGTGCCCGACTCTTCATGACCCCATGGACCAGAGCACGCCAGGCACCCCTGTCCTCTACTGCCTCCCGCAGTTTGGCCAAACTCATGCCAGTCGCTTCGAGAACACTGTCCAACCATCTCGTCCTCTGTCGTCCCCTTCTCCTTGTGCCCTCCATCTTTCCCAACATCAGGGTCTTTTCCAGGGAGTCTTTTCTTCTCATGAGGTGGCCAAAGTACTGGAGCCTCAACTTCAGGATCTGCCCTTCCAGTGAGCACTCAGGGCTGATTTCTTTAAGGATGGATAATTTTGATCTTTTTGCAGTCCATGGGACTCTCAAGACTCTCCTCCAGCACCATAATTCAAAAGCATCAAATCTTCGGCGATCAGTCTTCTTTATGGCCCAGCTCTCACTTCCATACATTACTACTGGGAAAACCATAGCTTTAACTATACGGACCTTTGGTCGGCAAGGTGATGTCTATGGTTTTTAAGATGCTGTCTAGGTTTGTCATTGCGGCATATGTACACCGCTTAGTACAATTATATGAGGTATAGTCTGACTAGGTCAGGCACACCTTGGAAGGGAGGACATTCCACAGTCCTTGCACTTTCCAGCCTTATCAAGGCTCTTTGCACTTTTCATAACATTCATCAGATGAAAAGGAACCTCGTACTTCTGCTGAATCTCACTTCAGGCCGAACATCAATAGAAATTCCAATTTCAGTTCTGCTGCTTGTATATTGTATATGTATATTGGAAAGTTAGTAAATATTGCGCTTTTGGGGGACACATTCTCTCTCTCACACACAAGACAATTCACTTCTTCCCTGGTCTGCTCTTTAGTTTTCTGCCCCCATCTTCAAGAGGAGCTGATGCATGGGAGAGAACTTCCAGAGATACGTGGAGCTGGAGGCTTAACCTCTGCATAGATTTCTGGAACAGAGCAATTATTCATTGCAATAAATGGTTGTATTAACATTCATTGTACCAATTGCGGATTTGAGTGAATGATTTATTATGCTCACTTGAACTGTATGTTAAGACATATATACATGAAGTTAATTAAGAAAATAAGTCAAATAAGAGGAGGATATTTATAGAGTAACGCTTGTTGCAGAGATTAAATAGATTTTCTCTCTCCTTTGTATAATTTAAAAACTTGTGGGTTATGCATTGAAGTTAAGAGCCATAGATTCAGAACAGAAGTTATAACTACTACTTAACTCAGGACACCATTAAAGTTTGTTTATTATTGGTACTTACCACATGGTCCTAGGAGGGTTTACAAAAATGTCACAATTAAAACAACTTACATTAAAATAACAAAACCACAAAAGTACCAATGGCAAAAAACCCACCAGTAGCATGGCTGCTGGGGGTGTGGGTGTGTGTGGCATAGCCCATAATTAGAAGAGTTTGGATTTGATATCCCACTTTATCACTACCCTGAGGAGTCTCAAAGCGGCTAACATTCTCCTTTCCCTTTCTCCCCCACAGCAAACACTGTGCGAGGTGAGTGGGGCTGAGAGACTTCAAAGAAGTGTGGCTAGCCCAAGGTGACCCAGCAGCTGCATGTGGAGGAGCGGAGACACGAACCCGGTTCCCCAGATAACAAGTCTACCACTCTTAGCCGCTACACCACACTGGCTCTCATAATTAGAGTGTTACAGTCATGGTTAAACTTCTCCCGTAAGTGCTAGTAAAGGCGTAACTTGTTGAACTTATGCTTGTCATGCAACTGTTAATGGCACAAGAATCCCCTTCCCTCATGCCAACCTAGAAGTTTCAGACTACTTTTTCAGGGGAAGAACCACCAACACATTTTCCAGGGCCCTCCTGTCCAGGGGATACAGCTACTGTATATGACAAGTGAAGAAGAAGAAGAGGAGGAGGAGGAGGAGGAGGAGGAGTTTGGATTTGATATCCCGCTTTTCACTACCCGAAGGAGTCTCAAAGTGGCTAACATTCTCCTTTCCCTTCCTCCCCCACAACAAACACTCTGTGAGGTGGGTGGGGCTGAGAGACTTCAAAGAAGTGTGACTAGCCCAAGGTCACCCAGCAGCTGCATGTGGAGGAGCGGAGACACGAACCCGGTTCCCCAGATTATGAGTCTACCACTCTTAACCACTACACCACACTGGAAGTGACTGGAAGTTCTGCACGTTACGTGGAAATGAAGTGATGGATGATATACGTGCTTTAATCCTAATACGTGCTTTAGTCCCCGGAAAAAAGTGAAGCACGGAATGTGATGGTAACACTAAGTGATTCTCCTTTCAGCACCATACCTTTTTATTTGTTCAAGACTCTGAAGATTATATTAGTTTGAACTATAGATTCACTTGTAAAGCTCAATGGTCTCTGCACACAAGTTTAGTACTGACTTCTAGGGCAGTATCTTCTCATTCTGGCTATATATTTATGAGGCTTTCTACTGGGAAGGAAGCCATCAAACAGCATTTCATCTAGCAATAGATGGGTTGTAACTTATGTCCCTCTTCTGTCAGAGTTCATCTAGGCCTTGCAATACAAATATATGGAAAGCTTCAGCAGTTGGCATTATGTCTGTCAGACATCTTATTACCTCTGTGGGGTCCCTGATTTACCTTTCGACCTTATACCTTACCACAGCAGCTTGTAATGTTCTGATTGCTACAAAAAATAAAAAATAAAATAAAAATGCTAGTTTGTTTTGCAAAAGGACAAACTTGAACTAGTTCCTTTTTGGACAGGATGGAACTAGTTCTTTATTTAAATGAACTTTTCCACCACATTGTCAACTGAAGCGTCTTTGATTTACAATTCTAACTTTAGTTACACCTAACGCCGGCCCTTGAAAGTGAATCCTATCCATTTCAGTGCAACCATATTTCAGTAACTGTTTTCAGAATCTGAGGAAGCCTGAAATTGCATGACCTCTGTGCAGGGCAGCAGATACCATCATTGGAGGGAAGCAGTTTGCAGAGCAAGGCCCTATATTCTGAATGATGACAGCTGCACTTATGCAATCAAGGAAGGGGAGGAAGGAAGTTCACTGCTATCTGTGCCGACTCCTCAAATCAGGGGCGTGTGGGTGCCATAACCAAAAATCTGATCTACTAAAGGAGTTGTAAAAAACAACAACCCAAAAACATATAATTTATTAAACAAAAGAAACGAAAGGCACTAATACAGGATGGGTGACACCTGGCTTGAGAGCAGTACATGTGAAAAGGATCTAGGAGTCCTGGTAGACCATAAACTTGACATGAGTCAACAGTGTGATGCAGCAGCTAAAAAAGCCAATGCAATTCTGGGCTGCATCAATAGGAGTATAGCATCTAGATCAAGGGAAGTAATAGTACCACTGTATTCCGCTCTGGTCAGACCTCACCTGGAATACTGTGTCCAGTTGTGGGCACCACAGTTCAAGAAGGATACTGACAAGCTGGAACGTGTCCAGAGGAGGGCAACCAAAATGGTCAAAGGCCTGGAAACGATACCTTATGAGGAACGGCTTAGAGAGCTGGGTATGTTTAGCCTGGAGAAGAGAAGGTTAAGGGGTGATATGATAGCCATGTTCAAATATATAAAAGGATGTCATATAGAGGAGGGTGAAAGGTTGTTTTCTGCTGCTCCAGAGAAGCGGACACGGAGCAATGGATTCAAACTACAAGAAAGAAGATTCCACCTAAACATTAGGAAGAACTTCCTGACAGTAAGAGCTGTTTGACAGTGGAATTTGCTGCCAAGGAGTGTGGTGGAGTCTCCTTCTTTGGAGGTCTTTAAGCAGAGGCTTGACAGCCATCTGTCAGGAATGCTTTGATGGTGTTTCCTGCTTGGCAGGGGGTTGGACTGGATGGCCCTTGTGGTCTCTTCCAACTCCATGATTCTAAGATTCTATGATTCTATGAGTCATTGTTAAAAGGAAATGAAGGAGCATCTTGGACACTATGTTTCAATCCCAATTAAAATAACAGAGGAATGTGCCTACTAATTGCAATTTATATTTACTGAAAACTGGTTCCCACCAATGAAGGATGTGACATTAAGCAGTGGAGAGCAATAGTAAGAAAAAGTGGGCCGGTGGCATATATTTTTAGTGATTAACATTTTCCTGCTCCATTTAAAATTCCACGTTGTTATTTCTTGTTGATGCATTTAAAATCATTTAGTAAATCCTAAGTTGAAAACAAGGGTAAATTTAATATTACATGCTCCAGATTCAAAGGGCAAACCAATGTAGCTGCTAGTATATGTTTTGCTATCTGGGGTTTTGTATGCATGTAGGAATATAAAATACATATTCATGCAAACATAATTTTGACACAATTTACTGGAGAGAAATCTAACTTGTAACAAAGAATTGCCTTGTGTTAGAATGCCATACGTGATGCCCAAAGGTCATACCATAATTTAAAAACCAAATTAATCCAGTGGAGTACTGTTACCTTCCTTATTAATATGATTTAGTGTGACCTTGTTTCACCATTGTTACAAGATAACTTTGTTATTATTCCTCTTTTGCATTTTTGCCTCTATGTTCCCACCTCCCCCAGACAAGAACTAAAATTCCAGCTGTACCCTATTCAGTTTACCATCTGTTGAACATTTGGATTCATTTGCTAATACTGGCATCTTTCGTCTGCAGGGAATTTTTCCTGCCAAATGACCACTTTCCCCCCCCACATCATCTTAAAGGTTAGATTCCTCTGTGGGCAGTCAATCTATTGGAGACCATTTGTGTTATTTACTTTAGTTCAGGAAACAATGCTTGATATAAACAACTAGGCACTCAGGATTTATTAAGGCTTACCATGCAGATAAGTGCATGTCAGAGCTAATGCTACTGTAAAAGATGGCTCCCCGTCTTCTGTCACATAAATCAGAATTGCAGTGGCTTCTCTTGAACAATATTAATAAAAATTTTGCCGTTAAAAAATAATCGAAGTATGTGAGAAGCTGCTGGTTTAAAAGCCTTGTTTATGTGAAGTTACAGTGACCTTTATTTGCTGCCCTCACAAAAGTGCCTCATTTCCCCCTCTTCTGTTAGTATTTTCCTCCTCACACACACCCCTAGTAGGACTTATACAGGAATCACACAATGTTGTGAAAAATATTGTCAAATACTACAAATACACACACACACACACACACACACACACATATGTGGAATACTAGGCATGAGATGGTTGGACAGTGTTCTCGAAGCGACTGGCATGAGTTTGGCCAAACTGCGAGAGGCAGTGAAGGATAGGCGTGCCTGGCGTGCTCTGGTCCATGGGGTCACGAAGAGTCGGACACGACTGAACGACGGAACAACAACAACAAGGCATGAGCAAATCATTTTGAAAGTCTTCAGTGGACAGAACAGTGCTTTACAGAACAGCTGAGTTGCCATGGAAAAGCCATGCCATGTTCCCCCTTCGCTCTACATTATGAAGTCATTAAATTGAATTTGTCATTAATTAGGTTTGTCAAGTGGAATTATGCAATGTTGCCGATGGTGAATGTTTATTTTATTTAAAATATATTATTCAACTCATAATTTCCAGAGCAAATTCCAACAACTACCAGGTAATAAATGTAGTAATACCATTTTCAGTGGTAAGAGGCGGTATTCAGCAGAGAGTTAAAAATATATATGTGAGGGTAAAAGTCTGGGGAGATATAAAAGGTCGTTGCTGGAGCCTAAAAAAACACCCACATTGGGGGGGGCATGGGTCCCAGAAAACGCTTTCACCAACAGACCAGCCCCTCTTAACCACCTGTCTACCACAAACTGGTTACCATTTGGTGAAAGTGGAGAAATATTCAGAGTATTGATAAGAAAACACAAGTTAAGTCGCATGGCGGCTTTTATGTCAGATTGGGGCAGAATAAGTGTGATGCTGTAAAACTCAGGCGTGGAAGGTAGCTGCTTACCCTCCATTGGGTGGTCGGCGGTTGTGGCCCCTTGTGGACTGCCCTCCATTCCCGGGTAGTGAGGAGTCACATACTATGTAATGAAAGCAAAAGGTGCAGGAAAAGCATTTCCCCACAAATGGAAGGAATGTTTTACTCCCTGCATTACAGCACAGTGCAAGTGCAACTAAACTCTGCAAGGATTTTATTCCATTCTCACAAGAACCTATGCAATTGGAACAATTGGAAATGCTTCAAAACCTACCTGTTGTAGCGATGTCTGTCCTCTCGTGCAAGCTCTTAAAAATCTCTAAAACAGTGCTATAAGCTGTTTTCCTCCATTCACAGAACTTTGAATCTGAACCAAAGTCTTTGAACTGGCCCTGACTCACCTTTCTTTCTTTTTCTTTTTCTTTTTGGATTTAGAGTTGGAAACCTTGCTGAATTAAATTGCTAGGCAGATCGACATCTTGGGCATCAATTATTTAGCAAAGGCAGTGAGTAATGCTTAGCTTCCATAAAAACCAAATCTAAATGGTTGGCTATGAATATGGTGATGTATCGTCTAATGCAACAAAACAGCCTGACTTTAGTCAACCAATTTGTAAAAGAATTAATGCTCTCCAGCTCGTTTCATACAGCTACGGCACGTGGATATGACAACTCTAGCTATTTCTTTAATTAGGGAAATTGCTACTGCTATTCAAACTATTTGCCTTGTGTTCCATTTTGCTAAGGTGACCCAGGAGACTTAAGAAAACAGAAAGACCCCATGGCACCCTCCAAACAACTACATACAGTTCTCAGTTGAATTGCAATACCTGGAACTGCGTGAATTGTTTTGGAGGGGGAAGATAAAAATATACCGCACAACAATAAAAGATGAATTACATTCAGTTGTGCTTTCAGCTAACAAACCTAGAATTACTTGCGCTGACGAGTCCTTACCTTGAAATGAACCCATAGAAACAGCATGTATGAAGGCAGGCAGGAACTTAAGCTATCAATTATCTAAGTACAAAATACCTCAATGCAGCTTTAATACCTGGATAGGGCATTTAGAACTGGAATTTAAGGCACAGCATGCTCAGTTTAAACAAAGTTTAAATGTAGATTTGGAAGGAAATACACTGCTGATGATACTTCAATGATTACAGATGTAGCCAGGAAATGAAAGATAAGCTTGACAATGGGACAGTAGGCAGTTTGAAGAAAGGAGAAACACACTTTAAAAGGAAAGGTGGTGGTATAGAAGACTACAGAGATTTAAAGCCACTGAGGGCTGGACAAAAAGGCATCAATATAGCCTAATTATATACACAAAGCAGCAGATGAAGCTTGTACGACTCCACCCCTGAAGAACTGGGCCACCTATACAAGCCTTATTGTAGCAAACATAGCTACAGCGTTTGTCAATGCTTTTAATGCTATATTGAGAACTGTTGTCTAGATGTTGTACAGCGCAGGTACAGCGTGGGATGCACAACATGCATCAATATGCTCAGATCTGCCACAAAGCATCTGTTGATATTCAGTAACCAGCCCTCTGTAAGATCAAGTTGCCAGAAGTCAAGTTCTAGGCAGAAGTAAACTACAACATGGTCCAATTCCTTTGATCCTCTACACCACGGAAAGTTTGGATATTGTTTTGCTTTTGAGGCAAAGATTGTAGTCTTTTCCAACCCTAGAAAAGATGCCACACTTACTGAGTAATAGCAACATATATGACTCTTAAACCAATCAATCAATCAATCAATCAATTTATTTATTGCATTAGCCCTATGGCCATAGCACATAGTAAAAGACCAGGCAGTAGCCTGGCACGATTATGCAGAGAATACAACAGTTAAAACAATTGGAAGTAAAAGCGAACAGGTTAAAACAAATAAAATAAAAATAAAAAGCACTAGCAGGCGTGACGACAGTCTCCATGTTGGGAATATACATAAGACTAAGGCTAAGGGAAGTTGGCCAAAAAGGTGGTCCTGAGTTTCAGGGCCTGTAATATGTAGATGGCCACTCCACGTGAAACCAAGGGGTTGGCATCCGCCAGTAGATATTTCATGCGGTCATCGTCCCTGGCGATAGTCGGCGGGATTAGAGAGAGAAGCCTGGATCTTATTGAGGCATATAGTGGGCAGTAGAGGAAGAAGTGAATAAAGTCCTCTATCTTTCCATTGTTGCATGAGCAGAGTCGAAGATCCAGAGGGGTATTGGAAAATACACCCTGTAGGAATGCTGTGGGAATGGCATGAAATCGAGCCAGTGTGAAGGCCCTTCTCAGTGTAGAATCCAGCAGATCACTCAGGTAGTGGGCCAGAGATCTAACTACCTTCACACGAGGGAACCACGTGGAGAGTCTGGCCGCATTAGATAGTTCTTGATCAAGGGCAGCAACATATATGACTCTTAAACCAAGACTTTAAAATCTTTCCTGAATGATTAATTTCTATTATCCATTAATATGTGTAGCCTAAGTATGTTTTCTCAAAGTATGGACTAGTTCTATTACAGTATGCCCCTTGACTTGTGCTGGAGAAATTTTCAAAGGGGGTTTCTAGACTGGAGCTTACACTCACAGAAACCCAGAAGAAAAGAATGCAAGCTTCAAGTGAAAAGATAGGTCTTTATTGAAATGCAAATGTGCATGGGGACAGCATCAAAAATAAGAAGGATGCTGCAAAGAACCACATACAAAGCAATGTTTTTTTTAAATACATTTCCAGAATACTACACATATCATTTCTATTTACCAATCAAAGGATCACACCAAACTTAATAGTTGCAACCCAATATCATCATCCTGAACCAATCAAAATCATTTGGCTCTTCAGATCAGCCCTTATCACAATATCATGTGACTACATATAACCATTTTTCAGTGTCTTTATTAAGACTTTGACTAATTTTCCTGTTCATTACATGTCCCCCAATGTCCTCTTTCATCTGTCTACAAAACAATTCAAGAATAATCACAATTGCCAGGCGTAGCTGATTCTCTTTTGGTGCTTACAATGGTCACCATAGAGTCTAACAGTTTATTTCTTTCAGTGTTCTGGATTAGACATTCACTATGTACAGTACCTAAAAGCAGCTCATTTTGTACTGCAAAAGGCAGGTACAGGCCCTTTTAGTTTATCTAGGTCACAGACTCAAGAGAAAATGGAATAATGAAAATATAGTTTTATGAAATTATTATTTTCTCCAACATTTGTGGCTCTCAGAGAACATAAGAAGAGCTATCCTGGATCAGACCAAAGGCCCATCTAGTCAGCAAACTGTTCTCACAGGGATCAATGAGATGCCTATGGGAAGCCTGTGAGCAAGACCTGAGTGCGACAACCCTCTCGTGGCTCCATACATCTTCAATTCATCAACCACTCCCCACCCCATACCACTCATCATCACTAGGACATCACTATTCTATGTTATTCAACATAAAGAGAAAGCAGAGGACCATTATACAGCTCATTAGCTACTGCCCTCATGGTATCCTAATCTTCAGTGAAAGACCAATAAAACATGGGAATGTACTGGAGCTAAGTTGTAAGCAGGCACAATATGTGAGTCTGCATAATCTATTTTCTGTTTCTGTTAAGTCGGGGGACCTTAATTTGTAATTACTGTGCTTTTTGGAGAACACGTCAGTCTATAAGCACATGAACCCTTCTCTGTAATCCCGGGTATTTTGGTCCTAGAATAACCTTGGTTTCAGATGAGTTAGAATATTGACAAGGTGTTAAGATGAATTTTCCCATCAAAGCAAGTGCATTAAACCATGCAGTGAGATGCAAGAATAAACCACGTCAAAATATTATTATGATCCATGGGCTTTCATATTATAGGGACATTCACTTAAAACAAAAAAACTGGTATGAGTAAAAAACTAATAAATAAATCTTCAGAACAGGATGTACAGTCAAGGAGCTATCTTGAATATAAACACTATTACTATGATAGATTCTGTTTGTGAAACTGGATCACATTTGAGCCTACTCACAGCAAGTGAGACCACGCCTTTCTTCGGATCACCTTGTTTCACCGGATCATTGTGTTTTGTTTTTAAGTACTAGCAGCCAGCTTTCAAGTTATATATATATATACAACCACTCTTCAAGCTTAGGTTATGAAAACAAAATTAAACCTTGAACTAGCTTGTCAGGCTGATGGTTCCCTACTTGCAGCAGTTTATTGGCAACTGCTGTTGGCATGGAAACAGCTCAGTTGAATGCAAACATAACATCCTGATATCATTCGTGATGTCACAAACAGCGTAAGCTCCAAGTCTTGGCAAAGTTTGATATAGCTAACAGTTGGACCAAGTCTACACACTGTCATGATGGATGCTCATAGCAGGTGATGAAGGAGTTTATTTTGGAGCTATATTAAGTTTTCATAAGGGTGTAGTTTTGATCTGATCTGCAGATTGGTTTGTCAGCCAGTACCCATAAAAAACTGAGGTCAAGGTCAATCAATACTAAAAAGCTTTGCCATTGATTCAAGGCATAGCTTTGCCAATGTCATGCAACAGTCAGTGCAGGAACAGTTACCAGCCCATATTATGAAAAGCTGGAAAGGAAAACACCTTTATGGCTATCTCCTATCGAGGCTATTACTATTAAGAGAGTTAATATGGACAGACAGTGGGCAGCTTACAGGGAATTGCTGTACTTTACAGGTGGGGGTGAACACACAAACTGAAATCAGTGGAAAATGTAAGGATCCATGTTACGGACTGGTTACAATATCATCAGTTACACAAAATGTTTAAATTAGATAGGAAAATGTGGGAAAATGTTTTGTAAGTGCCTTAATTAACCAGGTGCATTTATGGTTATGTTATTTATGGTTATTTATGTTTATTTGTGTTCACTTTACAGTATCCTTCCATCTTGGAAGGAAAGTTAAAAAGGGGATCCGACAGGCAACTTGCTGCCTGGATCCCTCCGCGGGTAAAAAAAGGCGCTCTAACTTTAAATAAGGTAACGGTCGTTAGTCTTCTTCCCGCCTAAACTTAACCCGGTAACAGGACTGTAATTGGTTGTTATGCTTGTTATGACGTTGGTTGATCTTCTAATAAATAGTGGCCGCTCCCTGTTTGGTGTAGTGGTTAAGAGCGGTAGACTCGTTATCTGGGGAACCGGGTTCGCGTCTCCGCTCCTCCACATGCAGCTGCTGGGTGACCTTGGGCTAGTCACACTTCTCTGAAGTCTCTCAGCCCCACTCACCTCACAGAGTGTTTGTTGTGGGGGAGGAAGGGAAAGGAGAATGTTAGCCGCTTAGACACTCCTTCGGGTAGTGATAAAGCGGGATATCAAATCCAAACTCTTCTTCTTGTTTGTGGTGTGGAGAAAGCGCGAGGCAAGCCGAGTAAGAACATCATTGCGTGGCAAGCACAGATAGAAAGAGAAACTGAAACCAACCAGGCAGGGTAGCGGTAGGCTTCTTCACCAGACTGCAGTCTCCGTTGTCTTTATTTCATTTTCGTTTTTTACTTTAAAACCTTTTATTTGGTCGCTTAGTTTTTGGCCACCTTTTAGTTTAGTTCTTTTATTTTACGGATCATCTTGAAACTCACAGACGCTCGCAGAAGACTCACGAGGCATCCATCATCCGAACTCACAACCTCAACCTACAGATTCCAGCCGGTGCCCAAAAGGCATCGGCTACCCCGACAGGAAAAAATGGTTTTTTTGGACCAAAGCTTAAAATTCAAAAAAGAACTTCTACAAAACAATGAGAAACTTTTGTCTAAAATATATAATCTGTTATTAGACTGGGAAACAAAAGACGGGAAATAGATATAGGACACAATATAGACATTAACCTCTGGGGAAAACTCTGGAAAAGTGACTTGAAGTTTACACAAAATAAAAAATAAAAAAAATCCTTCCAGTAGCACCTTAGAGACCAACTAAGTTTGTTCTTGGTATGAGCTTTTGTGTGCATGCACACTTCTTCAGATACACTGAAATAAAGTTTACAGCATGTTATTCTTTGAAGGAGAACTACTTGAAAATGTTTCACAGGTGGCATTTAACCCCGAGTAGGCTTGCTAAGATGTATAAGACTAAATCAGGTACCGTATATACCCGAGTATAAGCCGACCCGAATATAAACCGAGGCACCTAATTTTCCTACAAAAACCTGGGAAAGCTTATCGACTCAAGTATAAGCCGATTCACCTTTGCCGCTGTGGAGGAGGAGGAGGAACAAGCAGCCCGAAAGCAGCCCTTTGGGCTGCTCCTTCCTCTTCCTCCTTTGCCAAGTTTGCATTTATGCGAGCAGTTCAGGAATGGAACAAGCTGTCTGGGGAGAGTAAAGAACCGCTGTTCTTGTACACTTCTTAAGGAATGGTTGACTGGGGAGAGCGGGTGGCGGCACGAGTGGAGAGAAAGGGCTTCTTTCTCGCCGCCCCCACCGCCCGCCTCACTTGAGTATAAGCCGAGGGCAGCTTTTTCAGCACAAAAAATGTGCTGAAAAACTAGGCTTATACTCAAGTATATATGGTAAGTGCTGTAGATGCAAAGAGGTGGAGGGAACATTCTTTCATATGTGAAAGGATATAAGAGTATTGGGAAATGATCCATAATGAATTGAAAAAAAATGCTTAAATGTACTTTCCCTCCCAAAATAGTGTTCTTTCTGTTGGGGATAATTCAGACTGAAATTCCCAGGTGTCAAAAAAGGTTATTTATGTATGCTACTACTGCGGCCTGTGTTTTGTTAGCCCAAAGATGGAAAACGAGTGAGGTCCCAACCCAAGACGAATGGCAACTTAAGTTGATAGAATATGAACAACTTGCAGGCTTAACATATAGAATAAGAGAACAAGAACCTACCGGTATGCTTAAAGAAGATTGGAAAAATTGCTAAAATGTGGAAAACAAATTCTAAAATGTGTTGGGAATGTAAAGAGAAAGAGGGCACTTTCTATCATATGTGGTGGACATATACATTGCTAAAGGCTTTCTGAGAAATGAGATATAATGAGTTAAAGAAAATATTTTAAAAGACATTTGTCAAAAAAACCAGAAGCATTTTTACTAGGTATAATAGGTGAATAGTTCCCAAAAGAAGATTAAAAAAAACTATGTTTGTATGCAACAATGGCAGCGAGAATGCTACTAGCCCAGAGATGGAAAGAAGTACAAGTACCAACAAAAGTAAATTTGTAATTTACAAAGACCACTGTAAACAGTTAAAATCTTTGGCAGGGATGTAAAGACACTTGTAATGTGAAATTTTTAATGGTAATTATGGTTATATAATAGATCAAGGGTCCCCAAACTAAGGCCTAGAGGCCGGATGCAGCCCAATCGCCTTCTAAATGCTGACCCCTGTAATAGATAGATGAGGGCAAAAGATGTTGTAAATTTAATCTTAAAGATGGAACCCATGGAGGGAGAGAAGGAGGTCTAAGGGTTTGAAAGAACTCTGTATTTTAATGTTTGAAATGGTTTATATGTATAAAAATTTTCAAAAACGTAACATAAATTATTTTTAAAAGGAAAACGTTCATTGAATGTATGGGAAATAATTGTGTACAGCTGAAAATGCTGGCAGCATTAAGATAAATTCAACAGTGTAAATAAGTTTTGATGGATGCAATAACGGAATACTGAATGGTATAATTTTTGTAAAATATGCAGGGATTTATGATATGCAAAATGAACCATGGAAAGAGAAGGGAAGTCATTGATATCTTAAGGATGTAAAATGAGTATTTTAAATTGTAAAACTGTGTGTGTGTGTGTGTGTGTGTGTGTATGTCACGAAATTAAAAGACGCCTGCTTCTTGGGAGAAAAGCAATGAAAAACCTAGACAGGCTGCAGCGGGCGAACAGCAGGGCTGAATGATGGGGGTGGAGACACTCCTTCAGGTATACTGGGCCGAGGCCATTTAGGGCTTTAAAGGTCAGCACCAACCAACACTTTGAATTGTGCTCGGAAACAAACTGGGAGCCAATGATGACCTTTCAGGACCGGTGTTATATGGTCCCGGCGGCCACCAGTCTAGCAGCCACATTCTGGATTAATTGCAGTTTCCGGGTCACCTTCAAAGGTAGCCCCACATAGAGTGCATTGCAGTAGTCCAAGTGGGAGATAATTAGAGCATGCACCACTTTGGCGAGACAGTCTGTGGGCAGATTGGCTTTCAGCCTGCGTACCAGATGGAGCTGGTAGACAGCCGCCCTGGACACATAATTAACCTGTGCCTCCATGGACAGCTGTGAGTCCAAAATGACTCCCAGGCTGGACACCTGGTCCTTCAGGAGCACAGTTACCCCATTCAGGACCAGGGAGTCCCCCACACCCACCCACCCCTTGTCCCCCCAAAACAGTACTTCTGTCTTGTCAGGATTCAACCTCAATGTTCTCCTGTCCTTGCTACTCACTCCCCCCGCCCACCCCCCACCGAAAATTCTTCATTATCTAGTGACTGACGTAACCAGTGACTAGAAGTCAAGAAAAGAAAAACTTCCTTAGGTGGCAGGCTTCAACCTAGTTACAACAAGCTGTAATGAAATAAAACATTGAAATCTTTGCATTACATTGCAATTTCAATCAGATGTAACCTAATGAGTGATATGAGTTCCTCGGCACCAGTGAGGATCAGCTGAGCTTCAATTAATGCACTGATTCAATTAAATAAAGCTCGAAACTCAGAACGTAATCCATGTGCAACCCTTGAGATCGAGTGGGAAGAAAACTAAATAAATAGTTTGTAGCTCTTGGAAAGAAAAGTAATTAATTGAATGTAAAAGGTGATTCCTTCCTACCTTGGCATTTCGCAACTTTAAAGTTGCATTCAGTTGCATTTGAACTAAATATAATTGTGTTTCAGATTACACAGAAAAGAAGAAACAGCAAAGATTTATGCAAGATGAGCTGATTGGCCCAATTCACACCCATCAGTTCTACAAGGGAAAATGAATTGCTGTTTCAATTACTGTTGCTACCAGTTGAAGGAAGGAAAGCTGAGGCTTCACTTTTAAAACAAATATACTGATTTTAATGTTTTGAAGTAAAGCCTTTCCCTACAATTGTATATATATATATATATATAAATACTGAAGGAGCAATGCCCCAGAAAAAAATTGGAAAAGGCACGCCCCCCATGAGGTGAGAAATACTAACAATTTTATAGCTATTATTAAGAAGACACTTCAGCAGCTGATGGATTTTATAAGTGGCTATTAACTTTTTGTCTCTGTTAAAAGGCTTTTTATAAAAAAAAAATGGGGGCAGAATAAAGCGAGATAGAGTGATGAAAGTAACATATTAGAAATTACCTAAGAAACTATGACTAGCAATAAAGGATCATTTTTTTTAAAAAAAGCAAAGGTTAACAGACTCTCATCCTCAGGTCCTTGCTTTAATTTTTTTAAAAAACATTTTAACACCGTAGGCCCCGCCCCCAACTCGCCTTGCATAGGTTTCACTTCACTCTACTATGGGTTTGCCGTTAGTTCCTTATGTGAAGGAGATTTTGGCAACTGAAGTCTGTAACAGGTGTTGATTTCAAAACACCTGGGAGCAAGGTGAGGTTACTGCAAGCCTGCATAGCTTAGAACCCAGTGGCTGGTGGCATGTTATGGTGGAGATGCTAACTTCTCAGGAGGGCAAAACAACAACAACAAAAATTCCTTCCAGTAGCACCTTGTTGTTGTTGTTCTGTTGTTCAGTCGTTCAGTCGTGTCCGACTCTTCATGACCCCATGGACCAGAGCACGCCAGGCACGCCTATCCTTCACTGCCTCTCGCAGTTTGGCCAAACTCATGTTAGTGGCTTCGAGAACACTGTCCAACCATCTCATCCTCTGTCGTCCCCTTCTCCTTGTGCCCTCCATCTTTCCCAACATCAGGGTCTTTTCTAGGGAGTCCTCTCTTCTCATGAGGTGGCCAAAGTATTGGAGCCTCAGCTTCAGGATCTGTCCTTCTAGTGAGCACTCAGGGCTGATTTCTTTGAGAATGGATAGGTTTGATCTTCTTGCAGTCCATGGGACTCTCAAGAGTCTCCTCCAGCACCATAATTCAAAAGCATCAATTCTTCGGCGATCAGCCTTCTTTATGGTCCAGCTCTCACTTCCGTACATTACTAGTAGCACCTTAGAGACCAACTAAGTTTGTTCTTGGTATGAGCTTTTGTGTGCATGCACACTTCTTCAGGAGGGGTGATGCTGCTCATTTGGGGAGGCAGAAGGCAACAGCAATCCATCCGGCACCTCACTTCTGCTTCTCCACGTTCTTAATGGAGACAGGGGCTGGCAGCCATTTTTCCCAGCCCAGGACATGTTAAAAGGCAATTGTACGTGGTGTGTTTGAAAAATAAAATAGCATTTTTTTCTGCTTTGAAAGCTATTACTCTGAAGCATAGAATGGCAGGCATGGTGATGAATATATAAAGACAGCCTGAGAAAGGTGATATTTAACCCTCATTATATACCTGCATAAATGGTGTCACTACAGAATGCAATACTTTAGTGTTTATCAAATTGAAGTGTGGTGTATGCTCAAGGGCTGTTTTGTAAAACAAATCTTGTTATTGCCTTTCACTTAGCATCTGAATCACTGAGAAGGCTCTTCAGATCATCCTAAACATGGTATATTTCACAAACCACGAGTATCCCCCTCTGTTATTTTAATTTGTATGTTGAATGCAAATCAAAGAAGTTCAATAAAAAATGAATAAAATATTACTCAAGAGCCTGCAATTTCAAATCAACACTTTAAAGCAGGGATGCGGAGCCTGCAGGCCTCCATATCTTCTTGGACTTCAACTGCCATGAGCCTTGACCAGTGTGGCCAGTAATCAGGGATGCTGGGAGTTGTAGTTTAGTAACATCTGGGAGGGTCACAGGTTTCCGATCCCTGCTTAAAAGGATGCACATTTTTCATAATGTCAGGGTGAAATAAGACAGGGCAACAAACAGTGAATTGGACAACTTCGTATTTTACTTCTTCCACCCATAACAGTAGTTGAGGGGCTGCAATTGGAAGAGCTGAACAACAGGACACTGGGAGTGCTGGGAGTTTATGGAGCCCTCCCCAGCAACCATGAGAGATAATTCAAGCAGGATTCAGGCGTATTATACATCCTGGTGCTCTAGATATAGAACCATAGAGGGGAAGAACTGTGGAACTAGAAAGAGGTCCCAGTGATAGAAGGTGGAGGTTTTCGGACCACATAACACCGGTCTTGAAAGACCGGCTCCCAGTTCATTTCCGAGCACAATTCAAAGTGTTGGTGCTGACCTTTAAAGCCCTAAACAGCCTCGGTCCAGTATATCTGAAGGAGCGTCTCCACCCCCATCGTTCTGCCCGGACACTGAGGTCCAGCACCAAGGGCCTTCTGGTGGTTGCCTCACTGCGAGAAGCCAAGTTATAGGGAACCAGGCAGAGGGCCTTCTCGGTAGTGGCACCCGCCCTGTGGAACGCCCTCCCACCAGATGTCAAAGAGAAAAACAACTACCAGACTTTTAGAAGACATCTGAAGGCAGCCCTGTTTAGGGAAGCTTTTAATGTTTGATGCACTATTGTACTTTAACATTCTGTTGGAAGCCGCCCAGAGTGGCTGGGGTATAAATAATAAATTATTATTATTATTATTATTATTATTATTATTATTATTATTATTATTTTATTTTGTGAGACCCCTCCACAAAAAACACCCACCCTTATACACATTTCTGTTTGACCCTTATACCCTTTAAGCACCTGGCATTCTTCATGGTGACAGGTAAAGGAGGGATTGTTAAAAGGACAACCATGTGTGAAAAGGGTGATAACCATAAAGGCTGAGGAGGCTGGGAAGAAACATACCGGTACCATTTAGGGCTCATCTAGACTTAGGTCTCAGCTATACAGCTGCAAATATTTTAAGTGTGTTGTAAAGTGCATTATACAAATGTGAGACTAGATGGCGATGGTGAGCTATGACAAATTCAATCTATTTTTCAAAACTTTTTTTAAAAAAGCATTTTCACCGTGTTTTTTTATATGTTTCTAGATTCCACCTTACACCATTCTAATAAGAAATCATACATTCTTGATAACAATGGATGAGTTGACAAAAGAAGTCATGATAAAATGGGCCATGGACTTGGGGTATAATATTGAATATGATGTATGGTTAAAACTGTGGAATGAAAATTTAAAATTTACAGCATATGTGGCACTAAAAGAAAATGTAATGAAAATGATGTATAGATGGTATCTGACACCGGTAAAATTGGCTAAAATGTATAGGATGAATAATAGAATGTGCTGGAAATGCAAAGAGAAGGATGGAGATATTTACCACATGTGGTGGACATGCGATATGATAAAATCATTTTGGAAATTGATTTATAATGAACTTAAGAAGATGTTTAAATATACTTCCCCCCAAAAAACCTAGAAGCATTTTTGCTGGGGTTGATGGGGGAAGAAATAGCGAAAGCAGATCAAAGACTTTTTTTTGTATGCCACTGTTGCGGCAAGAACTTTATTAGCCCCAAAGTGGAAATTACAAAAAGTACCAACGGAGTGGCAGGCGAAGATGATGGACTATGCAGAATTGGCAAAACTGACTTGCAGGGTCAGGAACCAGGAGGATGAAAAATTTCAGAGAGACTGGAGTAAATTTAAGTTTGCCCGCTCTTCCTGTCAACCCCTTGCAGTACCCACAATCGCAAGTTAAGAGTTTGGGATCCTTCCTTTAATCAGGTGATCCTAGGTGGGGCTCAGGGATGGAATATGGATTACTGGCATGGGGATGGGGCACAAGATTGTACAGATAACTCTCTCTCTCTCTCTCTCTCTCTCTCTCTCTCTCTCTCTCTCTCTCCTTTAAAACACGCAATTAAAAACACGCCTCTGTTTTGTTAGTCTCTATAATGCATATATGCCACCCCACCCCCCATTCTTACAGTGGGAAAACCACTGTTCCAAGTGAGGTGGTTACATCCACTTTGTTGTTTAGTCGTGTCCGACTCTTCGTGACCCCATGGACCAGAGCACGCCAGGCACTCCTGTCTTCCACTTGTCCTTCCCCAATTACAGCCCTGTATCCTACACAGGATTCTATTCATTAAAAATTGAACCTCAGTTATCAGGCAATTATGTAAAATGCATTCATTGCCAAAGGCAATTGGGGGAGAAACGTAATTTGTGATAATGAGTCTTTCCACTTATCACCTATGATTAATAAACACAATAGAAATATCATAGGTCACTAAATAGCATTGGGGTGTTTTAACAGTAGAATGACTAGCAATCTACAGGTGAGGGGAAAATGCTAAAAATTGAAACCTATTCAAGTGTCACTCCACCAGGTGAATTACTGTAATCAGTGAATTTGAATTTGGTCTTTATGTATTTGCAAGGCCTTAAAGAGGAACATCTCCTTGCGGGAAGAAAAGATTTCACGCAGAGAGCAAACTCTGAACGAGGAAGGCTTAGAAGTAATCTGCAGACTGCTGATCTTTAATTGCCACACAGCGACAAACAAATGTTCACGGAAACTATAGATAATTTTGCAAATCTCTCTTTTTTCATTCTCTTCCATTGTACCATCCTTAACAAACTACAGCTCCCATAGTTCTATGGGGGAAACCATGGCTATTTAAAAATGGCACCATAGTGCTTTAAATATTTGATGCGAATGTGGCCAGAATCTGCCCACCCTTTCCCCTTACTACCCCCTCTTGGGCCTTCTGTGTCACACATAGATGTATGCAGATAGCACCCATCTTTTCCAAGTCCCCAGTATGCAGGCTATATATCTCTGTTTCTATTTCCGTTCAGGCAAAGTGTGTGAGGCTGGCAATGAAGAGAATTAAGGAATTATTTCCTCTTGCGTGTACAAGTTTTGCTTCGGGATGCTTGAGGAATCTGCACAGCAAAAAGTCATTTTCAGATGTTATGAATTTATACTATATGCAATTATCCATGAATCAGTTACAGGTGGGTAGCCGTGTTGGTCTGCCATAGTCGAAACAAAATAGAAAATTCTTTCCAGTAGCACCTTAGAGACCAACTGAGTTTGTTCTTGGTATGAGCTTTCGTGTGCATTCGTATCTGAAGAAGTGTGCATGCACACGAAAGCTCATACCAAGAACAAACTCAGTTGGTCTCTAAGGTGCTACTGGAAAGAATTTTCTATTTTTTATCCATGAATCAGACTGTCTATTCCCACAAGTCCATGTGCCATTTCAAATCCTAAAATGCAGTTTTCAGATATCTGTGGTTAAACTGTATACCTATATAATAGTGCAACAACAATAAATCGTACAATTGAACCCCACAAGGGTCATCTAGTCCAACCTCCGGCAATGCAGGACTCTTATGCCCAACATGAAGCTTGAACCCATGACGCTGAAATTAAGAGTCTCTTGTTCTACCAGCTGAGATATATGTGTGTGGCGGGTGGCGCTGTGGGTTAAACCACAGAGCCTTGGGTTTGCTGATCAAAAGGTCGGCGGTTCAGATCCCTGCGACGGGGTAAGCTCCCGTTGCTTGGTCCCAGCTCCTGCCCACCTAGCAGTTCGAAAGCACGTCAAAGTGCAAGTAGATAAATAGGTACCGTTCCGGCGGGAAGGTAAATGGTGTTTCCGTGCGCTGCTCTGGTTCTCCAGAAGCGGCTTAGTCATGCTGGCCACATGACCCAGAAGCTGTACGCCGGCTCCCTCAGCCAGTAACGCGAGATGAGCACCGCAACCCCAGAGTCGGACACAACTGGACCTAATGGTCAGGGGTCCCTTTACCTTTACCTTTATGCATCTTAAAAGACAGGTCTTTGTGTGTGTTTATGCATCTTCAAAGACACTAGAAATTATCAGGTTAAACCCATAGAGAAAGGAGGCGCCCTAGCTGGTCAGGAGGAAAGGAAGAGAAAGCAGGAGTTGCAGAGTTTTATTCAAGGGTATTCAATTTGATGCCTAAAAAGGAGGGAACAGGAGAGAAGAGGGTTAGAGGGCCAAGGAGGATGCCGGATTGAATCAAAGGAGAGATTGGGATTAAAATATGATGAAAATACGTGCCTATAAAGACATGTTAATTGCACAATCTTTGTGTAAATACCATAGCATCTCAGTTGGGATCCCGCCCATGCACTGCTGGCCTGTGAGGAGATGCTACAACAGCCACCTTTTGACTAATAGAGATATCAATAGCAGCTCTTGTTCTTATGCAGTGTAAAGTGGAGCTTAGTGAAGGACACTTTCCAATATTTGTGCTCACATAAACGCATCCTTCCAGACATCTTTCAGCCTTGAGCTGGAAATAAAGCATTTACTAGTCACTTCTTTCACTTCTAGGAACAAGCGCAGAATGTTTATCACAGTGTTGACATCTGCTCATAAAACTTGAGGTTGCTTCTTCAGAGATGCCTGTTTTGGCTCTCACGGTAGAGTTTGGGGCTGTTTGCAGTGACCACCCCATTCTCTCACCCGCACTCTTGCCTGAGATTCACGCACCACACTGCAGACTGCTGCTGTGCTGCTCATTAGCACTTTGGTGCGAAGTCCTGGATTTTTTATTATTATTTATTAAGGAAAGGTTTCATAGCTAGAACAGAGGACCTTGATTCCTGGACACATACGTTATCCTCCCATATCTTGAAACAGTACAGTGGTACCTTGGTTTGTATATGTCTTGGCTTGCATACGTTTTGGATTACAAACACATCAAACCCGGAAGTGCATGTCCCAGTTTGCAACCTTTTTTTTGGATTATAAACGAACAATTTTTGGGGGGAGGCCCCATTGGTGAAAACGCGCCTTGGGTTACAACCTGTTTTAGTTTACAAACAGACCTCTGGAACGGATTATGGTTGTAAACCAAGGTACCACTGTATATTTTTCGGGGGGGGGGGGGGAAATACCAGGAAAAACCCAAAGCTCCCCCCCCCCAGCGTCAACATTTCCAGAAATTTTACATCTCTAGGTGAGACATCCAAGAGATGAAGCCTTGAAACTATGCCAGATTCTTCTAGTTTTTCAGGACCACTTTCTCAGATGTTCCCTCAGGTTCTGAATTGAGCAACATCCTGGAACGGATAAAGGTAAAGGTACCCCTGACCATTAGGTCCAGTCATGGATGACTCTGGTGTTGTGTGCTCATCTCACTCTATAGGCCAAGGGAGCCGGCCTTTGTCCGCAGACAGCTTCCGGGTCATGTGACCAGCATGACTAAGCCGCTTCTGGCGAACCAGAGCAACACACGGAAAGGCTGTTTACCTTCCCGCTGGAGCGGTACCTATTTATCTACTTGCAGTTTGACGTGCTTTCGAACTGCTAGGTTGGCAGGAGCTGGGACCAAACAACGGGAGCTCACCCCGTTGTGGGGATTCGGACCGCTGACCTTCTGATCGGCAAGCCCTAGGCTCTGTGGTTTAGACTAGTGGTTCTCAACCTTGGGTCCCCAGATGTTTTTGGCCTACAACTCCCATCATCCCTAGGTAGCAAGACTAGTGGTCAGGGATGATGGGAGTTGTAGGCCAAAAACATCTGGGGACCCAAGGTTGAGAAGGGCTGGTTTAGACCACAGCACCACCCGTGTCCCTAAGTGTGGGGATAACCAGCATCTGGGACGACCAGTAATTCCCGGAGTTCCTGCTCCCACTGGCTGTGAAAGGGTCCACTGGTTATGATCTGAAGGTCGTGAGATGGTTGTTGGGAGTTCTGAAGGTTCCCGAAGGTTTCCTTGGAGTCACGAAGGTTCCTCTGGAGTTACGAAGGCTTGAGGTTCCAAAAAGAAAGAATAGAAGCGATGGCCAAAACTAAGAAGGCGGCCAAACAAAACTTTAGAAATAAAATGAAATAAGAGACTGCAGTCAATGGTGGAGTTGCAAGTTCCCAGCTACTGCTCTGTGCGGCTTAGTTTTCCTTTCGCTTTCTCTCTCTCTTGGCTTGTCTCACATGGCTGGTCTCTCTTGGCTTGTCTCACATACGCTACACGCATGCTACAGAGAGCAGGGGCCTTTTATTAGTAAATTGAACATCGTCATAACGTTAACAATAACCAATCACAACACTGTATCTGGGTGAGTTTCTGGGTGGGAAACTCCTAACTGACCGTTACTGAGGCTATTTTTGGCGCGCTTTGCTGCTAGCCTGGAGGGATCCAGGCAGCAAACCTCTGCCGGATCTCCTTGCCTTCTGTGCAATGCGCGGAAGGTTACCTTAAAGCGGACAGGTGCAGGAGCACCTTAAAACGTATTCCCACACCTAAGGTACCACTGTACTAAAGAAGGGCAAACTTCTGAATGTTGCCATGGGTTTTGCCTCACCAAAAAAAAATCCACATATGGCACCCTTTTATTGAGCTTAAAAATAAAAGGAGAAGGCACGATAAGCTCAGCAATGCACAAAGAATGGAGTGGGCAGTACAGGAGAAAGCTGTATTTGACTAGTACTGGAGGAGTTGCTGAGCCTTCTCCCAATGACACAAGAGCAGCACACATGCTGTTAGGCAGCAAGGTGAATGCAATAAAGTTTAAGTAGCATTGGTAATGGCCGTGTAGCCCTAATAAATCCTAAGCAGACCTTCAGGTTCGTACTCTGATAATGATGTTACAACTACAGTTACGGTTTATTTATTTAACCAAGGGCAAAGTTGTTGAGTCAGAGTTTCATTTTCAAGAAAGGCCTGACAAGCCAAGTGGCGGTAATGATGCCGTACATAAGGAAGGACTTTGCAAAATGAAACGGTCATCACGTACGTCTTTAAGAAAACAAATAAACAAAGCAAAAACACCCTCACCTTAAGAAGGGCACTTTAGTTTTAAATTAGGATAAATTGAAGTAATGCAATGTGGAACATTAGGACAGCCATTTAAACACCTTGGGCCACATTCAAGCCAGGCATTTAAAGCATTATGAGGCCACCTTAAACAGTCATGGCTTCCCCTAAAGAATTCTGGGAGCTGAGAGTTGTTAAGATAGGGTTACCAGACGTCCCCTGTTCCCAGGGACAGTCCCCGGATTTGCAAATCTGTCCCTGGACAAATTCCGTCCCTGGAATGTCCCCAGATTTGCAAATCTGTCCCCGGGAAACGTGACAGCGGCAGCCTCATCAGCCCGGAGCCAGCCTGGTAGCGCAGTTGGCTCTGGCTGGCTTCAGGAGCTGCTCGCTGCCCGCTGGTGTGGCGCCCGCCATTTTTCCTCTCCGGAAGTCCCCATATTATGTGACTTGTGTGCAACACATCATATGGGGACTTCCGGAGAGGAAAAATGGTGGGCGCCACAGTAGCGGGCAGCTACTGAAGCCAGCTAGAGCCAACTGCACTACCTGGATGGCTCCGGGCTGCTGACTGCCGCTGCCACTGGCACTGCCAAAGGGGAACCGGGGACATCTGGTGGTACAGATCTCCTGCCCCCTGCCCTCTTTGATTTGACTCATCGGGGGAGCTCGGGAGTCACGGCTGGCCGGCTGTTGCCCAGTTGTTGTTGTTTTTTTTAAAAAACCCTCTGTGCATTTATATTTCATAGAGTGTGAAAGAAGGGCTTTGCACCTTGCCTGGCAGAGAAACCGTGTGCCTTGCATCCCTCCTGGGTGCCCTGAGGCCCCCCCCATCTGTAAAAACAAAGGGAGAAGGGGGCAGGAGATTGGCAAAGGCTTGGGAGTCATGGGTTGGCGGCGCGCCATTGCGCAGTTTTTTTTTTTTTTTTAAAATCTGCACATTTATGTTTCACAGGGTATGAAAGAAGAGCTTTGCACCTTTACACAATATGCACGTGTGCTTGGGCCCAGGGTCTTTTGTCTCACCATCCCCACTACTGACTCCCTGTTGCTACTCAATTTTTTTTTAAAAAAATGTGTCCTCAGGTTCATTGAAAAAAATCTGGTAACCATATGTTAAGAGGCCCCTATTCCTCTCGCAGAACTACTGTTCCCAGAATGCCCTGTGATGAGGTGTTGATTGTTAAACCGCTCTGGGAACTGTAGCTCTGGGAATGGAATAGCAGTGTCCTAACAAGTCTCAGCGCCCTTAACCAACTGCAGCACTCATAATTTTTAAGGGGGAAGGCATGACTGTTGGAAGGAATATCAGAGTGAGTTAATGTATGGTGTGACCATGGCATTGGTGATTCTCAAGTTGAACTGTTTGTGTTGACTCTGCCAGATGCATGCTAGGACTCTTGTTTTCCCAGTTCTATTTAGCAGAACAGGAACATTCAATATCAAGTTTTATGTGGACCACCATATATGGCAGGGATGGGGGATGAATTTGTTTAATTTGTCTTTCCCTCCATAGTGGATCTATCTGATTCAACATTCCCAAACGTGCTTGCAGATTGGAACACAACATACAGTCAAATCATGCAATTTTCTGGATTTTGTGATGTAGTTTCAGTGTGGGGAAAGTGTTCACAAAATATGAATTTTATCCAAGAAAAGTCATGTGTAAAGTGGTATAGAAATTATATACATAGTACATAACCAACTCTTGGTCACAACCTAAGAGATTTGTTCATTTATCTACATACCAGTAGATTCAATCAAGTTAATTAGCGAGGTAGCTTAAAATTATTAAAACATTGCAATATAAAATAACATGAACATGCCATGAAAAAATATATATAGAGCAAAAAATAGGACCACCAGAACACATACTCATGGCGGGGGAACAACACTTGCACCATTCAAAAGGCTTGGTGAAATAAGTATGTCTTTACAATTTGCTGATAAATCATTACAGATAGAACCAATTGGGTTTTCTGGGAGAGAAAGGGATTATCTATTCCTGCACAGTTGCAGCAAGGAAAACAACAGGGGATGTGCTAATGATATTTAAAAGCGAGTTTAAAATAAAAATAATCTCTAAGAGTTGTATATAACAAAGCCATTATGCTTGCAGAACAATTTTCAGTTGTGAAACCAAATTTACTATCCCACTCATCGTCCTATATTGTTGTTGTTGTTTAGTCGTGTCCGACTCTTCGTGACCCTCTGGACCAGAGCATGCCAGGCACCCCTATCCTCCACTGCCTCCCGCAGTTTGGTCAAGCTCATGTTAGTAGCTTCAAGAACACCATCTCATCCAACCATCCAACCATCTCATCCTCTGTCTTCCCCTTCTCCTTGTGCCCTCCATCTTTCCCAACATCAGGGTCTTTTCTAGGGAGTCTTCTCTTCTCATGAGGTGGCCAAAGTATTGGAGCCTCAGCTTCAGGATCTGTCCTATACCTTCCTCCTATGCCCTGCTCAAAATGTTGTGGAGGGTTGGGAAAAAACCCTCAAGCAGGGAGAGAAGGAGGGGATGTTTCGTTGCATGAGGAGAAGTTGTTGCACAAGTTCAATTACTTTCATGGACAATAAATTCTCTCAAGTGAATTTATTAAAGGAGAAACAAAAAGGTTTTTCACTATTATTTATGGAAATGGGGGGAGGGGGTGGGGGAGAGCCAGGTCTCAATCTTTAACAAACTTTAGTGGACAAATTTATCTAGCTAGTGAGTTCACTAAACCTCTTGTTTTTGGTGTCTAGGCTATAATATATGGCTGGTAGGTTGTGTTTTGCTTGATGGGACCCAAGTTGGTCTGTTGTTTACACAGGCCTTAGAAAGAGTTTTGCCAGCCCAATGAAGGTGTGCCAATTTCTTATAAGAGCAGACTATCCCCTGTTGCCATGGTAAAAATCCCCAGGAATCATTTCTCTTTTCTACAACCAGTTTGTTGCATGATAACATCTGATTAGAAATTCCACCACCTTCACCAGTGTAAATTTTTAATGCAGTCACATTTGGCAGGATTTTATATCCCTATATGCATGCATACATACATACATACAAAACACACAGGAAGATAACTCTGATGCTGTTGCATCAGGTATGCTAGCCTACAGATCTGAAGTCAATGAATCTCGGAGATTTTGGGGAGAAGTTAGGTGAGAAAGAGAATAAATCCATGAATTTTACATTGAGTTCAAATAATTTATATGCTTCCTAGTGTGCTCAGAACCTTCAACTCAGCCTAAGCATGACTCACCAGCAGAGCCAAGCTAAATAATTTCCAGTGAATAATGTATGTGGTGAATTGCAGTTCTTTCTCGGTTTGTAAGCTGTGAGCAAAAAAGAGAAAGAAAAGTTGTGATTTTCCTCATATTATTTTTTTTCAGTGTAGTGCTTAGAATCTGATTCCCGGGTTGCTTCTACCTTTCAGAATTCCTCCATGAATTTCTGCAAATGCTGAAGAATTTTACATTATTTTTTTTTAATGTAGCAGGAAAGTCTGCCCTTCCATTGTTTTCTTACCCCATAAGCAGTTTAATAAGAACACAGTCAGTGCACACAACCCTTCGACAGATTGCATGCATGCAGAAATCTGTTATAGTTTATTATTTTCCATTGTAGACCATACATAAAAACACTCTGACCTTTTGTTTGAGGGGCATTTGTGAGAAACGTCCTGAATTTAACTGTAAAGTTGGATTGAAGAGTGTGGTGTTCAGTTGTTTTGGTTCATCTTCACAGCTGGGGGAAGTACTGAGGTAAATCTGAGGAAGGAGGTTTTGCAGTGCTCAAAATGCGCCCTCCTTTTCACTCATTTATCAGGGAATACTCCAAGTGGCACCAAGAGGAGAAAAGGGGCAAGCACATCCCCATTGCCCTAGAAAGAGAGATGGTGACCCCAACACATACAGAGCGGGGCTGAAGTTCTGTGGCAGAGCACTGGCTTTTCATTCAGTAGGTCACAGGCTGAAGAACAGGTGTCTCCATAAAGGGTTGGGAAAGTGTCCTGTCTAAAACCCTGGAAAGCTGCAGCCAGTGAGCAGAGACAATACTGACCTAGATGGACCAATGATGTGACTCAATATATAATACAACTTCCTAAATTCCTAAGAGAGTTAAAGATCATAGCAGAAGGGCCCATGTGCATTTATATACTGATATCTCTGTGTGATCTGAAGAAAGCCCTATGCATATACAGGGGGCTATGCATTAGTTCCCGGCAGATGTTTAATTGAATGCATTTAGGTCAGAGGGGTGGGCCTGCTGCCCAGATCCTCCTCCCCCCCCCTCCATGCACATTAATTTGCCATAATTGTATCATTTCAGTGCTCGGTGACAGAGTGCATGCTTCACAGCAGAAGGTTCCAAGCTCAATTCTAGGCATCTGCAGCTAGAGCTGGGAAAGTTTCTTCCCAGGAAAGAATATTCTGACATGTTTTGGAAAGTCCCCCCCCTTTTTTTTTAGCTCCTCCACCCCCGGAGAATATTTAGTGAAATAGCTTTACCTGTTTTGCCACCTGTGAATTTTGGGTTCAGTTGTGGATCCATTTTCAATATCTTCCTATATACATAAAAAAAATTCCGGTCATGTGCAGTGCGACTGGGGGAGCCACTGGGCAAGCGTCGGCTCGTGGGGCTGCCCTGGCCATCCATGGAGCAGCACGGATGGGGTGCCAAGTGGCAGGGAGTGGCGGGAGGGGCTGCCGAGTGTCACCCACCTCCCTTGCTACGCCACTGCCCATCTCTATCTTGTGTCCATTTTCAGTGTGCTCAGTCATAGGTCTGTTATTTCATATATTTGCCGGGGGGGGGTTAAGTATGGAAAATGCATTTAAATTGAACACATTTTATATGCCATTTCCCCCTGAAATACTCGTTCTTGTAAATTTATCAACATATTTCCCTGTGAAATACACATTTTTGTGTGCCGTCTTCAAACCCAAACTCGAAGACTGGTGAATCAGGTCTGTTTGCTATAAAATTTGGACAGGGCATATTTGTCCTCTGGTGCCTAATGTGAACTAAAAAGAGATTTTTCATTCAACATGAAGTGAGCTGAAATTTCTCAAAAGAGAATTTTCTGAGGGGAGGGGGAGATTGGAGGATTATACCTTCTCTTCCCTACTAAAAATGTTTGTCAAAATGCTTTCTAGTTTTGCAAGGAGAAGGTCATTTTTTGTTCAGCCCTGCTTTGAACCATTGAGAAAGGTAAAACTGTTGTGCCTCCCATTCAAGTCTCCTTGGGTACCTTCCTCCCAGCTTGTTAGGGACAGCAAGATTATGATTTTAGCCACAGCATTTGGGATAGAAAATAGGGACGAAAGAGGGAAGGGAAGACTGCTGGGCAGGCCACAATTTAATGACCCCTGGGAGCGGGCCCAAGCATTCCTATTGGCCCGCCACCAGGCGAACGCCCGTCCAAGGTCTGCTGGCATTGGCTAATAGTCAGCAGCCAGGTGATCCTACCTGCCACTTGCTGGATCACTTGCATGGCCCAATACCTGATTGCAACACTGCCCACTGTAGATTGTGAGCAGAATTGGAGGACAGAGCCCACCTGGCCACATTCCTTCTGCTGCAGAGGATTACACAATGCATTTGTGTTTGTGTCACTGGAGAGATAGCAAAGTCCTTTGTTCCTTGGCTGTTACTACTGCTTATTGCTTTAGTGGATTTGGACTTCGTTGAGGTTTTCATGGCTGTATTTTATAGTGCAGTACTTTGAATGCTAGGAGGGACCCAGGTGGCGCTGTGGGTTAAACCACAGAGTCTAGGGCTTGCTGATCAGAAGGTCGGCGGTTCGAATCCCTGCCACGGGGTGAGCTCCCGTTGCTCGGTCCCAGCTCCTGCCCACCTAGCAGTTCGAAAGCACATCAAAGTGCAAGTAGATAAATAGGGACCGCTCCAGCGGGAAGGTAAACGGCGTTTCCGTGAGCTGCTCTGGTTCGCCAGAAGCGGCTTTGTCATGCTGGCCACATGACCTGGAAGCTGTCTGCGGACAAACGCCAGCTCCCTTGGCCTATAGAGCGAGATGAGCGCCGCAACCCCAGAGTCGGACATGACTGGACCTGATGGTCAGGGGTCCCTTTACCTTTACTTTGAATGCCCTGTTGGTTTGAGAACCTGGCGCAGACATGTAATTAAATAATTAACTAACGTACTAATTAAAAGGTATCATGAAACGGCCGTGTGATCTCTGGTCAAACAGACCATTTCCAGCTACTAAAGAAACCGCTTGCATAATATAAGCAAGATGTAAGTTCTGAAGATCAAAGAACACCATTTCATTTGCTTTGATGTACCTTGGGATACCAGAGCCTTTATGCTTTGAACCCACAAAACTCCTACTATTAAATGCGGAGAGAGAAGTCTTTTTATTTATTTATTTATTTATTTATGGAATTCAAGTGTTATATCTTAATCTTGTGGGTTTCACAGCAACGGTAACTTGAAAGATGGGAAACATTGCTAGTTATTGTGTAAAGGAGAGAGAAATAGTAGTTTTCAGAATTCGCAAAGTACAATGAATGAAACTACTGAACACCAGACACTAATTAGACTATAGTTACAACACAAATCTAGGTATGTTAAAGTCCACCGGCTTCAACAAACTGATACGTGACTATTAGGGCAATTGATATTATTATTTTTTGTGGGGGGGGGAATGGGACAAATAACCAAATGTAGACAAATTGTGTCCTGTCTGGCTTATGCTAATATGATGAAAGTGGGGGAGGGGTGTCTTTTACTGTTCCTCTCTCTCTCTCTCTCTTTCTCTGTGTGTGCATGAGAAAAAGTTTCTTTTCCATTTACCGTACTTTTCCGGGTATGAGACTAGGCTTCGTTCCTTAAAGAGCATGCTAAAAAGCGGTGGTCGTCTTATACAAGGGTAGTGAATAGGGTGGACGTATGATTAGTTGCTGCCACGGCTGTCAACAGGAGGAGGAGGAGGAGTTTGGATTTGATATCCCGCTTTACCACTACCCGAAGGAGTCTCAAAGCGGCTCACATTCTCCTTTCCCTTCCTCCCCCACAACAAACACTCTGTGAGGTGAGGGGGGCTGAGAGACTTCAAAGAAGTGTGACTAGCCCAAGGTCACCCAGCAGCTGCATGTGGAGGAGTGGAGACACAAATCCGGTTCCCCAGATTATGAGTCTACCGCTCTTAACCACTACACCACAGTGTAGTGCATCAGTGGATGGTGTTGATTGGCCGATGCTGTGCCAATTGGGTGGGCGATTGGCAGCTTCTGCCGGCGAGGGGACAGACGGGAGGCTAAAAAGCTCAACAACGTTTTGCCATCTCCCCCCATTTCCTGAAATTTCAGTCCCCCAAAATAGGGGGCATCTTATACATGGGGGCGTCTTATGCACGGAAAAGTGCAGTATTTCAATAAGGGAAATATATTATTGTCCCCAGTTCCAGCAGTAAGTTCAGGAAAGAGACAGACTGTGAATTCAGCCTCTCTCAGCATACTCCCTGCATACCTTCTTTGCTTTCTTTCTGTTTGATTTGTTTAGACATTTTTCGCTGGTGCACTTAAAGAACAAGAGAATTTGGGCTTGCGGTGTTCAAAACCTCATTTTATATTTGAACTACAACCTTCCAGCGTCATTCTTGCAATTGCATATATCAGTCAGCTCAATGAATATGGACCGTGAATACCCCGCTGACCTGTAATAGGAGGCTGTGTGACATTTGGCTCTGACCTTTGCTTGCTTGCTTTCTCCCCCTCCCCCAGCAAAAAAAGAAAAAGAAATATTCACCAGCCTCAGCTGGACTTCCACTGAAACAAGAACAGAACTCAAGCAGATAGTTGAATGAGCCTTGGGCAAAGCCGAAATAAGCTGCAAGGTCTTCCATCTTCTAAGCCATTGCTTCATGCAGTCCTCAACTTGCACCCTGCTGAATCCAGTCTCAGCCGTCAGTGATGGAGTGAATACCTGCCTAGAATTGGATGAAATTACCTGGGGCATTCTGAGGGGTACATCTCTGATATATATAAAAAATACTCACCTTAGTTGCAATGATTAATGATTATTTTATGGATAAATAATAGATTGAGCACCATTGGATACACACAGAAAAATTAATCCAAAATGCCCTTTGGCTATGGTTCCTGGAAATATAAATTACTGAACTATTGGTGTTAGGAAAGGTTGGCATTCTTTTGAAGATAAGTTCATCGCTATCTATCTTCTGAATAGAATGTCATCCTCAAACTTGTCTCAGCCACTGCCAAAACTAAGAAGTGTCACTGTGCTTATAAAATGAGGAACCTTCACCAGTTCTCATGAATATCTTGCGCTGCAAGCCACCAAGTAGGAGGCAAACACACACTGCCTTCTGCACAAGGCAGGTTTAGGAATTATTCCATGGCAAATTATGGATATCAGTTGGTCAGTTGCTTGAGTAAAAAGTTAAGGGAACAGAGCAAGAAAAATAATATTTTCTGCAATAAGTATAAAAAGTTTTTGTTTAGTTTTTTAGGTCAAGAATAAAACTAAATGTAGTTTGAGTAGTTATTATTTCAAGATCCTTCTATGAAAAGCTTGGATCTATTCTCTACACCCACCCGACAATATTGGCTTTCACGTGGTGGTGGGGGGGGCACACAGAGATTGTTCAGGCAATGTCCTCGTATTCTAGATCCATTTCATTGTGGTTTCAGACATACTTTTGTACTGAAGAAACTTTTGTTATCCTATTGATGACTTGAGCCAGGGGGGATGTGACCCAACAACTGCTACTGGTGTAATACTTTCTTACAACCTGTTATCAGCAGTTCATGGTGGGCTTCACAGAATATGAACTGGCAGGTTTGTACTTTATGCCCACATGTGTCTTTGTGAAGAAGAAGAAGAAGAAGAAGAAGAAGAAGAAGAAGAAGAAGAAGAAGAAGAGTTTGGATTTGATATCCCGCTTTATCACTACCCGAAGGAGTGTCTAAGCGGCTAACATTCTCCTTTCCCTTCCTCCTCCACAACAAACACTCTGTGAAGTGAGTGGGGCTGAGAGACTTCAAAGAAGTGTGACTAGCCCAAGGTCACCCAGCAGCTGCATGTGGAGGAGCGGAGAAGCGAACCCGGTTCACCAGATTATGAGTCTACCACTTTTAACCACTACACCACACTGGCTCTTAAAGAGACCTATACATATCTACTCAGGCATGGCCTCCTGAGTTCAATGGGACTCTCTCCCAGGTACTTGTGTATAGCACTGCAGCCATAGAAACCCTTTCTAGGAGCCCACCAACATACAATAACAATTTTAACAAAAAGGCCAAAAGAGGGTGAGTGGTTCACTAGGGAGTCATCAAAGCATCAATGAAGCGGATCCAAAAAGAAGTATTTCACTCTACTAATTAGGGTACCATGTTTTAAATTGTTTATTCAAGATCAAACTCAATTAACACAATAAAAAACTATTTTGAAAACTGGTATGTTTACTTATTCCCCTAAAACATTTCTATCTGACTTTTACACAAATATATACAATATATTTTATAAAGACAAACAAACACTAAAAACAAAATAAGTAGGAAAATTGGGTTATTTGTACAAGAATTTTTTAAAAAGCTAGCAGTAATTAGCATTTTAAGCATCCCAAGAAAATGGTGTTTGCATGGTACCTAAATAACACCAAGTTCATCTCTCTGGGGGTGGGGAGTATGTTATGTGGCACAGTGGAAGGACCTTTCGGGGAGGGGGGGGAACAGGTCCTACTCGGTCAGCCTGTTGGTGCAGTGGGTAGGATCACTGTGCTTGTAACCTGAACTCATTGGAGGGGGAGAAGAGAAAGAACAACGCAGTTGGTCCAATGTTATTGTCAGTAGAGGTGCTTTGGGCTTGAGACCCAAGAGAGAACCGAGATGCTGGGTGAATGGGCAAGGGTGGGTGAGAAAGCAGTGCTGAATGTTGTAAACATGATTGCAGTTCAGAATCAAGTAATTACAGGTTGTCCGAGCTTTCACAAATTCATTTTGATTAATTAGATATAAAGGAGTGGGAGGAAAGTATTACACCAGCAAAAAGGATTAACTTGTAGGCTTCCAAATTAACTAACCCATATTATAAATATGAATAGTAAGCTGTTTTGTTAAATCATACATGGATAAAAGGATAGATTGCAATAAGTATTATCTTAGAGACAAAACAATTTACTTAAGAGGATAGGCAATATTCTTGATAACAAGGCAGAATTGCTTGCTATAATCATAGTTGTTGTTCCACCCAGAAGGACTATTGAAGAACTATTAAATGAAATGAAGTATCAGAATTAGGCAATGATGGGGTAAGCCATTTGACCAAAATGAAGTTGTAAAACAACAGGCATACCCCAATAACTTTTTCCTCTTACTTTCCCTGTTGAAAAAGTAAAGATCCATATATAACAAAGCACCATTACTTCAATGCACCCTTCCTAATCTGCCATTTTGCTGGTGTGAGCAATCAAGAAAAAAATAAAATAGTGCTAATGAATAAAAACTAAGAAAATTAAACTATATGCAGATAATGTAGTAATGACTTTAACTCATAAATTGAAATTGAGATACATATAACAAAATATTGATAAAATGATGATAAAACAGGCTTTTTAAAGCCGCCTTGGAACATAAAGGTGATTGATAAACAAACAAACAAACAAATGCTAACAGAGAAATGTAACCAACAGCATGTGTTGCTGAGACCTGGATAGGTGAGATGGGTGGGCTTCACCTAACAGCTGTTCCCACTAAGACTTTGTAATACCAGTCCTAACCAGAGGGTCAGGGTGGATCATAGAATCATAGAATCATAGAGTTGGAAGAGACCACAAGGGCCATCCAGTCCAACCCCCTGCCAAGCAGGAAACACCATCAAAACATTCCTGACAGATGACTGTCAAGCCTCTGCTTAAAGACCTCCAAAGAAGGAGACTCCACCACACTCCTTGGTAGCAAATTCCACTGCCGAACAGCTCTCACTGTCAGGAAGTTCTTCCTAATGTTTAGGTGGAATCTTCTTTCTTGTAGTTTGAATCCATTGCCCCATGTCCGCTTCTCTGGAGCAGCAGAAAACAACCTTTCACCCTCCTCTATATGACATCCTTTTATATATTTGAACATGGCTATCATATCACCCCTTAACCTTCTCTTCTCCAGGCTAAACATACCCAGCTCCCTAAGCCGTTCCTCATAAGGCATCGTTTCCAGGCCTTTGACCATTTTGGTTGCCCTCTTCTGGACACGTTCCAGATTGTCAGTATCTTTCTTGAACTGTGGTGCCCAGAACTGGACACAGTATTCCGGGTGGAGGTATAGCCATTGTCCATAGGAGTTCCAGTTCGATCCTGGGACAGACTTAGGTGGTGTTGGAGCATGGAGAGAGATTCTGGGGAGAAGAAAGTTAAAAGGCTGGATAGCTGAAAACCGGAGTTTTTCTCCTGAAGGTCAATTTATAAAAATATACACAAGAGAGAAATGCTACGCTATCTAGAAACAAGCAGGCGGGGCAGGAGATCTTGGGAGTTCCAAGGGAGGTGATGGGCACCATATTGACGACCCCAACAATGGTCCATGCAATTGTTGGGTGCCCTGCTTTCTTTAATACGGAACATCCTATCAGACAAAATTAGGTTGCAGTAATTATTTATGGCCTGCCAGGTATGTGATACCAACTGATCAGTTCACATCCAAACCCTTGCTACAAAAAAATAATTATAGCCTTCTTTCCTAGCCCATTCTTGAGAATAATGAGTACTTCTTATATTATTCCAATATTATAACAACAGGTAGAATAATACAGTAGAGCAGATATAATGATATTAAACAGCTAGATACTGCAATATATGGAGTAAATTCATTGCTGATTATCTGAGTTTTGAGGGGATTCCTTTAATAATAGTGGTGGATAGGAGCTGCATTGGCACCTAATGGGACCTTTTTTCCTATCACTAATCGCAGTGTGGGGGCAATTTCCATGGAAATCGTGGCTGGTTACAAAAGAGGTATATCATTTCTCTGAATGCTGTGGGCTTGATAAAAGTTTCCTCCACTTCCTAGTAATAATTAAAACAAAACCCCGATGACAGCATTGCATCTAGTGTTGTGCAGTTAGGCCCTTTAGTTCGGCCTTTTAGTGTAGTTAGCTACATAACACTGTAAAAACAACAACCTGAGAATTAACAAGTAAACAAATTCAAAACCTAGCCTTGAAAATGAAGCCTGTCTGGAAAACCCAAAACCAATTCATATTCTACTCCTTTGAAAATCAGTTGCAGGATTGATTCCAGATACCCTGAGGGAAACCTTAGAATAGATTTGCCATCATTTCTATACAAGCTGTATTTTTCCATAATGGCCACATAACCAGGAATGTCCTAAATAACAAGCGAGCCTCCTTGAAGAAAGAGACCTGCTTTGTTGGAAAAGGGCTGGCTCCAGATTTGGGGAGAGGCAACCTCTGCCTCAGAGCCGTCTTTACTATTGGGCTTACTGGCGTGTTGCACCAGGGCGCTGGTCTCTCAGGAAGTGGGGGAGCTGTGCAGCTTTGCTGGTGGCCTCCCCTTTCCCTGCACGCCTGCCAGCTGTGCCCCGTCAACCATATGGCTGGCGGGCATGCAGCTTGCCTCCCAAGCCTCCGCGGGAGGAGTGCGATCTCCACAGAGGCTTAGGATGGAAGCTGCGACCTGCCAACCATATGGCTGGCAGGTGTGCAGCTTCCTGCCCAAACCTCCGCGGGAGGAGAGTGATCCCCGCAGAGGCTTGGGAAAAGGTCAACAACTCTGGGAAGGGGGGGTGGGGCGCTGGAGGGATCTTTGAACCACGGCGCCGGATATGCTTAAGACAGCCCTGCTCTGCCTTCTTCCTCGAGGCTGGCAATGGTGGCAAAGAGACACTTCCTCTCACTCACTCACTTGCCTGCCTTCTTCCTCTAGAAGGTGTGGCTGTGAGGCTCACCCACCCAAGGGAGCTCCATACCTCTTAGGTGCCAATGTTCATTGATAGGAGTGCTGGCTGCTCCTCAGCCACAATTTGCTAAGAGCCTCCTGTGAAACAGTACATCCATGCTTCAGGTCTCCTCTGTGAATTCCCTAGCAGGCCTTAAGCAAGTCATTCTCTCTCAGAAAGTCATGCTATCTCAGTCCCTCACCCGCAACAGAAGGAGAAACAGACTCACCTATCTTAATAGGGTTGTTGTAAGGATTACCATGAGGCAGCCCGTGTGAATGAACTAAAGATTCTAAAGTGCCATAACTCAAGTCAACTCAGTTTATTACAGCAAAAGCCAGCAGTATAATACAGTATAATTCCAAACCAGTGATCAGTAATATCGCTACAAGGCGTCAAAATCCTAAGGATTAGAGTAAAACAAAAAGCAATATCGCAAAAGAAATTTATAGTATATTTTCCAATAGAAGCGATTTACGTTTTTTGATGGCTGAGGTACAAAACTTGGCCACAGCATAGGATACTGAGCTCAAAGATTCTTCCAAAAGGAATTTGCGTAGGATTTCGGGAGTAAATTCCAGATAATATTGCAAGGGTTTAAATTTTGATAAAAGAGGTAATATAAATCTAGACCGTTCATTGTAAAGTTCACAGAATAGAAGAATGTGAGTAACGGATTCCACCTTATTGGTCATGCATGGACATAGGCGCTCGTGGATTGGTACCTGCAGGAATTTGCCGTGTAGTACAGCTGTAGGCAGTGCCTCAAATCGGGCTCTGGAAAAAGCTCATCTATAAGATTCATAAGTAATATTAGATAAATAAGGGGCAGCTGAAAAATTGGGCCAAGATTTTAGACACCTATAGTTCTCAGGGAGTAAGGCATCTTCTTTTTGCAGTTCGATATCGAGAAGCCTCTGAGTAATAGTTGATTTTGCCTTATTCAGGGGTCCACTAAAGAGGTCTTCGGGGTTTAGGCCAGTTTGTTTGATCTTGTTAACAATTTGCGTAAGCCAAGGTGGATAAGGGACTGCAGCCAGAAAGTGAGATAACATTCCCTTTGGGTTATAATGAATTTTCAACCATAGGAATATTGCCTATTCCCAGACTTTTAATTCAACTCTGGAAAATCCTGCCTCTTGTCTTAATATTACGTTGGGAGTACTCTTAGGGGTACCAAAGAAATTTTGATTGGACTGTTTCAAGAATCTTAAGGTTGGCAGAGAGACCAATTTGTGAGCCATACAAAAGTTGGGCCAAAGATTTTGCTTGAAAAACTTTCAAGGCCATAGGAAGGAAGCCAGCACCTTCCCTTCTGAATAGTCTGAGGGTGGCATTTTCACTTCTCTCTGCTGAAGTGGCTGATGTGGTCAGATGTACTAAAGTGCCATATAAATGCTGATCATTTTTGTAACTGTCCAAATAGCTGTTCTTCTTCGCACAAGGACAATTTTCAAATTGTTTTTGCTGCTTTTGTTTTATATATAGTGAGTCAGTGCTTCAGGGACTCCTTGAACAAATGCTGTTTGTGCACCCAAGGTATTTATCTGGTGGACATTCTAGCAAACCTATCAAATGAAACACTTTGGAAATTCACAAAGCCATAATACTGATCAGCAACGGTCCATTTACTGTCCTATAATTGCAGAGAATGTTTATTCATTCTTGCCCCCATATTTTACTCAATCTTCTGTAATGTTACAGGTCATTGCATGGGTAGAGCTGGGATTCTGGAATATTTGTGAACTTAATTGTGCAAACAAAAGCTTCTCGGGAAACAAAATTGTTTGAAGGGCAATAAGGGTAAGGTTAGAACTTAGGAAAAATAAATATTACATGCAATAGTGAAGGCTGCTAATTATTACTGTAACATTAACATCTTTAAAATGTTATTGTTTTATAGGGCCCTGTTGTTTCATTGAGTTAGGCAAGTACATCACTTGCAAAATAGTTTTGCTTTTTTAAAAATAGGAAAATACAGTTTACAGTTTGAAAATGAATTATGTTTATGAAAACTTGGAAGCATAGTTTGGAAAGATGTTTCTTGCTCAAAAGCAGGGTCTTTTCAGTGGCAGCATTCTCACCGTGGAACACCATTACCTAAAGGGCCTGTAATCATTTGTATTTAGAAAATTATTAAGGTCTTTCTTAGTTTTCTTATTGTACACACACACACACAGAGAGAGAGAGAGAGAGAGAGAGAGAGAGAGAGAGAGAGAGAGAGAGAGAGAGACTTGAGGGTCTTACCTAAAAGTTACCTTAATCCTGTTGTGAACTTCTTTAATGTAATTTTGCACATGCCCTTGACAATTTTACTGCTGCTTTTAACATCTATTCTAGTCTGGTTGTGTGTGGGGTAAGTTGGTGTGTGTGTGTGTGTGTGTGTGATAATATAAACTGATGTGAGTTTTAGTAGTATATACAGTGGTACCTCAGGTTACATACTCCGCTAACCCAGAAATAATGCTGCAGGTTAAGAACTTTGCTTCAGGATAAGAACAGAAATTGTGCTCTGGTGGTGCAGCGGCAGTGGGAGGCCCCATTAGCTAAAGTGGTACCTCAGGTTAAGAACAGTTTCAGGTTAAGAACGGACCTCCAGAACGAATTAAGTTCTTAACCCGAGGTACCACTGTATTGTTTAAAACATCTGCTATTAACTTGGTTTTAAAATTGTATTATAGATTTATTTGTGTATGTTTTTTTATTTAAAAAAACACTTTGGGAAATAGTTTGTTGGGAAAGTGGTTTCTAAAAATGTAAATAGACAAATGAAGAACAGAAGAAACAAACTTCTCCTTAATGCACTAGCAAAAATTTAATGTGGTCTAACATATCAAGGAATTTACTAATGTGGACTACAGATATGGGAGCTGGGGCATTACATTTTGGTGACTTAAACTGGAAGGTGACCACTACATAAGGGAACTGAGCTTGGCTCCTGTTCATAAACAGCAGCACAGTCTGTTGCTGAAAATGGTGGTATGGCCAGGGCAGTAAGGGGCCCTTCAGAACCATGGCCAGTTCCTAACCTGACTATTTGCTGGTGCCTGATCTGCCTTCCTCCCTTTCAGTGATTACACAGATGGAGAGTAATGTACGCGTGCATGTTGAGGTCTATCAAATAGCAATCAGAAGGCAACAGGCAGTGATCCATCATTAGGTAGCTGTGCTACAAGCCCAGACACCAAAGTACTGCAGAATAAAGTATAATATTTGATGGGGAGTCCTTTACTGCATTCCTCCCGAGTGTCTTTATTTTGCACCATGATCAGATATGAAAATGACCTGCTGAGAAACACTTTTTAATCCCTGCCATCTAAGACAGCTCTTGCATCTTTGAAAGCATCCAGATGAATTTACTGCAGCCTTGGGTTGCAGCCAGGAAGGACATGCAATTGCCTCAGTTGGTGTTTTCTGATTTATTGTAGTGGCGGGGGGGGGGGACGACGACGACGACAGTTCACTGTTTCTAAGTGATTTTAGTTAATGTGAAGATTTCTGAATTTCTAAGGGATTTTAGTTAAAAGAAGCATGACCGTGATGGTAGATTTGATGTGGGTGCAAAAATTGTTTTGTTTTGCTTTATATTACTTTCGAAAGAACCAATACCACATGTGGTTCTGTAGAAATGAGCAACTTGTTATGACTGTCAGACGCTCCACGCTTCTGCCTCTATGGCAGTGATTTTCATTTACTGGAATTGCATATTCCACTTTGTAATTGAGTGTTCCAATTTGAATGTGTTGCTCATGGTGGAATACAATATTAGGAATTAGATACTTAAAAGGTTATGATGATATACCTTTGGATTCTGGCTAATGCCTTGTGAGATTATTTTCTTATGCTTTTATACCATAGGGCAGAACAAGAGACTAGAGGTTTAAATTGTATTTGTAGGGTTCCTTGTCTTTCACATGGAATGGCAATGGTTCAGTGGTAGAAGAGCACATGGTTTGCATGCCTTGGGTTCAACCCCCTACATTCCCAGTCAGGAGCCCATCAACCACTGTTAACAATGATGAGTTTTACCTAAAGCAGCTTCTTATATTCCAGACAAATGACATTAGCTCTCTGCTTAGTGGTAAGCAAAAGTTCTGAGATATGGATTACCCAAATCAGATTGAAGCTTGTGCTACACTACATATAGTGGAGCTGGGATATATATTGCCCAACACATGATATGTGTTCGTGTTAGGGGTCATTTTAGGCTATTTCAAAATTGCCACCTTAAATGAGGAAGGATAGAAAGCCTGCCTCATACAGACCACACACTAAGAACAACTTTGTAATCTTTCTGAGCCAATGGAGAATTTGGGTGAAGAGGGTAGCACTTAATTCATAAACCACTCATGCAATATAAGCCGGTCAAATTCATTCTATAATCCAGATAATTGTAAAATTTTGTGCCATGACGGGTTCATAATATTAGGTAGCTACATAGCTGGCATCAATAAACTATAATACCTAAGGACTTGTTAGAATCATCATCATCATCATCATCATCATCATCATCTAGCTTTATGGAGTATTCAGTCTTTTCATATATATTGTCTCAGTGATACTAACCTAAACTCTGCATTGTGCATTAAGACTATTGTTATTTCCATATTGAGATAGGAGATGGAATTGATAGTAGCCTGAAGTTGCGAAGAATATTGCTTAAGGCCACTGAATGAGTTTCATGGCAAAAGGGATGTCCTGGTTCACAGCTCAGTCTCTTAAACTTTTTGTATTAAAAAAAAATCCATTCTAAAACACTGCACAGTATAAAGCTCATTAAAATAATTTGTCAAGAGATTGGAGAAACCTTCCCAAACTACACTCAACAGAACCATCTTTTACTTTCCTCTGGAAAGAGTTTTGGTCTTGTCTATTTATAAATCAAGGAAAATAAAAGTTTTTTTTTAAACACACACACACACACACACACACATCCCTGCAGGCAGACATCAGAACTTGAAAGCAATAGCTTGAACTTGGTCTTACATCAAGTAACAGACTCTGCAAAGTGTTTCTCTCGCTTGTATCACATATTAACAATTGTGCTCAGTTGTTCTGGCTGCAACTTTAATTATGATCTTGGTAGTTTTAGCAACATCTTTCTCTCCTTGGCTTCTTCTTCTCCTCTTTTTTTACCTCAAGGTTGGTCGTTTTCCAAAAAAGCTCTGTAAGTAGCAATGGGGTGGACTTAGTTGATGTCAAGCTGTGAGAGCTTTTAATTACACAGAGTTCAATTAGGCTTCCTCATTTTCATAGAGGAGAAATGAGAGGAGGAGAGATTGATACAGGTTTTGGATTCATTGCTGTCTGGGTAGAAGCATTTTTCATCCTAAATTAATTTGAGCCACCACACTGATGGATACCTGGCAATCGAAGAACATATTAGAGCTAATGAAATCAGAATAGGTGGAAACATTTGCATTATTCTCCTCAGAGTCTATGTAATGATATTTCTGTGCTTTAACTAGCATATATTCTTTACATGCATGTTTACTCAGAAGTAAATCCCAATGGTCAGGGGCCCCTTTACCTTTTTTAATCCCAGCAAGCTTACTTTGAGTGACTTCTACGCAAGTATTATTGGGATCAGGTAGTACGGTGAATTCAGGTAGTATGGTGAATTTTGGTTTGAATTCAGTGTTGTGAAGAACGTATTGTAACTACATCTGAAACATTAAAGTAGATGCCTTCATCACATTTGAAAACCTTTCTTGTGCAATTAAACAAAGGGTATAGATTTCACTTGTCTGGTTTAAAAGTCAAATTCAGGCAACTACACAGGCCTTAATTCCCTTCACTGTTTTGTTCCTAGGCGGGAGAAGAAATAGATTGTGTCCATTTCTGTTTCGCTGGTGCTCAATCACAGGTCTTTTCCATCCCATTTTTGCAGATTTCTGAAAGCACTCCCCCAAAGCCCATATTTAGATTGCATGCATTTTTATGAACTTTTAATGTAAAATATACATTATCAGTGCTTTTCAGTGCGTTCCTTCATAAAAGATACATTTTGTATTCATATTTTATGTAAAATCCATATTTGTGTGTGCTTTTTGAATAATGAAGTGGCATTGCATAATCTAGAGACATGAGTTAGGAGTTGTGTCCAGACCCACAAACAAGTTTAGGAGTATTGGGGTTCCGTGTTGGTCTGCTGCAGAAAGCAGATTGAATGAATTTCCCTATAACCCTAGGCTAGAGTTCCTGCCTTTTATGAAGTGGACTCTAGGCCTTTCTTAGGTGCAGAAGCAGCAGCAATTGAAAAGCTGAAGCTTTTTCTAACATGTGTGTCTCAATGCTGGGAGATCCTGCAAACCTTCTTAGGATCAATTTGTACATTTATAAAAAGTCACTGCATTTTTTAAATTCAAAAATATATTCACTAGACTGTTCTTAAAATATAGTAGTCATTAGTGGTCTCTTTGTGTAGTCAGCAAATCTATGGCTGGCTGAAAAGTTTTTACGTCAAATATCAGGAGCGACCTACCGTTAAATGGAACAGTACTGTTAAATCAAAACATGACCCTATTTGTTCAGAAGGGATGTTTATTCAGAGGAGTTTGATCTTGGCTTGTAATGTGACTGAGATTTCTGAATCAGAATCCCCCCCCCAAGTTCTGAAATTGGTCACCACCACTAATTAGAAACATTAACGAGATTTGCAGGAGAGATTGAGTTCACCAGTGCTACAACACTCCCACAATACCACCCCACTCTAAAGTCATTGCTTTAGATGATAATTGGTAATTAAATAGATGCATCTCACCAAGATAATCGATAACATTAAGTGAAAATGTGTATTGTTTAGCTTACATTATGAGCAACACCAGTGGATATTTATTTCAAATGAATCTTGCTGAACCATGTCCCAATGGGAGGCGGAGAGCTTTTATCTTGTTCAGGTTAGTAGAAAATAAATTGCTGAAGTGTTGTCAAGTAGTCAACAGTAGGAAATGCTGTTCATTTTAAGGGGCACCGTGAGCTAAATTGCCCAGGTTAATGGCATTATCTGCTTGGTAAACCTAGAAGTGATGGTAGAGGGCTTTAAAGTGTTAACACTGGCTGAATGCAGATACTGGATGCAGCAGTATTGTAGCCTTATTTGCCCCTACGGGTTCCCACGGTTGCGCCCGGTGAGAAAACATGGAAGCAGAAAAGACACCTGAGGCTGCTGGCTTCAGAGAGAGAAAGATTTATTTTCTGCATGCAGAGGTACTTGCGGTGTTCAGGCACCCAAGCAAGTACAAAAGCTAGCCAATTTTCAGACAGTTCTTATAGACAGTTCCCTGGCTCATCTTCCCACCCCAGGAATCTTGTCCTTGTCCATATAAGGAACATTTCCTGTTGTACATTTCCTTGTACATATAAGGCAAAAGGACATTTAGCCCTGAGTTGGTTCCTGTGCTAGCACGTGTACTTCAGCAAGGCCATCCTATCTGTCTCTGACCTAGACAGTTCCTCTCTGTGCAAGGTTGACCTTCCATCGTTATCTTCAGACTCTTAGTCATAGCTTACACAGTAATGTGCCAATCAGGAGTGCAATGCAGATCAAAGTTCGCAGCAAAAAAGAAAGATTTCATACAGAAAAGCCTCCACTCAAAAGAGTCTCTAACAGTACATTCAGGTAAATATATCCAGGTTAGCTAATTAACCCCTTCAGTATGATTCTGTTTAAAACATTCATGCTTGTACTCACAAAGTGGCCTATTTTTTAAAACAAACAAACAAACAAACAAACACAAAAAGGCATATAAGATAACGTACTGCATTATACTCAGTTTATCCATGCTGTTTATCCATCAAGTTATATTTTGGGTGGAATTAAATATCGCACTATTATGAACCTTCCATTTGTGCAAGCATTTCAGCTTGCCAGATGGAACAATCCTCTCTCTCTCTCCCCCCCATACAGTGTTCTAGGGGTTGCCCTGACCCCAAGAGCCATTGGGGGGGAGCCCTGTTGAGCAAGAACTCATTCAGGACTTATTCTGATGTAGTTCCTTTGGTGAATCCCACCCTTTCTCTTTGCCAACTAGCTGTGTCACTCTAGGTTTACAGGTAATTATCTTTCACTGCTCCTACATCCTAAGCTCCGTCTTAATTGCAAGGTGTGAGAGCAACCTTCTCTAGGTAAAATGTGTGTTCTGCTACTAAACCTGAGGCAAAACCCGTTGACTTCCTCCTCCAACAGGGCAGGGACCACTAAGTATCATGGTGGTCTCAGTGTGGCATGCCAGCTTGGCCCCCCTCATCCATGATGAAGTCACAGATGAGCCATGTTGTATTAAGGCATGGGTAGGCAAACTAAAGCCCGGGGGCTGGATCCGGCCCAGTTGCCTTCTAAATCCAGCCCGTGGATGGTCCGGGAATCATTGTGTTTTTACATGAGTAGAATATCTCCTTTTATTTAAAATGCACCTCTGGGTTATTTGTGGGGCATAGGGATTCGTTCACCCCCCCCAAAAAAAAATATAGTCCCCCCCCCAAGGTCTGAGGGACAGTGGACCGGCCCCCTGCTGAAAAAGTTTGCTGACCCCTGTATTAAGGGCTGAATTGGCATTCCACAGCAGCAGCAGATTGGAGAGTAAGCTGAGCTGGTATCACTACTAAAGACTCGCAGATTCTGGAGTGGAGTGGAGGAAAAAAATAGGTACCAACTGCCTATCCTCTCTTCTCCAATAGTGAAAGACACCCTGAAAACCATATTTACCCAGAACCTTTGCCTAGAACTGAATCGGGAAAATTCAAGGACTGTGCAGCTGCCTTGATCCCAAGGCTCGGGCTTATGAACTGTGTCCTGTGCATTAACTCGGGGACTATACAATTCTCTAGATTCTTAAAAGCCTGTGTATGTGTGTGCTTTTTACCTGAGCAGTGATTCCCCCCCCTCCCCCAGAATGTGGACAGAAAAACACCTCTAGTTTTCATCTGCTCAAAGAAATGTTTTCTTTCGTTACACATCACAAATATTGTAACTTACAAAAAATGTCACTACCTCTGGCAAAACATTGCCTTGGACCATATGCAGAGAAATACATTCAGGGAAACCTTCAACAGAAATCTGGATTTAGATTCACAAAAAGGTTGTTCAATTCTGTAGCAAACGTAGTAAAAATGCATGAGCAGATTATTCTGTCTGAGCCTAAAGGTTTTTAGGGACTTGTACAACCCATATTTTACATACATATGTGTTCACAGAATTATTAATATATAGATCTATACTGGAGACGAGTGTGTTCCATAGATGTCTGCAGTGCACATTCTTAGCTCAGTATTACCTTGAGGAATTCAGCCATAATCAACAAATGCCATTATGAGCTTGCTTAGTGGAATTAGCAAGAACCATGCAATTGTTATGATTAGAATGGTTATTTAGACAAATTACATGACAGAGAGTAAAAATGGATTTTGTGGATTGGTAGATTTAAGTACCAGCGCAGAACTAGAAATCGAACCATTACTGTTTTTCACAAATCACAAACCACCCCACGTTGCCTGGATCTCATGCCTGATCAACTCCTAAAAGAGCTATAGCAATAGATGGAGATATGTCTGATCTGGCGCTCTGTTCTGCCTGCTTTTGCATCTTTCCTGTGCCTGAGAAAGTTTCCAGAAGGGAATGTGGCACTCAGGTTTAAAGTGTCTTGCGATGTGACATCCTTTATTTTAGTACTTCTTAAAAAGCATTTCTAAACTGCCTAATGTTTAAAATTGCCCGAGCAGTATTAAAAATAATGCAGCATAAAACCAGTAAAGCAGTATCATAACAGACATACAACATAAAAATAGTAAAACGGTATTATAAAACAGAATATAGCCACATACTGAACTGTCTCGGAGAATTTGTTGAAATTTCATGTTTAAAATGGAGACGACACTTAAGTGAATGTTTCCAACAAATGCCACTAACTTTGTGCCCCAGTCTTGTGGAAATATATAGTGTAACATCCAGTTGCCAGCAATAAACATAAATGCTCATTTGTCCTGTTGCATTCGGAATTGTGTTTACAGATCTGCACCTCAGAGAAGTGCCTACCCAAAGCATTTCTGTCAATTGAGGGAATGTACACATATAACATGAACACTGCGATCTTCCCAACTGCAATACCAAATATTTACCCTTTCTTTTTTTATATAACTGCCTTTGCTCCCCTCAACCAAGGATGAATAAATTCTTCACAGAGTCTTCTATGTAAAGGCGCCATTAGAAGATTTTCAGGAAAATTACAGAGAAATAATGAGCATGTTTCCGTCTATAACCAATTCTGCCACTTGTTCTAAGAAATATATAATAGGCCCAGGTTATGGAAAGCTTGGTTAGCCCATCCTAAAGGAGGAAGAGAGACTGAAGTTTTCAGGGAGAGAAATAGAGAGAGAAAGGGTGGGGCGGAGACAAAGACTCCCAAAGGAAACATCCCCATTGGAGCTAAATAAAAGATGTGCTGCGCAATCCCACACATGCCTATTCAGAAATAATCCCAGGGAATTAAATGGGAGCTATTCTATAATACATGTGCTTAGGACTGCAGCCTTAAACTCACATTTGCAGAATTATTTTTGGAACCCTGGGAAGTAATTTTCTCTTTTTCAAAAACCGCACACAGGTGCAAGATGAGAGTCTTGGGACTCTAATAATGCCTATTATCTGTCAAAAGGGGGGGGGAAATGAGTAATATTATTTCACTATAATTTCATGCTGTGTCCATTGCATGCATTCCAGAGAGCTCTTTCTCTTCCCTGATAAAGATCTCATGAAGAGATCCCCAATTGTATAGGCTTATCTGGCATCCACAATGGTACACTGAGGGCTGTTTCATGTAGTCAGAATGTAAAATGTTTCTCAGTTCATGTCAGGATAGTCTGACCATGAATGCCCATGCTCTGGTAACCTCCAGGTTGGATTACAGCGATGCATTTTATGTGGGGCTGCCTTTAGGTTTATCCGGGGATCTGCAACTCGTGCGAAGTGTGGCAGCTAAAGTGCTCACAGGATATCACCACCAGGTTATGAAAGAATGGCACAGTTAGCAACCCAGCTAATTGGTATATAAAGTCCTATATGGCTTGTGACTACCTGGTAGACTGTGATACCCCTTGTAAAGGTAAAGGTACCCCTGATCATTACGTCCAGTCACGGATGACTCTGAAGTTGCATGTTCATCTTCCTCTATAGGCCGAGGGGGCCGGTGTTTGTCCGCAGACAGCTTCCGGGTCATGTGGACAGCATGACTAAGCCGCTTCTTGAGAACCAGAGCAGCGCACGGAAACGCTGTTTACCTTCCCGCAAGAGTGGTACCTATTTATCTACAGCAGGAACTGGGACCGAGCAATGGGAGCTCACCCCATCACAGGGATTCGAATCGCTGACCTTCTGATCGGCAAGCCCTAGGCTCTGTGGTTTAGACCACAGCGCAACCTGCGTCCCTTGTGATACCCCTTGTAGACCCAATCAACTCTGAAGGTACTCTGAAGGTGAAGGCCTCCTGCAGCCACCTCTTATCAGAAGGTCCATTCTGCATACTATAGGAATCAGGCCTTTTGTGTTGTTGTGGCAGCTCTCTGTTGCCTCTTTGGTGTCTACTGAGTACCTTCCTCATGTTTTAATCCTCACTATATTTGTTTTACCATCTGTTTCTTTGCCACCCTGGAAGGAAGGGCAAGATATTGATATAATGAGGAAATAAATACTTTACTGGAGATATTCCACAGACTAGCAGGCACATTGCAGAGGAGGACTTTACACCTGGACTCTGGCTCTGAAGGGCTGTGGGTAGTTTCCCCCGGTTCTGCAAAGGCTGATTGGAGATCTCAAAGTGCCAAATGGTGCAGACTGTTGCCTTTGTGGAACTGATCAAGCCTTCTGTGCTGCCTCCTAAGAGAGCAGCAAGGGAAGAAGAAGAAGAAGAAGAAGAAGAAGAAGAAGAAGAAGAAGAAGAAGAAGAAGAAGAAGAAGAAGAAGAAGAAGAAGAAGAAGCCCAGTCCCTGCCTTACAGGTCACAGGGTGACCAGACATCAAGGCCAGGCAATTAAATCATCAGTCTGTGACTGTGGCTAGACTTGTCTGGCTGAATCAAACATAATCTATGACAGCTACAGAACAGGAAGAACGCAAAGCAATGTGTATTTATTATTTTATTTTTAAATAATATTTTATACCACTTCATATAGATGCTTCCCAAGTGGTTTACCCAGAGATGATCACTTTGAGAATTTGTAGGTGGGGCCTGAATCACGTCAATGTGTTCTGATTGTTCTGGATGATAGCAGATTCTGATTGGCTGGAAGTTCTGACAAGTTGGGAGTTAACTGTCATTGAAAGAGACAGTTGGGATTTGTCACCGGAGGAGTTTAGGAAATCTGGCGTGAGGTAAACGCCACTTAGAGTCTCATGTCAGCAACATTGTCTGCTAAGTCTTCAGAAACTGCCATCGAGCATATTTTACTGTCATCAAGCCCTAAATGGACCAAGATCTGACCTGTTATAAGGAAACTTCCTGTGTTCTTATGTCTTTTTTGGAAATAAATAAATCATAAAAGTTCATTAGATGCACCAGATTGTAAATCCAAGCCCATTAAAGTATTGTAGCATTAATTATCCTGGATTTCTAATCTGTTACATGTCAATTGAATTGACCATGTTGACAATGCAATGTAGTTTCCGCCATTGGCTTGCCTTTTAAAATAAAAGTAGGGGCCAGTTCTTTGGAAGAATGTTTAAGAGTAAACAGATGAACAAAATATGCTTGGTTTTCTATCTGCTTCTTACATCTACCGGTAGCTGGATTTAATCCTCCGTCATTATATTCAATTTTGAAAGAAGAGGTCACACAGTTGTGCAGATGTTTCCAAGGTAAGCTACCAGAGCATAAAGTTCTTAATTCTTGAGCTGTATTTCATGCCACTTGTCTAGCTTTTTATTATGTTCTGAAGTACAAATGGTTGATGGCCACGTTGAAAGAAAAGTAGCAAGCTCAAAGTGACCTTGTCAGTGGGCTCAGTGACTTCAGAATTTAATCAATCAGCCGTCTGAAAGAATATGACAACTACGATCTTTTTGGCTTTGAAACTGATGCTGTTATAAACAGAGAGAAAGAAGTAGAGGAGAACTGCAAAACGATAAATACCACCCCAGCATTTTCAACTGAAAGAAATACTTAAAACATACTTTTCAATGCACTGAAGTATTTTGCATAACTTACACTGTCAGCATATCAACCTAGAATCTGTTAGTTTATAACCTAGCTGACATTAATGAGCTTAATGCACTTGGTCTCTTGTGTTTTACATCTCGGGCTGCAAAAAGAAAAATAGGAAGATAAAAAGGCTAGTAAATAGAGAATAAAAATGGAATGTGACTGGAGAAACATTTTCAAGAATAGATTTATGGCTGAAATACCCATAATTATAGCACTGCAGCTGTTGTTTTCCATTATGTTCAAGCAAAATGCACTAACCAAGGACAGATTTCCTTTTCCAAAAATTTGCAACAGCAAAGCAACTGCACTATGTCACTTTTGCCCATTTGCAAAGTCTAGGTATTAGTCATGCCTTCCCCTATCTCTTAATCATAGCAGTCTAATCTTCAACACTTATTTATAATTAAATTTTGGATGGTGGGTGCATGATATTGATTTGCTTACACCAATCCACCCCCACATTTGAAACTGTGACTGCTCCCTGTCTTGGATACTTAATATGGTTGCTGCTTAATGAAACCAAGTGTGATTGGAAAATTGTAGAGAGAGTGGGGAGAAAACGGGTTTCCCATTAAGTAAGTTATACTTGGGGATAATTTAGCCAAGGCCACTCAGTGACATTCATGACTGACAATTGGTTACAATTACAGGTGGGTAGCCGTGTTGGTCTGCCATAGTCGAAACAAAATAGAAAATTCTTTCCAGTAGCACCTTAGAGACCAGCTGAGTTTGTTCTTGGTATGAGCTTTTGTGTGCATGCACACTTCTTCAGATACACTGAAACAGAAGTCACCAGATCCTTAAATATAGTGAGGGAGTGGGGAGGGGCATTACTCAGAAGGGTGGTGGGAATGGGTGATCAGCTGATAGGTGTGGAAAACCTGTTGACGACTCTTAACGGCTGCAATTAGTCTTGCAGGGAAAGGCAAGGGTTGAGATGGCTAAAGATAGCTTTGTTATGTATAATGAGATAAGAATCCAATGTCTTTGTTCAGACCAGGTTTCTCCATGGTTTTAAGTTTGGTGATTAGTTGCAATTCAGCCACTTCTCAGGTTCAAGCTGATTGGAGTAAATTTCTGAAATATTTAGAAGTCTATAATTATGTAAATCACTAACAGGTTTAACAGAATACTTGCAACCTAGCAGAAAAGTATGATTAAAGATGGAGATATTGTAATAGGGGAAATAAAATTTGAGATTTAAGGGAAAGCGGACGAATGATGTAAAATAAGAAAACTAAAGTAGAGAAGGAGGGAAGTCAAAACTCGGCGGAGTTCTTGTAATATTGTAAAAACTGTATGTGACACATGCATGTTAAGTTTTGTTTATTTTTGAAAATAAAAATATACCCGCAATTCAGCCACTTCTCTTTCCAGTCTATTTCTAGTTACAAGTATGTAAATGAATTCCTGTTTCAAAAAAAGTGTTACAAACAGTAAAAATATCACAGCACAATTTTGAAAAACCACATAACTCCAGAACGTGTTCTAAACGTGGAGAACGGTATCTAACTGAGTGTCATTCAGAATAAAGGTAAAGGGACCCCTGACCGATTAGTCCAGTCGTGGACAACTCTGGGGTTGCAGCGCTCATCTCGCTATTATTCAGAATAGCCCCATTGAAATTAATTAACCTAATTTAGTCATGTTTGTTAAATTCAATAGGTCTACGCTAAGCAAAACTTAGTTGACTACAACTTAAAATGTTTTCACCACCTTTTGGCATGTAACCAAGGACTGAGCAAAACAAGCAGTTTGACAGATGAGTTTCTATAGCTATATTTCCAGAATGGGCAGGAAAAGGCTTTCCCCTTGTAACAAGCAACGTGACTACAAAATGGCATGTGGCGCCTATCCTCCCCCAAAGATCCAAGAGTTTGAGGGAATTCATATGCGCCATGGACACTTCAGTATGTAGACTGTTAAGTGTACATAGAAACACTATTGTTTCCAAAGGATTTATTTGAGTGAAGCCATGCCTAGTGGCAGATCATTCAGACATCTCCTGAAGTTGCTCTTCCCTGCTTCCATTTTTATTTTACTTCCATTTTGAATATGGGAAATATAGGTGCAAATGGTGACAGCATCATAAAAAGGACTGTGCAAAACAACAACAGGTTATGCCAGGAATGAGATAATTTTAAGCCCTAAACAAACTAGAAAATCAGACAAAGAAAACAACTGTCTTTAAAAGATCTCAGTGCGGGCATATTTTCCCGTGTTGTTACTGTGCTGAGCTGACATAATCATCCTGGCTAATTATTCCCAGAGTCCTTTTCTGAAAAAGTGGATGGAAGGCCTTTAGAGAAAACTTGAAAAGCAGGTGTCGACAGAAATCTACTGTGCCTTGGCATCTCAAGAAATAAGCGCTCACATCTATTTACATAGTCTAGAAAGTTGGAGCTGAGGTACACATTCTGCGAGTAAGCAGATACATGTATAGTACATGTCTCTGTATATTATGGGAACTCACAATGTTTCCTATAATATTTGTTGTCTTCCCTTTATGTGTGCAAACTGTGTACAGTGGTACCTCGGGTTACAGACGCTTCAGGTTTCAGACTCCGCTAACCCAGAAATAGTACCTCGGGTTAAGAACTTTGCTTCAGGATGAGAACAGAAATCATGCAGCGGCAGCGGGAGGCCCCATTAGCTAAAGAGGTACCTCAGGTTAAGAACAGTTTCAGGTTAAGAACAGACCTCCAGAACGATTTAAATTCTTAACCCGAGGTACCACTGTACCTCTAGGTAAAGGCAAAGGGACCCCTGACCATTAGAATCATAGAGTTGGAAGAGACCACAAGGGCCATCCAGTCCAACCCCCTGCCAAGCAGGAAACACCATCAAAGCATTCCTGACAGATGGCTGTCAAGCCTCCGCTTAAAGACCTCCAAAGAAGGAGACTCCACCACACTCCTTGGCAGCAAATTCCACTGCCGAACAGCTCTTACTGTCAGGAAGTTCTTCCTAATGTTTAGGTGGAATCTTCTTTCTTGTAGTTTGAATCCATTGCCCCGTGTCCGCTTCTCTGGGGCAGCAGAAAACAACCTTTCTCCCTCCTCTATATGACATCCTTTTATATATTTGAACATGGCTATCATATCACCCCTTAACCTTCTCTTCTCCAGGCTAAACATACCCAGCTCCCTAAGCCGTTCCTCATAAGGCATCATTTCCAGGCCTTTGACCATTTTGGTTGCCCTCCTCTGGACAAGTTCCAGCTTGTCAGTATCTTTCTTGAACTGTGGTGCCCAGAACTGGACACAGTATTCCAGGTGAGGTCTGACCAGAGCGGAATACAGTGGTCTAGTCACGGACAACTCTGGGGTTACGGTTCTCATCTCACTTTATTGGCTGAGGGAGCTGGCGTATAGCTTCCGGGTCATGTGGCCCGCATGACTAAGCCGCTTCTGGCGAACCAGAGCAGCGCACGGAAGTGCCGTTTACCTTCCCGCTGGAGTGGTACCTATTTATCTACTTGCACTTTGACATGCTTTTGAACTGCTAGGTTGGCAGGAGCAGGGGCCGAGCAACGGGAGCTCACCCCATTGCGGGGATTCGAACTGCCAACCTTCTGATCGGCAAGCCCTAGGCTCTGTGGTTTAACCCACAGCGCCACCAGCATCCCACTGTACCTCTACACCCGATTAAAAGGATGACTCTAGCTAGCCCTGCTGGAACATTCAATTCCCTCACATGATGACAACCACATGAAAGAGAGTGGAGATGGGTTTGCTATCTCTGCCCTCTCTCCATTCCATCATCGTGATTGGCTCTTGTCACCCGCAATGTGTTGGAGAGCAAACGTCTGTAGCAGGGAGATGGCTGTGCTTGTGGAAGCTCCCATGCAATTTATATCCCTGCACAATCTGCGTGCCAAGTCAGACAGGGAGTATCCGTGAGTGCAGCCAGCTCCCTGGTGCAGACCTTTGCTGTTCCATGACTGTGATGGAGCCATTTTATGGAATAATGGTTTTACAATTGTAGTCACGGTTTTAATGGTTTTGGAACTGGAATCTTTGGTCATGTCATGTCATGTACTGTACCCTGCTTCAATGGTTTTAATGGCTGTGAAACAGTTAAAAAATGTGTAAAATAAATACATTGGTTAATTAATTTTAAAGCGTGTGGAGGGCAGCAGAGATACCAATAGGGATGGCACTAAGGAGTTCTTCCCTACTTCCCCCCTTGTCAATTCAGGAGAAAACCCAGATAGGGCTATTGACTCAAATACATTATAGAGAGAACAACACAACCACCACATTGTATAGAAGGTGTTTACTATAATTGCTACAATGTGTTAATTAACCCACATCAGTGCTTTATCTCTGACATTCTGGAAGCAAAACCGCTATTCATTTCCATATTCCCAGTCTGGCACTTGGAGTGTACAGGTAATTAATAGTGTTGGTACCTTTTATTTTGGATAGGAATATTTCAGATTACATAGGTCTGTTCTTTGCTGTTAAAGCCCTATCCAGCCTGGCACCAGATCAAAGATGGTGGTTGTACATGATGTCAGTCATCTCAAGTGCTTGTTGTAACTCTAGCTAGGTAGCTCTGACATTTTGAAGATGGTTCAGAAATAATTTCAATGGCGCTTCCTGAATAGCATACTGTGTAGAACAAGTCCTCTTTTCCAATTTCCTTTCTGTGAGACGCATGCTTATTTCCAGGCCATTGATTAACAAGATACATGTTGGAAGACTTCTTAGTGCTTTGTTAAAAAATGTTTTGAGAAAATATTCTTCCCATGAAGACATTATAGCCTCTTTCCAGCCCATCAGAACCTAGTACTCTGTGAAAACGGAATTCATCTTTTCGACTGCTATTTGGCTCAGCTATGAAGAAATTACTGTCAAGGTTAATTATCCTATTCAAATCTGTTTTCACCTGAAGGCTTTCCAAAATATTTTAGAAGTACCAAAGATTTTCTTTTTGCTTTGTTTTGCTTTGTTTTTGCCAGACAAGATGTGGGATCGGCAAAAAAAATGTTGGAATGCAGAGTATCTGGCTTCCTAAAGTTAATCTTTCATATACAAATTGAAGTCACATATCTTCAATGTTTTGAGCAGTTAATAATGTAACCATAGGTGAGGATGGGTGGGCGGGCGGATGGATGATGATCATAGCTGTCAACCCTCCCTGCTGTTTCCCAATGCTATAATAAGGGAATTTCCCGCAAAAAAGGGAAAGGTTGACAGCTATGAAGATAAAATAAAAAATAAAATAAAAAATTCCTTCCAGTAATACCTTGTTGTTGTTCAGTCGTTCAGCCGTGTCCGACTCTTCGTGACCCCATGGACCAGAGCATGCCAGGCACGCCTATCCTTCACTACCTCTCGCAGTTTGGCCAAACTCATGTTAGTAGCTTCGAGAACACTGTCCAACCATCTCATCCTCTGTCGTCCCCTTCTCCTTGTGCCCTCCATCTTTCCCAACATCAGGGTCTTTTCTAGGGAGTCTTCTCTTCTCATGAGGTGGCCAAAGTACTGGAGCCTCAACTTCAGGATCTGTAATTCCAGTGAGCACTCAGGGCTGATTTCTTTGAGAATGGATAGGTTTAAGGAGGACTCTCAAGAGTCTCCTCCAGCACCATAATTCAAAAGCATCAAATCTTCGGCGATCAGCCTTCTTGATGGTCCAGCTCTCACTTCCGTACATTACTACTGGGAAGACCATAGCTTTAACTATATGGACCTTTAAATACCTTAGAGACCAACTAAGTTTGTTCTTGGTATGAGCTTTCATGTGCATGCACACGAAAGCTCATACCAAGAACAAACTTAGTTGGTCTCTAAGGTGCTACTGGAAGGAATTTATTTTATTTTTTATTTTGTTTTGACTATGGCAGACCAACACGGCTACCTACCTGTAACTGGAGCTATGAAGATGATGATGATGATGATAGCCTTTACTGAGCATCTCTGGTGTTCTGCTGATAACTCAGACATTGCATAGTCCACATTCATTTGACTTACAAGGTAACACAGATGGCACAAAACATTCACTGTAGTAATGAATGGAAATTCCACAGGCCTTTAAAAAAAGTTGGCTTCACCCAAACAAAAACCTCTCAATTTGCCTCATTTGTTTTGCTTTAGATCAAAAGACTACTGCAAGGTGCTAGTGAGGAACTTTCAGATGTTCTGCCTAGAGATGTGAAGGCCTGGAAAAAAACCTGGAAAAATTCAGAAAAAAAAAACTTCCCCCCCCCATTTTTCCCCTGAAGCCTTTTTTGTTTTTTTTTCTGAAAAATTGTTTCAATCCGAGCAAACATTCAGTTTTTAGAAGTCCATAATAACTGTGATAATGACAGACACAACAGAGTAGATGCAGAAGCAGAGACTGAAACTACCGTATTTTTTGCTCCATAAGACGCACTTTTTTCCTCCTAAAAAGTAAGGGGAAATACCTGTGCGTCTTATGGAGCGAATGGTGGTCCCTGGAGCTGAATTGCCCAGGGGCCAAAAGCAGATTGTGCTTTTTATTTTGCAAAGAGAAAAGGGAGTGTTGAAAGGACCCCGCTCAGCAGCTGATCAGCAGGAGATCGGGAGAGAGATAAGAGTCCCCGGCTCCCTTTCAGCCCCGCCCTCCTTTGTTGAATGTGCTGCAGAGGGAGGTTGTTTGTTTCCCCAGGACATGTGACTGGCTGATTAGATTATCTGTCTGAAAACAGTAGAAATGGCTCCCTTTCCTTAAGATTTTTCAGAAATGTGAGTTAAACCCCATAAAAATGGGGCTTTTCCTCTTTGCTTTTCCCCGTTTGCAAAAGGAGCTTTGCTTTTCCCCCTTTGCAAAAAAGCTGCAAAACCTTTAGCTGATCCTCAAAACAAAAACAAAAACAAAAAAAAACCCTAGGGCTTTTCCCTTTGCAAAAAAAGCTGCAAAACTTTTAGCTGATTCTCAAAAAAGGCCTTTTGCCTTTGCAAAAACAGCAGCAAAACCTTTAGCTGATCCTCCAAAAAAAAAACCCCCAAACCCCAGGGCTTTTCCCTTTGCAAAAAAAGCTGCAAAACTTTTAGCTGATCCTCAAAAACAAAACAAAAAACAAAACAAAACAGGGCTTTTAGAGGAGGAAAACCAGAAAAATATTTTTTTTCTTGTTTCCTCCTCTAAAAATGAGGTGCGCCCTATGGTCCGGAGCGTCCTATGGAGCGAAAAATACGGTATACTGATCATTACAGCTCAGAAAATGATTCTGATTAAATTTCATGCCCATTCATTGAAATTTAGTCCCACTTCCTTTTTCAGTTCTTTTTATGAGAATGTTTTTTTTTTAAATACTGTGGAGAGGAAATATGAATAATTGTTACTTCTGGATTTTAAAAAAATATTTTATGGAGTTTTTTTCCCCTCCACATAAACTAGTAAACAGTTCAGGAGATTGTTGCTCCATTTGTTACAAATACAAATAAATATTATTTTAAAAGTAAATTCTGTTTGTAATAATTGTTTAGATACAGTATATTTTTAATATGCTAGTTGTGATAATTTTATGCCCATTAAAAGTAACAGAATGACTTTCAATCTGGAAAAGAAAAAAATAAGTGCTAATGTAGCATTTCCCCCCCCAATTTTTCTGAAAATTTCCGTTTCCCCTCCAAAACCCCCCGGAAAAAACTGGGGGCTTTTTTCCAAGCTTCAAAATTTCCGGAAATTTTACATCTCTAGAACTTCTGCCTGAGGAGGTACCTCCAAATCTGGTTCAAATTCTATTGAAACAGAAAACCAATAAATTTTTGGGGAAAGAAAACAAATTCTATTGAAACAGCAACATGCTAAGGAAAGGTCATTGGTAAGAGATAAGCATGGTCAGTCAGCGGTGTATGATGTCCTGATCAGGTCTGGCAGGCTTCCACATTTGGCCCACAATGCCACTTTTGCTAAGCAATGCCCACTTGCTCCACACCTAATGTTATATCAGCAGTGGCTCCAAAGCTTTTGTCTCAGTGATCAGCTGATTGTTGGTGTTTGCAAAGCCCTTGACTGACGTGTTACTTGTAACCACCAATCAGCTGATTGCTAGCCACAGCTTCAGGGCCCATTGGACTCAAACTGTGCCCGTAATTTGCATGATTATCTTGTAATCCATTAAGCTGTCAATGGCTCAGGAGCCATCAATACCTGTTTTTCCTACCTTCCACAAACATGCATGGTGGTCTGTGTTTGGCTTGTTGGATCACAGATTGTAAATACTTGCTTAATATTAAGCAAGTCTTTACAATCTGTGATTGTATTTCTACAAAGAAATAAAATATCGCTTGATAGAGCTGATAACAGAACAAACATAGAGGGGATTCTGAAAGAAGAAATTTTTCTATTGCTGTACTAGCTAGATGCTGTCAGTCCACAAATCACATAAGCCACTGAACAGCTATCTTTATCCCTTTGATGCCAAAAATAAGAGCAATAAAACTCAGATCAAAAGTGTTAAGGATGCACTTGTTGGAAATAACGTACAGCACACTGATTGCACTAAATGATTTTCTGATTATGGTGATAGTGGTGATGGAAAAGTTAAAGGCCTTGGTGAATAATAAGCTGATGGAAACCAAGGTCAGAATTTAACTTGGGACTTAGCGTTTTATATGCATTCTAACACTGTGGCACCAGATGGCGCTGTGGAGTTTCGTCTTTGCCAACGCGATTTCTCATACAAAGTTCACAACACGTTTTCCTGAAACGCTCCTTTGATGTGTCTAGATCCAGCCTTGGACAACAAATGAATAAAGTGGAAATGCAAGAGGACAAAGAAATAAATTAGAGATGAACTAATACATGGTGGCTTTTTTATTCCATAAGATAGAAGAAGAAATAACTGAGTAAAATAATGATTTTCACTTGAACGTAACTATCATAGGGAAAGAAAACATTGCACTTTATGACAACAACCTGTGCAAATAGTGAATGTGAACATTTGTCTACTTTGACCATGCAATTAGAAAGACAATGATTCATACATAAAAATAAAATTAACAGATTGAGTGTTTCCATCTCCACGTGTAACTTTTCCCATTCTGAATTATCATTGCAACATGTTGAACTGACCTCATATTTCCCACCCGTTCAGCCTTGGAAATTCATCACAGCTGCCTATAATATGCCTTTAATTTCCTCATTTTATTCTTCTGGCTTTCAAGACATTGTAAAGAAACCGAGGCTTTCATATTATTGTTAAGGATTCACATACAACACAAGCAAGAAAAAATGGCTCTTGGCTTTTGTTCCATTTTGTATTGTCTCCTTCCTCACTTTGCATTAAAATTTTCACGACAAATGTACCCTCACCACAAAGTTCAGCTGATCTCTGTGCCTTGCGTAGGCAGGTTGTATTTCCACTATTTCTTGTTATTTTGTCTTACTTGGCTTCTCCTTGAACCTTCATCTTGCATTTTTTATAAACCAAACCCTTTACTTGGTCTCAAAGTGTTTATCCTGTACAATTACGTTGTTGCTTCTCTGCCCTGACTATTCTTTCTTTCTCCATTTCCCCTTGGTAATAGCTTATCTAAAGTTCGCAATTCTTGGGATCAGTGTTGTCTTTAATTGTGTATTTTGAATTGTTGTGACCTTCCCTGGGACCTTAAGGTGAGGGGCAGCAAGTTAATTAATTCATACTTGCTTGATGGTTGAAACGTCAAGTGACAATTTACATTTGGGAAAGGGCCACCACAGATTAAAGGCCCAAGGCTGAACTTCTATACTGTCTCAAATGTTTGCCATAAACAGAGTAGACCCATTGACATGGCTAACATGGCTCCACTGGTCCGGTCTGAGGAGAATTTCATTGGATACAGCTGGAAGAGTTACAATGGAGTCACTTCGCACATTCGGGTGTGAGAAAAGATCAACTAAGCCAGTGTAGAATATGAATAGATGCAGAAAATACAAGGTCGTTTTGATATGCTACAACAATGAGTTGGAATGGAAATAATTGCAAGCAGAGATGGAGATTTGAAGAAACCCAGTGTTGTGCTACAGAAAGAATCTATATATCTATATCTATATCTATATCTATCTATCTATCTATCTATCTATCTATCTATCTATCTATTCAATTAATGCAGATGACGGAATGTAGCCACAAATCCAAATATTTTAGGGAAGCAAGTAGCTATGCAAGTGAAGTTTCCAATGCACATATGTGGTTTCTCAATTTTAGTTCTGTGTACTTACTTTCAAACTGCCCAACACAGCGGAACAACAGTTTGAAGAAACAAAGTTTCAAGAAACAAAGACCACAATGGAGGATACAAAAATTTCAGAATAATGACTCTGGTTTTCTGTGTGAGTGGGGTGGGTGGGTGTTTTGGATCAGGTTAGCCATATTGATTTGTATGCTGCCGGTAGATTTTTGTCATTATCTTGTTGGGCTGTGTGTGTGATGAAGGGGGACCATATGGGGGTGAAGGTATCTTCTCCTGTTTGTCCCCGTGCTAGTTTTAGGTTGCTGGTTAACTTTTCTAGTAGCGCTGTTTCCCATACTACTTGGTACCATTGGTCCATGCTTGCTCCTGACAGGTCTTTCCAGTGTCTGGTTATGATGTTTCTGGCTGCTGAGAGTAGGTGGATTATGAGTTCCTTGTGTTGTAAGTGGGTATCAAACCCACCTCCTCCCCCTCTTTCTGCCTAATGTCTCAACAACCAAAATTGATCTGTAAAATGTTACATGGAAAATGCGAGAGACATTGTACACTTGTAAACCAAGAAAATCTCTAATAAAAAAAAACAAGTAAAGAATAATGACTCTAAAGTATAAGAACTTAAAATGGTCTTACTGGATAGACCAAGGGCCAGCTATTTCAACGTGTGCAGCCAATGCCCTCTCGGCCTCCGATATACCTCCCCCCGCAGGAGAGGCCACTGACTGGTCAATTGAGATGCAGCAGGAAGTCGAGCCAGCTGCCTAGGCAGCCATGGGGAATTCCCCCAACAGCTGCCTGGTCATATGCGTTCTGTTCTCACTGCCCGGAGATGGCAGCCAAGCGTGAGAGGCCACAACAGGTGCCCACCCAAGAAGGGGTAAGCGTTCATTATGTTTCTAGCAGATGCCAACCAGGTGTCTTTTGGAAACTCTGACGTAAAGCAGGAATATCCCTCCCTAATGTGTGCCTCCACCACTCAGTATTCAGTGGTATTCTGTCTCTGAATACAGAGGTTCTCTTTAGTTACCAGACTAATAGCCACTGATGTCGTTGTCCTCCATTAATTTCTCAAATTGCTTCTTAAATCCAGCTATGTTACTGCTTTATATGGCCCCAAAGCCTTATTTTCAATACTTTCCCAAAATCTATGGATGGCACACTAACCTCTTAATTCAGTTTGGGACACATCTACTTTTCCTTGTCCATCTCTCTTTCAGTTTATGCTCTTTCCAGGTGACCGGTATGACTGAGCTCAATTTAGCACCTTGAAACCATTACTTACCTGTATTCCTGCAAATTTTACCTTCATGGTTTAGAGTAGGAAAGGAGCCACATCTCTTTGATTCTGCTCGGGAAGGTAGATTTTGACTGACAATGGAGAGAGAAGAAACTCTTTGATGGTTTGACAATGGAAACTATTACTTAGCGGAATAGTGGGCTCTCTCTTAAAGGAGAGAGCCTTCAGATAGAGGCTGGGCAGCCATTTGTCAGGGATATAGTAGCTATATTGAATGGGTGGTTAGAGTAAGTGGCTTAACAATTCTTTGATTCTACCATGGATTGCCTACATGAAACAAGGGGTTGGTCAATAATATGGTCCCCTCTAGTTCTATTATGGTAGATCACTTGAGACTTCTAGTGTTGATTTAGTTCTCACAGACAGCAGCTGAGATCTTAATTGTGTGCCTGGTTTCTACCCCTTCCAACTGAGGGTAGGAGTTCATATGGCTGAAGACTCCTTCATGAAAATATGGGGTACATTCAGTATACAAGTTCCCCACCTTATCCACTTTTCTGAGCACAGGAAGAAGCTGTGCCAATGTCACACAGGAAGGGGCCTTTAGCTGCAGGTAACTTTTGCCAGATCGTGCCCATGGTTTGTGAAGTGCTTTGTGCCTATGGATTACTTAGCAGGATAAATACCACATTAGGTTTTGTCCTTTGGTTGTTGCGAGAGCAGCACCCTGAGAGGGTGCACAGACGTAGATGTAAACACCACATAGTTATTCGGGGATCTTTCAAAAACAAAAAAAAAGCTTTTGGTTGTAAGCAGTTCCTGGTAAGAATGCAAAGGAGAAACCACCCAAATGTGTTGGTTTCATAATATTAAGATTGCCCGCTGCCTAAAATAGGAACCAAGTTAAAAATGGATTTGTCTCAGCAGCCCACATTTATGGGCTCCTACGAGAGGTCCCCGCCCCCTTGTACCTGAAGCTAATATCTCCATTCATGAATAGAGAATCTATTTTTAGATAGATAGATAGATAGATAGATAGATTTATTTATTGTCATTGTCCGTATATACACAGTATACACAGCAACGAAAATCAAACACCCAAAGACCGGATTTACCATACACATTTGCACATATCTCCAACACTCTCATCCTTATTAAAACATAATCTATTAAAACATAACATAATCCAGAGTATACATAACCTATTAAAAGCATAGCATAACCTAAAAGCCTGTCTCATTCCTTACTACTCACTGCTTACTATTACTTACTACTGACCCTGAGATCATTATTAAGTGCAATCAAAACTCTTGGATAGAAACTATTCAGAAGGCGTGTGGTTCGAGTTTTCATTATCCTGTATCTTCTGCCCGAAGGCAACAGTTCAAAAAGGTTGTGAGCAGGATGGGTGGGATCTCTCAGGATGTTGTGTGACTTCTTCAAGCAGCGAGACGTGAAGATCTCGTCCAGGGTTGGTAGTTGGATTTCTAATAAAAATAAAAATTCCAGTAGCACCTTAGAGACCAACTAAGTTTGTTCTTGGTATAAGCTTTCGTGTGCATGCACACTTCTTCAGATACACTGAAATGGAAGTCACCAGACCCTTATATATAGTGAGAGAGTGGGGAGGGGTATTACTCAGAAGGGTGGTGAGAATGGGTGATTGGCTGTGGAAAACCTGTTGATGACTGTTAACGACTGCAATTGGTTTTACAGGAAAAAGCAAGGGGTGAGATGGCTAAAGATAGCTTTGCCATGTATAATGAGATAAGAATCCAATGTCTTTGTTCAGACCAGGTCTCTCCATGTTTTTAAGTTTGGTAATGAGTTGCAATTCACCCCTTGCTTTTTCCTGTAAAACCAATTGCAGTTGTTAACATTCATCAACAGGTTTTCCACACCTATCAGCCAATCACCCATTCCCACCACCCTTCTGAGTAATACCCCTCCCCACTCTCTCACTATATATAAGTGTCTGGTGACTTCTGTTTCAGTATATTCAAAACAAACTTAGTTGGTCTCTAAGGTGTTACTGGAAGGATTTTTTTATTTTTATTTGTTTGACTATGGCACATCAACACGGCTAATTACCTGTAACAGAATCTATTTCTAGTTCCCATAAACTGTGACTTGTCTGTTGTGTCTGCCACTGCAGCAATGCAAGAGGCATGTTTATTGATATCTAGAGGAATTATTTGTTGCCTTTATTCATCACAGCTTGGGAAAGGAGCTCAGCAGCCTAGTGTTTAAACTCTCCATTCCCCACAATAGTTCAAGAGTCTTTGTTTTCATCAGGCACTTGCACTATAAGTAATACATACATGCATGAATACAAACAAATGGTGCCACCTGCAGTCTTCCGGTGTACCATTTCTATCAATAATGAGGTCCAGTGAATTAGACTTTCCTAGTATTCTCTTAGGGACGCGGGTGGCGCTGTGGTCTAAACCACAGGGCCTAGGGCTTGCCAATCAGAAGGTCGGTGGTTTGAATCCCTGCAATGGGGTGAGCTCCCATTGCTCAGTCCCAGCTCCTACCAACCTAGCAGTTCAAAAGTACACAGTGCAAGTAGATAAATAGGTACCGCTTCAGCAGGAAGGTAAACAGCATTTCTGTGCGCTGCTCTGGTTTTGCCAGAAGCGGCTTAGTCATGCTGGCCACATGACCCAGAAAAACTGTTTGCCGACAAACAACAGCTCCCTTGGCAAGTAAAGCGAGATGATCGCCGCAACCATAGAGTCGTCCGCGACTGGACTTAACGGTCAGAGGTCCCTTTTCCTTTACCTTTTTTATTATTGTTGTTTAGTCATTTAGTTGTGTCTGACTCTTCATAATCCCATGGACCAGAGCATGCCAGGTCCTCCTGTCTTCCACTGCCTCCCGCAGTTTGGTCAAACTCATGTTGGTAACTTCAAGGACACTGTCCAACTATCTCGTCCTCTGTTGCCCCCTTCTCCTTGTGCCCTCCATCTTTCCCAACATCAGTGTCTTTTCCAGGGAGTCTTCTCTTCTCATGAGGTGGCCAAAGTATTGGAGCCTCAGCTTCAGGATCTGTCCTTCCAGTGAGCACTCAGGGCTGATTTCCTTCAGAATGGATAGGTTTGAAATTCTTGCAGTCCATGGGACTCTCAAGAGTTTCCTCCAGCACCATAATTCAAAAACATCAATTCTTTGGCGATCAGCCTTCTTTATGGTCCAGCTCTCACTTCCATACATCACTACTTTTAGTAATCTCTTAAAAACAAATTTTAAAAAATCCTTGGGCTTTATATTCTTCCAAGCCAAGGTGACGGAAACTGGATTCATAAGCATCACTGAAATCAATTGGATTAATTGATTGATTGATTTGATATTCTTGTTCATTGCACATCACACATGACCCAAAGTGGTTTACCTGCAACAGTCACAACAATAACACCTGCAGAATTCATAAAATACCATTCAAACCAACAACAAAGCAAATTCGATATAAAATATTCATTTCACGTTAACCAAATATATTAAATTTGTATTCTGCTGTTCAACCTGAAGTTTCCCATGGTGACACCTGACAAAATATAAAATATGTGATACCAAGGACCATTGATACAGCAGCATAAATCAGATACCGGTATTTAAAAACTTGGAAACATTAAAAAGAAGAAAACCAGAGATTACAAGGAGTCCACCAGACAGTACTAATCTAAACATGATATCTCAAAACTTGAGAAAACAAGTGGCTTTTCATCATGTGATGAAAACCCATTGTAGGCATCTGTGTCTGTAAGTGGAGGGAGTTTTGCAACTGGAACACCACCGCAGAAAATGTGCTAGTTTGAATCTTAGTCTAGGTCCCCCAATTGCAAGCAACGCTCATCCCTGGGATCACAAGGAACAGCACCACCTTCTACTTCAGAGTATAAGATGTTTAAGACTGCTGTAAACTAAGTGGACAATTGACTACAAGAACTTTCCAGGACTGGCTATCAGGTCAGGGTCCAACAGAATCTTTGTTATGGGTAGCCTTTGAGTGTGGTCGGGGAACAGAACTGGATAAGTAGTAAAAAGAATAAATCCTTCTACAAAAGGAGTCCTGGGCTGTCAACTAGCCAGTGTGATAACTGGGCTCCTACTTTGCAACCCTTTGCTACGTAACTGTCAGGTAAGGATGCAGGGTTTTTAGGTCAGGAGATTCTGTGGGAAAGCATCATGTTGCGAAACCATTGATACACAGGGCAGTCTTGTCATTTCCTATGGAAGGTAGAGTGTTTGATTTTGCTTAGGAGTGGCTACTGGGATTCTATCCTGAATGCCCCACTGCAGGATTCAGAGCTAAGCAAGGCAGGGAGTTATCTTAATGACCCCGCTAGTCAAGCCTTGAAAAACATGCCACAGCCAAAAGATTTGTAAAGTGGCAACCTTCCTCGCAGAAGATTGCAACTTTTTAAATGGAGCTGTCTGTAGGTTAGATATTATGAAAGAGTTTACCTGTGCAATTTCATCATATGGACATGGGCTAGGGGAGCAACTTTCCTATTACTTGTAATTAGGAAGAAATTTGATTCCGTTTGCCTTTAAAAGAGATCCTACCTTTTTCACATTAGGATTTGGTGAACCAAAACAGAGCTATCAAAAGTTGAAACTCTCCAGATGTTGTAACGCTGATCTCCACAAAAAATGCATATGCTGAGGTAAAGTGTGCCTAACAATGCATCGTTTAGTGAAAACAGCATACAAAAATGTATTATTTTAGGGGGAAATGCTTTGCAAAAATATACATTAGGATAAATTTGTCCTAAAATGCTGGTGAATTTTCATGATGACTTATTATTACGGTACTTTTTAAATACAAACTGATGAGGTAGTGTGGAGAACCAAATTTATGACTGGAAAACGACAAATGGAGGGAGCTCAAAATTGACCGAGTCACCTATCCCTATGTATATTATGTAAATTCAAAAACTGGATTCCCCCCCCATCAACTGAAGCTAAGTAAATGGCTTTATTTTTCCAAGGGGAGAGTTTCAAAATGTGCATGCAACAAATGAAGACATAGAACCGTGATTCCTTGAGATGCATTGACTCCCTAGGAGCAAAGTCCCATTCCCATTCCCATGACTGCTTACTATAGACTTGCCCAGCTTATGAACTACCAGTCATGGATAGTGGACTGCAGCAGAATTGCAGTCCCAAGGCAGCCAGTAACAAGAGGCTTATTGAGATTCCAGGGGAGCACCATTCATGGTTGGGAGATGGTGTTCAGTTTGATGAGTCACAGCTTGTGTAGACATATCTTATTATAACAAGTAAGGTAAAGGTAAAGGACCCCTGGACTGTTAAGTCCAGTCAAAGGCAACTATGGGGTGCAGCACTCATCTGGATTCAGGCCATGGGAGCCAGCGTTTTTCCACAGACAGCTTTCCGGGTCATGTGGCCAGCATGACTAAACCGCTTCTGGTGCAACGGGACACCAGACGGAAGCCAGAGTGCATGGAAATCCCACTTTAGTGGTACCTATTTATCTACTTGCACTGGTGTGCTTTCAAACTGCCAGGTTGGAAGCAGCTGTGGCAGAGCAACTGGAATTCACCACCCTCGCATGGATTCAAACTGCCAACCTTCTGATCAGCAAGCCCAAGAGGCTCAGTGGTTTGGACCACAGCTCCACCCGCTCCTTACATTATAACAAGTACGCCCTTTTCAGGCATTGCCTCCACATGCACAGGAAATATATGGAAGGAGAAGCACTGGCCTTCCACTGACTGATGTTGGTGCCCTCTGCTGCACACGGAATCCAGTGCACTTCAGACGAACGAAAACATGAGCAATTCACCTTCACCTTTTATATAAGACATGACCATCCCCACAAAAAGGGGCAATAATAGAGCCATCTATTTATCAGGGATGTTCAATTGGCGTTGGCAGCAGCCAAAAAAATAATTAAAAAAATCAGATGTTGTTGTTCAGTCGTTCAGTCGTGTCCGACTCTTCATGACCCCATGGACCAGAGCACGCCAGGCACGCCTATCCTTCACTGCCTCCCGCAGTTTGGCCAAACTCATGTTAGTAGCTTCGAGAACACTGTCCAACCATCTCATCCTCTGTCGTCCCCTTCTCCTTGTGCCCTCCATCTTTCCCAACATCAGGGTCTTTTCCAGGGAGTCTTCTCTTCTCATGAGGTGGCCAAAGTACTGGAGCCTCAACTTCAGGATCTGTCCTTCCAGTGAGCACTCAGGGCCGATTTCCTTGAGAATGTACAGTTGATTGACTGTAATCAACTAAAAATAGCTTGTGGTGGGTGAGGTTGGTTCTAGTAGTTCAAGAGCCACTAGTTGCGAGTTGTGCCTTCAGGCCCCACCCCCTGACACATTGTCACTATCCTGCAATGGCATTTTGTATCTGCCTTTGTCCATTTCCCTTTTCCGCCCTGAAGGGAGCCATGCTCAACACAAACCACACAGTTCCCATCTGCGTATAATCTGAACTGTATTCAACTGCTCTCCACAGCTATCACTTTTCTTTTCTCATTTCCTTCACAGCTGAAATTATTTACCTCCTGGAGGTTGCATTTTGTTTTGTCTGATTTTAGCTTGTCTTTAACTGACTTTGTAGATTTATGCGGCTTAATGATTTCTGCCTTGAAATGTAAAAGTGTATCCACAGAAGGCAGGAACCCACAGGCAACCGTTGCATTATTAAGCCTTAGGTGAGCCGGGGCAATCAAATTTGGAGTCCAAAACCCAAATAGCTCCTCCAACGAAGGACTCTGATTGTTTAGCACAGCAGCACTCATTGCAGAAACTCTTAATGACAATCTAATAGGTGGCACAGGTTGTGTGAGACAGAAAATATTAAAATAACAAATGGATGCCCATAATGAAACTAGGGGGGAGGGGGTTAAGTTCCGTCCTACTGTGTCCCAAGCAAGACTAAACACCTGTTCCTCTTATTCCCCTCTCTTCAGAGTGGTAGAGTAGCTTATCTCCTGTCTTTATTTCTCTCATGTAAAAACTTCCATTCATCTTCATACTTCCTTGCACAAGAAGGGGAAGAGTGCAATGCACCAAAGTACATCCGATCAGATATCCCTGGTGGTGCACCCCACACACTTTCCAGAGCCAGTGTGGTGTAGCGGTTAAGAGTGGTAGACTCATTTTAATTTAAAATTTCAATACAGTTTCTTTTAAAAAAAAATTTTTTAAGAGTGGTAGACTCGTAATCTGGAGAACCGGGTTCGTGTCCCCGCTCCTCCACATGCAGCTGCTGGGTGACCTTGGGCTAGTCACACTTCTCTGAAGTCTCTCAGCCCCACTCACCTCACAGAGTGTTTGTTGTGGGGGAGGAAGGGAAAGGAGAATGTGAGCCGCTTTGAGACTCCTTCGGGTAGTGATAAAGCGGGATATCAAATCCAAACTGTTCTCTTCTTCTTCTTCCTTTTTAGAAGGCCCTCCTAAGACAATGGCAAAGACAGCATACAATAACACTTCCAAACAACCTGAAATTAAAACTCAATTTAAAAACCACTTCGAAACAATTCAAAACCTTGAACTTCAGAACATTCCAAAGGGCTAAAAATGAACCAGCACATCGAAACAACAATCTGACCGGCACGGCAATAAAACACAATGCAAACAGGATAAAACAGCAGCACACTTAACAGTCACTGTGGAAGCAGCAGAGAACAAATGCAACTTTAGATCTCACTTGGAGACCAGTTCCATAGATATAGGGCCACCACGGTGGAGACTCTGTCCCATGTGCCCATCAGCCTAAATACTTCCACAAGGCAGGCACCCATGCTGGGCCTTCGCTGTGGATTAGAAGCTATGGACAGGTTTGGCACGAGTGAAGCTTTTAATTAACTCAGTCCCACACATTTTATGGTGTTTTTTATGCGCTATTCTTGCTATTATACACTTCCCAGGAATAGAGCCAAATAAAAAGCAATTTAGGCATTTAAAAATAATAATAATAAACAAATTAGCTAACAAATTTATTATGGCATAACACTTGTGACCTACAGCCTACATTGCTAGATGTATGGTTTGCTATCCTTAGATGGCTGGTACATATTGACACTCCAGTTTACCAGCTTAGCTCATCCCTTTGCTTATGGCGTTCCATCGGAATCTCATTCCCACATTATGGGAGGAAGCTAGGAGATAAGTGGTTTCTTCCCTGCTTCTCACACCTTATTCTAGAGCTCCTATGGATGCACAATTTTCTCATGAGAGACCCAACCATCTTTCTCTCTCTCTCTCTCTCTCTCTCTCACACACACACACACACACATATATAATAACATAAACAAACCTATCAGAGAAGAAACAATATTCATTATGGCCTCAGCAGCAAGGTGTTCACATCCCGAAGCAAAGAATTTGATTAGTTTTACCTTCTTGGGCACTTGCAAATGTTGTTATCCGTAATGCAATCTTCCATTCACCTCATAAAAATAAGTTCAAATTCTAGCTATGACCTCCTTCCCCTACTTATGGAGTAAATTCCATCAGCCAGCTACAGGCTCTGCAAAGAGCATTTCTCTTTAATTTGTCTCAAATGCTCTTGTCATTAATTTAATCAAATGCCCCCTCTTAGAGATTGGTCTGAAAGCACATGCTGGAGAGAGAGGGGGAAATCAAGGCTTCTTTTGCAGTACAGTTGACTATGGCTAGATTTTTTTAAAAAAAAGACAATTAAACACTACTTGGAGCTCTAGACATCTCTCTGTTTGCTTTTTTACAACCTTTTTATGTCTTTAACTAGATGTCCTTGGACAACCTGAATCAATTCGAGACAGCAGGCCCTGATGGACTTCACCCTAGGACCTTGAAGGAGTCATCTGGGCAAATAGTGCTGCCATTACTTATTATATTTGAGAAGAACAGGTGTACTCCCAGATGACCAGAGAAGAGCAAATACTGTTTCAGTTGATCAGAGGATCAAGGGGGAATCCCAAGGATGTGAAGATTCCTTAGCAAGCCTTCAGTAAAGGTAAAGGAGTAAAGGGACCCCTGATCATTAGGTCCAGTCATGCCCGACTCTGGGGTTGCGCCGCTCATCTCGCATTACTGGCCGAGGGAGCCAGCATACAGCTTTCAGGTCATGTGGCCAGTATGACAAAGCCGCTTCTGGCAAACCAGAGCAGCGCACAGAAACGCCGTTTACCTCCCCGCCAGAGCGGTACCTATTTATCTACTTGCACTTTGACGTGCTTTCGAACTGCTAGGTGGGAAGGAGCTGGGACCGAGCAATGGGAGCTCACCCCGTTGCGGGGATTCGAACTGCTGACCTTTTGATCGGCAAGCCCTAGGCTCTGTGGTTTAACCCACAGCGCCACCCACGTCCCTAAGCCTTTAGTACTGGTAATTTATCAGTTCCACCATGGCAAAATTAATTTGTAACAACTAACTTGGTGGTTTTATATTTTAAACATATATCCTCTTGCAGGGGTGGGGACAACATGTGCTCGGATTTTTCCATCCCTTACCACTTTTTGGGTTGCCTTTATAAGACTATGCATGAGCAACCAGCATCCCCAGGAAACTGCTGAGATACGTTGTGCCGCTACAGCTGCCTGCGCCCCAACCACCCCTGTGAAGACATATACTCTGCCTCAGCCCCCTGTGTGGCTGCTGATTGTGCAGCATATACTTTGCTCATGGTGAGTTGATTGGCAGCAGGGAAGAAGCACAATGTCAGGAGCCCAAGGAAACTAGTTGCAAGGCTTGAGATGATGCAATGTCTATGTTCTGTCACTAGGTGTCACTATAGTGTGACATGTAATGGTGGAGTTGAAGCACTGGTTTTCACATGGGGATATTTTGGTTTAGCTTCCACAACTGCTACTCTTTCCATTATGTATTACCGGTACTTTACTGTAGGGATGGATCAAACAACTCAGCTCTGTCCTGTTTCAGTTTTGCTGACACAGGTCTATTCCATCCCACTTCATCCCCCCCCCCTTTACGGACACACAAAAACTCCACATTTATATTGTGTGCATTTTGTGCACACTTTTTATGTAAACTACAAACATTTTTGCATAAAATACAAGCTTTGTTGTTTCTCAATGCAGTTTTCTGTATAATACCTTTCATTTTAAAAAAGAAAGAAAGAAAATATGGTTTGCTTTTGTGTGCACTTGTAGTGCCCCAAAACCTACAAAACCCAGTAACCAAAATGGTTGTTGTGTTCCATACCACAAGCGAGTTTGGGAACCTTGGCTTGAGTCAGCCCACTGTAAAAAAGTGAACCACACAAATTCCTTCTCCCTTCCTGCTTGAAGATGATTACCACTTATGTGCAAAAATAAGTACATTTCATACAATCATGTACTGTGGGAAAGAAGCAGAAATAAGGAATTGTGTGCGAAACCTTTTCTATAATGCTCAACATGTGCTTCATTATTAGGGTCCCACATGGAAAAGGAAAACATCCCTATGCGTCAATTTGTTTGTATGAAGACTCACTCTAAGAAGACTTGAAGAGTGCATTAGAAACTCTCTTTAGACTTCAATGGCCCTTATGGCATCCTTCTATAAAAGCTTTAAAAATATGAGCAATAAGGGCCTACCATAAGATGAAAACAAAATGGTTGGGGGGAAATAACACTCAACACTGTATTAATTAATGATCAGACTCAACAAAAAATAACAGCAAATGGCTTGCTGGACTCTGACGTTTTCATAGATTGCTTTGACTGAAGAATTTTTTGTTGTTGTTGTTCAGTCGTTCAGTCGTGTCCGACTCTTCGTCACCCCATGGACCAGAGCATGCCAGGCACACCTATCCTTCACTGCCTCCCGCAGTTTGGCCAAACTCATGTTAGTAGCTTCGAGAACACTGTCCAACCATCTCATCCTCTGTTGTCCGCTTCTCCTTGTGCCCTCCATCTTTCCCAACATCAGGGTCTTTTCCAGGGAGGCTTCTCTTCTCACGAGGTGGCCAAAGTACTGGAGCCTCAACTTCAGGATCTGTTCTTTTGTCACATCTACACATAATATAGAATTGGGAAGGGATGCAAATATTGTGGAGGTTTTTTTAAAAAAATGAAATGAAACTGGTAACGTGACAAAGTTATGAGGTGGCTGTAGGTTAAAAAGCATTTCTGGTCAAACACAGTAATTTCTAGGTTGTTCTGCACCTGCAAATATGATATGAGTTCCGTTTTGACATTTCTTCATTGGGCGTTGTTTTGGGGGACCATGGGCTCAAAAAAATGTGTGCAGCATAGAGACTTCGTGGACACGTCTGGTGTATTGTCCCCGCTGTTGCACTCTGATTGACATTGTGGCAGGTTTCCAGTTTATTTGAGGTAAACTGATGGCATGCCTTATGTCTTATTACTTAGAAGAGGCTTCTGAGCACTATTATCAAAGATTTAAAAAGTATAGTGTAGATATGCAGAAAGGGTAGCTTTACTATACAGGCTTTAAAAAAGTTGTTGGGTGAGAGTGTTGTGTTGCGGCTGCACAGCGAGGGACTCTGAAGAATGTTAAAATAAACTTTTTAAAAGGAAGTGCACAGAACTATTTGGGAAGTGCAGAGTAAAGGAGCCGTTGTATTACCTAATTTGGTTCAAACCATACCCTCCATGTATCCCCATAAATGGGGCGAGATAGTGAAAGCATTTTTGACATGAAGAAACCATGTTGGCAGCTGCCCATGTTCACCTGAAAGGGGCAGTTCTCAGTGTGGTCCCTCTAGATTAGACATTACCCCTTCCACATCCAAATCCAAACTCTTCTTATGGCCATAAGGAACCTCAGTTTGGAATGTTTTCAGCATCGGGGCCAGCCATGCCTGTCCCAAATCTGCACTTATCTATTGTTATTTGTGGTGCTGGAGGAGACTCTTGAGAGTCCCATGGACTGCAAGAAGATCAAACCTATCCATTCTCAAGGAAATCGGCCCTGAGTGCTCACTAGAAGGACAGTTCCTGAAGTTGAGGCTCCAGTACTTTGGCCACCTCATGAGAAGAGAAGAGTCCCTGGAAAAGACCCTGATGTTGGGAAAGATGGAGGGCACAAGGAGAAGGGGACGACAGAGGATGAGATGGTTGGACAGTGTTCTCGAAGCTACTAACATGAGTTTGGCCAAACTGCGAGAGGCAGTGAAGGATAGGCGTGCCTGGCGTGCTCTGGTCCATGGGGTCACGAAGAGTCGGACATGTTATTTGGGTCTATGTGGGTCTATGTCATTCTCATTACTTCCCATAAATCCGTCGCTCACAAGAACTAGGGATGAATCACATCCAGTCACTCAGACTGGAAGTGGTCTTGAAACAGGATATGAGGACTGCATTCAGCACATGAGATTGCAATGCAAAGAAGTGAAGAAAATGGATTTTGTCGAAGAAGACCCCACAAAGCAATTGTGAAGAATCATAAGAAGGATTATGAAAACATTGCACATTAGCAGTGGCTATGACCTAATTGCATTGACCTAATTAACATTCACTGTTAATTAACAACTAATATTTCATGCATAATGGAGCCGCCAACTATTGCTAGGAAAACTGTTACATTTCTGGTTGACTCTGGGAATATTTAGATAGTATTGTTTTAAATAATGCTTGGCACCTGTACAACTTACTGTATCTTTGAATCTCTAAACTGTTGCTGTAATAATAATAATAATAATAATAATAATAATAATAATAATAACGCACCACTAATCCTCTGAGAAACCAGAGCTGACAAGAGATGACCCTGAAAACTGCCATGTAATTTTCGAAACCGCTGCTATCATCAAAGGGTATTGAAAAGTCGTTGCCACTCAGCTATAGTTTACTCGGCAAAGTACTGGTATGATTTATATAATCAATTTCAGACTGGCTTTCATCCAGTGCAGAATATGGAGACATTTTGCCGGCAACTTTGTAATGACCTAGCTTGTTGTGTCTGCTAACAGGAGTGACTTTCTGACTTTCTCCTACTGGACTAATCAATGGAATTAGCTGGTCCCGGCTGTGAAAGCGTCATTGTACTTTGCAAATATTGTCAGTCAAACTCACTTGTTTGCCCAGGCTCTGTAAAATCTAAGTTTGATGCTTGTTCACTGGAATATAACAAAGGCTGAACGCCTATTCCAGCTGACTTGTATGAACAATTTTAAAACCCAACTAGAAAACGAATCACTATAGCATACTGTGCTGTATAACAGTCAAAATAAACATTTTAGTGTGATGAATGCCAGCAACATATGAAGATCAGCAACTCCAACACAATTTATATCGTGGGTCACTCATTGCTGTGCCCACAGGTGACGCTGTGGTCTATACCTCTGAGCCTCTTGGGCTTGCCGATCAGAAGGTTGGTGGTTCGAATCCCTGCGACAGGGTGAGCTCCTGTTGCTCTGCCCCAGCTCCTGCCAAACTAGCAGTTTGAAAGCATGCCAGTGCAAATAGATAAACAGGTACCACTGCGGCGGGAAGGTAAACGGCATTTCCGTGCGCTCTGGTTTCTGTCACGGTGTTCTGTTGCACCAGAAGCAGTTATAATAGTTGCCTCTACATTGAGCTCACATGTCTTAAGCATGTCCACATTCCATTTGGATTTCAGGCTTTTCAGAACTGGGAAGAGGTGCAAACACTGTTTCTCCGTGAGCAAGTATGGCAGTGACTGATGTTGGTGCTTTTTTTTTAAATCGCTGGAGACACCCCACACCATTTTGTGGTTCTGCCTCGTTTTCTGCTCTTTCAGGTTTGGTAGCCATTTTTTTTATGCCACATTCCACAGCTACCATTGTGTGTGGTGCCACATCCCCAGACAGTTGTAACTGGCATCTTTCTGACTAAACTGTGTCATATCCCCCCCCCACATATTGAACAAGGGGGGGAGTTGCTAGTGACTATCATTAAAACTGTCACTTTTGGAAAATGATGGCATGGCATATCCTCCAACATTTCTCCATAAAAATAAGGACACCCCAATCCATAATGATAATTTTATAATTTATACCCCACACAACCTATTGGGTTGCCCCAACACTCTGGGCAGCTTCCAACATATATATATATATATAACATTAAATATTCTTTAAAAAACAACGTTCCCTATACAAGATTGCCTTTAGATGACTCAGGGGTCTGATAACTCCATATCCTCCAAAATTTATCCAATGAAAATAGGGACATCCTAACTGGAACAGCCAAGGGACGTGGGTGGCGCTGTTGTCTAAACCACAGAACCTAGGGCTTGCCAATCAGAAGGTTGGCGGTTTGAATCCCCGCGATGGGGTGAGCTCCCGTTGCTCGGTCCCAGCTCCTGCCCACCTAGTAGTTCGAAAGCATGTCAAAGTGCAAGTAGATAAATAGGTACCGCTCCGGCGGGAAGGTAAACGGCGTTTCCATGCGCTGCTCTGGTTCACCAGAAGTGGCTTAGTCATGCTGACCACATGATCCGGAAGCTGTATGCTGGCTCCCTCGGACTATAGAGCGAGATGAGCACCGCAACCCCAGAGTTGTCTGCAACTGGACCTAACGGTCAGGGGTCCCTTTACCTTTACCTTAAGGAACAGCCAATCTGAAATCGGGATGGCTTCTCTAAATCAGGGATGTGCCTGGAAAACGCAGCTGTCAACTTTTCCTTCTTTTTTTAAGGGAAATTCCCTTATTCCGAATAGGATTTCTCACAAGGGAAAAGTTGACAGATATGCTGGAAAAGAGCGACACTTGGAGGGTCTGGTATGGCCTACATTCATGTTTAATAGATTTCTAACCAACCAACTAAATGTTTGCTCATGAATTAGTGCAGCTTGAGTTTTACCACAATCCATGCTGATTTAAGCTGCAAATATAGGAATGCACATACACTCTAATCAAACTCTAGACTGTGGTTTCTGAAACAGTAGCTAGGCTGGGCAGTTTTTAAGAAAAGAATGTGGTACAAAGTACTCATTTGTATGTAGATGCCACTGGGAGAGGAGGAAGAAGAAGAAGAAGAAGAAGAAGAAGAAGAAGAAGAAGAAGAAGAAGAAGAAGAAGAAGAAGAAGAAGAAGAAGAGGAGGAGGAGGAGTTTGGATTTGATATCCTGCTTTATCACTACCCGAAGGAGTCTCAAAGCGGCTAACATTCTCCTTTCCCTTCCACCCCCACAACAAACACTCTGTGAGGTGAGTGGGGCTGAGAGACTTCAGAGAGAAGTGTGACTAGCCCAAGGTCACCCAGCAGCTGCATGTGGAGGAGCGGGGACGCGAACCCGGTTCCCCAGATTACGAGTCTACCGCTCTTAACCACTACACCACACTGGAGCAATGAAGTGCAATTGGAATGCTCTTCTGATGTCTCCTTCCCACTCCTGATCTATCAAGGCAGTGACCTCCAGTGACGTCTGCCAGATTTTGCAATAGATTTCCACCTTTGCAACAGAACTCCTCCTCCTTCTTTTCTCTTCTGTAGACCTCTGCATGCACACCCACTCAAAAGAAATCGCCTCCAAAGTGGCCCTCGACCTCTTGAATTTTGTTGATGCCACATAATCAAATACAGGGGGCGGGGGAGGGAATGCTTTGAGGTTTGCAGAAGGCAAGATTTATTCATTTGGACTTGCATTGCTGCAGTCTTATTCCTGTCTTTTTTCATTTTACGGCTTTGTATTGTCCAAAGCACAATAGTGCCACAGAAGGTCACCTCTGGCTTTCAGCCTGAAACAGAAGGAAAACTAATATCAAAGCAAAAGGGAATGTAAGTGGCAAATGGCAAATACTTTGAAGAATTTATAGATTTGTCCCCAAACTGATCTGACTGAAACTGACACTAAAACTGGACTGCAAGACTTGAAGGCTGTAAAAGCAACAGAAGCTCCTACGTGTATATATATATATATATATATATATATTTACACCAAGAGTTTCATTAGAACTGTTAACTGCTTCAGCGCATATTTCAGCAGAGAGGGTCACATGATCATTTAAACAGAAGCTTTAAAAGGAAAATATATCATGTTATAAGAAGACATAAAAAGCAAACAGCACAGAGGACTTTTTTTATTGAGAACTATTTTCTAAAGTTTAAAATGAATAAGTTGATAGTAATAACCACCGAGCAATGGCTTCTGGAGATATATGTGTGCTTACAATCTTGAGATGTGTTCTAAAGTAGATGTAAATTCTCTTCCAGATTAACCAAAATATCTGTTCCCTTCTTATGCTTTTATTGGGGAGCTGAGAAATGCTGATACTCAAATTAATGAGCACAATTCATATTTTTTCATTTATTTATCCTGAAACACATCTGCATCAATATACATACCCGTAGAAATTGGGGCTATTGAGTTCAGTGGCGGGGTGTGTGTGTGTGTGTTTCCAAACAAGTTTGTTTAGAATTGGAATGTCCCTAATTATATGCTTAAACTTTCAAAGCAAGCCTGTTCTTTTTGACTCAAGAGGTTCTTACCTATCTTTAAGCCTCGTTCCATGCAGGACACCTTTGCCTGGTGGCACTGTGGTCCATAGACAGCAGCAAACAAATAGCATCATTTTGTTTGTAAGCAAGCCAGGGAATATTTAAAGATAGCTTTATAGATTATTAGGGACCCAGGTGGCGCTGTGGGTTAAACCACAGAGTCTAGGGCTTGCTGATCAGAAGGTCGGCAGTTCAAATCCCTGCCACAGGGTGAGCTCCCGTTGCTTAGTCCCAGCTCCTGCCCACCTAGCAGTTCAAAAGCACGTCAAAGTGCAAGTAGATAAATAGGGACCGCTCCAGCGGGAAGGTAAACAGCATTTCCGTGCGCTGCTCTGGTTTGCCAGAAGCGGCTTAGTCATGCTGGCCACATGACCTGGAAGCTGTCTGTGGACAAACGCCGGCTCCCTTGGCCTGTAGAGCAAGACTGGACCAGGGTCCCTTTACCTTTTTTATATAGATTATTAAATAATAAAAAACTAAAGTAAACTAATAATAATCTGCTTTTACTATCGGTAGAGGTAATCATGGAATCACATCTCTGAGGCTGATCAATTATGTCATTATTAATTAGCCTTAGGCGACTGTTCCTAGGACATGTAAGAACTCATTCTGTATACATTGCTATATCTGCTATCAGACATCCCAGTGCCACCTCAATCCATGGCTAGGAATGGATGAATTTGTCAATTTCAAATTCTGATTTTTCCATTCTTAAATTCTACATCATTTTGCACATCAGATTATGATTTCTTTAAAAACACACCAAAACTGCATGACAATTCATATGCATTTGGGGTCTAGCTCTCCTAATGGAAATATTAATGTATGCAGTTCTGCCTACTGTCCATAGTCTGCAAGCAATTTTCAATTAGCTTATTGTTTTTAGGAAATGAGAATTATGTAGCTTCATATTAACCTGTGGACTTTATAAATTTCTCCCAAACCATTTTCCGCACCAGCAGTAGCTACGAGCAAGACTTGTATGTGAAAAAGGAATCTTGGCGCACACATTCTGGGAACTTAAAGGTAAAGGGACCCCTGACCATCAGGTCCAGTCGTGTCCGACTCTGGGGTTGCGGCGCTCATCTCACTCTATAGGCCGAGGGAGCCGCCGTTTGTCCGCAGACAGCTTCCGGGTCATGTAGCCAGCATGACAAAGCCGCTTCTGGTGAACCAGAGCAGCACACGGAAATGCCGTTTACCTTCCCGCCGGAGCGGTCCCTGTTTATCTACTTGCACTTTGATGTGCTTTTGAACTGCTAGGTGGGCAGGAGCTGGGACCGAGCAACGGGAGCTCACCCCATCGCAGGGATTCAAACTGCCAATCTTCTGATCAGCAAGCCCTAGACTCTGTGGTTTAACCCACAGTGCCACGTGGGTCTCTAGTAAGGGAACTTACTTAGTTCTGGGAACTTACTTTAGACCAAATCATTATTCCCTCCTTTGTAACTTTTCCAGCTCTCTCATACACTTGCTTCTAGGAAAAGGTGAGCAGGTGGTATATTACTTTGTCCTTGGACAAAGGGCGGTATAGCAAATAAATAAATAAAATTAACGAATGTGTAGCCAAACCATTGTCTCATACAAGGTCACCAGAAGATTATCCTTTTCCTAAGTGTCCCTTCTGGTCTCTTTGCTTTGAAGATGAGCTGCAACACAATACATGGATTTTTCAAGGAGCTAAGAAAGGCCAGTAATTCCAGTGAGTCTTTACTGAAAACTTATAGCAAGTTTGGATTTAAAGTCTTCAGAGTATAGTGAGGTGGTTATTCTTTTTTCCGTTACACATGATTTTGTCTTTTCCAACATTGAATTTTATCTGCCATTTCATTGCCTAGGCTCTTGGTGTTATGAGATCCTTCGGTAATTTCTCGCAGGCTGCATCTCACTTAACTGTCTTGAATAATTTAGCATTATCTGTAAATTCTGAAATTTCACCGCATCATCTGCCAAACCATTAATGAACATGCTTAAGTGGAGTTTCTAGGTAGAGGTTGAGTGAGGATCACAGACTTTTTTTTTTTTGTCTGAAGATAGAACAGTTAGCTGCCAATATCTCCCCAAATGAGAAGATGCCCGTGTGTTTGTGTGTGTGAAAGGTTGATATTTCTAGAACTCTTTGCAGTCTCAAGTCTTGTAACTAGCAGCAAATGAAAAAAAGGCTCTGTGACTTGTAACTAAAACTTGCATTTTCATAACAGCCCTCTAGCTTCCAAATATATATATATATATATATATATATATATATATATATACACACACACACACACACAAACATATATACTCCCACTTAGAGAATGCTAAGATTTGTTTCTCATAAAAGCCATTTGTAAATTTCCAAACAAAAATGGATTGTTGGAGAACTCTTTTAAGTATTTGGCATGATTTTGCTTTACTGCTGATGCAGAAGCTATAACGGGTACATTTGATAGTATTATTTGATTATATATTCTGGAGATATCTTTATATTGACACTTAAATGAGTCTGCTGGTAAGAAGTAATTGTGCATTTCTGGCTCTATGAAGAGTCATTTACAGATATAGCAGGAAATGAGGTCCTGACAACCCATTTTGACAAATTTAAAAGGAAGTCAACGACCTCTGCAGAGGATGGGAAGAGGAGGAGGACAAAATAAACAAAATGAACTTGAATTTTTTTTCATGGTTCCACATATAACGTAAATACAACTTTATAACTCTGGGCATCTCCGAAAGTGCAACGTTTAAAGGACTAATCTTGTTGTTTATATGCCTTACTCTGTTTTCTTAGCTCTACAAATGATTTGTATGATGGTGGTTCTTGCTCAGCCATATGTTTGAATCCTGGTAGCAACTACTATACTGTAAAATATTTTACCTATGCTGGGATCAGTATGTTGTTGTTGTTCAGTTGTTCAGTCGTGTCCGACTCTTCGTGACCCCATAGCACGCCAAGCACCCCTATCCTTCACTGCTTCTCGCAGTTTGGCCAAACTCATGTTAGTAGCTTCGAGAACACTGTCCAACCATCTCATCCTCTGTCGTCCCCTTCTCCTTGTGCCCTCCATCTTTCCCAACATCAGGGTCTTTTCCAGGGAGTCTTCTCTTCTCATGATCAGTATATTCAGAGCTTTTTTTTTTTCAGGGGGAACTAACAGGAACTCAGTTCCGGCATCTCTCAGGTGGGTTCGACACCTTTCTGGTGGGTGCCATTCTAAGAGAATGAGGGAGTTGTTCATGCTGAGTTCTGGCAGCTCTTTTTCTAGCAAAATAGCACTAAGTATATGCAACTATCTGAATGTAACTTTATTATTTTAAGCTGTTTTGGAGTAAAGTTCTATAGTAAAGCTCTCGAACCATATTTTTGGACTGCAGAGTTTGTATTTCAAAGAAGAGTCAGTTTTTATTCATCCAATTTGCTTCCATATGTGCAATATTAATAACCTCAATAGATAATTCACCTGACCAAGTCCTGGTTTTCAGTTCAAGATTTGACCTTCCTGATAAGTACTTAGAGCATTTAAAAGCGCTACATAAATCTTAAGCAGTGTTATTATAACATTCAAGTGTTTGTACTTTTTGCAGTGCAATAATGTCTCATGTACAGTATGAGAAATAATATGCAGTAGTGGTGGAGTGTAATGCTATACTCCTACAAAACCTTGCAAAATCTGAAATAAAATGCAGCTTTCATTCACTTCAATGGGGCTTGCATAGAAGAACTTGCTGCATAGCATCAATCCCACAAAGGTGGAACTTTCATATCTGAGTAATAAATGCTGATTGGAAGTATATCCATTTTTCATGCTTAGCATGAGACTCAATATCTGGAAGAGTACATAAGAAACAATCAGAAGAAAAATGACTGGCAGGATCAGAAGAAAGTGTAACTTCCCAAGAGATTCCTTCACTAAAGAAGACACACTTAATCAGAATTAATAGGTGTTCCTTTTTAATTTTAAAAAATCAATAATTAGATAAGACTGTGTAGAATATGTGAAAATGAACAAATGAATTTCACTGCCTCGTGGGAAAGGTGGACAATAATTTACCACAGACCCATTTGGGCAATGATGATAATAATTTTGCATGAAATTTATAGAAAGTCTCCAATTCTTTTACTGCTAATGCTCATAATTCTTAGTAGAATGGGTGTGGATATCACATGATACATATGGCATACACACCTGTTCCTCCACCATGGGCAAAGGATAAGTGGCAGGGTAAGCTTAGGAACCAGGCAGCAGAGTGTGTGAGGACCTGAGCCATTCCTAGGGATTTCACCTTAGGATTCAACAGAACATCAGCACCCGCCACCATCTGAAGGAAGGAATGATAGGGAGACCAAAGGAGAAATTACAAGGAGACCAACCACATCAGCAATGGAACCATTCTCCATTTCCACCATTAAGTAGGGCCAGCATAAGCTATTTTGCTGTATGATGTGAAAGACAGAGAAGAAGAAGAGGAGTTTGGATTTGATATCCCGCTTTATCACTACCCGAAGAAGTCTCAAAGCGGCTCACATTCTCCTTTCCCTTCCTCCCCCACAACAAACACTCTGTGAGGTGAGTGGGGCTGAGAGACTTCAAAGAAGTGTGACTAGCCCAAGGTCACCCAGCAGCTGCATGTGGAGGAGTGGAGACGCGAACCCGGTTCCCCAGATTACGAGTCCACCGCTCTTAACCACTACACCACACTGGCTGAGTGATGCCCCTCATTCCACATGCAGAAACTCACAACATACAGAAATTACTGCACCACGATCTTGCGTAGTGCTCCAAAATATGTGTTTTGGGGCGCTGCGCTCTCATCTGAGAGCACAGCCCCCCAATGGCATGTTTTCTGAGGCCACGATCTCATGCGGGTCTTGTGACTTGCACAGGAGCCCGGCCCTGGAAGATGCACAACCTCGTTTTTCTACGAGTGGAAAGGATGGCACTGTTACGGAGTGTAGCGGAATGGCTGTCATAGCTCTCCTGTCAGGCTTTGGCTAATGGGGAAGATGGGACTGGATCTGGGGGAAATCTGTAGTCATATTGGATGGGGAGGGCCTGCAACAAACTGTTGCGGTGTGTGTGCTCCTTTTCAGTGTTCCTGTTAGCCAGCCATTTCGTCCTCCAAGGTCTTCCCTCTCCTACCTGATTTTACACCCCCACCGAAGCCATTGGTCAGCATTCTGTGGCTCCTTAGTACACTCAGTCTTTACTAGGCTGTTTGAGGATTTCTGTCCCACTAGCCTTCCCCACAAAAGGTGTACTTCTGTTTTTTTTTTTTAAAAAAAAAATGTATTTATTGACTTTTTTCAAAACATCAACAAAACACATAAAATAAACCAATATAACAACTACAAACACACCACAAATACTAAAACAAAAACTATACAAACTACAAAAATACAAAAATGAAAAATAAAAAATTATTTGTTAAAAACTGCTTCTTTCCTTAACATTGTTGCTTGACTTCCTCACGTCTGCCCTTCCTGCGTTTATTGTCCTTCATCTTTAGTAATTTCTTTACATTGTATCAACCATATTTTCTAATAAATCTTATCCATTTCTGAAATTATTTTCTTAATTCATTATTTCACATTTCATTAACCCTTAACATAATTCTAAATCTGCAGTCTAACATTTCTTCCAAGTTCTTTCTAAATTTAAATTATACTCTATATTTTTTCAAATACATTTGAAATTTCTTCCATTCTTCTCCCACTGCCTTGTCCCTCTGGTCACAGAGTTTCCCAGTCATCTCAGCAAGTTCTGTATTGTCCATCATTTTCATCTGCCATAAAAGGTGTACTTCTGCAACCCTTTGGGTTCTCTCAACCTTGCTGAGACCTTTTTCTTGAGTGAAATGGAAGGTGTGGTTTTGTATACATAAGGATCTACATTTACCGCTGAACTTTAGAAATTGTGGAATTGATACATTTGTCAAAAAAGTAGTTCACAGATCAGTCGATCATATATACCATTCATATTTGCTGCAATGCCAAAGTCCTGAATCATAAACCTGCATATACACTTCAAGGTTACTTTGGCAGATAATTTATTTTAGGTTCACTGTTTGCTTGTGATTTTTTTTAAAACAATGTATATCTCAAGTCTCACAACTGAAGCAGTTATTGCCACCTCATGTCCAGTTCATTGTTGACTCCTTATTACCATGAGATCACACAAATTCCTATGTTTAAGATTAAAACTTAAATGATAAAACAGATTCAGCTTAGAAAGAAAACTAGAAAATGCAGTAAACGTAATTCTGATGGGCAGATGGGTACTGTATATATGAAAGGGCGATTCCTTTGAAAAGCGAAATTTGAAAGTGTGCATTCAATTATTAGCTGCATCAAACGCATGTTCTCCAAGCCCTTTCCCGAGTTGCTCTGATATATTCTAGAATAATAATAATAATAATAATAATAATTTATTATTTATACCCCGCCCATCTGGCCGGGTCTCCCCAGCCACTCTGGGCGGCCTCCAACAAATATCAAAATACAATACAGAGTCACAAATTAAAAACTTCCCTAAACAGGGCTGCCTTTAGGTGTTTTCTGAATGTCAGGTAGTTGTTTATTCCCTTGACTTCTGACGGGAGGGCGTTCCACAGGGCGGGCGCCACTACCGAGAAGGCCCTCTGCCTGGTTCCCTGTAGTTTTGCTTCTCGCAGTGAGGGAACCGCCAGAAGGCCCTCGGCGCTGGATCTCAGTGTCCGGGCTGAATGATGGGGGTGGAGACGCTCCTTCAGGTATACGGGACCGAGGCCGTTTAGGGCTTTAAAGGTCAACACCAACACTTTGAATTGTGCTCGGAAACGTACTGGGAGCCAATGCAGATCTCTCAGGACCGGTGTTATGTGGTCCCGGCGGCCACTCCCAGTCACCAGTCTAGCTGCCGCATTCTGGATTAATTGCAGTTTCCGGGTCACCTTCAAAGGTAGCCCCACGTAGAGCGCATTGCAGTAGTCCAAGCGGGAGATAACCAGAGCATGCACCACTCTGACAAGACAGTCTGCGGGCAGGTAGGGTCTCAGCCTGCGTACCAGATGGAGCTGGTAGACAGCCGCCCTGGACACAGAATTAACCTGCGCTTCCATGGACAGCTGTGAGTCCAAAATGACTCCCAGGCTGCGCACCTGGTCCTTCAGGGGCACAGTTACCCCATTCAGGACCAGGGAGTCCCCCACACCCGCCCGCCTCCTGTCCCCCAAAAACAGTACTTCTGTCTTGTCAGGATTCAACCTCAATCTGTTAGCCGCCATCCATCCTCCAACAGCCTCCAGGCACTCACACAGGACCTTCACCGCCTTCACTGGTTCTGATTTAAAAGAGAGGTAGAGCTGGGTGTCATCTGCATATTGATGAACACCCAACCCAAACCCCCTGATGATCTCTCCCAGCGGCTTCATATAGATATTAAAAAGCATGGGGGAGAGGACAGAACCCTGAGGCACCCCACAAGTGAGAGCCCAGGGGTCTGAACACTCATCCCCCACCACCACTTTCTGAACACGGCCCAGGAGGAAAGAGCGGAACCACTGTATAACAGTGCCCCCAGCTCCCAACCCCTCTAGCCGGTCCAGAAGGATGTTATGATCGATGGTGTCAAAGGCCGCTGAGAGATCCAGCAGAACCAGGAAACAGCTCTCACCTTTGTCCCTAGGCCGCCGGAGATCATCAACCAGCGCGACCAAGGCAGTTTCAGTCCCATGATGAGGCCTGAATCCTGATTGGAAGGGATCCAAATGGTCCGCATCTTCCAGGCGTGCTTGGAGTTGTCCAGCAACCACCCGCTCAATCACCTTGCCCAAGAATGGTAAATTTGAGACTGGGCGATAGTTGGCCATATTGGCCGGGTCTAGAGATGTTTTTTTAAGAAGCGGTTTAATGACCGCCTCTTTCAGCGGGTCTGGAAAGATTCCCTCGCAGAGGGAAGCATTCACCACCGCGCAGAGGCCATCGCCCAGCCCTTCCCGGCTAGCTTTTATAAGCCAGGATGGGCAAGGATCTAGGAGACAGGTGGTCGGTTTCACTCGTCCAAGCAGCCTGTCCACATCCTCGGAGGTAACAGATTGGAATTGATCCCATGAAACATGACTAGACAGGGCTCTAGCACTCTCCCGCCCCGGCCCTGCTCCCACGGTGGAGTCTACCTCCTTCTGAATCTGAGCGACTTTATCTGCAAAAAACTTTGCAAAAGCATTGCAGGAGATCTTGGGGTCCCTACCAGACCCCGGTGACAAAGGTGGTTCTGCTAGGTTGCGAACCACCTGGAAGAGTCTCCTGCTGCTGTTTTCTGCAGATGCAATAGAAACAGCGAAGAAGGTCCTCTTCGCTGTCGCCATTGCCACTTGGTAGGCTCGAAGTTGAGCTCTAGCCCGTGTCCGGTCTGATTCAGAATGAGTTTTCCGCCACCGGCGCTCTAGCCGTCTCAGCGACTGTTTCATCGCCCTCAGCTCCGGGGAAAACCACGGAGCTGTCCGGGCTCCATGCAATCGGAGAGGACGCTTCGGAGCCAGACAGTCAATAGCCCTGGTTAACTCCGCATTCCAGCGGGCCACCAGGGAATCAACTGAAAGGCCATCAACATGGGATAATGCATCCCTTACCACTCTCTGGAAACCAATTGGATCCATTAAGTAGCGGGGGCGGACCATCTGAATCGGTCCCACCTCCCTGCAGAGGGGAAGGGTCGCAGAGAAGTCCAGTTGCACCAGGAAGTGATCTGACCATGGCACTTCTTTTGTTTCACTTTTACTTAGTGTCAGATCACCAACATCCATAGAGGTAAACACCAGGTCTAAGGCATGTCCGCGGCTATGAGTTGGACCAGACTTATTCAGGGACAGCCCCATGGAGGCCATGCTTTCCACGAAGTCCCGAGCGGCCCCTTGTAAGGTCGTGTCGGCATGGATGTTAAAATCCCCTAAGACAACCAGACTAGGTGTCTCCAGGAGCATATCCGCCACGACCTGAAGCAGCTCGGGCAGGGAATCCTTGGTGCAGCGGGGAGGTCGGTACACCAAAAGGAATCCTGTACTGCCCCTATTGCCCAACTTCCAGAACATGCACTCAGAAAACTGGGTCTTCCCAATAGGACGCCTGGTGCAAACTAATGACTTCCTAAAAATCACTGCAACCCCCCCTCCCCGCCCAGATGGCCTGGGTTGCTGTGCGTAAGAGAAACCTGGTGGACAAGCAGCGGCAAGGACAGGCCCATCTGCTTCATCCAACCAAGTCTCTGTTACACATGCCAGGTCAAATCCTCCATCCACAATCAAGTCGTGGATGGCAGTGGTTTTGTTAATCATTGACCTGGCATTACACAGCAACACTTTCAGGTCATGTGGGTATCCCCTGCTGATTCCAGTATCCATCTGGTCAGGACCAGACCTGGAGGCAGGGATAGTCTTCAGACAACGACTAAACCTGCCTCCTCGGTAATGACATGGTCTGGTCTTAGCGTGACTCCTCCTCCTGCCCATGATCACTGAGATCGGGTGTCTTTCCAAGACAACCCCCCCTGTGGAACTTGCCCCAGCCATCCTGTTGGCTGAGGCCCAATCCCAGGCAGCCCTACCCCTATCCCCTTAAAAAACAAATAAAGACCATACACTAAATTAACAAAATAATACAAATAGGAAACAGAGAACAACGCTAAAATTAAACTAAACATTTGCCCCACCCCAAACAAAAAACAATAAAATAATATAAAAGCCACCATTAAAACAAATTAAAAGTGCAGCAGTGAGTGCAGGCCGCGCCCCCCAAACCAGTTGGAATTGGCAGGAGAAGGGAGCGGCCTTCCAAACACTCACAGCAAGCGGCAGCAGCAATGTCCCAGGCCTCTCTGCAGGCTTTTAGCTGTAACGGTGAGTGCAGGCCCCGCCCCCTCAGCCAGGTGGAATTAGCAGGAAGGGAGCGGCCTTCCAAACACTCACAGCAAGCGGCAGCAGCAATGTCCCAGGCCTCTCTGCAGGCTTTTAGCTGTAACGGTGAGTGCAGGCCCCGCCCCCTCAGCCAGGTGGAATTAGCAGGAAGGGAGCGGCCTTCCCAACACTCACAAGCAAGCGGCAGCAGCAATGTCCCAGGCCTCTCTGCAGGCTTTTAGCTGTAACGGTGAGTGCAGGCCCCGCCCCCTCAGCCAGGTGGAATTAGCAGGAAGGGAGCGGCCTTCCCAACACTCACAAGCAAGCGGCAGCAGCAATGTCCCAGGCCTCACTGCAGGCTTTTGAGCTGTAACGGTGAGTGCAGGCCCCGCCCCCTCAGCCAGGTGGAATTAGCAGGAAGGGAGCGGCCTTCCCAACACTCACAAGCAAGCGGCAGCAGCAATGTCCCAGGCCTCTCTGCAGGCTTTTGAGCTGTAACGGTGAGTGCAGGCCCCGCCCCCTCAGCCAGGTGGAATTAGCAGGAAGGGAGCGGCCTTCCCAACACTCACAAGCAAGCGGCAGCAGCAATGTCCCAGGCCTCACTGCAGGCTTTTGAGCTGTAACGGTGAGTGCAGGCCCCGCCCCCTCAGCCAGGTGGAATTAGCAGGAAGGGAGCGGCCTTCCCAACACTCACAAGCAAGCGGCAGCAGCAATGTCCCAGGCCTCTCTGCAGGCTTTTAGCTGTAACGGTGAGTGCAGGCCCCGCCCCCTCAGCCAGGTGGAATTAGCAGGAAGGGAGCGGCCTTCCAAACACTCACAGCAAGCGGCAGCTGTATATTCTAGAATCTATATTCTAGCTATATTCTAGAATCTTCTTCCTAGAAACTACAAGCTGGAACCTAATGCTATTGAGGGTGTTGATGCTCTTCCTCCCTGTGGTACATTCATGCATACATACATTATTTTATTTGTATGCCACTTTTCCACAGTTGAAACCATGCTCAAGGTGGCATACAACATGAAACACACACACACACACACACACACACACACACATAAACAAAAGTAGTCATGAACAATAAATAAAACATTAAAAACACACAACCAAACTGAACAATTTCCACAAAAATTACAACACCATCTGAAAGAAAGATATAAAAAACCCACTGTCAACGACTCTCCTTATCTAATTATTCTAAAAGCACATGGCCTACTTTCCCCCTCCGCAAAGGAGTCACATAACGTGGCTTCACAAACACAAAAGCAAGACTCATCTACCCATTAGAGCACAAAATATCAAACTAAAAACAGCAGCAGTAGTAGCGCCCCACTGCAAAGATTCCAACGAGCGGCATTAACAATAAGTACATTAAGAAGCAACAGAACCGAAAGCTTGTTTAAAAATAAATGCTTTCCATTGCTGGCAGAATACAAATGGAGAGGAAGATAACCTAACTTCTTGTGGCAGGGATTTCCAAGAGCAGGACGTTTTAAAATAAGATACTTATTTTACTTTGCGTTTTGAGAGGATTTTTGTTTTGCAGTGCTGATTAATGTGGAAGCAAAACAGAATGGAATTATAGGTTTTAAAAAAACAAAGAGGGGGAAAATGGCATGCAGCAGATATAGACACATTTGCCGATCCCTATAGTCCGTATAGTTAAAGCTATGGTTTTCCCAGTAGTAATGTATGGAAGTGAGAGCTGGACCATAAAGAAGACTGATCGCCAAAGAATAGATGCTTTTGAATTATGGTGCTGGAGGAGACTCTTGAGACTGCAAAAATATCAAACTTATCCATCCTTAAAGAAATCAGCCCTGAGTGCTCACTGGAAGGGCAGATCCTGAAGCTGAGGCTCCAGTACTTTGGCCACCTCATGAGAAGAGAAGACTCCCTAGAAAAGACCCTGGTGTTGGGAAAGATGGAGGGCACAAGGAGAAGGGGAGGACAGAGGACGAGATGGTTGGACAGTGTTCTCGAAGCGACTGGCATGAGTTTGGCCAAACTGCGGGAGTCAGTGGAGGATAGGCGTGCCTGGCGTGCTCTGGTCCATGGGGTCATGAAGAGTCGGACACAACCGAACAACTGAACAACAACATACATTCTCATGCACTCCAACATATCTCCAATGAAAACAGGGACGTCCTAAGGCAAAGTGGGACATTCTGGGATCAAATCAGAAACTGGGACAGCTTCTGTGAATCTGGGACTGCCCCTGGGAAAGAGGGACACTTGGAGGGGCTGCATTGTACACCTCTCCTTATTTTCTATTTCACCCATAGTGCTTAAAGTATCTTGTGATTCCGTGCCCAAAGGATGCTTTCTTCAGTTATTTGGAATCTTAGTTCTGTATTACTGAATTACATATGAATTCAGATTCTTTGAAAATGCTCATGTCACTTCAGCCAATTCTCATTCCTCCTCCTTTTCAGCAGAATTCCAAGCAAGGAATGTTGCTCAAGAATATTCAGCAATTTTAACTGATCCTGTTGGTAAACAATGTTAACCCCCATGACAAATGCTACATTATAGTGTTTTTCTTCTGGCAGCAATATACTCTTTTGGTATGCAGACCCTTCTGCATTGTTGAGATAATGTAAGTTCAGGAAATGCAGAAACTGCTAGCACCACCTGCTGTTGGGAAAAAATACTTGAACATGATCATATTTTCTATGAACCAAACACAGCTTGAAGTAGAAACCGACTCTACATGATAATAACTCTGAGATATGGTTTAAATCTAGATTTATTTTCTTTTTCTGTATTTCAAAACGTGTTGATTTTGCCAACTATCTCCACGGGATCATGAACAGGACTGGAAGAAGAGACTATGAAAGTGATCTCCATAATATATTCTTGTGATTATGTATGAAAATAATGTATTCTGTTCCTATAATGTGCCGGTTCTTATGCAAAGGGGGGAGGGAATAAGGATAAGCATACAGATTGGCATAATGATAAAATAAGATGTATCCAACACATTACAAAGTACAGTGGTGCCCCGCTAGACGAATGCCTCGCTAGACGAAAAACTCGCTAGACGAAAGGCATTCGCTAGCGGAAGGCTGTCTCGCAAGACGAATTTGTCAATGGGCTTGCCTCGCAAGATGAAAAAATTGCCGATTCCCCCCCCCCCGTCAAACTGCTCTTCCCCCGTTGGTGCTTTGCAAGACAAAATTTTCGCTATACGGCAGCACTCGCAGAACGAATTAATTTCGTCTTGCGAGGCACCGCTGTACTAATCTGAGATGGGTGTATTGGAGATGAATATGGGTTGATCAACTGGTAATGGGGCAATCTAAACCAAAAATCCAATGGGAATTTGGTTTGGAATAGGTGGGTCTCTGGCTCAGCCCCCACATCCCAGCATAGCTGTCAACTTTCCCCTTTTCTTGCGAGGAATCCTATTCGGAATAAGGGAATTTCCCTTTAAAAAAGGTGACAGCTATGCATCCCAGACCCTGGTGTGAGTGCTCCAGCTCAGATGAGGCCGACTCACTCTTTTCATATGGCCTCTATTAGCCAATAAGCTGGGAGAGGGCTTGCCTGCAAAAGAAGACTGTCCCCAAAGTCTTCCTTCCTTCCTGCTCCAACCCTTTGAGCAGTGATTTTTCACTGAACCCTACTCGACATTTTTTTTTTTTCCTGCTTGCTTCACACTGCGCTTAATTTGATTGGCTTATGGCGGGCTTGGGTTTTATCCTGACTGTTTGGTTTGGTTTATTGAGCATTTAGTGAGGACAGGGAAGTGGAGTGGTATATGGTCAGCACCTATTGTTGGCCAACTGGGGGCGCGGGTGGGGTAAGGGCTTCTTGATTTGGTGCCCTCGGGGCCGACATATGCCAGCAGCTGAATGCTGAATAGCAGGGGGTGTTTGGCACTGCTGAGGTCACAAATGCACAACTGTCCTTTATCAGAACATGCTATTTGTTTTCTATCATGTCTGCAAGGGTAAGAGAGTCTATCTCAGGTGACCTCATAGTAGCCAGGAGATTTTCTACCTGCCTGTGCAGTTTATACCTACCTGCACTCGTTAGATGTAGTTGGAACAAGAGAGCCAGTGTGGTGTAGTGGTTAAGAGCAGTAGACTTGTAATCTGGTGAACCGGATTCGATTCCCCATTCCTCCACATGCAGCTGCTGGGTGACCTTGGGTTAGTCACACTTCTCTGAAGTCTCTCAGCCCTACTCACCTCACAGAGTGTTTGTTGTGGGGGAGGAAGGGAAAGGAGAATGTTAGCCACTTTGAGATTCCTTAGGGTAGTGATAAAGCGGGATATCAAATCCAAACTCCTCCTCCTCCTCCTCCTCCTCCTCCTCCTCCTCCTCCTCCTCCTCCTCCTCCTCTTCTTCTTCTTCTTCTTCTTCTTCTTCTTCTTCTTCTTCTTCTTTTTCTTCTTCTCCTCCTTCTTCTCTGTTGTTTTATTTCAAGAAATACAACCCGTTACTAATTCCTGTCTTGTGGAGTCTTCATTCTGGGTGTGAAACAAATGGCCACCCAGGACTGGATCATGCCCATAGCTTAAACAGTCTTCGTTATATCTATCAGCATGTCTTTCTTTATTTAAAGGCTTTATAACGTGCTTTTTTGAGAACCATTCTCTACAAAGCAGCTCACAACAAGTCCAAGTTCGAACAAAACATGGTATAAAAACCATCTACGATATCCATTTCATAACAATGTAAATACCCATTTCATGCAACACTAAAAACCTAATATTCATTGTAGAAGGGAAGGAAACAACCTTAAACCTAAGTCAGACCCAGCTCTGGTTTATAGCTCCTTATAAAGCAAAAAAGGCCTTAAGGAAAGAGTTAAGTTTTTGACACCTCTGATAGGACAGCAATGGATGGGTCCTGCCTAATCTCCACAGGAACTGAATATTAAACAGAAATCTATAGTTTGATCTTCATTCGAGAGACACCTAAACTTGAAGGGGGAGACATAACTTAGAGGCTTTGTGAAGTCCCAAAAAGGAATATCTAAAGTATTGTTCATTAAATCCTTTTCAAAACTTAAAATTTACCACTGATGTAAGGCCTCCCATTTCTTGAAAGTTTTGCCTTAACCCGTAATCTCTTATATGGAACCTTGTTAAATACTTTTTGGCAGCCTCAATGTTCCACCATCCACTGAATTTTCTTCATCTCACATAGAAGAGATATCTTAGAGAACTCCAGCTGGTTAGTTAAGCACGACCTCTCCTGCCTGAATCTGTGCCAGTTTCCTTACTCAAACTGTGCCATTCTTGCATTTCCCCTCACATAACGCTCACCTCACTTGAGGTGTCCCTCATTTTTTCCTAACGTGCATATAAGCTCTCCTGGTGTATTTTTGATGAATTATTAAGAGCAAATAATGAGAGACTTCAAGCCACATGATTCATGGGTGGGAGCCTTGAAAAAGGCCTTTTTAAAAAATGTAACGGTCCAACTATTGTATTGTTCACTTTTTAAATGCTCTTTAGAAAAATAATATTAATTGTGAGCCAGAAAGTCTACACCACTTATATTACAAATATGCTCTTTGAGCACATTTCTTCAATAGCAAATGGTGGCCTCAATCCGTAGACAGCGACAATGTGTTGTGTGTGACTAATTCACAAGAGATCCCATATGAATCTGTTGGCTCTTTAAGACCTTCTAACAACTCGTATCCTGGTTCCCCAATCCATCTAGATCCATTAAGTGAGGACCAGAAAATCAGCCTTTTGCAGTTGCACCCTGTCATTATATATGCCTGACACAAAAATATTTATTTTCCCAATAACACATAAATATTTATTTTTATTGACCAAGACTCCTAAGGGGCTTCCTTGCTACTGTTTGGTGGGAGTTTTCTGAGAATTTTATCTGGGTTATTTTCACCTGGCAGCATGCAGAGGTGTCAGAGCCTGACCCATTCATCCCAACAGATATAGGATTCCTCCTGAAGTCAATGAACTTTTCATAAAAGCAACCCAAACTACAGAAAGAGGCTTCTGAGAACCTAGAGAAGTGCACATTTTGAAGGATAGCTGAGTTTCAGTTCACATATTATTTCAGAAAGTGCATGTTAGCTTTGCCTTTGAATGCAAACTGAATTGAATTTAGCTCCCATCCCTGTGGTTGTCATGTTGTTGTTGTTCAGTCGTTCAGTCGTGTCCGACTCTTCGTGACCCCATGGACCAGAGCACGCCAGGCACATCTATCCTTCACTGCCTCTTGTAGTTTGGCCAAACTCATGTTAGTAGCTTCGAGAACACTGTCCAACCATCTCATCCTCTGTTGTCCCCTTCTCCTTGTGCCCTCCATCTTTCCCAACATCAGGGTCTTTTCTAGGGAGTCTTCTCTTCTCATGAGGTGGCCAAAGTACTGGAGCCTCAACATCAGGATCTGCCCTTCCAGTGAGCCCTCAGGGCTGATTTCTTTGAGAATGGATAGGTTTGATCTTTTTGCAGTCCATGGGACTCTCAAGAGTCTCCTCCAGCACCATAATTCAAAAGCATCTATTCTTTGGCGATCAGCCTTCTTGATGGTCCAGCTCTCATTTCCGTACATTACTACTGGGAAAACCATAGCTTTAACTATACAGACCTTTGTTGGCAAGGTGATGTCTTTGCTTTTTAAGATGCTGTCTAGGTTTGTCATTGCTTTTCTCCCAAGAAGCAGGCGTCTTCTAATTTCATGACTGCTGTCACCATCTGCAGTGATCATGGAACCCAAGAAAGTGTCTTATGGGGGGAAATACCAGCATCTAGCCACTAGTGGGGGGCACTGATGATGCTCTTTGACTGCTGAGGGCACCAGTCATCTGTTGGGGTAAGACTTGCACCAGGTCCCGCCCCCCCCCTTCAGCCCTCTGTCTTCTACAGAGTTCATTATGTCCACCATGTTTTCCACAGTACATCCCACATGCAATTATTTCTGGACTGGAGCCATGCTATTCTGCTGTGTCCAGTTCAGCACTGTATATTGTATCTGAGTAACATGACGATATGCAGGTATTTATAAAGTACCTTTTGGTGCTAAATATTCGGTGTCATGTAGGCTGCACTCTTATCAAATCAATCCATTCCTAACAATGAAAAAGCACAGATTGCATTCATCAGAAAGTAATTACTCCAATAATTTTCTCTTAAATCTTGATCTTCATAAAAAAGGGTGTTTTAATTGCTTGCAAGAATCCATTAGGTTGAAAAATCAACAGCTCCTGCTAACCTTGAGAAAGGACGCAGAGGCTTACAAGGTTGATCTGCCATTCTAATGAATTCGCACAAGTAAATAAATTACCATTTTATGAAGATTAAGATTTAAATGATAATGGGCCAAATTCAGCACAGATAGACACCGGCTGGATTTGACTCGGCTACGGGACAGATGCCTTGGCTCATTAAATGCATAATTGTACCCTGCAAGTAGTCCAATCGTTTTTAATAACTCTGCTTACTGGCTCATTCGAGTCTAAGAAGAAATTAACAGGTTGTGTCTACTAGTTTTCTCAAAAATTTGTTCCAGTTACAATGTCAGATGAAAGGTTATTTTATTTGTTTGTTTGTTTACAAAGAAGGACTTGCAGAGTTGAGGGACTAGGGTTTGTAAGATCCTTCCTTTCAGTCTCTCAAAAGATTAAAAACACAGTATCATCCAAAGACATTGACTAAATATAGGTTCAGAACAAAAGGAAGTGCCGTATTTTTCTGTCTATAAGACGCCCCCCCCCCATGTATAAGAGGCCCCCTATTTTGAGGGGCTCAGATTTAAGAAAATGGGTGGAGGTGTATCAGTGTATAAGATGCCCCCTAATTTTTGACATTATTTTAAAGGAAAAAAACCTAGTCTTATACACGGAAAAATACGGTATGTTTTCCTAGTTTAGCACTGTAGAAATGAACACATTGGAAGAGCAGAGCGAGATTGTGCCCACTGTTTCCACTCCTAAACTCTGTAGGTTCACCCAAACCTACCTGAGCAGAGCCTACCTACATATAAGCTCCATACCTGTCGACTCTATACACACAGCCGCACCCTGTAGAATTCAGAGTCATTGATTCCACATGCACACATACACAGAGAAAGAGAGAGACTGACCGACAGAGACAGAGAGATTAAGCGCACATATGCACATAGGTTCTGATTAATCCATGGAGACTGATGGCAGAGCACAGGCATGATCTAACACTATGCTTTTATTTATAGAAAAAAAATATTCCCGTCTTCATATTTAAATCGCAAAATGAAAGCATATTTGGTGAAAAAGATACATTCTGTGGGAATTAAAGTCCCATTTGTGTGTGTGTTTTCCTTTTGGAATCTATTGTACGTTAATGGAATCCCCAGCATCAAAATCCAGATTGTCAGTTTTGTGAGCTGGTATATAATAAATTAACTGGATGCCAGGCTGCTCCCTTCTCTATTTAGAAACCATAGTTCACTGTCGGCTCTCAGGAATCTCTGAAGAAATTGTATAGGATTTATATATTCACTATTGTAGCAAGCTGAATTAAAGAAGTGAAGAAAACCTATTTCAGGAACATTGAAAGGGGGCTGAAAAGTCAAATTTCATGTTGGATCCACCAGAAACAGTACATAAAGAAACTTACTGCATTTTTAACAACATGGGCTTCTTAATGGTATCACAGCAGTCCCCATTTCCCCCTGTGCCAAAAATGATGTCAACCTCCAAACTGCTTTTGCAAACTTCCATTACACTGATGCGTTTACCTTTGGAAATACATTTTCATTCCGTAACTGCTCTATAACAACCAGGATAAGCTCCTTTTGCTCCTATTAGAAAACTGAAAAATAGAAAATTACTGCACTGGTGTTCAGTAGGAAATAATTTTATATACATTATTAGTGTGCACAAGGTTAAAAAAGCATACGCTCTCACACTTTTCTTTAGACACACCCATTCTATATACACCCCTTGGTCATGTTCGGAACATCACAAAAATGTGAAGCCAGGCTGGTTTGTTAACTATCCAGCAGATTAGGCACATTTTGTATCACCTCAAATCACAGACTATTTTTAAAATATCTGGACATGATCCGGGCAAAGTGAAGCACTTTTAAGTCCCATTGATTTAAATATACATCTCTACCACAGAGGATGTGCTCTTTCTGTATCCAGACCCTGCATGTTTCTTCTGTGTAACTTCCTTTTGAGGCTACCCATCTTTTACCAACATTTTAGGTAAAGGTAAAGGGACGCCTGACTGTTAGGTCCAGTCGCAGATGACTCTGGGGTTGCAGCGCTCATCTCGCTTTATTGGCCAAGGTAGCCGGTGTACAACTTCCCGGTCACGTGGCCAGCATGACTAAGCCGCTTCTATTTTCCAGTGACTTTCAACTTTCGAGAGCACTTGCTAATTTTTTTTTTAATTTTGGCTTCCCCCATTTGACATCCCTCAGTTGACCTCATTGAGGGGTTATCCACACTTATTTTGCCTGCTCGTTACAGGTACAGGCCTGTGCTTAAAAGCTCATGTCCAAGCACACTCTCTCTCTCTCTCTCTCTCTCTCTCTCTCTCTCTCTCTCTTTCTCTTTCTCTTTCTCTTTCTCTCTCTTTGATCCACACTGAAATTGGAATGCCTCTGTATTACTGAAAGGGTTTAACACAGGAAAATTCCACTTCAGTGTTCTAAGGGATTCTGAAATATATCTAAGTTAATAATTAACTATTGTTGTTTTCTGTTAGCTAACATGTGAGTGTTTAACCTTAGATCACATGAGAAGTATTGAAACTGCAAATTCGCCATCTTGGAAGGCTGCTTTTTTGGTTCCCAGGCTTTGTGAAAGAGAGGATATAAATGAAGCTCTCCAATTAAACAGCCTAAGGCAGGATGCTGGCTGGAATGCAAGCTGTGGGGAGTGACAAACCTCTGCTTCTAAGTCTGTTGCAATTATTTCATAGTTCATATTTCAAATGGTGAAGTAGGAAAAACTCGTTCTTTAGTGCAGTGTTTTTCAACCTTTTTTGGGCAAGGGCACACTTGTTTTATGAAAAAAAATCACAAGGCACACCACCATTAGAAAATGTTAAAAAAATTAACTCTGTGCCTATATTGACTATATATAAAGTAATTATCTTGAATAGGAATCAAATAAACACAATTTTTCCCACGGCACACCAGGCAACATCTCGTGGCACACTAGTGGTTGAAAAACACTGCTTTAGTGCTCTATCAGAGGAAATGTCAATTTGTATTATTCACAGTTTGTCATTTGCTCCATCTGAGCTTTAAAGAGTGGGTTTTCATGGGAAAAGCTCTGGAACAACAACAAAAAAGGTGCTCAGACACAGACCATGCCTGGAAAGAGAGAAGGAAAGGTAAGTGTGGATAAGCCCTTATGCTGGGTGACATTATCATGTAGCTTAATCATTTCATCAGTTTAGGCACAGTATTAGGTCATGAGTTTTATTCTCTTGCTAATTATGCAGCTTTAAAGCATTTTATATTGGACTTTCTTCAGTAATGATTTTATTCTGGATTGTTTTATTTGATGTTTTAATGTGTTGTTAACTACTTTGAGTTTTTCTCTTAAAAATATAAAGTGGTATAGAAATGAAATGTACAACAGCAGCAACAACAACAAAGAATTCACTAAGTGTGACCTGATTGGGTGGGGTCAACCATGGGTGGGGTCAACCATGTGACTAATTCAAAAAAGAAGTGCCAGCGCCAGTCACAGTGTTGGGCAATGTTTTTGAAAAGTGAGTATCTGGGCTGCGTACATCTTTCTTTCTTTTTTCTGGAATAATGTTTGCCATGCTGAAATAGTTTTGTTTCAAACATCAACATTTTTGAATATTCACTACAGCTCTAAAAGCCTCATGCCACAATGGAGATGACCACACTACCATGGGATGGAATGGTCAGGGTAGAGATTCTTAGTCCCAGGGTTGTGGGTTCGAACCCCATGTTGGGTGAAAAATTCCAGTACTATAGACGTGTGGCCCCTGTCAACTCTACAATTCTATGATTCTTTGATTCTATATGAATCTGGGATCCTTGGACTTTACCAAGGCAACCCTGAACACCAAAAATATAAACAATGGGTTGTTGTTTTTAACACAACTGTATAGCTTACACCTAGAGACGTGGGTGGCACTGTGGTCTAAACCACAGAGCCTAGGGCTTGCCGATCAGAAGGTCAGCAGTTCGAATCCCCGCAATGGGGGGAGCTCCCATTGCTCGGTCCCTGCTCCTGCCCACCTAAAAATTTGAAAGCATGCCAAAGTGCAAGTAGATAAATAGATACCGCTCCAGCGGAAAGGTAAACGGCGTTTTTGTCTGCTGCTCTGGTTCGCCAGAAGCAGCTTAGTCATGCTGGCCACATACCCGGAAGCTGTACGTCGGCTCCCTCGGCCAGTAAAGCGAAATGAGTGCCGCAACCCCAGAGTCGTACGTGACTGGACCTAACGGTCAGGGGTGCCTTTACCCTTTACCTATAGCTTACACCACCGTAGACTAACTACATAATAAAATGTAATAGGATGTCTGTATCCATTCCTTACCCTCAAATAAGCCTATTTTCTTCTTGTATTGAAACGTAAGCAAGAAAGATAAGGGATATCTGCTTCTCATTCTTTCATTAAAAATACATCTTCTCAAGAGTATTTGAAATATATGCTTATCTTTTTTATACACACATAGGCTGATTATATCCCCCGCCCCCCAAGAGTTCGTTTTTCATTCCCTTGCCTTCCTTTTGTGGCTGACAACCCCTGCAGCATATTCATATACTTTAAATCTGGCACGCAATCATTTGAATCGTGTCATGAAAGGCCCTCCAACTGCATTCTCAGTATCCTGGGCAGGTGCCTTCTTTGCGAATTAGGCGTCTGGATGAAAGGGTGCCGGAGAGGGGTCTATGCGACACCCACCGCCGTTCATTTCCTCAATATCCGTAGACATTTCACACGGGCTCCTCTTGATGAAGCCTATCAAAGGAATGTGAATCTGTAGCTTTTAAGCACGCTGTTTCTGTTGGTTTAAAATTTGAGATTAATATACCAGCTACGTATTAATTATTTAACTCAGCCTGGCGCTGCCAGGGAAATTTGCCAAGAGGCTTCTACAGCTTCTGCTGCACCTTCAGATAACTGCTCCTGCAGTTGAAAAAAAATTCAATGTAGGCCTTGGGTTTTCTCCTCACTCTGTGTGTTTTGGCTTCAGGCATATACATTGACCTGGTACTGGAGGCATGCAGAAAAACCTCTGCTTCTGAAATTTTCTGGAGGTTATTGTCACTATAACAGATCCAAATCCATTACACTATGTATTAAATAGTGGGTGTGTGGGGATAGCCAGCAGATGGGACGACCAGTAATCCCGGAGTTCCTGCTCCCACTGCGTCGTGAAAGGGTCCGCTGGCTATGATCTGAAGGTAGTTGTCGTGAGTTCTGAAGGTTGCTGAAGGTTTCCGAAGGTTTTCTGCAGGTATCTGGAGGTTCCGGAGATTCCGGACGTCTCCGGATAGAAAGATAGGCTAAGCTAGGTAGCGGCCAAAACTTAGAAGGCCAAATAAACGCTTTTGAAATAAAAGAAATAAAAACTAAGAGACTGCAGTCAATGGTGAAGAAGCTCTCAACTGCTCTGTGCTGCTGGTTTTGCTTTCGGTTTCTCTCTGGCTTGTCTCGCACAGATGTTCTCTCTGGCTTGTCTCGCGCGTTCTCCACACGCGCTACAGAGAGCGGAGGCTATTTATTAGGAAATCAAACATTGTCACAACATTTACATGAACCAATCACAACCTTGTCTCTATGCTAGTTTCTGGGCGGGAAACTATCTACTGACCGTTACATTGGCTAAATTGGCACGCTTCGCCCAAACGCAGAGGGATCCATGCAGCAAACTCTCTGCTGGATCCTTTGCCCTTCCTTCCTAACGCGGAAGGTTACCTTAAAGTAAACACAAACAAACAGGTGCAGGAGCACCTTAAAAACGTATTCCCACAGGGTGGACATAGCGGACGACACAGTGATTCTCCAAGCAGCTCTCTTTATTCTCAGGCTGGAACAGAACTAAAGTGAAGGGCTCAGCAGCCTGCTTATATAGAACTCAGCTACAAGCAACAGTAACAACTTTCTGTAGTTACCCAATCCAAAAACGTCCCTTTCAATCCCTCATTTGGATGTGCGGACCTGAGTGAGAACTGCAGGAGAATGAACTATATACACACACACCCCTAGTGGCCCAGGGCGAGAACCTCAATACATAACACTATGCTTAGCCAATGCAGATCTTGTAGACGTCTGTAGAAGCCACTGAGATTTTATAACAGGGGTGGGGGACCTCTGACATGCAACCCTCCAGGCTTCTCTAGCAACAATCTCAGGAGTCATCCCTGACCATGCCCACTCTCCACAAGTCATATCCCTCACTGGGATCCCTCACCATGTAGTCTCCTTAAGTGTTTCTTTCCTTGCTGGAATGTGTTCCTATACTGTTCCTATACTCAAAACAAAATAAAAATTTCTTTCCAGTAGCACCTTAGAGACCAACTAAGTTTGTTCTTGGTATGAGCTTTCATGTGCATGCACACTTCTTCAGATACACTGAAACAGAAGTCACCAGATCCTTAAATATAGTGAGGGAGTGGGGAGGGCTATTACTCAGAAGAGTGGTGGGAATGGGTGATCAGCTGATAGGTGTGGAAAACCTGTTGACGACTCTTAAAGGCTGCAATTAGTCTTGCAGGGAAAGGCAAGGGGTGAGATGGCTAAAGATAGCTTTGTCATGTATAATGAGATAAGAATCCAATGTCTTTGTTCAGACCAGGTTTCTCCATGGTTTTAAGTTTGGTGATTACTTGCAATTCAGCCACTTCTCTTTCCAGTCTGTAACTGTAACTGTTCCTATACTATACTTGTTTGCCTGGCAGGGGATGGAGAGATGTAGGCTGCAGGTGCAATCAGTTTAATTGTTTTCCTCATTTGCTGACTTCCTCTATACTAAAACTTGAAAGTTGCTTTGTCAATTCATTCAGTTGTCAGAGAAAGGGTAATAATAACAACAACAATAACAACAACAACAACAACAATTTATTTATACCCCACCCTTCCCGGTTTAAAAACCGGGCTCAGGGTGGCTAACAGCAAATATAATATATTGATCAAAATGTGACTTAAAACAGCATAAAATACAACATACCTGTAGATGCAGCATCAATGTCAATAAAATCCAAAAATTCAGGGGTCATTTGGGGGGGGGGGGTCCCAGTCAGAAAACATCAAATGATCACCAGGGCTAACTGGCCAAGTTGGTCCTACTAGGGCCAGCAAGGAGACCAGGGAAGAGTTTAAATGTGGGGTCCCAGAAGGGTTTCTTCATAGAAAAGGGAAGGGGGAAGGGAATAGAGGATCAGGCTAATTCAAATTGAGAGCCAGGTGGTATAGCTCTGTCTTACAGGCACCCTGTGGAAGGAGATCAAGTCCTGCAGGGCCCTGGTCTCGTGGGACAGAGCTTTCCACCAGGTTGGAGCCAACACTGAAAAAGCCCTGGCCCTAGTGGAGGATAGTCGGTTAAATACCTCAGAAAAAAGCTTGTGGTCCACCAGGACTCCTAGATCCTTTTCACACGTACTACCAGAGGTGTAGGAAGGTCAGGTGGTACCCAGTGCGGAAAATTTCTTGTCACACACACACACACACACACACACACACACACCCCGGCACATTGATTATTATTATTGCCTGCAAAAATGCTTTTACATTATTTCATATTTTCTTACAAAGGAATGTGGATTCTGGGCCTCTGATAACAAGTAGGCGTCTATGGACAGATACTTAAATCCACAGGGTGCATTGTGTTTTGGCTTGTGCTATTTTATTTATTTAATAATTTTTTAAAAAACAACAACAACAACAACCCTGCAATTTGGGGAGAACGGGCGCACATTCTCTCCCCAAAGTGTTTTCCCCTATACTGACTCCACAGGCGGGTGGATGTCAGTTCTGTCCCCAGAGGGACAGATAGTCTTAACCAATGCCTAAGCAACCACTCACTTATTTTGTATTCAATAAAGTTGTGGCCAAATTAATGCCAAAAACCTTAAACTTATATCTGGTGTGAAGTGTGTTTTACTTGAGGGGTGGTTTGGGGACCTCGACACGCAACAGCAGGCCCAGGACAGAACCCTGTGGCACCCCACTTGTCACTTTTTTTCCAGGGTGGTAGTATCTGAAGGCTGCAATTCTATGAGCATTTACTTAGGAGTTAGCCACTGAGAACACATTCGGGCTTATTCCTAAGTAAACATGCAAAAGGGCCAGCTCTAAATGCCTGGCTGTAAGACTCTTTTCAATTTCTCCCCACGTTTGAATCCTGTAGGCAGATTTATTTTTTCTGATGCATATTTCTTTATTTAAATTGAATTAAGTAGTTAGAATGATTTTATACCACTTTCCCAGATAATTCAAAGCAGATAGCAGCACAAACAATAGGATCATAAAAAAGCACAAGTACTGTCACCCAGATGGTATTACAACCCCTCTGAAGACTTAATTAGGAGATATATTTTTTCTAACCACTTAAGAAAGAAGTTTTCATCATTGGAGCCATGACTGAAAATGCAGAACTTTTACTAGCTGTGGACACAACATCTGAACAGTCAGCAATGCCCATTGGGAAGCTGTCAGCTCTAATAAAAACAAAAGAAAAGTTATGGTAGAAAAACTGTGAAAATTAGCAAAAATAGCTAAAGAGAATTAACACATTAATTATGCAAAAATGTGTCAATGCCTTGCCCTTTCAAGTGCACAAATACAATAATTTGCATCCTGCTCTTTGATCTAGTTATTACTGGACACAATTTAAATGCAGTTATGCAAAATTTGGGTGTCTTATCATTCTCAAGAAGGCTCACCAAGGCAAAGTTCAAAATGTTAATGCTACACAATGCCACTGCTTTTGAAGACCTTATAAAACAAGTATAGCCATGACAAATAAGGGGAAGTGAATAAAGGCAGCTCAAGGCTTGAGTGTAAGAATGAGAAATTATTGTTGCTTTCTCATTTATACAAATGCTGCCATTTATTTTTGCTCGCGAGCAAACAGTTGCCAACCCACAGCGTTTCAGCTTATTTTGCCAGTTCTGCTTCAATTATTTATGTCTGACTCAAACATTATCATGGGGAGTCACCTTATGTCAAGATAAAAACTTTCTGAGCCTCCCCCACAGTACAAATCTACACTATTAATAATAATAATAATAATAATAATAATAATAATAATAATAATAATATTTATTTATACCCCGCCCTTCCCCGCCAAACCGGGCTCAGGGCGGCTAACACCAATAAAAACACAACAAAAACATAAAACAATTCATTAAAATACAGATTAAAATACAATTTAAAATTTAATCTAGACTGCAGCATCATTTTTAAGTAGCCCACCAACCACACCAAAAGAATGAAATATCAAGGTTAAACTGAAACCAACCCAAAGGCTAGGTGGAACAGCTCCGTCTTGCAGGCCCTGCGGAAAGATGCCAAATCCCGCAGGGCCCTGGTTTCTTGTGACAGACTGTTCCACCAAGTCGGGGCCAGTACTGAGAAGGCCCTGGCCCTAGTTGAAGCCAACCTAGCATCCTTGTGGCTCAGGACCTCCAAAAAGTAATTATTTGAGGATCTACTGGCACTGGCGGAGGAAAGGGGTGTGTGGGGAGCGCACCACCCCCGGCACCATCAGGGAGGGAGGTACCATTGCGGCTGCCCCCCACATGCCCTCCCACCACGCCGGCGCCACGTCCCACAGGCAGCATGCCACGCCCCCAGGATGCACACCACGCACCCTGGGACACGTTCCAGCCACACCCCCGCCTGCTCTCCACTCCCGGAGCATACAGCTCCACCACTGTCTACAGGGCAAGCCGATCACAGGGTCCTACAAGCCGCACAGCCACGTGGGTTTGCATATGAACTTTATTTATTTACTTATTCTAACACGTGTAACGCAATAGTGGGTTCCCAAAGCAGCGCACATATTTTGATAAGCGCATTATCAACAAAATCAAATCATGAAATGCCAACTCTTTTTTTAAAAATAATATTTATTGGAAGTTTTACAAAAAAATAAGAAACATACAAAAAGCATAACTACATACATCACACATAAAAACACCTAACAACAAAACATATTAAACTATTCCTTATAACTATTAATCCTTCCTCACATTGTAATAGAACTTCCTCCTGCCTCCTCCTCCTGCGTCCCTTGTCAAAACATCTTCCCATAACATCTTAATTTCTCAGCATACTTATTTTACTCTCTAAATACTAAAAATCATCACAAATCTATACCTATTACCCTTATTTTATAACATTACCCTAATAATTATTCTTATCATCTTATCCTAAATCTTATCATCCTCTATCTTATTCATTTAACTTATCATCTACAACCTATCTTATCCTCAAGTTATACCTAACTTTCAATCATACAATGATTTTTTAAATACAATTTAAAAATTTTCCATTCTTTCTCCACTGCTTCGTCCCTCTGGTCACGGATTTTCCCGGTCATCTCTGCGAGCTCCATATAGTCCATCATTTTCACCTGCCATTCTTCGATCGTTGGTAACTTTTCTGTCTGCCAGTTCTTTGCTATCAAAATTCTAGCAGCTGTTGTGGCATACAAAAATATGGATCTATCACTTTTGGAAATATCTTGGCCTAGGATGCCCAGTAAAAAGGCCCCTGGTTTCTTCTTGAATGTGTTTTTCAACACTTTTTTCATTTCATTATATATCTTTTCCCAGAAGTCTTTTACCTTAGGGCACGTCCACCACATATGGAAGAAGGTTCCATGAAATGCCAACTCTCCACTGACACGCCAGCGAGATTCGGCTCCTCCTCTCCTTGTACCGTTATCGATTCCTCACTTTGTAACTCAGATCACATCCGCACCAGACACTTAAGGCTATGTACACATTAGTGGCCTGAAAGACAAAGAGGTTGTTTCCCACAACTGTGTTTCAAGTTGCTTTTCCACATTGTTGTTCACACCAGCGAGGGGGTAGGGATGTCTTCACCTTTTTTTTAAAAAAACCAACCTTTTTAAAAATAAATTTTCTTAATAAACGATCATTGCATTGGGGGGGGGGAGAAAGAAGGGGGGAACCACACACAAAAGAAAACAATTAAAACATCTATAGTCACTCTTAGTATTAATCCATATTTTGGGATTCATCAAATCCCCTGACTTCCCTCGACTCCCTCCCCTGGTTCCTTTGTGTTATTTTCATTTGGGCATGTCAAAAAAACTTTATATCTCTAATTACTTCCTTATTTAAACATTCTCCATTACATTACAAGTATTATTATTTTTTTAAAAAAATCCTAATTTCTTACATTGCTTTTGTATATATACAATAAACATTTCCCATTCTTTTTTATATTTATTGTTGTCTTAATTTCTAAGTTTCCTATTCAATTTAGCCATTTTCGCATATTCCATTTGTTTAATTTGCCTATCTTCTTTAGTAGGTACTTCTCCTTTCCAGTGCTGGGCCAGCAATATTCGCATGGCCGTTTTTGCATATATAAACAGAGTTTTGTATTCTTTCGGTAGATCAGTTCCTGTAATTCCTAATAAGAAAGATTCTGGGTTTGTTTGTTTTTTAACAAAGGTTATTTTAAACACTTTTTAAAAATTTGTTATATATCACCCCCCTTTTATAATCTTACATTGCCACCACACATGATAAAACATACTTTCCATTTATTTACATTTCCAACACTTATTTCCCCTTGTTTTATACAGGAATGTCTTCACCTGATGCCCGTTACCTGATTTGCTTCCCTGAGCTGAATTCTGATTCAGTGAAGCTGTCATCTGCGCATGTGGAATGACCGCCTGAAATGTACAGACCTCAGCTGAACTGCGGCTTCCGTTTTTGAATCAGATGGAAGCTGGTTTCAGGGAAAGCACAGCAAACAGGAGTGTTTCTTTAGAAGTGACAGAATACTTATGAGTAGTGTCTAACATCATGTGTACGTGGCTTCGAAAACCTGTGGTGGGAGTGCACTGGAACTGGAGTGAGGGAAAGGGGTGGACTTCCATAATACGGTGCTCTGCGCAAGGCCAAAATTTAGTGCTCTCCCAAATGGATCTTCTCAGTTAGGAATCATCTCAAATTTGCACCTTCTCAGTTCAGTGTCTTGTGCGGGGGAACCACCCACACCACCCTAAATCCGGCACTGTAAGAAGAAGAGTTTGGATTTGATATCCCGCTTTATCACTACCCGAAGGAGTCTCAAAGCAGCTAACATTCTCCTTTTCCTTTCTCCCCCACAACAAACACTCTGTGAGGTGAGTGGGGCTGAGAGACTTCAGAGAAGTGTGACTAGCCCAAGGTCACTCAGCAGCTGCATGTGGAGGAGCGGGGACGTGAACCCGGTTCACCAGATTATGAGTCTACCGCTCTTAGCCACTACACCACACTGGCTCTCTCACTGTAAGAGTGCCTAAAGGACTCTTATGCAACATATTACAACACTTCTTCATTGCGGATCAGACCATTGATTGATCAAGTGCCTCCTCAGACTAGCAGTGACTCTTGACTGATGAAGGGGTTCGCTGCTTGTCTGCACTTATATAGTGCTTGTAGTTCTCACCCCTCTAGCTTGGTTCATGTTGATACTTAGTCTCTGCTTTATTAGTAAAGGCTTGGCCCATACAGGTAAATTGACTATAAGCTCAGCTTTACTGTTGATCTTTCACCTGCTGAGCCAAAAATGACAATCTGTATCTCAACAATGAAATCCTAGAAGAGAATTTTTGTTGTTGTTGTTGTTCCTCTCATTTCTGCTTTTGGCAATGAATGTTGCAGGTTGCTGACAGGAGTGGTGAGAATGTGCATTTAAAAAATTGTATTCTGTAAGTTTGTTGTGTAATGCCAATGCAGGGTACACAGACTGTACACACACACACACACACACACTGACAGTGAGCCAAACAGAGTTATGAGTCAGCTTGAAGATCAAGAGCAAGGATTAAAAGTTTGGGGTGGAAAGGTTATCAGAAGATCAGCACTTAAAACTACTCACAAGTTATCACATGTACCTGCATGTCAGGAAATCAGTTTATATACAAGCATGTAAGCTTTGGCAGAGCTCACTCTTCGGCTCACTTTAAACAAACTTTGCCATCATCGCTACTCTCCAGAGCAGTGCTGTCAAGTATCCCGTTTTCCTTGGGATTCTCCCTTATTTCAAGCAGTTTCCCGCTGCTCTCCCTTATTTTTTATTTCCCTTAAATTTCCCGTTTTTAATGGAAGCAGCTCCTCCCCTGCTGGCCAGGGACTGGGTGGGAAGACCTCGCCTACTTGGAGAGAAAAGCCTCAGCCCTCAAAGCAAGTGGGAGCTATTTCCCGTGCTTACAGGGGGGTTTATTCCTCCCCCTGCATCAGCCCCTAGCCGTTGCCACCGAGCCCCTCAGCCGGCCAATAGGGTTAGCTGGCGGGCGGAGCCTGGCTGCCTTTGAGCAGCGGCTGCTTCCTGTCCTGTTTTGATGGGATCAGACAAGAAGACGATGGGGCTCCATCGCGCAGAGCACATGGCTGCCCTCCTCTTTGCTGGCTGCCCTCCTCTTTGCTCTGCTCCGAGCCCGAGCCCGCTTGGAGTTTACATTGATGCTCCGCCCACTTTTGCTTCTGGCTCCGCCCACCACTGACATGTGACTGTCCCCGGGATAGGTGAGACTGCTGATCCCTTATTTTCAAATCCGAAACTTGACAGCTATGCTCCAGAGTGGTCCAGCTAGGGAACAAAGTGTTTTCATCCCAGCGACAAACTGTGTTGTTCATGTGAAAGATGTGCACACATGACATTTTGAAAATCGTCCGGGAAATACACACCTACAACATTGATATGTCAACTGAGGCCAACAGGTCATGAGTAAATTTGCTTAGATGTGTTTACGGGGGAAAAATAAAAAAATAATCAAACTTTGGATATTCATTTAACACATATTTTTGAAGAATCTTCACAGGCCAGTGAGATACCATCACCAATGATTTTATTCATAGATGTCATGTTTAACGCTATGAATATCCGCTTCAAATGTAAGCACAACTTCTCACTCTGTCCTTGTGTCAATCCAGGATGAAAATGAGAAGTTCTTCCAGATGTATTATGCTGTTATCATCAAATCCTAAAGTCAGACAAGATATGGTAGCCTGAAAGCAGCAGCAATGGGGGTGTACATTGCTTGGCCTAAAACTAGACAGCTGCATCACTGATAACTGACCTAACCACAGTTTTAAAAAAGAGGTCTTCTCTAGATTAGTTTTGACATTTTAGATTAGATTTGACATTTAGATTAGTTTTGGTGGTGCTGTGGTCTAAACCACAGAGCCTAGGGCTTGCTGATCAGAAGGTCCCTTTACCTTTACATCTTACATTTGTCAAGATTTCTGCTTAATGTGGGTGGTGTTTTCCTTCAATGCCAAGCAGAGCTGTAAAATATAGCTTAGTATAAAGTTACATATCTTTAAGTGCCATACTTTGTGTGCATTTGGATCAATATTGAGTGCTGATGCACACAATGTTCTCCATTGAGATCTTCCTTTGCACAAAACAAAATCGAAAATTCTTTCTAGTAGCACCTTAGAGACCAACTGAGTTTGTTCCTGGTATGAGCTTTCGTGTGCATGCACTCTGGCTCTCTTGAGTAGCCTATCCTTGTGAACGGAGTAGGGAGTATACAAACAGAATAACAATAACAGCAACAGTCGACCCCCCCAACCCGAAAAGAGCCAGGTCCGTTATAGAGAGATCTTGACATCATCATATATCATTCCAGTGTCATGTTAGAATGTTTTTTCCAGAGCAAACAGTGGGGAGAGGGGCATTTATAATTAGATTTCTTTTGTGCTGAATGTTGTCATGGTATATATCGAAGTTAGCAATTCTTCATGTGCGAAAAATATTGTGTCTCCACCATATGTATCTATCAGAGGATCCAGTCCACTATTTGAACTGTAACGGCTTCATTGAATATCTAATTCGAAAGTTACTAGTGGGCATTACCACCACATATGAAAGTACCTAGCCAGTTCCCAGCACCCTCAACAGAAATTCGATGATTTTGTAGAAAAAAAGTGTGACATAGGGTGAGGTGAGTCTATGGACTACTTTCAAATAGTTAAATACTTTCAAATAGTGTTTCCATATCTTGGCAGAAATACATCTAAATGGGGTTGTGCTCCAAATTGCCAGATCAATATGAATTTCCATGTATCTCTTCCAGCTCTGATGTAACAAACTCAAATTGCCCATTGATCCCTGAGGTTAATCTTATAAAGATTAGAATATAGATTTAGATATATGAATTTGGTCAGTGAAATCAGAAGGTACTGGAGTGTCAACACCCTGGTAACTGTTCATGCCTCTCTGAAAATACCCTACCTGGCCATTTTAGGGGCAATTATATGTCTACTCAGAAGTAAACCCCCTTTCAATGGGACTTAATCCTATGTAAGCATATATAAGATTGTGGCCTTTGGGAGTCAGTGACAATTTGACAAGACAATATTTCCCCCCCCCCCTTAGAATAGAAATGTCAGTGTTAACTTATTTTATTAATGGAGTTTACCTCTCAAAAAGTGATTTCTGAAGCCCTCCATGGTAGAGAAGGATGATGCAGATTTTGTGACACATGAAAGATAATTAATCCCAATGACTTTGACAGTTTCTCTTGACTTAAATGGATTTGGGAGGAAACAGCATTATGAGCACACCAATAGCTAAATTAAATTTAAAATCCTCTCGCTCTCACACACACCCCACACACTTCATTGTGTTCTTACACTAGGGAAGAAGATTATTTATTCTTGAGAATAAAAATAAAATTAGTACTTGAATTCTGGAACTCCCAGTGAATATGACATCTCTTGTCAAAGTCCTTTGGCAAGTCTAAGTGATGGAATTCATGTTGTTTTACATAATTGTACACATAGGTTGCAATCCACCAAGCAAGGCCTATTTCAATAAATGGGGGAGTGGAGCATGTGTTGGATTGAATCCATTGTAAATAAGAAATGTAAATAGCAAGAGATGCGAAGAGATTTAATTTGCGGTATGCAAACACCATAAATCACCCAAGGTTTCTCTCTCTCTCTCTCTCTCTCTCTCCTTATGATGGAGAATGATCTGGGAAATTTTGTGTAATGTGATTGTCAAAATGTAAATGCATGCCAATGTTAAAAGGTATCACCTTAAAATCATTATCTACACAAATTTAATAAACTATCTACTGGGGGAAAACGTTCAGTTGCATATAACAGATAGCAAGCTCAGAGCAAGCCTCTCTCAGTAACTCTTTTGCAAATTTAATATAGACACTATTTGGCTCTCATCCTGCACTGCTGTCTGATGTAGGCCTGGGAAATATTTTCAGTGCATCTCTTCTGGGATGAATGAATGAATAAAAGAAAGCCAACGTCACATAGCCTGCCAGTAATGGGGTATTATTTCAAATTTAAACAACAAGGCATCCTTACATCCCATTTATTTACTATTATATACTCAAAATTCCATTACACGATTTAAATTTCGTATGTCCTTAGGGTTGCCATACATCCAGAATTTCACGGACATATCCGGAATACAGTCGGAAGCAGTCGAAAAATCTAGACGTATGGCAGCCCACGTTGGCAGTGTCATTTTTTTGCAATTTCCCTTAAAAATAGCTTTGGACAACTTTGGGCCAAACTAAAACAAACAGCTCAACAACTTTGCCAAAAAAAAAGCTCTGTCTGGATTTTCACTGTTTGAAATATGGCAACCCTATATGTGCTGCATCTTAAGAAACTTCACTCTAAATTCAGCTGGCATATATATGCCACATTTCTCTCTCTCTCACACACACACTATTCTCAGAACAGGATTGTCATGTAGGGCAATATCTTTGACATGTTTACAAGTGAGGCAACACAGAGCCACCCGCACTATTGAACATTCTATAGGGAGAAACTCGCATGCTCCTATCCTGCCGCTATATTGCCATGATCGTAATATCTACTTGCGCTTCGAGACCCCCAATCACCCCCAAAAAATGAGACACAGTGAAACGGTATCTTAGTTTAAGTTATTGGGCAAAAATTTTGGCCACAACTTTATTAAATACAGAATGTGAGTGGTATTGGAATCCCCCAGACTATATCAGACTCCCGCCCGCATTGCAAGGAGTCTGTTAAGGGTGAACCACCACCAGTGGAAACCGACTCGAGATCCCACCCCCACCCCCCGTGGGGTCCTGGCATGTCCCTAGCCCCTACCACAGGGTTTCGGTCAAGATCCAGGCCGACCCCTGGATTCCTTTAATGGAATACCCTATCCGCATGGAGGGGCAGGTGATGCCCCCACCACTTACTGATCCAATGCCTAACCGTCAAATCTTACAAAGTTGTGATGATTGCTATGCGGTAGGCGAAAACCAAATGGCCCTGCCAATCTGCCAGATGAAAAAAAAATCCTACCAGGCCCCCATTGCAAAACAGGCGACCAACGGAGTCCATAGCAAGGCCAGATGCACCAAAGTAAAGTGTGAGTGGGCAGGTGATCCGCTGCGCAAAGGCAAAGAGGTCCAGAAAACCTTGTGCAGGGCTTAAATATTGTTTCACTGCCACCCCCCCCCCCCAAGCCAAGAGATTGGCTTTAGGGGCCAAGTGGCAGCGAAACGACCAACGGGAGTGGCGCAGGGCATAGCCCTGCCCACGCCGGGAGGTGGGGGATGCCTGGAGGACAAAACGCAACGCGTACCCTCCGTGAAGTGGATCTGATTTTTGGTAACAGCATTATCAGAAATAGTGGTGAGAAGGTGCTCTCTCTCAGCATTACATTACATATGTTTACTCCAAATCTACCCTCAAATGCCACATTATGCAGATGTGGTGGTAGCATGAAGCCCTAATAAAACACAGGCATATCTGAGGCAGCCCTACAGATACAGTTGTTTGTCAGATGTAGTTTCATGAGACAGGACCTGGAACCATCCAGGGTTCAATAGCGGCAGCCATGCCATCAGGTGGAATGGAATGAGTGGAAGAAAAGACACAGGGATATCCTGTCATCTCTACCAAGAGACTAGACATCTCTCCTCAACTGTCCCCTAGTACAGCAGCAGCCATGCCATCAGGCTTAAAGGTAAAGAGACCCCTGACCATTAGGTCCAGTCATGTCCGACTCTGGGGTTGCAGCGCTCATCTCGTGTTACTGGGCGAGGGAGCCGGCGTACAGTTTCCGGGTCATGTGGCCAGCATGACAAAGCCGCTTCTGGCGAACCAGAGCAGCGCACGGAAACGCCGTTTACCTTCCCACCGGAGCGGTACTTATTTATCTACTTGCACTTTGACGTGCTTTCGAACTGCTAGGTGGGCAGGAGCTGGGACCGAGCAATGGGAGCTCACCCCGTCGCAGGGATTCGAACCGCCGACCTTCTGATCGGCAAGCCCTAGACTCTGTGGCAACCTTCCCTCCAAAATAATGATTTTAACCCTTTGGAGCTGTTTCACCTGCTCCCTGACATTTTCCCACTACATAAACTGCTTTAGGTTGATTGATTATAGTTACACATTAAAAAAAAATCCTATAATGTTAATAATACTCTCACCATAGACTGAAATTTAACATTTGATGTCTACATTTCTTTTCTTCATAAAATCCATACACTGCTTTTACAGCCCAAGACTAACCATGTCTACACAGAAGTAAGTCCCGTTGAACGGGGCTTATTCCCAGATAAGTGTGGCTAAGATTTCCACCATAGAATAGACCCCACTCAACGTTCTCCACATTATTTATTGCAGGCAGAAGCGGGCAGCAGAAGGGAGAGGGTCTCATCATTGCCTGTGTTATAAGCAGAAATCTGCCCTTATTCCCTTATGGGGTACACAAGAGCCCTTTTTAGGTTCTCCATTGGTAGGAGAATATAACAGAGGCCAACCAGAGAAGATTGAGAAGCAAACTCTTTATTCTCACTGTCGCGACAGGGTTCTTTCCTCACACACAGGTGAGCAGGGAAGAACCTTGAACAAAGGACTGCCTTTCCTTAAATACAAATTTGAATTTCCCCCACGCTGGAGCTCAGCCCACCCCCAGAAACCTCACACATACATCATAGAAGGGGTGTAACCCAAGACCACCACCACCCCATACATTATGGTTACATCATGAAAGGGGAGGTCTGGTGGCAGTAATCTGAGCATCCTGGACCCTGCCCATGCCTCCTCTTGCCCTCTACCCAAAACCCATCAAGTGAAACAAAAGATATATTTACATTTCCCTGTTTCCCAGCCAAGTTAATCACACCCTTTTCTCTGGCACTCAGGTATCAGGATGCCAGGGATTTTCACCCAGGCAGAGGGCTGCTGAGTAGCTGGAGGGGCAACCTCCCCCCCCCCTTTGTTCCTGAGACAAAGAAATTTTTGGTCAGTTGGGTGTCAAAATAGTGTGAGGCCTGTCTGCCTCAGACATGTGGCCTTGTCTGCTTGGCATACTTAAGAACATTTATTATATATATAAAAGACCGATTTCTTACAACAGCTGCAAGAGATACATGCTGCAGAATATTTTCAGATTTATTTGTTTATTTGTGCCCATGGATGGTGCATCTGAGCAGCACAGATGTATTTAATGGCAAAAACTGAGAACATCTGTTTTCCAGAGTCTAGGAACTTTGGTGATTTGACTTGGTAACATGACACAATTTTTAATCCAATTGTCTCTCATTTTTTGCAGCAGCAGAACGAGTATTTGGTGAACAATGATTTAACACAGAGCAGCCATTCTTTAATCAGACATATTTCCATTCTGCCTTTATATACAGCCAAGTGTCCACTGATCAATTCAGTTGATTTAATAGTCCCTGATTCTGTGTCTCTCTTAAATCTGTTCTCTGCTCTACTTTGCAATGGGTTGTGTCAAAGCTCTCATGGTTTCTATTGTTAGAATGGAAATTTGTTTCAGCACGCATAGCCAGCAACAGTGAGCTATAGAGGCCATAATAAAGAAACACTCACACGGTCCATTTACTGGATGAGGTTGCATAAAGTCCATCTGATTACATCTAAGTGGTTATTAGAAAAGGGCTTCAAATGAGAGACACAAGGGAGCTACCAATTCTCAAGCCATCTATTACGGCGATATTTTATAGGATTTGTGGTTTGAGGAGGATTGGACTGTTCATTGGCATTGACTTCTAGACAACAATAAATGACATTTTTACAGGCTAGCTGCAAACTCTACAAGAGAAGTGCCAAACAAGTCTGTATCCTAAGCTGAGAAATATTAAAAGGGTAAAATAGTTATTGATAACAGTCTACTCCCCTTGGGCTCCTTGGAATAGAAATGTTAAGGCTCTGTAGATTTCATGAGGTATTATGAAGTTCTGAAGACAGATATGTTTTCTTATAAGAACTGAATGCAGTAATTTATCAGCATAAAGCTTTGCTTCTGAAGATCCCTGGCCTGGAGCTGAGGAAAATGACAAAAGAAATTCATGTCAGGGGGCAATTTTGGAGCAAGTCGTTTGTGTTGCACTAAAGCACAAAGGCCTTCCTTCTTTCAACCTTGTTTGCTCATTCATGCATTCCGTTTCAAGCTCTCGCTTCCCTACTGTGATCCAAAAGGCTACACCAGATCAGAGAGAGCTCCCAGAGGGGGCCAAAATAAATCCTATGGCACTCCAAAGGCTTTAGGAAAACACCTTCCTATCGCGTACCATTGATTGTTGACATCACGGCGTGCTAAAGGGGAGCATGTTCACCTTCAATAGCTTTGCAGTTGACAAGTATGTTTAAGGGTCTCTTCTTGATGTCTTGCATGCAAACATTGCATGTGAAGCATTCCCTGAAATGAGAGATGCCAGTGAAGTTATCTAAGCTTGGGCCCGGAATCAAACTTTTTGGGCAATGAACCCACTTCTAAAGGAGAGGCATGCTTGAAAGGCCCTGGAATCTTCTTGGATGAGGGGGAAAGGACCCCCACTCTCTTCCTAGTAGGGATTTACACTTGCTTTACGACAGTCAGGGGCGTCTTAGCCATAGAGGCTAGTGGCGCAGGGAACCACGGCACCACGTTCTGGCGGGCGTCAGGGAAGAGGTCCGGGGGCCACGTCAGTGGCTCGGTAGGGGCGGCAGCCTGCCCACTGCCAAGGGGAAGGCAGGAGGAGGTGATCTGCGGCAGTGCACAGCGATCAGCCCTCCATCCATCCATCCCTCCCTCCATCCATCCCTCTCTGACTGGTGTGCGCGCCCTGCCCGGGAGGCAGGTACGATCGCTGGTGGTCACCCCCCTCTCAGTGCCACAATTGGTCGCCAGAGTGCTTCTCCAGCCTGCCACTGTGCAGGACTGAAGGAGGGTGCGGGGCGGCCGGCAAGGAGCCCAAGGGGTCCCCGTGGAAGGGATCCACGCGGAATGTGACCCAAGATCCCGGCACCTATTCTCCGTGCCCGGTGCACGCCCAGCCTTACACCTGGAATGGGATCCTGTGTGGAGAAAAGGGGGGGTGGAGACCTCCTTGCCAGAGGAGTTGCCCTCCAGCTGCTCCCCACCTGGAGGGAAAGGTGGGTGTGGGGACGCTGGAGGGATCCTTGCACCACGGTGCCAGATAGGCTTAAGGTAAGTGGTACCTTGGTTGTCAAAGTTAACCCATTCCGGGAGTCCGTTCCAATCCTGGAACGGTTCAAAACTAAGGTGCGGCTTCCGATTGGCTGCAGGAGCTTCCTGTACTCAATCGGAAGCCGTGGAAGCCGTGTTGGACATTCGGCTTCCCAAAAAAGTCTGCAAACCGGAACACTCACTTCTGGGTTTGTGGCATTCGGGAGCCAAAACGTCCGAGTACCAAGGCATTTCACAACCAAGGTACAACTGTACTGAGTTAAGAGAAGCACAATGTGATTGTTTGCCTCCAGGAGGATTCAGGATTTTTAATATTTTTTTTTACAAAGTTTTCCTGGGGCCCCCACCCCTGCCCTGGAAACTTTCACAATATGTTATCACCACCACCAAGATTATATCATACCAAAGCAAAACGCCACCGCCACCAACATACTATTGTATAAAATAGTTAGCATATCAAAAGGACATATTGTTCATTAGAGCACAACATGGGATTCAATAGATAGCAAATGTCACCTCTCACTTTCTATTATTCATGGGGTTTTCTTAATAATTTTGTTTCATTAGGGCAAGTTTTATGTCCACTGTAAAGGTCAGAGTTTCCATTAAAGCCTTTGCCGTTTCATTTTATTAATACCTGCAGCACATGCAATTTTACATAAATGCTGGTTTTCAGGAAGAGAAGTTTCCAATTTTTAAAACTTTGAACTAATGGAATGCTATAAAACACTGCAGAGGCATGCCTTTCTTTCACAACAGCTTGAATATCAAATAGTTGCAAATGCAGCTCTTTTCAATTCTTCTATCCAAGAACCAATGCATTTAACGTGAAACTAAAATTCAAAACAAAAGGGCAAAATAAGATGTATAACTTACAGTGAACGAAATCATTCTTTGATTCCAAACCTACCTATGAGGGAGGCAAAACCCATAAGCAGCCAATTTGTCTGCAAGGAAAATTCATATTCATGCTCAGAATATGACTACTGAATGTATCATAGCAAGGTTAAGAGTGGGCCTGCCCACACCACTGAGCTGTTCCAAAGCCATAGCAATATAGGGCAGCGGGTGGGAAAGCCCAGTGAAGACTTTAGTGCCGGCTGCACAATCATGTCTCCCTTTGTGACTTCAGGGAGGACCAGAGAGGGCAAAGTCTCCTCTCTGGTCCACTCAGAAGCCCCATGTGCAAAGAAGTCTGCTTGTTGCGTGTTCAGACCCAGAGACCTCCCCCTTAAATCAAGACACATTTGACTCAAATTTTAGTTTTGGGTTTTGGCAGAATTTAGGCCACAGCTTTATTGATTACAGAAAAGTGAGTGGTTGCATAGGCTCTGTTCGATTAGCTCCCTCCACCCTTGCAGGTAGCGCTGACCCAGAGCTCTATCATGGGTCAGCCAAGGGTGAACACCTGAGGCAGGTGAAAAGCCTGGGAACAGACTCTGTTCGCTCCCCAGATGCTCCCCTGGACTCAGGCACAGGAACAACTCCCTTTCAGGGGTTGAGCAAACCAAGTTGAGTCCCTGGATTCCTTTAACATAATACCCTTCACATAGGGATGGAGAGACCATTCTCCCATCCCTATCACATGAACCAGTGCCTATCCACAACCTTACAAGTTCTAATGAATTGCTACGCGGCTGGCGAAACCCAAATGGCCATGGCCAATCAGCCAAATGGGGAAAATTCCTGTCGTGCCCCAGTCCCAACGACAGACGACACACGGCAGCATAGCAAGGTCAATCACAAAATGCCCTAAAATTAGGGAGAGGTGGATGGGTGTTCCAATGCACAAGCTGAAAGAGGAAGCTCTGGGTCACATCCATGGGTTTATATAGGTCCCTCGATCCATTTACACTGCACCCATTGGCCAGATTACACCCAGAAACGAGGGACCTACCAATCGGGTGTTGTGGCTATCCAGTAGACCCACCCACAACCAGGAGGTCAGTCTCCAGGTCTCACCTCAACACGTGCCACCTTTGAGGGAGGACACGATCTTTCGCATTCGCTATTGAAGCCTTGTGAGTGCTCCCCGACTCCAGCATGACCAGGGAAGCAAGAAAGAACCTATCCTGCTGCACTGAAGCTGGAAGGCGACACCCACCTTCCCACTGCTATGCCAGGGCACAAGCATTGCTCCCTTCCAGTCACTGGGAACTGGCATTGTGCTAGTAGAAGCCAGTACAATGAATCTCACTATTGCAACAGGGTTTCCCCTGCCCATGCACCTCCATATCTTCTCCAAACCCACTCAAGGTTGGACGAACCCCCAGAACAGCTCATGGAAGGGTAGAGAGGGAGAGGAGATCATCCCATCCAGTAAGCAGTAATGTTTGTGTGCTAATGGAATGACCAACTTAGCACAACGTTGAACCCCACCCATTGAAATTAATGGACCTAACTGAGCCATGCTCATTAATTTCAATGGGTTTTCACTGAGTAAAAACCTGCTTAATTCCACCCTGTGTATGTGCAGCTTTTTTTCTGTGCAAGTTTTTCAAACCTGGCTTCCGCACCATAAAGCTCCTTTCAAAATGTTCCTACAAGATCCTGTCCCAGTCTTGTTCATATAATGGTGAAGTACAGTGAACTTTCTCCTTAAAATAGCCAGGAAGTGCTCCTGGCTCCACAATTCTCAGACCAAAGATCAGAAGGTACACTCTCGCTCGGAAGTTTGTAGACGCTAATTACCAGGAGGGTAGTGATATTTGAATTATTCCGAATTACCCAGCCAGGATGCCTAGCCCTCACCCTGAAAATATTGATTCTAAATTTGCTCATCTTATTCCAAGGTTTAAAAATAACTCCTTAGAGATATCACACTGGACAATAAAGAAGAATGTGTCCTTGGCTGTTTCTGCATAAAGTACACTTCCAGTGCACTTATATAAAAGAAACAGAAAAAAAAATGAATGGCACTCGAGTCAATGTTGCTGTATTGCGTGCTCTGAACAGCTGCACTTTTTTAAAAAGGATACTGTGTCCCCCAGTTTTCTGCAGTGTGTCTGGACGTTTTGTTCCTCCCATCAGTCTTTCGCTATTGAGCATGCTCCATCCTCACTGAGCAAAAGGGGCTTTCCCTTAAACAGAAAAAAAATTAACCGCAAACCTTTGGCCGCCCCTATACTTGCTGATACTTCTCTTTTGTGCATGGATGATGCCATTTTGATGATGACAACAGGTTCCCCCCCCTCTTTCTCCCCATTTTTGCAGTCACCAGCAGGCAACAAAACCAGGGGCTTGATTCCATTGTGTATGCAATCAAATGCCAACAGTGCCCTTCAGCTCTCTATATTGGACAAACAGGCCAAACCCTACGCCAAAGGATAAATGGACATAAATCTGATATCAGGAATCACAAGACAGAGAAACCAGTAGGAGAACACTTCCATCTCCCAGGACATTCTATAAAAGATCTCAAAGTAGCTGTCTCAATACAAAGAAATTTCAGAAATAGACTGGAAAGAGAAATGGCTGAATTGCAACTAATCACCAAACTTAAAACCATGGAGAAACCTGGTCTGAACAAAGACATTGGATTCTTATCTCATTATACATAACAAAGCTATCTTTAGCCATCTCACCTCTTGCCTTTCCCTGCAAGACATATTGCAGCCGTTAAGAGTCGTCAACAGGTTTTCCACACCTATCAGCTGATCACCCATTCCCACCACCCTTCTGAGTAATACTCCTCCCCACTCCCTCACTGTATTTAAGGGTTTGGTGACTTCCGTCTCAGTGTATCTGAAGAAGTGTGCATGCACACAAAAGCTCATACCAAGAACAAACTCAGTTGATCTCTAAGGTGCTACTGGAAAGAATTTTCTATTTTGTTAGGGGCTTTCTTGAGCTCCTGATTGTCTCCTATGCCTCACAGCTTCAGCTTAACTTGGCAGTTCTCAAGTTAAGAGACCTGTTTTAGGGACATCTTGCCCTTTTCCATATTTTTCTTGAATTCTTAAATACAAAAAACAACCGCATTCAAATGCTCATTTTGTAATAAAACGCATGATTTATTCTGGGGTCAGTTGGGCATTTGTTTTGGCTCATATAATTAATATTATCCAATAGCAAGGTAGTCCACAAATTGTTACACTTAACATAAGATAAGAAGGCCATTATATCTTATCAAGTTCTTCTGCCGATAATGCTGTAACCCTGTCAGTAACCCTATCTGGGCATTATGCTACCCAGCACATAGGACATTACACTATGCCTTATGCTCCACACTAACGCAGGAGCATAAGGCATGATAGGCCTCATGTTCCTGAAATAAGTCCATATGGTATATTAACTCAGCTCCAGTGCACAGGGAGGTGCTACCAAAGAACTCAGCTTGTCATTTTAAATTTGCCCCTGGCACCTTGACTCAGAAAATCTAGACACCCAGGGCTAAAGGTTGTAGACTAAATTTGCTCAATTTACAATGATCAGTGAGGGACTCTTGCATTGTGGTGTGAGAAATGGCAAATGTCTCTCTCTCCTGCCTGACATCTAGCTTAATCAAGTAATCCCAGGCACATCCTGATTTGATCTACTCTGAGCCCTGGCAGAGAAACCTCTTGCCTGAGGCACTGCCACCAACACAAGTCACATTAGAACTCGTTAGCATGGCTTAAGGCTTAGGAAGCTTCACCAACATTTACATACTGAATGTTTTTGCACAGTGCACACCTTTGCATATATTGCATTTGACGGGAAACTGTACATGCAATCCTCGTTTTCTCTGGGATTCCGTTCTGGACCTGATGGAGCATGCGTAAGGCTGCCTTGCCCTGCTCCACCCCTTTTCACGACGTCTTATCATGTTTTGGGGGCTATTTCTGGGTTCAGTACCATGATCAGATGTCATTAAAGGTAAAGGGACCCCTGGTCCAGTCGTGTCCGACTCTGGGGTTGCGGCGCTCATCTCGTGTTACTTGCCGAGGGAGCCGGCGTACAGCTTCCGGGTCATGTGGCCAGCATGACAAATGCCGCTTCTGGTGAACCAGAGCAGCGCACGGGAAATGCCGTTTACCTTCCCGCCGGAGCGGTACCTATTTATCTACTTTGCACTTGATGTGCTTTCGAACTGCTAGGTGGGCAGGAGCTGGGACCGAGCAATGGGAGCTCACCCCGTTGTGGGGATTTGAACCGCCGGCCTTCTGATCAGCAAGCCCTAGGCTCTGTGGTTTAACCCACAGCGCCACCCTTCCGATGTCATTTAGATGCACCTAAATTGGGAGTTGCCTGCATCCTAATTCTATGCACAAGCCTAGAGCCCCTTTCAGTGCTGTAGCCTAGAGTTGGCACAGGTGAGCATCCTGCCCTTGCTCCTTACTGCTCCTCATCTTCTGCTGCAGCTGCCATAAGTGGCTGGGCTGGGATGGTAACTCTGCCCCTCCAGAAAGCTCAACAGGTGAGGGTTTAGGAATGCAGCCTCAGTTATTGTTTCATTTTGCTGATGAATCTTACCTCCATGGTTCCGGGTGGATTTGCCATCCACATATGTTCCACATATATTTCCCCCGTAGGGAAAAATGCTAGATCAGAATCAACTTATTTGTGTTTCAATCTGCAATAAACACTGGCGTTGCAGTCTCCAAACACCCCTGCAGTAATGATTTACAAATCAAATGCTTGTTTTACTTTTCTCCAGGATCCTCAATGGAACAGTGCAGATGGCAAGCAAGGGTCAGATGACAAATGAATGCGATGATTTGTTTGTTAGGTGACCAAAACAAGAGATCAGAGCTACGCTGCTTCAGTTAATTCCCTGCAGCTCTTCAGCTTCATGCATTCAAATAGCTTTTAGAAGAAAACTGAGGGATTTGTTAGGAAGAGCTGGCTCTAGAAAATGCCCTGTCAAGCCCCTTTTCCTTGACATTTGGCTGAGGGATTTCCGGTCTCATTCTCCAGCTGGATCAAAGGGTCATCAGCCACAGCTCTGAAAGTCTGGGAACATCGGAACTAACTGTTGATGATGACTGATTTGAGGTGAGAGCCAGGTTACATGAAATGCTCTGTAGCGCATTGTCTCTTCGCATGTTTACTTTCCCCTATTGGAAACACCTTCACAGGGCTGCTGACACATGATAATGTATATGATTTCGTTTCGCATCCAGCCATTACGAGAAACCGAAAGCAAAAAGGTTTGAGTATCCTTCTGGCTTTATCTGGAAATTTATTTATTTCCCCAGTAGACTAGTCAAGTAGATTATTATTATTATTTTTAAAAGAAAACTTAAACAAGAAAATGCAATATGCTATTTATTTTTGAAAAACGAATTCACATTTTCAACCCAGCAGCAATTATCATTAGTCATTGTCCTTTATTTCAGAGCATGAATTCAGATTACTGGAGTCCATATAGCAGAGACCAGATCTTTCCAGACTGTTGTTTTTAAAATGCCCATTCTGGCAACCTAAGACGCTGTCTTTTTTTCTGTACATTTCATCATGTTCTCTCTTTTTTCTTTCCTATGCACAGACACACACCATTTATTTTTTTAAGAAACATCAAACGGTAGGTTAGCAGCTATGTGTGGTGCTGCATTTAAGCTACAATTTAAATCTGTCAAAGTTCGTTGGCATGCACAACTTCTAATGTCATGCATGCCATGACCTGCTATCAATACCCTTCCGGAATTTACACTAGCCAAAGAAGAAGAAGAAGTATAAAAAAATTATGCATGAGGAAGAACTAACAAATATCAGAGCCATTCTACAAGTTACACAGATTGAGGTGGATTGGTAGACTGCAATTATCAAACCATGCAGGATGTTGGCCACCTCTTTCCTATGCAAACAAAAAAAGCTCCAAGGAGAGGACTATATTAAATTGGTAGATTTTCTACATACAGAGAGATCTGTATTTAAGGAAGCATTCAAAATTGGGAATACTACCCACAGTCTGACACAGCACACAGCACACTGCAGTGTGGCTCCTTACTTACACAGTGAAAGTCACCTAAGATATGGAAGGTGATGCTGAGGGAGCCCATTGTCACAAATGAGCCAGCCACCAGGGGAGGTTTGCAACCAGATCCCAGTGAAGGTTTGCAACCAGATCCCAGTGAAGGTGCAACCAGATCCCAGTGAAGGTTTGCAACAAGCTGAAGAAAGCTATCAGGAACAAAGAGGGTTAACTGTCAGGCAGGATGAGCCTCGGCGAGTGCCAACTCCCCCTTGGAATGCCAGTTGATAAGAGAATGGCTGAGATCTAGCCGGAACCCAGCCAACACTCTACTGGCGCGAACAGAGAAGGAAGCAGTTTGTCAGAACGGGAAGAGATTGGAGCTGAGCCAATCCCACCTAAGAATAGGCTAAGGGGAGGGTTGTTAGACCGGAAACAAGGCAAAAGGCGCAAAGTGAGAAAGTTCAATATCTCCTGTAACCAGAAGGGCAGCTCAGAAGGGTCATCATGATTGATGAGGTTGGCGGCATGTTAGAGTCACCCGGAGAAGTCTGTTTGTTTTTGCAATAAATCTTCCATTTTAATTAACCACGGTTGCTGTGTTATGAAGTCGGAAACTGGGACTCCTGACACCCATCCTGTAGCTCCCCATGCCAGCGCTGCACCTCCCAGAAACTGGGGCAATATTTAGGGTAGGGCAAAGCCACATCCTGAGCAACGCCCAAGCACGTTACACATATGATGCAAAAATGGCATGCACAGAGAAAAATAAGAAAGTGGCATGAAAATGGTGCACACTGGGGAGAGTGGGGACAGCAGGAAAAAATGGCCAGCAATTCTACAAGACTTCATGAGAATGTTTGGGTGCAGAAGAGGTGATTGGAGATGGTGATTGGAGGGCCCAGAGAGAGTTTGGAGGGGTTTGGAGATGGTTGGCAGAGCTTAAGACTGCAGAATGACCCCCAAAATGCAAGATATCAGCAGCAGCAGCTGAGACACCAAAGAAGCAGAGCGTTGTTCTCATACTGGAAGAGAAGTTGGCTGTGCTGGACTGCTTAAGGGATGGCAGGTCTCTGTGTGCTATGGCATGCAAATTTGTCCAGGATGAATCTAGCTACTGTGCTAATAATAATAATAATAATAATAATAATAATAATAATAATAATAATAATTTGTACCCTGTTCATCTGGCTGGGCTTCTCCAGCCATTCTGGATGGCTCCCAACAGAATTAAAAGCACAATAAAACACCAGACATGAAAAACTTCCCTCAACAGGGCTGCCTTCAGATGTCTTCTAAAAGTCAGATAGTTGTTTATTTCCTTGGCATCTGGGGGGGGGGCATTCCACAGGCGTGGAGAGGAGAAAGGAGATCCATGGTGCACTTGCTGCCATAGCAAAGCTGAATAGCCAGGTATGGGGTAAGGCTTTGGCGAAGATGGAGAAGACACTGAACTTGTGGCTAGACGGTATGAATGGGAAATGTGTGGATGGCAGCATCTTACGAGCTGTAAGAATTGCAGAAAGGGTAAATGGTGTTAGCTTGCCTTCAATAGAGACAATTTATGCTACCCGAGTTAGGAAGAGAGCAGAGAGAATTGTAGCAGATCCTCTACATCCCGGTCATCATCTGCTTGATTTACTTCCATCTGGACGTCGCTACAGGACTTCATATACAAAATCGGCCAGGCACAAGAATAGTTTTTTCCCTTGTGCCATTAAATTGTTAAATTCGTAGTTGTATAGCTCAAGGGGAGGTAAAATATGGGTGGGGTTTCTTTGCTTCTTTGTATTGTGAGAGGAACAGTGTCTGTATGTTTACATTGCAATGTAGCTGAAACAAATTCCAAGTATGTTGGAAAATGTACTTGGCCAATAATAAATTATTCCTATTCCTATTCCTATTCCTATTCTTGTGCCAAAAGGCTCTGAGCATTTATGGCCACTTCAAACCTTCCACCACAGATGGGGACCAGCCTGTGAATGAGTTTACAACCAGCCCAGGTTGGCTTAAAAGCTTTAAGATCTGCTTCAACCTGAAAAGCATCTGAATTACAGGGGAGGTTGCATCTGCAGACAAAGAAGCCACCAGCATCAATAGCAGATGTACCAATGTAACCCACCTCTGGATCTGAACCACAGTCAAGCACTTCTTCTGGATACTGGGTCAACCCCCTTGGTCTCATATCATCTGAAGCATCATTCAGTGAGGAGGAGGAAGAGGAGGAGGAGGGGAGGAGAGAAGAAGAAGAAGAAGAGAAGAGAGAGAAGAAGAGAAAGAAGAAGAAGAGAAGAAGAAGAAGAAAAGAAGAAGAAGAAGAAGAAGAAAGAAGAAGAAGAAGAAGAAGAAGAAGAAAGAAAAGAGAAGAAGAAAAGAAGAAGAAAGAAGAAGAAGAAGAAGAAGAGAAGAAGAGAAGAAGAAGAAAAAGAAGAAGAAGAAGAGAGTCACATTTGTCCCTCACCAATAAACATAGCTGTCAACTTTTCCCTTTTCTTGCGAGGAATCCTATTTGGAATAAGGCAATTTCCCTTTAAAAAAAAAGGGAAAAGTTGACAGCTATGCCAATAAGTGCAGCAGTTTTTAAAATGGTTATCTAGGGGGCATTCTGGCTTTATGTGATTTTGCTTATACACATGATGGCTAGGAGCACAACCCTTGCCTAACTTGCAAGTTACCTGTAGTACAAAATCTGGATAACAGTGACATCAAAATGATAACTTAGTAAGAGCTGTTCGACAGTGGAATTTGCTGCCAAGGAGTGTGGTGGAGTCTCTTTCTTTGGAGGTCTTTAAGCAGAGGCTTGACAGCCATCTGTCAGGAATGCTTTGATGGTGTTTCCTGCTTGGCAGGGGGTTGGACTGGATGGCCCTTGTGGTCTCTTCCAATTCTATGATTCTATGATTCCAACTTTCCAATCTGTCTGCACATTAGCCTAGCAGGTGTAGACTGGGTCAGTTTGCATCAGTATTCACATGAATCAAATTCCTCAAACATCGTTTGTTTGAAGCAGAAACGGATACGTGAAACTAGATACAAACTTTTTAGATGTCAAAGATCACAGAACCTTACGGCTTCCAGATACCCTGAGGTTGTCTTCTTCAAGCATCCATTCCCAGAAGCAGAAAGAGCCATAGATTAGCTCTTCTGTTCAATATAAAAGGAAGCTGAAACAAGAAATACCTTGGGAATGCCTAAGGTGCTTGAAGGGCAAGGGAAAAAAAATCTAGCAACAACGTAATGAGATGTTAAATAGCGTAGGAGTAACAACTTCTTATTGGAAACTTGAGAGCTTCTAGTGGGGGATGGGACAAATTTCTGCACAATCTTCTGAACAGTTTAACAAAGTTATTATATTCATTCCACTGAAATTTATTTATGGAATGTATTTAACACAGTATTATTACTGCCTAACCTATGCAGCGCTTGCTTCATAGATTGCTAGACCAAAGATTACACATCTCATATTCCCAGGTGTATCAATTTAGCTGAAAGAGAGTGATAACATTTGGTGAGGACATTGACCTATTTTTACTCATTTGAATTGGCTAGAAATTATATAATTATTCTGCCTGAAGCACAAAGAAGTGTCTTGAAATCGAGTGCATATGTTATAATGAAAGACCCCCTTCTCAAGGGAAGAGGCAGGCAGGTAATGGGAGTGATGAACATATTAATCAGTTTTCCATAGCATAATTCATCCTTCAGTAATTGAAACACATTTATATCTGCAAATATTAGAAACCAAATTATTATAGAAGAGTGGGGCTCCTGGAAATCTAGGCTAATTTCCTTGAGGTGGGGTGTGTGGAGGTGGGGGCGGAAAGGCAAATTCTAGTTCGCTGAACTTAACCTTCCTCTTTCCATTCCTTTTGTTTTTCATTTCTTCTGTGCCATTCCTGAAAGTGTTAGATGCTACAGCAGAAAAAGGTGGGTGTGGACCAGTGGCTATAGTGGTTCCTAAGTGGTCTCCTGTTGTGTCCTGTCACTTTTAGGATGGTCACTTTTAGAACTGCATGCACAAAGGACAAGCTGTTACAGTCTCTGCCCAGGAGAATAAATAGACACAAATTTGACATTAAGAAAGGTTACATACAAAAAGTCTGTAGGGGGGGCATTTTAAACTTCCTGGCCATTCAGTTCCAGGAGTCTTGTTTCTCCTTCATTCAGAAGAGTGACTTGGCAATGTGAAATCGACTAAATTAGAGTATCTAGTCTCTGAGCCGCTGCAGAATGCAAAACAGTTGCTGTGCACTAACACGGTTTCTGAGCAACGTAGAGAATTCAAGGTAGTGGCAATCTTCTTTTCATTTCAGACTCTTGAGCAAGTAATCTATAATTGAGTGCAAGAACATTTGGTGGGGAGCAATTCCTAATTATCAATTGCATCATGACAGCACTCATTTCCCCAACATTCTGTGCCACTGGGATTTATATATTTTGCTTTCTGAACACATAGCTTAAAGACTACTCATTTTCCTGTAAACATTTGTTCTTTTTACTCTCTCTCTTTGGACTACAAATGCAGATGGCATAAGAAAAACGGTTTGACAAGTCCCACGGACTCTTTATTGATGTCTTTCATGGTGACTGAAACACCACTCCCAACTGCGAAAAAATGTATATTGTCCCTATAAAATAAGTTGAAGTTCATGTTTACATTTAATATTGTGGAAGCTCCTGGACAAATCTCCGTTACAGCTTTGCAATTTGTTGGGCCCAACTGAGACCATGCGGTCTGTTATTCCAAAGAAATTGGGTGTTGTCTGGGTTTAGGACTAAGCTGCCTGAAGAAGAAGAAGAAGAAGAAGAAGAAGAAGAAGAAGAAGAAGAAGAAGAAGAAGAGGAGGAGGAGGAGGAGGAGGAGGAGGAGTAGTAGTTTGGATTTGATATCCCGCTTTTCACTACCCGAAGGAGTCTCAAAGCGGCTAACATTCTCCTTTCCCTTCCTCCCCCACAACAAACACTCTGTGAGGTGAGTGGGGCTGAGAGACTTCAGAGAAGTGTGACTAGCCCAAGGTCACCCAACAGCTGCATGTGGAGGAGCGGAGACACGAACCCGGTTCCCCAGATTACGAGTCTACCACTCTTAACTACTACACCACACTGGCTCTTTGAGGGCTATGGGCCCTTTAAGATAGGGTATAATATTATTTTTAATACACATAAGCAAACTAATGCTGGCAAACAAGAATAGTGGAAATTGTATCATGCCACAAAGGAGAACAATGGGTCAGTCCAGTGCTGCAGCTGCTATTATAACCGACGTCATCATGTGAGCCTATCAATATGCTTGGCACTGGATGCTGCCCAAGGAGACTAAGTTGCCCAGGAAAATGAATCTGGGGGGCAAGGGATTGAGCTCCACAGCTCTCCTCCATGCCCGCCGCCAGGCTTACACATGTGAGATTGCAAATATAGTTGGCATTCTTCTGAACATTGTAAAGAAGCTTTGTAGCACATCATGTTCAATGCAGTTTACTAAATCATCTATGGGACCTACCAGGGCTTTGGTAACTGCCTGCCAGGGACCATGAAAACAAGGGATTTTCCAGGTTCAAGCTGGTGAGTTATGCTTAGCACAGTGAGTCGTAAGATGTGCAGACTCATTGTAAGAAACGGTAGGTAATAATAACAGAAGCAAATCCTATTTCTCAACCTAGAATGGAGATCTTGATTTATAGAACCACTACTATGCCAACAGGTTTTACCCTGAACTTCCTGACACATTTCTTTTTTCTGTTTTTCATGTGGTGATCTTGAGTCATTTTCACAGACTCAAATGACCAGATTTTATTGTCTTTAAACTAAACATTTCCCAAGCCAAAAAATAATTTTCTTTTTAAAGCTTCAGCTAAAACTTTCCAGTATTAGAAGCGAGGGTTGTAGAGCAGTTTGTGGTGTGCTCAGCAAGATGCCTTATTTATCAGATCTATAGGTGACATTTATTGCTTCATACAGTATGAGCTCCTCTGGGACTCTTCCTAAAATATATACCACTAAATCACCTTCAACCGATTGCTACATTTACAGCTGTGGGCTATTTGCCAAAAGCAACAACATAGGTTGAATATAATTGCAAACCATTGTGTTTGTCTCAGAATGTTGCCAACACATGTACAGCATGTTCCTTTCTATAGATTTAATTTTGAGCTCTCTGTTTGACAGAATTAATTTTATTTTATGTGTAAATGAACATAAACAAGCTGTATATTATTTCTGATGCCTACAAGGACTGAACTGCAGGCACTATTTATGACCACAACAAACTAAGATACTAATGGGTAAACCCTATGTTCATTTAAAAGTAACCTGTGATTCAAGTGCTGGGATAATCAATGGCAGCATGAGTTTGTCATTCTGGGTTTTTTCCAGTTTAAGATAAAGAGTTAAGACATTTACAAATTCACTTATGCACCAAAAAGCCTGGAAGTCATATGCTTATAGCATATAATACTTCATCTCTGCTCAAGTAAGTCCCATTGAATTCAACCAGGTAGGGAGTAATAGGATTGCAGCCGAAGGTCCCTCGGCCACATAAGTATCAAACATGTTCTGCAGCCTCTGTGCACCTACATGTTCCCTTGGTGTTCCAGTGTCAGTCCTTTCCTGTGGTCATGGGGTGGACACAAAGCTGACCAGTGGAGAATGTAATGGTATATGCTCAGAAATGGGGGAATGGCAGATGAAGTTGGTGGAATATGCAGAAATGGCTAATTTAAATAGTAGAATAAGAGACCAGGGAGAAAAAAAAATCTTTAAGGAAGATTGGAAGTGGTTTGTAGAGTTTTATGACTGAGTTATAGCTACTACATAAAGCTGGGAGAAGAAGCTACAGTTAGAACTGGATATGGAATAACTGATTGGTTCAAAATTGGGAAAGGAGTACGACAAGGCTGTATATTGTCTCCCTGCTTATTTAACTTGTATGCAGAATTCATCATGTGGAAGGCTGGACTGGATGAATCCCAAACCGGAAATAAGATTGCCAGAAAAAATATCAACAACCTCAGATATGCTGATGATACAACCTTGGTGGCAGAAAGTGAGGAGGAATTAAAGAACCTTTTAATGAGGGTGAAAGAGGAGAGCGCAAAATATGGTCTGAAGCTCAACATCAAAAAAACTAAGATCATGGCCACTGGTCCCATCACCTCCTGGCAAATAGAAGGGGAAGAAATGGAGGCAGTGAGAGATTTCACTTTCTTGGGTTCCATGATCACTGCAGATGGTGACAGCAGTCACGAAATTAGAAGACGCCTGCTTCTTGGGAGAAAGGCAATGACAAACCTAGACAGCATCTTAAAAAACAAAGACATCACCTTGCCGACAAAGGTCTGTATAGTTAAAGCTATGATTTTCCCAGTAGTAATGTACGGAAGTGAGAGCTGGACCATAAAGAAGGCTGATCGCCGAAGAATTTATGCTTATGAATTATGGTGCTGGAGGAGACTCTTGAGAGTCCCATGGACTGCAAGAAGATCAAACCTATCCATTCTTAAAGAAATTAGCCCTGAGTGCTCACTAGAAGGACAGATCCTGAAGTTGAGGCTCCAGTACTTTGGCCACCTCATGAGAAGAGAAGACTCCCTAGAAAAGACCCTGATGTTGGGAAAGATGGAGGGCACAAGGAGAAGGGGACGACAGAGGATGAGATGGTTGGACAGTGTTCTCGAAGCTACTAACATGAGTTTGGCCAAACTGCGATAGGCAGTGAAGGATAGGCATGCCTGGCGTGCTCTGGTCCATGAGGTCACGAAGAGTCGGACCCGACTGAACGACTGAACAACAACAACAAAGCTGGGAGTGGGGCATCAAGCTGCTTCTGTGAAATTATAAATGCATATGTGTGATCTCTAATCAGGGTCTCCCATCTTTAGTATGAAGTGGGTGAGACACCATTCTTGTACAATAATAAAATCCCTTTGCTTTCCTGTTGCCTGTTTTCGGCTTTTGTTCCCACTAGCCAACGAACCCCAAAGTGGCAGAGTTCCACCACAGAACACACAGACAGATCCTCGTGCAAATTACACATGGGGCTGTGGTAATACATTTCTAAATGTATTCCAGTGCTTTTCAGTGCATTTTCTCCCCAAAATATGCATACGCAAAATATATATTTTGTGCACACTTTTTAGAACAAAAACTGTTATCATAAAATCTGGAGAACTGCATAATCTGGCTGATAGTTGCGTTCCAGTTGTGATTTGTGGGAACATCAAATCAGGTTGATTCCCCATTGAAAATTCTCCCCCAGCCTTAGCTCTAGGACCTGTACTTCTGCTAGCTGAGATTAGTGCTATGTGGTTGCTAGTAGAAACAGAAAAACCACTCTATTTTCAGTCTGTGCCACTTTTGCCATTGTTAGCTCACAAGGCTTTCCAACTTCCACATTAACCTGCAATTTCTTTAAAATGTATATTTCAAAGCATATTTTCTCTCAAAATACCCATTTCTATCAGTACAATCCTATCCATGTCTATTCAAAAGCAAGCCCCACCAAGGTCAATGGAGATCACTTCCTGACAACAGCCTAAGATTTCAGCCTAACGTAATTTTCTTCCGAAATAACTATTACTAAAATTTGGTTTTTTTTTTCTTTTCAAATACACACTCATACATTTTGTTATGTTTTATGTGCTGGGAACTATGATGGAATATTTAGGAAATGGAAAAGTCAACTAAATTTCAGTCTACACGTGAATCTGAGAGGTGTGGATAAGGTTAGAGTTCAATTCACTTTAGACTTTGGAAAAAATGAATTCCTAAAGGATTCCTAATTACTTTTGAACCTTTTGAATCACCAGCATGATACATCCAATGTTCACTTACCATTCTCCGTGTTCTAATCATGCATCTAGGCGTGGCTAGTGGGAGATGGTTAATCTACCTGCTGCTGTTTTCAGATATGCTCTTAGGCAGCTTTCCTATGGTTCTGTGAATTCAGATGCTAGCTGGATAGGGAACTAAGCAAGATGCCATCTCCTAAGTGAAAAGCCATGTGGCTACAGCAAAAGAGACAAGAGTATTAAAAGTTGCTGTAGGGGAAACGTCTCCAGGAATGTAGGTCTTCTACTCACACATATAGCAACACTTAGTTTATGGTCATGCTTCCACACCAGACATTTTCTGCACAGACGAAACAAAGCCAAAATATTTCCTGCATTCACTCAGGTATTCTGTAAAATCTCAGTAATATTGCTGGCAAAACCTTTCCACTCCATCACTTTCTTGATGGTCCACCCATATTTTAAAAGGCCTGATTTTTAGGCCCCGCAAAAAACCCCAACAACGTTTAATGCAATTGCAAGACCAGACTTTCATATGAGAATTATTGAGGTTATTAATATTGCACATATGGAAGCCATTGGGTGAACAAAAACTGGCTCTTGTATTGAAGTAAAAATTCTCCAATCCAAAAATATTTTTAAAAACCTTCAAAAGTTGCATTCATTTACTTGTATATTTCTTATACTGGTCCCAGCATAAGGCATGATAACTTAATTTCAAATATCTTTGCATTCTGAGCTAAAAATCAAAGCTCTTTCTCCTCTCCATTGCAGCCTCCATGAGCCTCATTCTGTTTGCTGGAGACAGAGATCCACACATCCATTCTCTCCTGTAGCTTGGAACAAAGAGTTTACACACCCAGCATGGATGCCTCCCAGATTAGTATATGCATAGACCCAAAATACTCTCGCTTTCCTGTGTCTCTGAGCACCTTGTGACTGAGCCAGCAGAGATACAGGATCATGATACAGCCTCATTAAAGATTAACCTGGTAGACTCTTCTTCAGCTCCATGGAAATTCCCAGCCATGCTTCACAGTATGCAATAATGTACATTAAGCAATTATACTTAACATGGATTGACAAAGAAGGATTGACACTCCTGGTGCAGGCAAGAATGGTCTGTGATATGCAGTTGCTGATGGAGCTAAGGAAGCTTTGCCTTTCTGTCCTTCAACATGCTAAAATTCTACAGATCAAGGTGTTCAGAACAGGAAGTGGACCAGATTTGCTCCCCCTCCTCCCTCTCCCTTGACAAACAGGTAATTTTTTTTGGTTGGGGTGGGGGGTTAAACGGCATTGGCTTCTCCACTAAAATGCAAATCTGCAAATTATCCCGCACCCGAGAAAGAGAAAATGTTTAAACCTTTCTTCTTGGGCTGGTTATGCTAGGTGTAGCAATCAATCACCCACTTTTGCAGATGTACTGCAATGGAGAATATAGTGCTTGTGGGTCTGTGAAATGGCATGTGGACTGCACCGGTAAAAGCATTCCTGCTGATGGCAGAAGAGAAATCCAGAGTGGATGGATGACATCTGCATTCAGATGATGCACATCTAGTTTCAGCTCCACATACAGATGTCCTTTTCTGGATTTGGGCTACTGGTTTTTGCTGCTCCTGGTCTATTGTTATGTCTTTATTGCTGCCATTTTCATTTTCTTATTACTGATTTTACTGCTGATTCTGTTTTATTAGCTTGGTTTCTTATTGCTGTGTCTTGTAGATTTTTTTAGTGCTAGATTCGGTTTTTTACGGTATATTTGTGCAATTGCTGTTTACTTATTATTTTTTAGTACATTTTAGATGATTTTTGGTATTGTAAGGTAAAATGTTGTACATTCTCTTTAATGCCTTTGGTCAGAGAGACAGCTCATAAATACAACCAACCAATCAATCAAAATACATTTTGAATGTCATTTCTGAAAATATTTGGAATTAACAAACTAAAATGGAAATATTGAGATGGGGTGGGGAGAGATAGATAGATAGAGAGAGGAAAGGTTTTGTCATTGCCTTAATATTTTCATGATAATTTGGAGTATTTATTTCTGAAAGTTCACATATGCAGAAAACTGAAAGAGCGAAAAGTAAACTGCATCACCGTCTGCATATGTCCTAGTTTAGATTCTGTATTTCTACTAATACAGCAATGAAAATAAGAAATGGTAGTTAAGAAAGTACAGAATTTGAGTTCTTTACTTTGTAGAGAAGAGGCCAGTTCACATGCACCCCCATATTTTTTTTAACAAGCTTCAGTCCCACATGAATCATTAATATTGAGCAATATAGGTGGGGCTGGTTACATCAGATATTCTCATCTGAATGGCACCCTCACTCCTGGCATTTATGATTTCAATTGGGAGGAAAGAAATATTGATGATTAACAGCAAGCTTCAAAGCAATTTTAAAATTCCTATTCTTGAACATATTTGAGAGGGAAGACTAGGAAAGAAGGCGAGCCAAACACAGCTGAACCACGCCACCCCATGGCCTGTCAATCTTGCACAAATCTTGCACAAGTAGAATTGCTCTTGCAATTCTCATTTTGTCCCCCCCTTCCTTTCCCTCCCAGTGGTTTGGGGGGGGGGAGTGGGGACTGGGATTCTTTGGATCCATGACTTCTCCTGGTCTACCTGAACATGATCCCATGCACCCTGCCACTTCCCTCTTTTGGCCATATCAGCACCAGAGCACCATTACTGGAAGAACAAAGCTGCAGAGGTTAGAGAGTGGTGGGAAAGGGTCGGCCTATTTGGGTCTCCCTCTCTGAAACCAGTTTTCTCTCTCTACTCCGAGAGAGGAGGGGTCCAATGCTTCCTATGGCCCATGGGACACCATCCCAAGACCATGTGATTGTAGGCTTAGTGACAGGAAAACAGTGTATTTTAGTAGCACAATAATCTGCTTGTGCATCACAACAATTGCAGCATTATTATCAACACAACTCAAACAGTTATCCTGTCCAGGAAAAAGGCTGCGCCGCTGCCATACAAACCTAGTTCAAAGCCCTTTTAGCTGCTTTCAACAATATTCGCAGAATGTGAATATTCACAATGGGTTAACCAATATTATGTGGCCTGAAACACTAGGGAAGGGGTAATAGGTTGACGCTCTACCCCCCGGAGTAGTTTTTAATCTGCCTCATCTGATGCCTCATGGTGTTGAGAGACGTTCCCAACAAAGCAATGTCTTCTCGGGCTCCCTAAACAGTCTTTGAGGCATGGGCAGTGAAGAATACTAATTAACTTCCAATCAGAAATGTTTGCTTGATACTGATCCTTCACTCCAGCTCCTACCATTAGCCCACACACACAGGACTTGCTCAGCCGGTGACATTTTATTTCTTTCAACCAAGATAAGTTACATTTTCTTTTACAAGGTCAAGTTTCTAGGGAGCTGTACTGATCAAATTGGTTTGGGCATCAAGCACAAGAACTCTCATGCTGTGTTAAACTGCATTACAAAAATTCATACACATTTGTTATGGAACTGATGCACTCTACACTGCAGTAGTCAAAGTTGTTCATGGTCATTACAATGTTGGTATTTATTATTGCCAGCACAGCGAAGAAAAAAATAAAATTACTTTAAGAAGAGCTTTTTTTTTCTTTTTTCTTTTTGTAAGAAGAAGAGCAGAAAAAAGAGGTTATAAAACACACTTCTGTACCTAAGTCCAAATAACAAGCTGTGGGATTTTGTTTCCATCGGAAAATAGGCCTGGAGTATGTTCCTAGTATTCTTCTATAAACCTGCACATAAATGACATTTTTGTTTGCCATTCAGCATCATGTTATGTGACCTCTTATATCAGACGGACAGTCCAGGCTGGGACTGCACTTAATATTCACCAATTTCAAGTATTTGTTCCTAACTATAGTATTCAGCCCATCCAAAGAATGTATCCCCAGATACTCACTTCACCAAACATTTGGACTATTCTGATAATTTTCTGCACTTAAGCCGCATTCACACCATACATTGAAACGGTCATGGGTTCCCCCAAAGAATTATGGGAGCTGTACTTGCTAAGGGTGCTGAGAGGTTGTTTGGAGACCCCCTTCTCCTTACAAAGCTGCAGTTTCCAGAATTCCAGAGGGATTGTTAAACCATGCTGAGAATTTTAACTTGGCACTTATGCAAACTACCATTTTGTGAGATCTGCTTTTAAAAAAATGACAAATGCCTTACACAAACTGTTTCACTGAGGCCCAATATTCCACTTTCTCTTACTCTGCTGCACACCCCATTTCTTACTTTATGGCGGAGAACGTTTGAACAGCTTCTGCGTTAAAATTCAACTACCGCTTGTGCACATGGCGACAATTTGTGTACAAAGCTCTGGGGTGGGCAAGAAGCTGTTGGGCATTTCTACTGCAGCTGTTTCTAAAGCTGGAAAGACAAGACAATTCCATTTTAAATTGGAGAGGGAAAAAAGCTGAAAAGTGGGTTGCCTTTTGAGCAGATGGGGGAAACTTACAACACCAACGGGCTCTTTAGAACTTTCCCCTTTTAGTTTCATTGTAGTCTTGGGGACCACCTGAAAAGGCACCTGAGAACACTGGCTGTCACCGGATCACAGTTTATTCTACAACCGATTCCACAACACATGTTATACTGATATTAATAAAGGGCCAGATGTTTAAAACTCTAAAAACAATTGCACACATAGGTATTTGCAGCCTCCTGACATAATCACAAAGATGTGTGATGGCAAAGGATAATTGGAGTATATATTGTCCAAGGGTACTGCAGAACCAGCTGGCTTTGCACCTACCAAGGGTTTTGCCTTCAAGTAAATAGTGTTCAGGTCCATTAAGGGGACAAACTCAGGTGGGGAGCTGGATTTGAAGCTGTCATCCTGTGTAAGGGTAGTAGGAGCCCCTGTACGGCATTAGAAGTCTAGATCTCCTTCCTGAACACCATTAAAGGTTTTTTGTCCACATAAAATGAACAACCAGCAAGACGTACCTGTATATAACCGTCTGCCATATTTGTTCCCCTAACATTCTGAAGCTTATTTTAATATAGAACTGTTGCTTATCTGTTATTTGTTTTCTACCTCAGGCGCATTATTCTCATTGCACGTTCAGTGCATAAATGTTGACAGCATGTGTCTGGATTCCATAACTGATATTGTAGCCTCAGTCAAGATAATGAAAAATAACTCTTGCAAACATGAGGAAGCCAGAATTTCTTGATATATTTTACACGAGTTGTTAATAAACACTAAGGATTCCATTTAATAAAAGACACCCATTCACTGTGTGCTTTCGTACAGAACTCAGCTGGCCGTACAACAAACATTATATGGGCAGAAAGTGACACATGTTGTGCATAGGATTCAGATAGATCCTGAATCCCAACGTGAAACAAGGTAACTCAAAGTGATTTTGGACTTGTCCGAGGTGAAGTGAGATTTTGTAGGAGGCTGCGCAAGTTGAGGCACAGAAACTGGTGGTGCTTTGTGACACCTCAGCAATCCAGACATCGACAAAAATGCTATTAAAAGCAAAAGTGTGTCTCTAAGCTTACAAAAAAGAGAAAATGCCAGGGTGTGGATGCAGAGAGGATGGGGAGAAGCTGTGCAAACTTGAAATCTACGTCTCTAGCTTAAGGAAGACACCAGGATCAGGGGAAGGAGATGCTTCACAACTGCCAGGTCTAACTTGCAATCAGGAGACAGAGTGGGTTCACTGGAGACGATGGGGCAAGCCAGCACGATCCCAATTGCACCATATGCATTATCAAACGTCTTCTGGAATGAATGGGCGGCAGCGGCGGAGGAAGCCACTCAGGCGTCTGGGGCGGCACGCCCAGGGGTGGGACGAGTCACCCATAGGGGCGGGGTGAGGGTGGGGCCTCTGGAGTCTGCCTGCCTCCTCCCACTCAGCCGCCCTACAGTTGCAGGGAGGCAGCGGGCAGACCGTTAGGGCAGCGCGGAGCCTGCGTGCACCCAAGCCACCGGGTCTCTCCCAGGAGAGACACGTGGCTCAGGCGTGTTGCAGGCCCCGTGGTGAGTGCTGCCCGGCATTCTGTCACCCCCTCATTGGTGACACTCGGGGTGGTCTGCACCCACCGCACCCCCTTCCTCTGCCCCTGATGGGCAGAAACAAAGAGAGGCCTAAGCCAAATATCATCATTGCTTCTCTGTTTTTCTAAGTAATTAAGAAGACTCTTCTTTAAGTAGATTTTTTGCGGCCTCTTCAGTTTAAAACATAAATATATATTTATGGGGGTTAAGGAATGTTTCATCTATAAACCCGAAAGACATGTAAGATTACTAGAAGGAAAGTGGCTCTAAATAAGTCTTATCTCAACAGTTTATATGCCTGTCTGTTTCACATTCACTATTAACGGTCACTTCTGGTTGCTGAAACATTTTAATGGCTAGGAGCTTTTTCTGGTTGTTCATTTTCTGTTATAATTTGAAGTTTAAGTACAAACTTAATATTCTGTGTTGAAATAGCTTCAGCTACCTCATCACAGAAGAGCCATTAAATTGCTATAAATGAAACCTACTTCAGTGCTTACCATTAACAGCAAAGATATTTTCGTTAAACTGCTATCCCTTTAAAGGATTTCCCCCCTTCTGACTAGTCTGTGTGTCCATATGGTGGAATTGTTAATTCTGAACTGTTTTCCCCATTTTAAAGGTGCCCAATTTTTGGACGCTTAGACTTTTATGAGATGCTGGAGTAATTCAAAACGTAATCAAAGCAACATTTTAAAGGATCTACATTCAGGCTGGCGATCTTTGTGAATGCGCCCTTCTCTTAACTTTGGACAGTACTTATTCAGTTTAGTAGTTTCTCCAGAAAGCATGCAGCGCATAATAAGTAACAGACTTGAGCAAACAGGATGACACAAAAGTCAGCGAGGAAGAAAGACCCTAAAATCAGGTAGAATAAGGCAGTTCCTTCAGGTGGAAGATTTGGGGCACTTTTAAAGGTTACGAAAATATATTGGGTTTATTATTTTTAAATAGTTAAAGTGCTGTTTTTATTGTACACCACCTGCTTCCACCGTTCCTCCTACCATTTCATTCATTTTCCTCCAGAGACAAATAATCTAGAACTCTCTAACCCCCCTCCACCCCAGACAGACAATGGCACTTTCCCTTCTACCTGACTAGGGTTGCCAATCAACTTTGGGGTGGGGGGACCTGGTTGGCAAGTTTTTTGGGGGTCAGGGCTTTGGGGCAAGTCAACAAAGAAAAATGAGGGGCAAGACAGGTTCTGTTCCTCTCTCCCAATCTTTTATTTCCAAAAAGTGTAGTACATCTCAAGTGAATAGACAGTTTCATACATTATTTAGACATGTCAAATACTATTGGGCTTCAAAACTGGATTTGCTTCGATTCTACCATATGACACCGAGCCATCTGCTTGATTTCAAGAGATTCGTCCTAATCTATAAACCCAAAGGACCCTCTATTTTAGCCAACAGGACTGAATTCTGTCAGGGCGAGGAGGGCACCAGATGATAAATTTGAACCCACTGATAGATCTTGGGTGATTTGAAGCAGATCCACAAGGTTTTTGATTCCCAATCATTTTAACAATTGTGATAAGAAAGAAGTCCATAACCCCTGCAAAAAAAATGGGGGCGACCAAAATGAAGAACGTTTGGGAGCACACCTGGAGTGGGTATTAGTGTGAAAGAACTGTGAGTTCAGTTCAGGTACTGAAAGCAAATCAGTGTGAAAGAACTGTGAGTTCAGTTCAGGTAATGAAAGCAAATTCTTTTAGCATGTGCTCAGACATGCCCTATTCCTGAATTTAGAGTATGATCATTTTTTTATACTTGGCTTCTGTTCATGGATTCCAGGGTTCTGTTTAAAACCAAAGTAGATTCCACAATGAATAACTGAAGACAGCTACGTCTCTTCCTGACTCCCTTTCATCCAAGCATATGGCTAGGAAGCAGAAAGGAAGGGAAAAGGCATGTCTCTTGAACAGACCTAGGTTGCCTGTTCCTGCTTAGTCACAAAAGTATTTTGGGTGGACTTTAGCTAATCCATATACATCCATATACAGGTGAAACTCGAAAAATTAAAATATCATGGAGAAGTTCATTTATTTCAGTAATCTATGGAGCATTGCCAAGAGAAAGATGAGAGACATGAGACCGAGCAATGCAGAAGAGCTGAAGGCTGCTATTGGAGCATCCTGGTCTTCCATAACACCTCAGCAGTGCCACAGGCCGATAGCATCCATGCCACGCCACATTGAGGCAGTAATTGATGCAAACGGGGCCCAAACCAAGTACTGAGTACATATGCATGCTTCTACTTTTCACAGGTCCAATGTTGTTCTATTTGCAATCCTTGTTTTGTTGATTTCATTTAATATTCTAATTTTCTGAGATTGTGAATTTGGGGTTTTCTTCAGCTGTATGCCATAATCATCACAATTATAACAAATAAAGCCTTGACATATCTCACTTTGCATGTCAAGAGTCTATCTCATATATTAGCTCCACCTTTTAAGTTAAATTACTGAAATAAATGAACTTTTCCACGATATTCTAATTTTTCGAGTTTCACCTGTACAGGTACATAGGTTGAAGGACATGCCTTTTCTCATGGCTTTTCACACAAAGCTGTTGTGAAGTGCCAGTGGCATGATGGGAAATGTTTATATGCAAAAGTACTGCATTCTTCATGCAACTATTACTTGAGATGTGTGATTTAGAGCTTCCACGCAATTGCATTATACATCAGCCCAGTCAATATAACCCACATTACAGTTTTGACAATCTGATCATTTTTTGCTTGATCTCTTTGGAAGTGTGTTAAAATAAATATATCTTATACCGTAGCCCTTTTGGGTCACTATTTTGTACATTTTTCTTGTTCTGAATAAAGTGAGCTTGACTATGTGGCTTGTCTTTATTGAATGGAAAAAGAATGTACTTATGGCTGAGTGATAATGAAATATCAAATTGTCTTGTCCATCTCTATTTCAGGTCTACATAAATGCATTTTCTCCATTAATCATTTTAAGAAGATTTACTCAGTATTCATAACATCTCCTTTCTTTCCCCGTGTTTTTAGTGATAAAGACCTTTGCTTAGTTAGCTGATTTATCAGGAAAATGGATAAAGCTTTTTCATGTCAAAACATTTAATTATAAAGTTGTCATATTGGTTGAAAAGCAAAGAAATTATTTTTAAAGGAGTGAATTAAATGGAAAAGGAAATTTGTATAGATTAAAATGAGAGGGCTACTGTTAACCTGTTCGTTCAAGGTATTTGGTGAATGCTTCACTTTTTACAGTAGAAAATAATGTCAATATACGGGAAATAAACCAGAAAGATTTAAAAAACAATGACATGAATCATGAATTATATATGCTGTCAGTAAAGTATTGTAGTTATGATTCTAAACTGTCTCAAAAGTAACAAAATATGAGCTGTCTACTTTTGCTTTTGGATAGAGCTCAAGACGTTAGCATTTGAGCAACGAGAAAATGTTTTCTTTAAAAAAAATTCAGATAGCCTTTGTTGTTTCCCCATCAGTTCAGTTTGTGACAATGGAGTCAGATGAAACTGTTTGACTTCTTGTGTGTCTGTTTAATATATGTTTAGCCTATCTTTGATCAAAACTGCAGTGTATTTCAAGGTGAAATGACATGTTATGTGTGACAAGGAGCTGCTGTATTTTCTCTCTGTACAATATTTGTACCAGTCTGTCGTCATACTGGCAACAGACTGCTTGTCCTCTAGGGTGAGGGAAGCACCAGGGACAAGCGGGTGGTGGGGAGCAAGAAGGACTTCTAGCAGGGGAATGAAATGGAAAAGTGAGCTGGGCTTGTGGTGGGGGGGGCAAGTGAAGAGAGAGGGGTGGTGTGCTTGCAGGGGCAAGCTTGTTGGCAAACGCTCTTGGGGGAGATGGCAAACCCCCCAGTACCTCTGAGCGTCTCCCAGTAGGCACGTCTCTGGAATGGCATGTCCCCTCACTCCAGAGTGCCTCTCTGCGGCACTTCTCTTATGAAAAGTACACACAAATCTTCTGGCATCACACAGCAAGAAGAAGGAAACGTCCGTAGATCTAAACTACATTTTGTTTACATTCTATACAGACAATCCATAATCACGTCTGTGTTCTCCAAGCTCTGGCAGAACAAACCGTTGCATACTGCAAAAGTGAAAGTACAGTACAATAACACGCTCAGACGGAAGAGATAAGACAGTCTTCCGTTCCCACGCTCTTCTCAGACACCTCATGTGATTTATACTAATCACACTAGCCAGCGCCGGCTGCATAAAATCCCAACAGAGCTGTGAAGGTTTAGAGAGGAACAAGGGGAGGGGGCTTGGGCAAGGGGGGGGAGGGGGGACTTTGTGGGGTGGGGTGGGGCTTTGAGGAGGAACCTTTCTGGACGGTGGTTCATAAGTGTACTAGGCAGGCCCATCAGTCCCTAGTAATCATTAACATCTGCACTATCATTTAAGGCAAAGCCTTACAATTCAGCTTACAATTAAAAGCATCAAACAGCATTTCACACAAGCCTGCTCTGCATCCAATTTAGGTTTTTGTTCATCACTAAAATCATATATATGTTACTGCGATTAACAAAACAGAGATCTCATTTACGTGGCAGAACGTTTTGGCTTGTGGTTGCTAAACATTTCAGTTCTGATAACCGCAGCTTTCAGCCTTGCTCAGAGCTGCTTAGTGATTCCAACTGATCCTACAAAGTTAGCAAAGAGGGAGAACTTCTGAACGTACACAATGGATACAAATATCACTTAGTTCCAGCAAATGAAGCCATTCTGAACATTCCCAAACTGTATAACTGCTACCTTGGGAAAAGCACAATCTAATATTTATCAAAGCAGCTGACAAAGTCAGAATGAGAGACATTTTGTCACATAATAATATATATGTATTGTTAATCACAGGAAAGTGTTATGGGGGGCATGCCGTAATATCAATAAAAAGCTTAGTGGGATAACAAAATGTTTAAGTACCGGGCCATTCCATTGTCACGGGTGGGACACTTGGACCATGTTTTTTTGGTATTCACACATGTGTAACAATGTAAATACACATAAAAATTAACAACCAAAATTTAAACTATGTTCTTAATAAGATACTGAACATTTTACTATTTTTTATTATTTTTATGGATATTTTTGACAATTTTATTAAATGTTAAAGTATTGTCACGGGTGGGACAAAAAAAGGACATGGAGCTTGAGGTAAGTTTGATTTATGGAAAAACTCTGCGAGTTGGGAGGTGAATCAATGATAAACTCAGCATATCTGTTTAAATCAATGTTTATTGGTTACAACTATGCAATCAGAAATCAAGTTTAAGAAATTTAACGATACAAAATTAAGGAAAAAATGCTGTCACGAGTGGGACAATCATCAGAAAACTTTTAACTTGAACACTTCTGTGAAGACTACGTGGGTGGACTTTTGAAAAGAAGGTCCATAAACTAAACTTCTTTTGTCTTTAGCTTTAAAAAAAGTGTTAGACTGCACATTTGGAATCTTCCTCACCGAAGTCCAGCACTCATCTAGCATTCTTATCAGGCTCATTTTTCATGGAATGGCCTTATAAAGGACACAAGAGAAGGGATCAAGCAGCTTTCTTGAGGCATGGAATCCAACCAGTGTGGGACCCTCACTGAAAAGGCATCATCTCTGGTACTCACCAACCTGACTTCCCCCAGTAGTGGGACAGAAATCATGGCCTCAAAGGTTGATCAAAGAGCCCAGAAGTTCATATGGGTGTAGGTGGTTCTTCAAACAACACCAACTTCAGTCCACTGATTTCAGTGTGTCTGCTCTGCATATGGTTTAGCTGAATGTAGCCCTGAAAGTTGACTCATCCTCCCTTCCTTTCACAACATTCCTCATCATGTCTGTTTTATGTTCTCTATCTTCTTTTTACAGTACAGGATTTGCTGTACTGTAACTATCTTTGGCATGAGTTTGGCCAAACTGCGGGAGGCAGTGGAGGATAGGGGTGCCTGGCATGCTCTGGTCCATGGGGTCACGAAGAGTCAGACACGACTGAACGACTGAACAACAACTATCTTTGAATCACACCTTGTTCCCAACAATTAAACCATAGGACTGGAGTATTAAAAAAAGAAAGAAAAAAGAATTATTTATTTATTTATTTATTTATTCAATTTCTACACCACCTTTCATCTGAAGATCACAGGGTGTTTTGCAATATAAAATGCAAAAATACATACCATAATAGCAAACAAAACAAAACATAACAAAGCCACTGAGTTTAAAAAGCCAAAGCAATTTTCACAAGGAATAAATAGCTGGATATTGGTCTCTTCAGAATAAAGATATGGTTGCCACAGAGCTAATGAATTTCTACAAAACGCACGGAAAGTTTAAAAATGCAGAAAGCACTGTCATTTCTCGGTGCAGTTTTGGATATGGTGTGTCTAATCGAGGCTACGTTGCTTGGCCTGTGAAATATAGGACATGATGCACACATGTTATTATTGCATGTTGTGAAATACAGGAAATAAGCTGGTAATTCAGAAGAAGAAATCGGAAGTTTTACAAGGAACTTTTAATTAAAATCTGTGACTGCATTGCTAATTCAAGATGCAGTGCACAATTTATTGAAGCCAATAGCAAGACTTCTGTTGCTGTTAATGACTATTGATTGTGCCCTTTGTAACCAACAAAGCCTCCAGAGCAAACAAAGAGTTCCATCACACCCACACCTTCCCTCCATCTAAAGAAAGTTGATTTCGGAATATTCATTTTGCTCTTAAATCCACCTGTGCAACTCGGTTAGAAATGGTTATGTCAGTGAAACTTACTGAGGTCACTTAGTGCCTCATTCATAATTAGCAGAATCAACGGATGTCTTGCATATGCAAACAAGACACCATCAGTTTAATTTTATACCAGAACCTTCACGCTGCAAGATGTCAACTCAAATGCAAGACATTTCAGTCAGTTCAGCACTCACATTCAGCTGCCAGTCACCAAGGTCTCTTTTGAACATGATTAAAATGGCTTGATATTTCACTTGATTATTCAGTAGTTCATATGTCACAGCTGAACATATTTGAACTAGCTCTTTGAAAAGATTGTGTCTGGGCCTGCTTGCGGGGTTTCCGTTGTCGCGCTGTGGGTTGAACCACAGAGCCTAGGGCTTGCTGATCAGAAGGTCGGCAGTTCAAATCCCTGCCACGGGGTGAGCTCCCGTTGCTCGGTCCCAGCTCCTGCCCACCTAGCAGTTCAAAAGCATGTCAAAACTGCAAGTAGATAAATAGGTACCACTCCGGCGGGAAGGTAAACGGTGTTTCCGTGCACTGTTCTGGTTCGCCAGAGGCGGCTTAGTCATGCTGGCCACATGACCCAGAAGCTGTACGCTGGCTCCCTCAGCCAGTAAAGCAAGATGAGTGCCGCAACCCCAGAGTCAGACATGACTGGACCTAATGGTCAGGGGTCCCTTTACCTTTTATAGTTGGCCCCGAGCTACAATATACCCCAAGGTGGGTTGTGTTTTTTTTCCTTCTGTTGAAACTTTTTCAGCATTTTGTCTCTGGAACTCAGAAGCACTATGGGTCTTCCAAACCAAAAAGCCAGTTTAAGTCAGATTTAGGCCTTGCTTTTGTTACATTGCTATAAAAATCAAGTGGTTCCCAAGATTTTAGCTTCCATATTTTAAACAAATTAAATAAATAAATAAATAAATAAATAAATACATGCAAATACTCTGGTTTCTCTTCAGATCGTATAAATCTTCCTTTCTAAATGTAAATACAGCTGCATATAATTAAAACATCTAACTTGTGGTTCAGCTAAAAAAAAAAAAAAAAAAACCCACACAAATCCATAGTTCCGGCTTCTTGCAATCATCACTTAATTGTTAACAATGGAAAGCAACCGCTGTTCTCGTAAAAAGGAGTCAGACATACACCTTAGAAGCTAAAGTGAAGGTAAGACTTTGGCTACTGTTGACCTGTTATTTTGGCTGCTGAAGATATTGAGCTCTGGTCTCTAAACCTGAAGATAAAGAGGAAGCTTTTCCATAAAAGTTTAGAGTGCAAAAGCCAATACAGTGGTACCTCAGGTTACATATGCTTCAGGTTAAGAACTCCACTAACCCAGAAATAACGCTTCAGGTTAAGAACTTTGCTTGAGGATAAGAACAGAAATCATGCTCTGGCGGCACAATGGCAGCAGGAGGTCCTATTAGCTAAAGTGGTGCTTCAGGTTAAGAACAGTTTCAGGTTAAGAACAGACCTCTGGAACAAATTAAGTACGTAACCAGAGGTACCACTGTACTGATTGTGACAGAAAAAGTGTATAGTTTTTAAAGGGATGTTTTCTCTTTTATGCAGGCTCCTCTGCTGACCTCTTTCACTGCGTCCCACAGGAGAGGGGGTTGTTATATAGGCTACATCATTTTCTTTGAAGTTGTTTTTGTGAGATTATCTCAAATTTGTTTATTTGTGGTTAGGATAGGACTGGAGGATCATGATGGGGTGGTTTGTGCTCCCTCTCCTATTTTAAGAGTAACTTCTACTGGGGGGTGATCTGTGATTTTTATTTTACCTATGTTCACTGATTCCACCAAGGGGAACGCTGTCTAGTCTGGACACTGTGCCATGGCTCCTGGACTGGAATGTGTGGGTCCCTTAAAAAACAAATCTCAAAAGTTAGCAAAATAGAACAAGACATCAGGGCCCTCTCATCACACTACAAACAAACAAGAGCTAAAAAAAAAAAACCCTCCTTAAACCTATAGAACAAAAAAGGAGGAAACAAGGCTCTCTAGAAATCAACAAAACAATGATGAACATTCTATAATCTAAAAAACAGTTCTATGAGTATGGAGGGAAAAACTCCAGACTATTAGCAAACAGGTGTAGGAAAAAAAATCACTCAAAACAAGAATACATTGCATCACCAAAAAAGACGGCAGCATAACCTTCTCCCCCAAAGAAATAACCTCAGAATTTGCAGAATTTTAATCTAACCTATACACCTCCCACAACCTGACTGAGGAGAAAATCAGAAAATTCCTAGCAGAGCTCATCATGCCTACCTTAACTGATGAGGAACAGGAATTCCTGGACAGTCCTATCACCCCAGAGGAAATAGATACGGTCCTCAAAAACCAGAAAAAGTGTATAGTAATTGTCACGAAAGCTGGAAAGTGAGCAAAAAATTATTAGGCAGAAGAAGGAATGAATGGATTCCACTTGTCAAGCTTTGAAAGCTAGGATTAAATATTACTTATGGCTTCAACAAAAACGTGTGCTTGGCTTTAACACATCCTCTTGAACAGCAGATATTCCAACCCCCAAAATTTTCTAGCAACATCTTTTTTGTACTGCAGATGACTTCTTTAAAAAGCAAACACATACATTGCTGTATTTTTAAAATGGCTTGCTTCAGTTCAAAATGTCCAGGGTAGTTTAAAGCAAGATTCCTTCAGTACATTGTGATTCCTAATGTTCTACAGCATCTTGTAAAAGTTCTCTTTGACCATCAAAAAGCTGTTCCTGAAAGCGAGTATTTTCTCTTAAATGACATTTGAAAATGTTAACATCTCATGTCTCACCTGAAATAAGCAACCTGCCCTTTAATTCACCCCCTGCTGAAGATCCAAGTAGCACCACAGAAATCTCTGCGTGTTGTTGCAACAGCTCCACATTAATAACCCACCCAAGGAGTTGTTTGGCATCAAGAGGTGACGCCTCTGGTCCCATCAAATTCTCCAATGAGCAGCAGACTTTGAGAGAACTGTAATGAAAGAAGAATATAGAAACAATGCGATGTTACTTCACATTATACAAAACAATATCCAATAAGAATAGCAAAGCAGCAGGAAACATTTGGAACTCGGGTGAGGAGCCTCAACGCCCATGCTTCTCGCTACAGGAGCCTTTAAGAACTTACTAGAATTAGAGAGAGAAGGAGAAAGACAGGAGAAACGTTAACGTCTGCAGGACAATCTCCAACAGCCAGGAGAGTAGAGGGGCAAGGAGAAGCTTTGGACCTGAAGTTTCCTACATGGTGCTTGTTCCACCACCCGCTATACTTTTTATTTTTGTTTGGGAGGGTTGCCTGCTTGTGTGTTCGTGTGTGTTTTATTTGCTTTGGACATGTGTTTTGTGTTTTCCTTTGAGAGATGAGTATTTCGCACTATTCATGATAGTGTCTTAGACTTCCAAATACTCCTGGGCCTCAAAAGGTTGGGAACCCCTGCTTTGTAACATCCAGGTGGAATCTACACACACACACACACACACACAGTCGTACCTCTTGTTACGTCAGTCTCCGGTTGCGTTTTTTCAGTATACGAATGTGGCAAACCTGGAAGTGTATACTTCTGGGTTTCGTCATGCGCACATGCGCATAAGCACCTCCGTGCATCTCACACATGCGCAGAAGCGCTCTATCGCGCCACACATGTGCGCAGAAGCTGCGCTCTAGATGTGTACTTTTCGGGGTGCAAACGGCACCCCAGAACGGATCAAATCCATAACTAGAGGTACCACTGTATAAAAAAGCACTGTGGAAATGCTTTTAAAAAAACGCTTTGAAAAACACATTGAATTTGGCATAGCTCACTGTCGCCATCTAGTGTCACATTTGTATATTGCACTTTACAACACATTTAAAACGTTTTATTTGCAGCTGTATAGCTGAGTCCTGTTGTTTTTGTCCATGGAGTTTTCTTGGCAGGAATACTGGACTGGCTTGCCGGTTCCTGCTCCAGGTGGATCACATTTGGTCAAAACTCTCCACTATGACCTGTCCATCTTGGGTGGCCCTGCACGGCATAGCTCATAGCTTCTCTGAGTTATTCAAGCCCCTTCGCCACGACAAGGCAGTGATCCATGAAGGAGCTTGAAGCTACTAACAGGAGTCTGACCAAACTGCGGGAGGCAGTGGAAGACAGGAGTGCCTGGCATGCTGTGGTCCATGGGGTCACGAAGAGTCGGACACAACTAAACGACTAAACAACAACAAGCTGAGTCCTATAGCTGAGTCATGCAGTGGTGGACTTTGGGCTTTAAAATTTCAGCACTGCCTGTGCGATGCCAAATTTGGTGCCCTCACCTCTCGCCTTCAGTTGTTTGTCACTGTTGCAGCACCCCCTGCAGCGCCCTCTTAGCTCAGCACCGAGTGCGGGTGAATCGGCCATGCTCCCCTGAATCTGCCTCTGGCTCATGTACTGTATTGCTGCTGTGGTGTGGAATGAAGGTGAGGGGGCTATTCTGTCTTCATCTGGAGAAAAGGGAGAAGAAAAATACACTTGTGACTCTCTTGGTGGAAGTAGTGGGAGTCATCTTGATTAAGATAATAATAATAATAATAATAATTTATTATTTGTACCCCGCCCATCTGGCTGGGTCTCCCCAGCCACTCTGGGTGGCTTCCACCAAACATTAAAATACATTTAAAATATCACAGTTTAAAAACTTCCCTAAACAGGGCTGCCTTCAGGAATTTTCTGAATGTCAGGTAGTTGTTTATTCCCTTGACTTCTGATGGGAGGGCGTTCCACAGGGCGGGCGCCACTACCGAGAAGGCCCTCTGCCTGGTTCCCTGTAGTTTTGCTTCTCGCAGTGAGGGAACCGACAGAAGGCCCTCGGCGCTGGATCTCAGTGTCCGGGCTGAATGATGGGGCTGGAGACGCTCCTTCAAGTATACAGGACCGAGGCCATTTAGGGCCTTAAAGGTCAGCACCAACACTAAGAGTAGGCTTGGCGCCATCTTGGAGGGTGTGTGGGCCGATTATAAGGCCCTACTCAAGTTTTGGAAGCTTCCAGACTCTGTGTGTATGGCCCCTCTGCTATAGTTAAGTCAAATTACCCTGATTCCTCTGTTCTAACACTTCTCACAATGGCCTGCTTTGCACACAACAAGCCAAATCATGTCTAAGCATGTCCCCTAGTCAATGCTGCTGTTGATCTACTACCTGGAGCTAAACCATGGGCTTGGCTTAGTGCTATATCCAAACCCTAGTTTATAGTTTGGCTTATTCCAGACAAACTACAAGCTGTAGCCAAGGTTTGTTCTCGGCTTACCACTATGTGGTTTGCCTGGGGGAGACATACAGTGAGCCCAGCTTCCGCTCCAGATAGCATGGTAGCAGCAGGATTGGTGGGAAAAACAAAGCAGTCGTGGTTTTTACTGCATCAACATAGTGACACATTCATACTTAGTCATGGTTTGGTTTAGTTGCAGGTGAACAGTACCTGGACAGGTGTAAGAAACTGGGCTATTTCCTAAACTTTGGAAGAACTGGCTGATTATCTTAATGTATTAATATCTAACTGCACTGAATTTTTTTTGTCTTGTCTGACTCTGGCTTATATATTTTAACAGTTGATAAAATGTATCACACGATGTTGTGCTTTAATGAATGGCACTGCCTATATTGTAATGAATGTAAAATGGTATAATGTTAATATTATTGAAATAAACTGTCTTCTTGGATCGCTGTATTATATTTGGAAGGGAATTGATCCTAATGCTACATCAGATCCAAGCCGCATTCAGCAGCAAGGCCTAAGCCTGTCAGAGAGAAAACAAGCTTTGAAAATAGTCTTTGACACTGGGTGGTCAGGTCGTGTGACCAAGCTGAAAGAGCTTAGGATCTAGCCTAGGTCTCGCCTCTCTGGCCCTGGAATGCCCCCCCCCTTTGGAGAATATCACTAGTCTCAGATCAGCTAGCTTCAGATGAGCAGGTTACCCTTGCATACTGCCAGCTGAGCTGGGATTGAGGACTTATTGGTGCTTGAGCACAACTAAGTCAAGAAATCAGCTGGCTGAGCCAGAGATTCACTGCATCCTAAACTGCTCATCTTAGTGCCTCTAGTACCTTTACGGGGTGTTGTTGTTGTTGTTCAGTCGTGTCTGACTTTTTGTGACCCCATGGACCAGAGCACGCCAGGCACGCCTATCCTTCACTGCCTCTCGCAGTTTGGCCAAACTCATGTTAGTAGCTTTGAGAACACTGTCCAACCATCTCATCCTCTGTCGTCCCCTTCTCCTTGTGCCCTCCATCTTTCCCAACATCAGGGTCTTTTCTAGGGAGTCTTCTCTTCTCATGAGGTGGCCAAAGTACGGGAGCCTCAACTTCAGGATCTGTCCTTCTAGTGAGCACTCAGGGCTGATTTCTTTGAGAATGGATAGGTTTGATCTTCTTGCAGTCCATGGGACTCTCAAGAGTCTCCTCCAGCACCATAATTCAAAAGCATCAATTCTTCAGCGATCAGCCTTCTTTATGGTCCAGCTCTCACTTCCGTACATTACTACTGGGAAAACCATAGCTTTAACTATACGGACCTTTGTCAGCAAGGTGATGTCTTTGCTTTTTAAGCTGCTGTCTAGGTTTGTCATTGCTTTTCTCCCAAGAAGCAAGCGTCTTCTAATTTTGTGACTGCTGTCACCATCTGCAGTGATCATGGAACCCAAGAAAGTGAAATCTCTCACTGCCTCCATTTCTTCCCCTTCTATTTGCCAGGAGGTGATGGGACCAGTGGCCATGATCTTAGTTTTTTTGATGTTGAGCTTCAGACCTAAACTGCTCATCTTAGTGCCTCTAGTACCTTTACGGGGTACTATAATATAATTGTCTGAATATTGGAAAGCTGTTAGTTTAAAACCTAGGGGAGGCGTTAGGGGTATAAATGGTAATTTTGATGTGTGTAGCTGGATTATTTTCGTAGTCAAATACGTTTCTTGATTATGTGTTGCTTTTAGATTCATGAAGCATTTCCCCCCCCCCCTTGAGAAATACTGGTGGGAATTAAAGCTGCCATTGTCTGTGCAGCTGGTAGTGTGACTGCCTCGCTCTCCCCTTAACTTGTTGAGCTGTAATTAGTCCCTGTAAACAGTTCCCTACATACCCCCCCCATTACAGCCTTCACTGATGTTTGAGCCATGAGACTTTCACTGAATGCTGCCTTCTGATCGACAAAGACATTTATCCGAAGTCTTTGAGATGATGAAGGTTTACATAATGAGTAAATGGCATGGAATTCTCCAGCACAATAAACAACTCAGGTTTCCTTGAGCTTTATTGTTTTCTGTAGCCTTGAAAGACGGATCAGCAATTCTATTTCAGAACATCAGGCAAAAAGAATTGATGGACGGGGTTGGGGAGGGGGGGGGGCGGAGAGATGTATCCCTGTCACTCGCAAATCACTCACACATTTAAGACCATGGAGAAACTCACGTGTGAAGAAGCCAAAAAGGCACATATGAGAATAAAAGGGAATGTGTGAAAGTGCTAAAAAAATAATGCATCAGTTTGAAAGAGGATAACCTATAGGATTCTACTACTGGGGTAGAATAAAAAGGGTCATGATTAGGTCAAGAGAAAAATGAAGCTGGGTAAAAAAATGTAGTTTCGATGAACATGGAATAAAACGAACCTTTTTTTTTATTTCAAAGGCATTTATGTAAGGTTGGAAATAAAGTAGAAGTACACAAAATCCAGAATTGTACACGAAAGGCGTCAACAGTGAAATATATCATTTGGATGAGGCACTTAAAGCAACTTTTCAGGTACTGAAAGAAAGCACAATGAATATTCAAGGCAGCGTCAGGCTCCCCCATGACTGATTTGCATTTTAAAATGTGTCAAGAGCTTTCAGACACACAGTGGAATGTGCGAACGCTCCCTGTACATACTCTAATGAATGCATATAGGTTGGCACTAGAGCTCTCTGTGAAATTATGCACCTTATTTGTTTGCAGAGAAACTGAGGGCACCATTTTACTGAATTTCTTCAGAGGGAGAATAAATGATCCAAGAGTTTCTTGAGTTGGGGCTCACCATTGGATGTGGCCATAGCTTCTTTCTTTCAGCTGACATTTCCCCCCCCCCACTCCCTGATTTGGTTGCTACATCAAGTGACAGCAGCAGCAGCAACTGTGTTGACAACCTGCCACCATTTTGCCCTAGTCTTAGCATCATTCAGGAACATTGGGCTGGGGGATGGCAGCTGCCACAAAACACGAGTAGAATATTCTGAGAAAACTCTACAAACGGACCTTTTACTAGGTGAGAAAAGAAGGGAGGGAGGGATCTCGGAAATTTTCTCATGCAAAAATGTCTTCTGAGAAATTTGGTTGAACTCTAGTTGGAACAGATGACAATATGTGCCTTAATCACATGCATTGCGATTGGGGAACAGAAGGATCTGTGCATCTTTTGCCCCTCTTTACCAATCTGCTTCCACAGCCACATATGTAGGCTTGCTTGTGTAATCCCTTCAAGGTAAATCAGTATATTCAATATTCATATTCCTGCAGTGTAGGTGGGGGTGAAAATCTGACTTGCCTAAGCCCATCTAGGGAGCTCATGGAGGAAGCCACACCTGAACTCAAAACCTCTCGGTTCACAACTCAGATTTTAGCCACTGTTTTGCACCCTCCCCCTTTTAAAAAAATCTGTTAAATGTTCTAGCAACTGTGGGTCAGGAACTGTTCTATTTCTAGAGTCTGTATAAATCCAAGAAATTAAACTGGAAAAGAAGAAGGCCAGTGACAGGTCAGCATATTGTCACATAGGTAGACATACTTAATAGGATCTTGGGAGCTAAGTCAATGTCATGGTTGTTGGTTTATTTTAAAGTCAGATAATACTATTTTTAACACACCGAAGGCCAAACATATATTAGGACTACAGGAGAGATTCGAGCTTGATAGACCATTGGAGCTGCATACAATTTGCCACTGCTGACATTGGAAACTTATTTCAGTACCAATGTTTGTTTAATTTCTATTATCAGCATTCCCATGAGGAACCAGCTATTTCACAGGCCTCAACCCACACAATAACTAAGATCAGCAAGTGTGGGGGAAAGGGTGAGGTAGGGCAATTGGATTTCGGCAGACACTCTCAAGGACATATGAAAGGGCAATGACTGTACAATGCTCTTCCACGAAGTAATCAATACCAAAAAGCCAGGTGCTACTCTATCATCCCTTGAATGAATGTAGATGTGCAGGAGCTCCATGTCTGCAACGGCCCTTAAACAAATAGAAACACTAGAATCTAATACATAGGAATACTACCCTTTACAGAATCAGATCATTTCTCCAGTGGATGTGAACTGCAATATGTCATAATGACAAGACTGTTTCAAAATATACGGACATGTTCCTGCTTTATGTACTACTAAGGGACTAAAGCCTTGACAATATCGCATTTAGGCTAATATTCAGAGTTAAAGAATAGCATTCTTCAGTGCTTTCTTTGCTGGGAGTATGACCTCATTGAGGGGAAGTATTTCAATATGAGTAGGAAAATGAGAAAACCCCTAAACATTTTTATTTTGGGGGGGGACCCCACTGGCATTCTTCTTGCAAGTTGAAAACTTTCCTACTGGAAGTAGTTCTACTTGCCAGGTATACTCTGCCTAGTACACTAAATATGCAGGTAATAGACTGCGTGGGGAAAATATTAGGCCGGGGCCTTTAGAAACATGGGAACAAACACAAAGACAGCAACAACCTGGCTTTCCAAGGTGCATGTGAAAAGGACCTTCCGTTTCTTGTAGGCCACGGTTGCTGCTTCTGACTAGGCTGGGTCATGGTGACTTTTGAAATGAGCCAATACTACAGTAGTAGATGGAGCAGATAATTCCCACATGACAATGCCATCTCCCCAGTGGCTGGTATCAGCATCACCTGAAGCCCCCAACTCACCCCATTTCAACTGCTGTTGCTCTGGGATGTCTACTTTGCCATTAAGGCTGGCATTTGGTGGTTAAAGGTAAAGGTACTCCTGACCATTGGTTGCGGATTACTCTGGGGTTGCGGCGCTCATCTCGCTTTACTGGCCAAGGGAGCCAGTGTACAGCTTCCAGGTCATGTGGCCAGCATGACTAAGCCGCTTCTGGCGAATCAGAGCAATGCACGGAAACACTGTTTACCTTACCGCCGGAGCATTACCTATTTACCTACTTGCACTTTGATGTGCTTTCGAACTGCTAGGTGGGCAGGAGCTGGGACCGAGCAACGGGAGCTCACCCCGTCGTGGGGATACGAACCGCCGACCTTCTGATCGGCAAGCCCTAGGCTCTGTGGTTTAGACCACAGTGCCACCCACATCCTTTGAGAGTGAACTTTTTATGCACATCATATTTTATCAAAGCTTTTTTTTGGGGGGTATAGTTGTATATTCTAGTAGAATAAATGAGTCTCTGCAGAAGTTCCAGGAAGTGCTTATTTCATTCTCTATGGGCATCTACAATAGCTGCCTCTCAGCATTCACATTCTTAGTGCCTTTTCTGACCTAACAGCATCCTTTGCATGTCACTTGGCAACGGAGGGGAGCCAAGGTCATACAGGAGATACAAGACAGCAACAGAGCTTGTATGCAAGCTGTGCAGCTGTAAGAGGACAAATGGCTTTCAGCGGATACTATAGCTTAAAACTGGAAGGCTCCTCTCGTGTTGGTTAAAATAGATTCTTTGAGAGCCAACTGTGTTTGAGAACTCCATGCAGCACTATCTCCTTTGGTGTCCATTGGATAAATAAGAGCAACTGGGGCATGTGATTTTTGCTTACAGAGATACACTGAAAGCAGATTTAACATCCCTTAGCACCTATGAATTGTAAAAGTCTGCTTCAAGAGTAGTTTTTTTTAATGCAAAATAGTTTATTTGTAAACTGTTTAACAAAGATATACAATAAATATTACAACTGCAAATCATAATAAAAACTTTTCTTAAAAAAAAAACCATTAACAGTTATTGTCATCAATTTGTTGGGTTATTGTTCCATTCCTTTCTGAATTATTACATGAAAATCTGCATTAATTTAGATGGTGTTAACCGAACATATCCTTTCATCAATCCATATGTACATAAAGCAAAAAAAAAAAAAAAGAAAAAAAAAGAAATGAAAAAACAATCAAATGCCCTCACCCCCACCCTCCCCCAAAAACAACCTGAAAAAAGAAGAAAAATACATAAATTAAGACTGAAAAACAATATCAACCACAAAACTCAACCCTTTCGACTACCTGTCAGACCCAAACGTAATACTCACTCTTACTTATGAGTGTGTATCAACGTGTCTCCTTATCTTTATATAACTCTTTGTTTCACTACCATCTTGACCAGTGCCCCCATTTCACTTCAACCCCTTCTTTTCCATCTCCAAGGCTATTGAAAAGCTGGCTTCAAGAGTAGTGTGCACATGAAACTTGTGTAACAAAAGCTAGTATTAAATGGATATGGAATCAAATCAGTTCAAAGGCAAAAAAACCCCACCAAAAAGACTGCAAGAAAATGATTAAAGAAACTAAATCCCATCTGTAGAACTATGCAAATACAAAATCACTTTCAGCACTCATCGGGTTTTCTGACAAGCATTTAAAAATAATACAATATTTAAACCTGGAGGGGATTCTTTCTGTAGGTAAATTTGTAATTAATCTTTTTTTAAAAAAATCTTATTTATAGAATGTAAATCATAATTCAAATACAAGCTTGCATTGCACTGGCAAATCATGGTTGCTTGGATATGCCCAGTTATTTGGCTCCTGTTAATTTTGAATGTTATATATCTTTGAAAAAATGTTGCTTGCAATGAAATCTCTTTGCTTATAAGCCTCGCGTTTTTCTTAAGCAGTTCTGCAGCAAACAGCCTCTGACTGAGATATAATAATAATAATAATAATAATAATAATAATAATAATAATAATATCTTTATTACGGTCCAGAGACCCAACAATTCATTATAAAACAGTACACAGTTTTGACAGCCCACCTTCAGGTTATATAAGCATTATGTACAGACTTAGGAAGAGAGATTATTAGTTTAGTTCTTGCCACCACCAATAGAAACTTTGCCACTGCAGAAGAAGAAGAAGAAGAAGAAGAAGAAGAAGAAGAAGAAGAAGAAGAAGAAGAAGAAGAAGAAGAAGAGTTTGGATTTGGATTTGATATCCCACTTTATGTATATTCCCAACTTGGACACTGTCGTCACGCCTGCTAGTGCTTTTTATTTTTATTTTATTTGTTTTAACCTGTTCGATTTTACTTCCAATTGTTTTAACTGTTGTATTCTCTGCATAATCGTGTCAGGCTACTGCCTGGTCTTTTACTATGTGCTATGGCCATAGGGCTAATGCAATAAATAAATTGATTGATTGATTGATTGATATCCCACTTTATCACTACCCGAAGGAGTCTCAAAGCGGCTAACATTCTCCTTTCCCTTCCTCCCCCACAACAAACACTCTGTGAGGTGAGTGAGGCTGAGAGACTTCAAAGAAGTGTGACTAGACCAAGGTCACCCAGCAGCTGCATGTGGAGGAGCGGAGACGCGAACTCGGTTCACCAGATTACAAGTCTACCATTCTTAACCAATACACCACACTGCCAGTAGACCTGCCAAGCTTATACAGTGGTACCTCGCTAGACGAATGCCTCACTAGACGAAAAACTTGCTAGACGAAAGGCATTCGCTAGCGAAAGGCTGACTCGCAAGACGAATTTTCCTATGGGCTTGCCTCGCAAGACGAAAAATTTTCGCGATTTTTTCCCCCCTTTTTTCCGTCAAACTGCTCTTCCCCCGTTGGTGCTTCACAAGGCGAAATTTTCGCTATACAACAGCACTCGCAGAACGAATTAATTTCGTCTTGCGAGGCACCACTGTATGGGATGTTCAGCTGGACCTGGAGCATTCAGGCAAGTGAAGTGTGATGGTTGGGTGATTTACAACAGAGCACCTTCAAAGTACTTTGGCCACCTCATGAGAAGAGAAGACTCCCTGGAAAAGACCCTGATGTTGGGAAAGGAGAAGGGGACGACAGAGGATGAGATGGTTGGACAGTGTTATCGAAGCGACTGGCATGAGATTGGCCAAACTGTGGGAGGCAGTGGAGGATGATAGATAAGATTTCAGCCCACCTCATCCCATGTTTTCTATTTCAGGAGGCTATCCATAGCTGTCAACTTTTCCCTTTTTTTAAGGGAAATTCCCTTATTCCGAATAGGATTCCTCGCAAGAAAAGGGGAAAGTTGACAGCTACGGGCTATACTGGTTTAGATCCAAATTATTCCTCTTCATAGCTGTCAACTTTCCCCTTTTCTTGCGAGGAATCCTATTTGGAATAAGGGAATTTCTCTTTAAAAAATGGAAAAGTTGACAGCTATGTTCCTCTTACTACTTATGGATCGCGTTATAAGTCTTTGTCCCTTTTTTCTATCCATAATTGGATCAATATTCTTGCACATCAAGGAACATACCAAAGGGTATGTTGAGAAACTGGAGAGAGGAAATGCATTTTATTCTGAATTCATTTTCACAAATTTTGGCATGTTGTGCAAAGCTTCTTATAATGTGCTAGAGATTTCTATGTAGCTGAGAAACAAAATACTGGGTAAATTTGTTTTCAAAAAAGTGGGGGGAAGAATAACCCATTGGGGTTCAGCCAGCTAATATCGCTGATACTGTTGCCTAGCCTTTGGGTAGGATAATTCATTAAAGCTGTCTGGGAAATACTGTGCTCATAATAATATAAAATATTAGATTATAAAAAAGAGTTCTCGGGCTGTTGTTTTTTTTTATTAGCTTTCCCCAGTGGACATCTGATTAGTACGGAGATTAATCGGGACCCAATTAATTAGGAAAATACCCTCATCCAAAACTCCACAGGTTCTTCTCTGCACACATGGGACTCTTGTGTGAGTCGGCTTCTGTTAGCATCCTTCATACAAGGGAAAAAAATGAATGTAAGCTGCCCGTCATTGAAGAGAAGGTGTGTGTGGAATGTACATTGGTGCTCTTCTACACAGGGGGTATATGGAGCTAGGAGCTAGTGTTTTGGCTGGTATTCATTTTAGTAACGATTATGAGAGATGCTGTACATTTCTGTTTCTGGTGTAAATAGTTGATAGTTGTTAATACATACCCTGAATAATATGCAAGTTTGAGTATATTGAGAGCCAGCATGGTGTAGTGGTTAAGAGCGGTAGACTCGTAATCTGGTGAACCGGGTTCGCGTCCCTGCTCCTCCACATGCAGCTGCTGGGTGACCTTGGGCTAGTCGCACTTCTCTGAAGTCTCTCAGCCCCACTCACCTCACAGAGTGTTTGTTGTGGGGGAGGAAGGGAAAGGAGAATGTTAGCCGTTTTGAGACTCCTCAGGGTAGTGATAAAGCGGGATATCAAATCCAAACTCTTCTTCTTCTTCTATATTATCATTAGATACACAGAGGTAGAGAAATAGTTACTGAATGCTTAAGCTGGTGCTCAGTTGATATCCAGTTGCAGATAACATGCATGGAAAATGCAGCAGTGATTTCTATCTCTATTGTACATTGTCCTCTCCTCTTTGTTTTTTTGGATATATCAGATACAAAATCGCATAAGCTGCCATGTGCTTAATACTGGTAAATATTAATAGCATTACATGTCATCTATTAAACACTGCTAAAATATTCAAATACCATTATATGTCAGCTATAAAATCCAGGACATCTCCAGTTAAATTCTAAATTCTAATGTATGCCAGCTGTCGGATGCAACACACTCTTCCAGGTCATCAAATAATAGCAACTACTAAATATTAAGGATGGGCAAATCCATCTATGTCCTGCATTTGTCACGTCTACATTTGTACACTCATCAGAAGCCTATTCTGTCTTGCTTCTGCATTGATCTGTGGAACTTTTTATGCATAGAAATACTACTTAAAATTAAAATATTTAAATATAGTTTTCTGCGTGTATTTTGTTTCAGTAGTTGCCATCTCCTTCGATGCTATTTTGAACTGAGAACTTGAATATTTGGAAAGTAGGAAAGCCAGTGAGCAACCAGCAAAACAACCCAAACTACAGGAAGCCAAAATAATTGACAAGTTGCTCCAAAATAATTCATAAGTTACTGCAGTGTTAACTTATGTCTGTTCCAAACTCTGAGCCAGATTAAGCCTGGCAGAGGGAAAGTAAGCCACTAAAATAGTTTGCCAGGGTAACTTATGCTGGGTAGCTGTGCTAAGAGGTTGGGCCATCTCAGTAGCAGGAATCTGCCCACAATGGCAGGGATGAATCCAGACTCAGGACTGCAATACCTCAAGGATTGCCTCCTTCCATATGAACCTACCTGGACCCTGAGATCATCTTCTGAGGTGCTTCTTTGTGTGCTTCTTCCTCGAGAGGTCTGGAGGGTGGCAACACGAGAGCAGGGCCTTTTCCCCAGTGGCTCCCTGTCTGTGGAACGCTCTCCCCAGGGAAGTTTGCCTGGTGCCTTCATTATACGCCTTTAGGCGTCAGGCAAAAACGTTCCTTTGTAACCAGGTCTTTGGTTGATTTGATTGGCATCCTATGCCCTTTTAAAATGTGGGGTTTTTTTTGGAGGGGGTGTTATTGGGATACAGTGGTACCTCGGGTTAAGAACTTAATTCGTTCTGAAGGTCCGTTCTTAACCTGAAACTGTTCTTAACCTGAGATACCACTTTAGCTAATGGGGCCTCCCACTGCCACCATACCACCGGCGCGCAATTTTTGTTCTCATCCTGGGGCAAAGTTCTTAACTCGAGGTACTATTTCTGGGTTAGTGGAGTCTGTAACCTGAAGCGTCTGTAACCCGAGGTACCACTGTATTGTTACTTTTATTTTGATTATGTATTTTGCAGTTTTATATTTTGATTTTATTTTGTGAACTGCCCTGAGACCTCCTGGTATAGGGCAGTATATAAATTCAAGATTATCAAAAATTTATAAAGGATCTGCAAGCACGTGTTGGAGATGAGGGAGGAGCAATGGAGACCTATTCCATATGTGGTGGATGTGCCAGAAAATAAAGACGTTTTGGGGTTTGATTTATGATGGGCTTTAAAAACTGTTAGGAATTACATTCCCCCCAAAACCAGAATCCCTCTTATTAAGTATCGTCGATAAAGAAATCCCAACCAAATTAAGAAAGGTCTTTCTGTATGCCACAGCGGCAGCTCGAATTTTAATAGCAAAAAGGTGGAAAGAACCAGAACCACCTTCGATAATAGAATGGCAAAACCAGTTGCAAGAGTTTGCCGAAATGGCCCAGTTAACTAATAGTTTGAGAGGGGGATCAAAACAAAAATTTCAAGAAAATTGGGTTAGATATATAATATATGTTCAGAAATACAGTAGGGGTCGGATAGTTATGCCAGCTTTTCAGTAGCCTTGGAAGTAGAAAGAAGGATATGAATTGAAAATTGGGTACCGGTTGATATTGCAGTGTAATAAAGATATATATGAAGATATGTGGACGTGTTGAACTACACTCATAAGTAAGAGCGAATCATACGGTTGGGTTTGATAGGAAGTCAGATGGGTTTGGGAAATTCGTTGGTATTGTTGTTTTTAATTTGGGGGTGGTTTTTTTTTGGGGGGGGGGTTCTTCTCTTTCCTTTTTTCTTGATTTTCTATTTTTTTATGTTCTCTTTCCGTTCAATGATACGTCATTTTTGGTTTATCTTATTTGAACTATTATTGATTTATTTGTAGTATTTTATAAGTGTATAAAATTGGATACCGGTTAGGGGTAATAACAAAACCAAGCAAATACAGTAATTGTAATTGTTTTTTTTATTTTTATTTGCGTTTGGAACGTTTATTGTACAATTATGGCAAACATTGTATATCTGATAAATAAACGACAATTTCAATGCCAAAAAAATTCAATAAATAAGTAAATTAATAACAGTGAGAATACACACACACACACAGCCATGTCCCATCCTACAGCTCTATTATATTCAAATTCAGTTGCACAATAGAGCTATCTGATTAGCATAAAAATTCTTAGTTCTCCTCCTTGAGTTTTTGTAACCTTCTCAACAAGGTCGCCCCCTATATAACAGCTAATGATAATGTTCCTTTTCCGCTTAGCTGAAGCCTCTGCCCCGGTTTTTTGATTTTCCAAACTGTACTCCAGGGAAATCCCCTCCGAGCAGAAAAGTCTTCATCACTATTGAGAACCATTTTTCACACTTGCCAGTCAGCTCTTGCAAAGATACACATCCCTGCATTATATGTCACATAGATTCTGTGCACTATAAACAACTGCCTCGTATTTCTACCAGACTATGATAAATGCTTCTAGGATTCTGTGGTCCAACTTATATGGGAACAATGTCAAAATAGCCGAAGGAGTTCAGAACTGTTATGGCTGAATCCTACAACTTCCCACTTTAGAAAAGAAGTGCTTTAGGGAGGGATGTACCAATTACTGTGGCAGCACAGTATCACAAACCATGATGGCATGTCTGTGTTGCAAGGGTATTAGGCCAGTTGCTTTCAAACTGTGAGGGCACCCAAGGCTTGGAAGCTTACTAGATCAATAATGGCAAGCAAGCTTTCCTGAAATACATATTGTTCACTACCAAACTCGTTTTGAAGATGACAGTGAAAGACGGGTTTGTGTTGTATCTGTTCTAAGCACAGTTAAACTGTGGGATTTGTTACCACAAACTGTTTCCGCAGTCTAAGTTATCCAAAGTGCTCACAACCCCAGAATGATATTCAAACAAACCTGGAAGAGAATCTACAGGCCTCAAACGTGGTGGATGAAGCCTTACTGGATCAGCAGATGCAAGGGGTCAGAAAACAAAACAAAACAGAAGGCCATCTACAAAGGACCCAGTAAGGATGCCAGACACACTCTGACTGCAGGGAATAAAAGCAAAAATGTACCTCGCCATCCTCACATTGGTGCATGAGCTGAGTGAGGACTTCCAGGGAAATATCAGAATTTAACCACTGGAAGAGTTTCCATATAAGGACAGGTTGAGGCAGGAGTGTGTAACCTATGGTCTTCCAAATGTTGCTAGACTTCAATAGTTATCACTGACTATTGGCCATGCTGGCTGGAGTTCCTTTCTGCTTTGTGCTGATTTTTAAGAAAAATACACAAAAGCTCGCATTTAAATTGTATGCATAAAATACACTTTAATAGTTAAATGTGTACTTTTCAATGCTTTCCAATACATTCATCCATAAAATAAGCATTTTACCTGTATACTCATCTTGTACTTAAAATATACATGTATATTCTGGTTTCTCTTCAGATCACATAAATCATTTGCCATTTACATAGAATGTGCACTTTTCCCACACCGAATCTGTATCAGAAAATGCAAAAGATGCATATAATCTAACTGAGAGTTGCTTTCTGATCCCCAAGCATGCACAGAAGCATAGGGTTGCACCACTGCAAAAATAATTCCTCCTTCATTCCTATATGGAAGCTAAAGTTCAATAATATTTGGAGATTGTCAATAAACTGGCACCTACTAGCACATGTGGCGGGATTGTCTGGATGTATTAAGTTTGGGGGTCAAAGGCTTGTGCTGGCTAGAATGGAAGTTGTAGGAAGACTGATTTTCCCTGCCATGGGATTTCTTTGTTAATTTCATCTCCATCCACCACAGTTGGATGGTCAATTATTTCCATCAACTCTTGCGCTGATCATTGACCGTAATAGTAAAATTTAATTTGATTTTATTTGAATTACATCACCTCCAGGGCTGACATAGTTTTGTGACCAGTTTTCAGGAGCATATCAGGGGAACAGGAAGGCTTTGAATCCCGTGCATCCAATGGTTTCTCTAAATTTCTCTGTCATGGCCCTTTTAATAGCCTACTTGACATTGAAGCACTGATGATGAAACTTTCCACCAGCACGGTGAGGAGGATTCAGGTGGCAAGCCTCCTTCTTTGACTGTAGGCCTCCCTCTCTGACTTATAGAGAGGGAGTTCCATGTTATCCTTTGGACCCTGAGCTGCTCATCCCAGGATTTAGGGTTGTTCCCTTAAAGACTATGATGGAACACGTTACTGACAGAAGGGTAGAGAGAGTTCAGTTTGGTGGGCATAAATTATGCAGGCCTGCCCTAAATTCACTGCTTTGAAGGGGAGTACCTCTGAAATCAGGGGAATATATATTTGCACATGGTGTTTTTCAGATTGCGATATAAGATGGTACATTTTACTACTGAAAGAAGTGGGACATATGTCAACTGATTTAAAGACAGGTGATTATGTAGCTTAAAGTCATGGCTAGAGTTATTTTGAGGTGAATCCAGATGATTCTTCCTGTGCTACTTTAGTCAGACATTATTTTAATGGTTTTTAATATTAAGCATTGTTGTTGTTTAGTCATGTCCGACTCTTCGTGACCCCATGGACCAGAGCAAGCCAGGCACACCTTTCTTTCACTGCCTCTCGAAGTTTGGCCAAACTCATGTTAGTAGCTTCGAGAACACTGTCCAACCATCTAATCCTCTGTTATCCCCTTCTCCTTGTGCCCTCAAACTTTCCCAACATCAGGGTTTTTTCCAGGGAGTCTTCTCATGAGGTGGCCAAAGTATTGGAGCCTCAGCTTCAGGATCTGTCCTTCCAGTGAGCACTCAGGGCTGATTTCCTTCAGAATGGATAGGTTTGATCTTCTTGCAGTCCACGGGACTCTCAAGAGTCTCCTCCAGCACCAGAATTCGAAAGCATCAATTCTTCAGCGATTATGGTCCAGCTCTCACTTCCATACATCACTACTGGGAAAACCATAGCTTTAACTATACGGACCTTTAACTATATGGATATTAAGCATGCATACTTATTTACAGAACATACAACACATAACAAAATGTCTGACTCCTTAATTCTGTAGCATTATTTAATATATAAGTAGTGGAAGCATTGCTTGTATTTTGATGGAAGTTTAAAAGGCCAATGGAATGTCTGTTAAGTTGCAGGAAAACTTATCATTCTTCTCTCTGCAGCAGTTGACATAACATAATGCTCGATTACTGTCGCAGTTCATTTCTGGAGGATTCATATGGATGTAAGCAGGAAATTACTTAAAAGGAAATTACCCATTACCTGCAACTATTTTATTACTATGCTCCACTACTATTACATGGATGACAAAAACTTAGGAGACAGAAAGAATGTCTTCACCCTTCACTTGCTATCAAGGTTTGAAACTGCCTAGATTTTTAGCCCAAAGCGGAGGCATTGCTAATTTTAACAGGCACATTTCATTCTCATTATATTGCATAGCATTACTGCTGGTGGCAATATCCACTGAATAGCAAAGAACAAAGCCCACCTATGCTAAGGGGGGGGGAAGGGTAGGTCTTAGTGCTGGGGATATGAACATGAATACAAGACAAATTTGTAGTGCTGATTTTTTTTAAAAAAAATAATCTCTGAACAGACATGTTAAGAGGATGACAAAAGATTGAGTCAGTTCAAGGATATTATATACTTCACCACAATGACAAAGACGGTCACTCATCAAAACAATGCAGAAAAGTCATATAATTTGAGTTATACAGCAATTTAGTTGACATAGATGCTTAGAAACTTGAGGTAATTTTAATCTGTTTCAGTATTTTAACTTTTGTATGTTGTTGTTTTTTTGTAAACCACTTAGAGGTTTGTTTGGGTTTTTCCGCAATCAAGCAGTATATAAATTTTATGAACTAACCAACGAAATGTGTCTGAAAACTACATTCATGTCAATGGACAATAAGAGAAGTACAATCCTATCTTGAAATTTCATTTAGCAAGGCTTCGTTGAGAACCTCTGACTCAGGAAGAAGATTCTGGTTGATAACCATGAGTTGTTTGGAGTACCAGTTATTCCAGTCCCCGCCCCCCATAGATATTCTGGTTTCAATCAAAATTTGTCAAATATTTCTCATATAAAGTAAATTTCATGGTCTAAATATATGCAAAAACACTCTAGAAATTATTGAAGCTGTTTTCCTGTCCCTCAAAATTCTTTTCATGTTTTCGTGTGACCTGGATTTCAGTTTAGTTGAAATAGAAATTCCAGAGAAAAATGGAAACTCCCATTTCTAGCAGGAATGTCAATACAGGGAAATGAGCCAAACAGCCATCGACTGGAATGGACCGTTATAAATTGGAACAGTTTCATACCTTCAGTTAGTGGCAGATGGTTTTGATAGAATGCCTAAACGAACCGTCAGCCAAACGGGATGGTCAACCATGGAGGAGGGTTAAGGTCATTCCTGCTGGCCCTAAACCTAACCACACACTGATCCAGCTCTCTTGAATGGTTCTGTGTACAGGGGGTTCAGGCATATAGGATCTCCATGCAGGGACTTCTGCATTTTGCACGGTTCCAGATAAAGCACAAAGAAGATGCTACATGGAAATCATTTGCACTAACATAGGATCTGGGTAGAATAACACAGATCAAGATCACAGGCATGGCAAACAGTGGGGATCGTATTCCTTTCCACATGTTTTGCTCAAGTGCCATGTTTTGCTCAACTGAATAACCCTGTCTGTATTCTGGGATCTCATATCCAAAACCTAGGAAATCAAGATAAATATTTGGCCCTTTAGATGTCCGACTTAAACTCCTTGCTCCGTCACTCCTTGTTCCTACAGACTTCATAAGAAGCATAACTGGCTTCAGAGAGTGCAGAATCTAGCACTTGGTATGGCGTTTTTAAACAAAATGCTGGTTCTTTGTGTTATGTGTTTTCAAAAAGTCTTCCAATTCAGCAGCAGAAGCAATGTTTTATTTCTGCTAGAGAAACTTGCAGCCAAAACAAATGGGGGATTATCCATGAGTATATTACACTTCAGGAGAGAGTAGGGATTAGCAAACTTGTGATAGTTTGTTACAAAGGAATCACAGAATGAATAATTGACTGGAATGTGATGCCATACAAAGAGCAGAACTGAGGCTAACAGACTCACCTGAAATCTCACCTCTGTCATGATCTCACTTCACTATATGGTTTTACCCCTTAATTGCCGACTCAGTCACTTCAGTTGCATTTCTCTAAGTGCCACACAGTGTCTCTGCTGCGTTTTTGAGGAATCTTCCCTTCATTGCAGCAGCATGTGTACTCCTGAATGCCCACTACTCTTTTAGACACCAATTTTCATCAGCATGGCCAATAGTCAGGGATGTTTATAGAACTATAGAGTTGGAAGGGACTCTGAGGATCATCTAGTCCAAACTCCTGCAATGCAGGAATATGCAGCGGGCCCCATACAGGGATTGAACCTGCAACCTTGGCATCATTAGCACCACACTCTAGCCAGCTGAGCTATCTTCCCATCCAACCAAACCTCACCTATTCCTGATTTAAAGCTTCAACAGGTCAAAACAAGCACTCTAAATAACAAGAGTGATTTGGGTTGCATTTATAGGACTCTTGTATGGCTCAATGAGATGTATTTATTCGTTATATTTATATTCCATCTTTCTTCCCCAGAGCTCAGGTTGGCATACAGATGTTTCCACCTCCCCATTTTCTGCTCACAACAACCTGGTCGGGTATGTAAATCTAAGAGTCCATCAGTGGCCCCAAATAAGATAAGATAAGATAAGATTTCTTTATTGTCATTGTACAAGTACAACGTTGTACAAGTGCAACGAAATTGAATGCCATCCCATAAAAACAAGACAAAAAACAAAAAACACATTTTCAGCCACACATGCACATCCATACACACCCATCACAACTCTCCAAGGTCCTATTATCTGGTTACAGCATAGGATCAGCTAATAAGCTTCCTAGCTGAATGGAGATTTGAACCCTATTCAAACTACTGTAGGTCACGGGCTCTTTGACCTCATTCTCTGACCTCTTTGAAGCATTATCATTATACTAATACATTTCTTCTGCCAGTACAACTTCAGAAGCGTTAAAGATGCACATTTTTTTGTTATAAATCCTTGATTAGCTTTCCATGTTAATTAAAGAAACAAACATTTATTTACTTCTTACAATTTGGAGGCATACGGAGGGTGTCAATGTGTGTGACATGTTCTTTTGTTAAGAGTGTGCAACTGAGTGACAAATCGCTATCAGAGGAACGGGAGCTAAGAAGGGATCTAAAACTACCACATGCTTTAGGAACAGTTCCCGAGTAATTACAAACATTAGCTATAATCCCGAACACTCTCGAACGAGGAAAACTCCAGTGAATACGAAGCCTATAGGCCAATTGGCACAAATGTTCTCAGAAGTGCTAGCTTCTCAGTTCACTTCCAACTGTTCTTCTTCCATCTGTTAGTACCTTTAATTAATTACGTTATCCAATGGCATCTGTGTGTGCATGTGTGTGCGTTAAATGACATTGAAACAACCCTCCAAAACCCGGTATTTGTCTTTTCTGACACAAAGCCAGCTGCTTTCATTTCATTTTCTGCACTGAGAACATTTATTTTAATCCACAGTTTTCTCTTCCCTGTACCTCTTTGTCTACACATAGAAGGGAGGGACATTATAAAGGAGCCTCACTTTCATATCTCCTTGAACGAGTTAACTACATTTTTTTAGCTGTCTCATTTTGAACACTTAACTGTCATAGGGCAGAGCATGGACCATTTCATACATTTTAAAATAATACATTGTCTCGTTGGCGATAGCACTGTCATTTGTTTTCATTTTGCTGAGATGTCGTTTTCTCAGATTGAAATATATATTAAAGGAGAAAAGTCCAACTTTCTGGGAAATACAACCAAAGATTAGGGTTTGATTTTCATTATTATTTGATGTTCAGGATCCAGCTAAGGAACAAAAACAGCAAAGTCTAAAATATGGGCACGATGCAGTCCAAGTTAAATACTTATAAGACAAAAGAGGCATCTTTAATTCATTAATGATTTCAAATGAAGAGTTAAACATATCTCTTTCTACCTCTTATTGAGATCAGCGGAATCAAAACAGATCATGGCTATATCATGCCCAAGTCAAAATAAGTTGTAATTATTGATTTGTACGAATTCATAGAAACAGAATGTTAGGATGAAATACACATGACTGATTTTGGTAGAACAAATTCCATCTCCACCCAGCAAATGTGTTCCAGAGATGATGGCGAGTCATTCTGACTGAGCAGAAGTCTACTTGCATGAGGCTGCCCACATATATAAAGATTATTATTCATATTGTTCCTATATGGCCATATCATACTTACAGAACAGTAATATTCCAGAGATGTGAGCAGAAGGTTTTTAATACAGTCTGCTTCTGCTGACACAAATTATTTCCTTGTCCCCAGTTTCCAGAGAATGTATCTGCTGTAATTAATCCAATCAGAAGCCACATATTAACAATAAGCTCTATTTCATTTTTTAAAAATGGTATCATTAACTACACACACACACACACACACACACACACACACACACACAGTAGACCACAAGTGGCAGCTAGAAACTGAAATTTTTAAATGAACACTTTCTCCATATCCATCTCTTTCACGTCAAATAAGAAGAGAAAAGCATGTTTGAGGGAGATAGTGTTATGGAAAGAGCTTCACACGGAACTGCCTGATTCCCCTTAAGCTTATTCATCAAACTAGATTTGGCATAATGTGTTCTAGTGATTTTCACAATGTTTTAATGTGCAGTGTTCCTTAAAATTACTGCTGTGATAAAGCAGGCACATTTGCTCATTTGAAAGAAGCAGCAAATAAGAATAATGGGGGGGGGGAATCTAATGTTGATCGACAACAAGGACATTTGGTGGGCAACTGGGAACAGTCGCAACACCATGTGTGGAGAGCTATCAGCGGTACCCTCTGTTTAGTGACGAACAATCTCTCTGGCTAGACTGAGACATTTCTCCCAAAGAGGAAAACCTGGATGCCAGAGAGACCTCCAGCCTCCTTAATGCCTGCAATCATCTCAGCTACATTACCCACATGACGGTGTCACTCCACACATACAATCATAGAATCATAGAGTTGGAAGAGACCACAAGGGCCATCCAGTCCAACCCCCTGCCAAGCAGGAAACACCATCAAAGCATTCCTGACAGATGGCTGTCAAGCCTCCGCTTAAAGACCTCCAAAGAAGGAGACTCCACCATACTCCTTGGTAGCAAATTCTATTGTCCAACAGCTCTCACTGTCAGGAAGTTCTTTCCTAATGTTTAGGTGGAATCTTCTTTCTTGTAGTTTGAATCCATTGCTCCGTGTCCGCTTCTCTGGAGCAGCAGAAAACAACCTTTCTCCCTCCTCTATATGACATCCTTTTATATATTTGAACATGGCTATCATATCACCCCTTAACCTTCTCTTCTCCAGGCTAAACATACCCAGCTCCCTAAGCTGTTCCTCATAAGGCATCATTTCCAGGCCTTTGACCATTTTGTTTGCCCTCTTCTGGACACGTTCCAGCTTGTCAGTATCCTTCTTGAACTGTGGTGCCCAGAACTGGACACAGTATTCCAGGTGAGGTCTGACCAGAGCAGAATATAGTGGTACTATTACCTCCCTTGATCTAGATGCTATACTCCTATTGATGCAGCCCAGAATTGCATTGGCTTTTTTAGCTGCTGCATCACACTGTTGACTCATGTCAAGTTTGTGGTCTATCAAGATTCCTAGATCCTTTTCACATGTACTGCTCTCAAACCAGGTGTCACCCATCCTGTATTTGTGCCTTTCATTTTTTTGCCCAAGTGTAGGACTTTGCATTTCTCCCTGTTAAAATTCATCTTGTTTGCTCTGGACCAGTTCTCTAATCTGTTAAGGTCATTTTGAAGTGAGATCCTGTCCTCTGGGGTATTAGCCACCCCTCCTAATTTGGTGTCATCTGCAAACTTGATCAGGATGCCCTCAAGCCCATCATCCAAGTCATTGATGAAGATGTTGAATAAGACTGGGCCCAAGACAGAACCCTGTGGCACCCCACTAGTCACTTCTCTCCAGGATGAAGAGGAGCCATTGATGAGCACCCTTTGGGTTCGGTCAGGCAGGCAGCTACAAATCCACTGAATCGTAGCATTCTCTAGCCCATATTTTACCAGCTTCTTTACAAGAATATCATGGGGCACCTTGTCAAAGGCCTTGCTGAAATCAAGATAGGCTATATCCACAGCATTCCCTTCATCTATCAGGTTTGTAATTCTGTCAAAAAATGAGATCAGGTTCGTCTGACATGACTTATTTTTCAGAAACCCATGGGCAGCAAAGTTATGCCACTAATGATGCCCTCTACACCTCATGGTTCTTGGCCTCCAACATCCATACAGTGAATGTAGCACAATCTGGAACCCTTATTGTTCAAGGTTTCAGAATGTGGGGCAACCTCTGCAGTTTGCTGGTGGCGGTTGTTTCTGCATTTCTTATAGCGTTGGCATTGTATACTACACAAATATCTGTGTAGTGTACACAAATATGCGTGTACCTTATTTGCAGTCTCTTCTCCTCACTAAATAATTTTCTTTCTCACAGAATGGGAAGGATGTGGGGCTGCTTGCTCTCAGAAAGGTTTTCTTATCCCAAGTGCTGCCTGTTTCATAGAACTGTGGCAAAACAATATTGGTTGCTTTTTGGGTGCAAAATAACATGGCTCTCTCCGTGTGTGTCCATAATCTGCAGAGGAGGGAGGAAAAGTTTCTGGGTGGTATATAACTTGAATAGCTACAGCTGACAAGCTTTTTAGCATAGCTGCCAAGGAGACGCTATTGGCAAGAGAGAAATTCCTATTATATTCCCCTAATGTCACCATTAAATTCTTGTGTGAAAAATTTACTTGGAAAGTGCTATTACCTCAGTACAGACAGGATTCAGTGTTGCAATTACTGCTTGCTGTGTTTTGGAGAATATTCCTCTCCATTGGGTTTTCTTTTATATTTTCTAAATAAGTTTGGAGCTAAATTCTAGTGCAAGCAGGAATCCTCAATGAAAATGTTCTTATTTAATATGCAACATGGTTACTCAATTTATAGGCCCAGAATAAGAGGTTGTTAGTTGATGAACAGGGTAACTCAAAGCTGGATAGGAAAAGCACAAGAACAAGCAATAATAACTGGAGACAATATTTAAGAGACCGATCCAGTGCAGAACCTGGTATAAAGCAAGTTGGAGTAAGTTAAGCCAGTGTAAAGTTACAGAAAAACTGGGCCTTTAGCTGAATATGGTGTAGACCAGTGTTTTTCAACCACTGTTCCGTGGCACACTAGTGTGCCGCGAGATGTTGCCTTGTGTGCCGTGGGAAAAATGGAAAAATTACTATATATATAGTCAATATAGGCACAGAGTTAAAATTTTTAACATTTTTAAACATTTTCTAATGGTGGTGTGCCTCGTGATTTTTTTTATGAAACAAGTGTGCCTTTGCCCAAAAAAGGTTGAAAAACACTGGTGTAGACAATCTTACTTGGTTACAAGTGATCACCAAAGAAGACAGAATAAGATTTATAGCATTGGGACATTCTCTGTTTACATACAGAAGCTACCGGTAAATGCATTCCTCTACAATGAAAACACCCACCCAGATTCCCAAACCTTTGTTGCGAGTCCTGCACTTGGTTTATACACTCATTCTGAGCTTTGTTTAATTGTCAAGGTGCAAATCCTGTAACTGTTTCACAGCTGCTTCCATGACAGTTGCCACTTTTGTCTCAGGTCAACTCCCCATCAGCCAATAATTGCTTTTGGGTTTTTGGTTTTTTTTTTTAATCAACAGCTCCTCCACACACAAATCTGTCTCTCGACCTCTCTTCCAGAACGTTCATAAAACAACAGCGTTCAGTAAGTTTTGTTACTTACTCCTTCCTTCTCTTTGTATTATTTCTGTTTTCTGTGCTTGAGCTTGCTATGGGTTTTGTTGCTGGCTGTATTTGGGGCCGGGCAGGAATTTCCCACTAGGCCAATTGGCTCTCGCTTGGTGGTTGTGTCTGCCTCATAGCAACTCTCCCAACTTTGGGTGATTAGACATTGGAAGAGCCTTGGTCTTGATTGGAGGGAAGGCTATAGCCTCTTCCTGCCCCTCTGAAGGAAAGGGTACCCCATTCAAGGCATTTGGGAGGAGTTGCTTCTGTCTAGATGCTCAGGCCTGTTGTCTTTGTCAATGGAGTTTTCTTGGCAGGGATACTGGAGTGGCCTGCCAGTTCCTTCTCCAGGTTGGGAAAGATGGAGGGCGCAAGGAGAAGGGGACAACAGAGGATGAGATGGTTGGACAGTGTTCTCGAAGCGACTAGCATGAGTTTGGCGAAACTGTGGGAGGCAGTGGAGGATAGGGGTGCCTGGCGTGCTCTGGTCCATGGGGTCATGAAGAGTCGGACATGACTGAACAACAACAACAACAAGATGCTCAGGCAGGGTCTAGAGCACAACACCCCTCAAGGCACCAATCCTGTGGGGGTGTTCCTATTTGATGTAAGTCACAGGGCTCCCTCTCTTCCAGGCTTACCTCACAGGAAATACTTCCAGCAGGCAGGCTGGAGGTCAATGGTTGTCCCCAATGTGTATGCCAAACCTCTTAGATCTGTAATCAATAAATATTATGGCATTATTTGACCTGAAGTATATTGTTTTGTTTGGTTACTCTACATGAGACAGGTGGTGTGGGTAATTGTGGGGTAATTTCCACCAGACATTCATGCCAAAGTCACAAAAAGTCATTGTTTTTAAAAGAAAATAAATGAAAAGGGAGACTGTGTGAGTGACTTGCCTATTGACAACATTGGCTAGAGCTACCCGGATTTTTAAAAAGCGCTAAGAAAAGAAATGTTATATAGCTATCAAAGCGTATTTACCTTGATTGCTGTACAGTGCCCTCCTGATGTCACATTTTATAATGCGTTTTAATGTTAAAATTGACCTGTGTAGCTGAGTCCATTTTTTAGTCAATATGAAAGAAAAAAGAAACCACAATTTCTCTTAAAACATATTAATGTTCAAGGGATGAGTGTTTTAATCCTAACTAAATTTTTGCTAAGAATAGTGTCGTTTTCCATTGAGCGTGCAGCCTCTGAAATGTTGACTTTGTGTACTTCCTGACCTGTCAAGCTTTTTATCTCCACAAATATCTGGGGTTTGTTGAAAATTATAGGGCCTGGAGGGTGTTATCCAGTACCATAGAATGCTTAATGATGACTCTATCCCTATGAAGGAAATTGCAAGACAGAGAAAGAGCCCTCTCCCAAATGGGAATACAGTGGTACCTCATTACAGGTGGGTAGCCGTGTTGGTCTGCCATAGTCGAAACAAAATAGAAAATTCTTTCCAGTAGCACCTTAGAGACCAACTGAGTTTGTTCTTGGTATGAGCTTTCGTGTGCATGCACACTTCTTCAGATACACTGAAACAGAAGTCACCAGACCCTTAAATATAGTGAGGGAGTGGGGAGGGGTATTACTCAGAAGGGTGGTGGGAATGGGTGATCAGCTGATAGGTGTGGAAAACCTGTTGACGACTCTTAACGGCTGCAATTAGTCTTGCAGGGAAAGGCAAGGGGTGAGATGGCTAAAGATAGCTATGTCATGTATAATGAGATAAGAATCCAATGTCTTTGTTCAGACCAGGTTTCTCCATGGCTTTAAGTTTGGTGATTAGTTGCAATTCAGCAACTAATCACCAGAACAGATTACGTTCGAGAACCGAGGTACCACTGTATATAAATATATGTGCTGTGCATTAGGACAAAATAAAGAGACTTCCGGCGGCGACGCAATTGCGGAGCGGTCGTGGGTTGCCTCGGCTGCGAGGCGACCCAGCCCGTCCCGGGGGTTGGAGCCCCGCTACCGCAAAGCGGGGCTCCGATGGGGTGCGGGAAGAGCGTCTCGCACCCTGGGCTCCCCGGCTATGCCCACTGTGGCTCCGTACCCTTCCCTCGCTCCCCCTGTAAAGGGGGAGTGGGGGTGAAGGGAAAATGGAGCCGGGCTTCAGGGGACATGCCCCAACCGGGACGTGGAGCGGCGGTTGCCCCCGCGATGAGCGTTAATGTTCTACCTGTCAAAGTTTGAGCTAAAGAATCCCGGCGTCGTGAGTATTGGATTTGATTGTTTTTGCGCTTTGATGACGACCTGGGAGACACTTGGAAAGGGAGCCTGCCTCTTTCCCCTCGGGGGATAGAAAATAACTAGCTTAAGAGACTGCTGTTACAGCGATGGCTACAAAGTATTTAAAATTTGATAAGTGAGACTCTTGGATTTCCCTTCGGGGAACAAACTGGTGGACAGTATCTCTTTTTAAAACTTTTGGTTCTTGCGCCCTGGATTCAGGGAAAATGGCCGGGAAGGACTTGGACTGAATGGAAAGTTACTGGTAATAAGATGGAGAAGTCTGAGAACCGAAACTGTAATTTGACACCTATGCCCGCTTCTGCCATGCTTGGCTTTGTTTTTGACTTGGTTATGAACTGCGAAATGACCCATGAAGAAAGGATTATTTTACTGAGACTGGAACTGCTCAACCGAAAATTGGAAATATTGAACTGTCATATGTCAGAAAAGTTATACCCCACAGAGGAGACTGTACAGGAAATGGCTGTATTGGAGGAGATCCTTGGCACTGAACTGAAGGGACTGATCGAACAACAGGATGAAAAGATATGGCGACTCCGGAGTAATGGATCGTCCCTTGGGGGTGGCAGACCCAGGACGGAGAAAATTGTTATATCTAACTCCCGAGGTGAGAGCTTGGGAGTGAAGGTGAGAACTTTATGTTTATGTTTAGAAATAAAAGAAGAATGTGACGATGAACCGGAGAGGCTGGGAGAAAAGGTGCGCACCCTGACGTTCTATGCAAGGATTACTGTGGATTTAGTCTGGATCTGTGGATATGCAAAGAAAAAGGACACTTCGAGGAGCAGCCCTGGAGCAGGACGACCAAAGAAAATGGACAGAAGGGGGATAGGGTGAACAGTATCAAGGTATAAAGGAAAAGGGATGTACTATGGTAACCTGAAACTGGTGTGTCAAGACTTTAAGTTTTAGAGAAAGTAAAGAGGTATTTTAAATTTTTGTTATTAACAGCAGTTATAGTTAATGAAGATACTTGTTACGATTTATGTTGAAAATAAGTGGATAAGAACTAGAATCTTGTATGGAATTAATATGAAGCTATAACAAGATTTGATTTATGTTAAGTTAAGAATGGGAAAATACGGTTTATTATGAAACAAGATTTGTTAGAAAGAAGATTTAGATTTTAACTTTTGGATTATTGAGTTTTTAAGACTATGATGGCATAAGATGTTATTAAAGTAATAATTGGGATTGGAACCGAAGGCGAAAAGGCAGGGGAAGTCTGTACCAAGATTCGACCAAGAAATTTTTTTTTTACAGTATAAGAAGAAGAATTATTGGTGTTTGTGTATTTGTATACTTCAGTAGGTGTTGGGTTAATGAGGGTGTTGTATTTGTTTGCTGTTTGTTGTAAAACCAATAAATTCTTATATAAAAAAAGAAAGAAAGAAAAAAAAGAGATGGCTAAAGATAGCTATGTCATGTATAATGAGATAAGAATCCAATGTCTTTGTTCAGACCAGGTTTCTCCATGGCTTTAAGTTTGGTGATTAGTTGCAATTCAGCCACTTCTCTTTCCAGTCTATTTCTGAAATTTCTTTGTACCTCGGTTACTGAACACCTCCGTTGTCGAACATTTCAGTTCTCGAACACCAAAAACCCGGAAGTAAATGCTTCCGTTTTCCAACGTTTTTCGGAACTCGAACGTGTGATGCCACTGTGTACAAGAAGCTCTTGCAACCAATGGGAAGCCGTGCCTCAGTTTTCGAACGTTTCGGAAACCGGTCTTCCAGAACAGATTACGTTCGAGAACCGAGGTACCACTGTATATAAATATATGTGCTGTGCATTAGGACAAAATGAAGAATTCAACAGGTGTCCAAGAACACAATGTTAATGTATCCAAGTAGGCCCTTCCTGATTTACAATGTCAATTGCTGGAGCTTATTTTGAACCAATCAATTAAGCAAATACTATAAGACCTGAATTAGCTATATTGATTATTCCATAGCACAAAGTAGTATGTGCACACATGTGCAGTCTTGCCAATTTTCCTGTCACATTTAGTTAGAATTACTTATATATGCTTTTAATAAGAGATTCACTCTTTAAAAAAAAAACAGTAACTGAAATGAGTTTTCTAGTGCTTTGAAAGAAAGATGTATTTTGGAGATATCGGAAAGCTTTAGTGGGAACAGAGGAGGACAGATACAGTAAAATGCTTCATGTAATAGCCAATAATTCTGCATTCATTTAGGTATATTAAACTTGGGCAGCAATGCATTAGCTGCTTACCTGAAAGCAAGCCCCATTGAACTCAGGTCTGAGTAAATGTATCTAAGATAGGATTTCATTTTCATTTCCATTATTCATTTGTGCCCTCCAGCTCATTTTTGTAGGCTCTTACTGGCCAGTTCACATATTCATGTATGTCATATGTTCACTACATAGCTGTCAACTTTCCCCTTTTCTTGCGAGGAATCCTATTCGGAATAAGGGAATTTCCCTTTAAAAAAAAGGGAAAAGTTGACAGCTATGGTTCACTAGTCAACATTTGATAACATGCAGTTGACTGTGTGAACTGTTTTCATTGCCCGTCATATTGTGAGGTGATACATAATGAGGTTCACTCAAGGCATGATTATTGATAATTGAAAACTGTAATATTTGATGTCCATTTTTGTAAGGATCCAAGCATGTGCCAATTTCTCTCTCTCTAGATCAGTGTTCAACTTTTGGAATCTTTATCCGTGAAAGGAAATTAAGATTCGTAGAGCAAGAAGACAAGATTCACAGGCCTGTTGCTGGCTAAATAAAGAAATGCATTTTAAAAGCATTGTGTGTCATTGCTTTTAATCCCCTTTAGCAGGGGTGGATAACCTTTTAGCCACGAGGGCTATCCCATCATGAACTTCTTCCTTCCCCAGTGATGGATGCATGGAACAGATAGGGGATGTGCCCTTCTTCCCATTTAAATTGTGTTCCTCCCAATCCATGGGTAGGCAAACTAAGGTGGGGGGCCAGATCCGGCCCAATTGCCCTCTAATCCAGCCCGCAGGTGATCCGGGAATCATTGTGTTTTTACATGAGTAGAAAGTGTCCTTTTATTAAAATGCACCTCTGGGTTATTTGTGGGGCCTGCCTGGTGTTTTTACATGAGTAGAATGTGTGCTTTTATTTAAAATGCATCTCTGGGTTATTTGTGGGGCATAGGAATTCGCTCATTCCCCCCCCCCTCCAAAATATAGTCTGGCCCCCCACAACGTCTGAGGGACAGTGGACCGGCCCCCTGCTGAAAAAGTTTGCTGACCCCTGAATCCATATAGCAGCTGTTTGTTGGGCTTAAGGGAGCACAGGGTGAGGAGGGAGTTTGGTGGCAATTGACCTCTGTGAGCTGCATGCAGGCCATCGGTAGCCTTCTGGTGCCCTATAACAAACAGATATTTGTGTGTTTGTAAGGACTGAAATGCATGTGGCTGAATAGGGATTTTGACCCAGGTTGCTGTGGCTGAAGGTGAGCGTTGTAGTACAATACATTCCAACTGCCTTATCTTTTAAAAAGCACCATATTATGTTAAGAAGCTTTAAGTCCACAGTTTGCATAATTTGTAGGTTTGCGATTTCCTTAAAATAAAAGTTTTAATTTTCAAAAATTCACTATATTCCCTTTTCAAAGTACCAGTGTCTGGTAATTAAAGTACAAGGCACAAGTTGTAGGTCCCCCCCCCACTCCAGAGTTTTCAATTAAACCCACTATATAATTTTCAATTAACTCCACCATATAATTTTATGTTTTCTGTCTCAGTGCTTGTTTCATATGCACAATACCATGGCCAGACTGGAATGATGATTGAACTTTTCGCACTGAAAATGTGAAAAGTATGCCTTCTCTTTGGAGATTTCTTTTTCATCTAAAGGCAATTCAGTTTACATCAGGAAGCCCCAGATAATATCAAAATATGTTGAGCTAAATGCAAGCAGACAGGAATTGGGCTGGAGTGTAATCAGAACTCTTGTTACAAGAAAGTACTGTCAGATTGGTTGCTCAGAATTTATGTGCTTGGTACAGCAGAAAATGGAGCGTTCCAAGAGCCTTGGTGAAGAGCTGAAGGAAGCAACTGCATATTTATGTCCTCTGTGATAAAAATAAATAAATAAAATAAATTGTGCACCAGGCAATACAACACAGCACTAGAATGAACAGACTTGAACAGATCGAGGGACCAGGGCATCGCAGCACCAAGGAGAGAAGGGTTAAACTGGAGGTAAATGCAGAAGAAGAAGAGTTTGGATTTGATATCCCGCTTTATCACTACCCGAAGGAGTCTCAAAGCGGCTAACATTCTCCTTTCCCTTCCTCCCCCACAACAAACAGACTGTGAGGTGAGTGGGGCTGAGAGACTTCAGAGAAGTGTGACTAGCCCAAGGTCACCCAGCAGCTGCATGTGGAGGAGTGGAGACGCGAACCCGGTTCACCAGATTACAAGTCTACCGCTCTTAACCACTACACCATGCTGGCTCTCTGACATTAGCCATACAGATGAGAGCAGCTATACTACATGGGCAAAAGAATCCTACACACTCAGGAGGGCGAGGTCTGCGGATGTACCCATAGCCTTGCCAGAAAGGGGGTGAGGGTTGCTCCATACTGAGTCAGCCATTGTAAAATTCACCCTGCCATTGACACTACCTGGCAGAATAATATCTATGCCAATTACGGGCAAGGCTCAAATACAGTTTCACCCCCCTAGCCAGAACACTTCTTGGATGCCTGTGAGAGATGTAGTGATGTAACAACCCTCCTATGGTTGTTCTAAGTTAGCAGAGTGCCAGGTAGATGCTAGTGAGGGTCTTGAGGACTTATATTAAAAGTGAAAGTGAAAAAAGACCTATGGGCCTCTTTGAAGTGTTACCAAACATCTCCCTGAACGTTTTACCAAAATTCACCTGTTCCCCCAACCCCAAACTGCAGTGATACTGCAGCATATACTTTGACTTGGCTACTTTGTTGTGATTGGTTGAATGTGAAATCAGAATAGAAAAAAGAATATCTGGGCAAGGAGAAGCATTCTTCAAATGAATGTTGAGCAGATGTCTTCATATGTTACTTACAAAGACCGAACGTTAAATGTGAGAAAGCCTTGTTGATATCACATTATTTTAGATTCAATTGAACCTGTAAATAAAGTGTTCTGCAGAAAAGTAGTAGTGTTTTGTTAAGAACATGTTTTGTGAAATCAAGGTGGTAGGGAAATAGATTGGCTTTATGAAAACAGAGGGCACTTAATCCCCATAGTTTTATTTTCTGATGTTATGCTTTGTTCTCCTATAAGATTTTGACCATGGGCAGTTATTGCTGGCTGCATTCTTTGCAGCAAGGCATTTTATGTTATATAACGTGGCATAATGCCAATTGAATTCAATTTTACTCCTGCATTAGCTATGGCCCACAACAGAATATACAATACTGAATGATATAAAATAATAAAATCCATTTCATAAGCATTGTCTCAATAAGTAAGGGTGATAAATTTATTTTCGTCATAGTCATCTGGTGAACCGGGTTCGCGTCTCCGCTCCTCCACATGCAGCTGCTGGGTGACCTTGGGCTAGTCACACTTCTCTGAAGTCTCTCAGCCCCACTCACCTCACAGAGTGTTTGTTGTGGGGGAGGAAGGGAAAGGAGAATGCTAGCCGCTTTGAGACTCTTTCGGGGAGTGATAAAGCGGGATATCAAATCCAAACTCTTCTTCTACTTGCCAAGTTCCTTTGGATACAGTAGAGTTGGCTGGACGGTCTCTGGAGGAGATGCTTCCACACTGCTCCTTGGTGGTTGCAGGCTGCTTGATCTCCAGCCTCCAACAGCCTTTATCTCTCACATCACTGTTCTCTTCAGTCTTCACTTCAGCCTCTCCAAGAACTTAAGCATAGTCTGCCAATGTCTCCACAAACTCACCAGAGCAATGCCCCTCTCCATGGTTGAATGTTGTTCCTCTCCTTCTCTGCCCTCCCCACATGTTAGTCTCCCAGCATTCCAGTTCCCTTAGCAACAGTTGCCAAGACTGCACAAAACCCTCAGCACTCACAATACTACTTATGCCCTGATTCCCCCCCCCCAATCCAACTGGCCTTACGTATCATATTAAAACAACAGCAAGAACATTAAGCAACCTAACTGAAGCACGTGAATAGATGCGTCTTCTGCCACAAAAGCGAAGGAGAAAATGTGTCTCAGGAGCATCCATGTGTCCTCACAGGTGCAAATTGGGAGTTGGGTGGCTGAATGGACAATTTATCACTTTATTATGGCTTCTATTAGCCTTTCCCCTCCTCTTAAGTGGGTGAAACACTTTCACAGAAACCGAGAAAATCAAACCCATGTGTATTTGAATGTTTTGCTTACAAGTGATGTAATTTTAGAGAGGAATGTATTCTCAAGGCCTGGGCTCACTTCCTACAACATATAGGAATATACGAAAAGAGAAGAGGGAGAGGGAGAGGGAGAGGGAGAGGGAGAGGGAAGGAGAGGAGAGGAGAGGAGAGGAGAGGAGAGGAGAGGAGAGGAGAGGAGAGGAGAGAAGAGAAGAGAAGACAGTCAAATGTGAAGAGAGCAGATATCTGTCCTATTTCAATGATTCATTCAATGTAGTGCATCTTGGGAGAAGTCCATTATTTTCTGGATTTAAGATTGAATCCAAACTCTGTACCCAAACTGGCTTGTCACTCCAGCTGACAATTCTTTAACCAGCAACATTTGGCGGCACAAAAATAATCTAACACTGTTTGAATGTCCTCTGATTCAGAGACAAGTTAATGCCTGACATAGGGGAGAATTCCTGTTTGGAGGCATTGTCTTTGGAGCTTCCTGTTTGGAGGCTGGAGAAGGAGGGTGTCCCCAGGCCTAGGTTAAAGCCCCATGGTCCCCATGCCAGAGTCTGCGTCCTAGCCCCAGCCGCCCGCCAAGACTGCAATATACTTTGAAAAAGCCACTCACAAAGTTGCTAATTGTTTGAAGGGTGCCACAGGTAGATTGGCCCCCAGAGGAAGGGCATGCTTACTGCTTTAACTCACAGTCGAAGGAAGAAACATGGATATTGCACCATGGTGTGAACTCCAGCAGAAACGTAAACAAAAGGCAAAAAAGAAGGTAAACAAGCTGAACCAAAGGAGCTCCCAGGAAACCTCCTGCTGCCTTTTCAAGTCAAAATTTGAAAAATAGGGTACGGTTCATGGATGATGTAGTGAGGGCCCTCCCATCGCTCTCCTAACCTGTTGTTGTATCCTCTTTCCTGTATGGTGGGGGGGATTTGGGTTTTGTCTCCTTTGCTGGGACAGCGCGGCATGAATTTTAACTTATTTTAATAATCTTTAATAATCTTATTGTTCATCTTTTTAATAATGTTATATGGTATTTTGTGTAAAGGCATGGACCTCACAAATTTAATAAACTTGACTTGAACTAGAACACTCAGGTCAGCCCTAGTTGGTCGCAGCTTTTTTTCTAAAGTGAAATCATTGGACTAAGTATCTGAGAAATTGCCAAGGCTGGTGCACTATACAGTGGCAGAGCTTCATGCTCCAGCACCGGAGGTGGGAAGCAGGCAGGGGCAGGGCTGGCGCTCGTTCTGGGGGCGTGGGAGCGTTCTGGGGGCTTGGCGCACGCTCTGGGGTCGTGACGCGCTGCCCGCAGGGGCATGGCATGCGTTCTGGGGGCGTGACACGCAGCACGGGCGGGGGGTTAGCCGAGATGGAACCCTACCAGGATCGCACTGCTCGGGGCACCCCGCCCCCTACGCCCTGCCCTTCCTATGCCAGTGGCACTATGTGAGCCATGAGAGCAGGAAATAACCAGACTATATAATATCCTGGCAAATAATGGTTATAAAATCAGGCCAAATCTTTATTAACATTGGCAGAAATGGTAAGGGTTAGCATGGTGCCAGGCCTAGGATCAGTGTGTTGGAATAGATCTGCTGGGTTTGGAGAGCCCCAAACCAATTCCAAGGGAATCAGCCAGTGTTGAACCTTGTTGTGGTGCAAGCCAATCAAGCAAAGTCTCATCAGGTGACCAGGGTACAGATTCCTACCAGGAAGATACCCCAACACTGATCTTGTGGGTGCTGTAATCAATTCTCGCCTCAGGCCTCTATTGGGGGCCCCCTACACTATGTTGATCCTGCCCAACGCCATTTCCACCATCAACAAACAGCATTCTTCCTTAAAGGAAGGCCATAATTTCACTGAGGGAAAGGTGTGGGAAAAACCAAGTGCCAATCAGGTTGGGGGGGGGGGGAATCCTTTCCGTCCCTGTCAACCAACGACCCCAAATTGCTCAGTGAAGGCTCTAACCCAAGGGTGGGCGGGCAGGAAGCTCTCGAGGCAAGGTGGTCCTGAGCTCCAGGGCAAGCAGTGTTATATACAGGTAGTCATTACCCTTGCCCTTTCAAGGGCTCATGGGACAGCTTTTCCCCATGGAGCCACCACACAAACAAGACACTGGTCAAAACCTTGCTCGGTATTTTGCTGCAGTCAATGGGTCACAGCACCACCAGGCAATGGCGTCCTGCACTTATTGGGCGCAGAACAAGGCTTGAACACATTTTGTTTTTTTAAAAAAATGGGGAGCAGGTTCCAAGCATTCCAAGTTTTGTGACTTTGGAGAAAGTTTTAGTTCAGAACTGTGCTATTCCACTTTCTGCTTTACCCTATCAACTATGAAGATGTTGTTTCAATGCAAGTCCCTTATGAAGCCATCGCCAAGAAGTTGAGGTGCTGTTATTGCTCACAGGAACACTGCTGAATAAAAATGTAGTTTCCCTTCCACGTTATTTGTCATTAAAGGATTCTGTCAATTAGATTACAATCCTAGAAATATTCAACTCTTGAATTTGCCATGGGATTATCTGTAGGTATTCTGATAATACCTGCTTGTCCCCAGACAAACAGAGTATGTTATTTCTCATTTTAATTAACTCCAGAAGGGATTGTATTGATTTTTAAAAATGAAATACATTATTTTCATTGCAGATGTTCTAGAAGGAACATTCTGGAATCAACAGAGCAACTGAAATACAACTGTTGAGAAGATATTTTTCCCCGGTAACTTTTCTGCTGCCCAAACTCTGGAGGCAGCCTTGAAGTTTTTATGTTTGATTTTTTGGTGTGTTTTTATTATTTTGTTGGGAGCTACCAAGTCAGATGGGTGGCAGATAAATATTAAAAATATGAGTTTGATGATTACTGTTATACACAGAAGCTAATGCACATAAAGTTAGTTGTGACTAAGTTAGATTGAATTTATTCCTTGTGAGAAACTAGGAATAGTCTTGTCCTATAATGTATTGAAGGGTTTCTTTCCCTGCAAAAGAGACTTCTATTTTTCTCTCTCTCCCACATTCACAATGAGTTTTAGTACTTCTTTCAAATTTCTGTTAACTGTTGATGGGTGCAAAATTAGGTTTACCTTGTCACTATAAATTGTTCAAGGGTAGTGTTTGTGTTGTCTTTTTATTAACTCCCCTGTGATATTTGGAACTTTTTAGGGGGGTTTTGAGGGGGGACAGATATGGGGGGACATGGTGTGGGAATGCTTAGGAGTGTGGATGAGTATATATATTAACTTATATATCTCATCCCAGCTTGTGTTAACAAGCTCCAAACTTAGCAGAGTTTCATTCCCTTTTAAAACACATACAGCAGACGTGCTTGCACAGGCTTGCTAAATCCTAAAATAAAATATATATATTCCTGGTATAAGTCCCCTATATCCCTCTTAAAAGACTGCACACGACACAATGTATCTTAAATGAATAAAAAGAGTTTACTCACATTACTTCCTGAGTTACACAGCGTTTCTCAGAAGGCAGGCATGCTTAGTAAAAGTATTTACATGTGGTTGCTACTTCCATAGGGAAAAAGTAGTTTCCTTTGTTCTCTAGGCTGAGAGCCATGAGGATATGGTTGTTGCTCATTCAAGAGACGAAGAGAAAATGGTGACTGGTCTAGGGATCTTGTTCCCAGGTGAGACCACACCTACTTCTGGTCACAGAGGAAGTTAACTCAGTCCAGGTAGTAGGAAGTTATGCCTGGAGGACTGAGTTACCTTCATGTCCACTCTAGCAATGTTGTGTTTTGACTGCTCTGTGTTTACATCCCACAAATGGCAGAGATTTACAAATTATGTACACTGTAGAGAAAGCAAAGAAGTTTTCTCCTCTCATATTACTAGGACCTCAGGCTGTCTGATCAAGTTGAATGTTGGGACATTCAGGGGGATGACGACGACCAGAACCAGGTTCTTAACACAAGACATCATTAAACTGTGAAGGTTGCTCCCACAAGATGTGTGGTGATGGCCACCAACTTTTTTTAAAAAGAGGACTACACAAACTCATGGCTATTAGCCAGGCTGGCTAAATTCTGCGTTCAGTGTCAGAAGCAATATACCTTTGAAAGCCAGTAACTGGGATTGTGATGGCCTGGGAGTCAGACTCTGATGCTGAACCTGAGGGATCCCAGCCTGCACAGGATTCCCCGCCTCCAGAACCAGCTGAGCCGGGGCCAGAGCTTGAGCCTGAAGGATCCCCACCTGTGCCAGATCCCCAGGTGCAGGCATCAGCAGAGTCTGCTCTGGCTCCTGATGGGAGGGAGGACCCATTGCCTGCAGGTGCTCCACTCCCAGCCTCTTCAGAGGAAGCTGAGGCAGCCCCTGGGTCCAGTAACCCACCAGCCTCTCCTGAGCTACAGAGGCGAACGGCAGAGAGGCGAAGGGAGATAAGTGCCTTCAGGAGGAGTGCTCGCCTCCAGGCCCGGAGGAGAGGCGAGTCTCTGGAGGATCGGGGCCGCCCTAAGCATAGGGCCAGATAAAAGCCAGCCAGACCCAGCCCAAGTTGTGTGAGCAACTTAGTTGCAAGCGTGTGCTCAACCTGCAACCTTGTGCCTGAACCTGCCTTGGACCTTGACCTGCTCCCTGCCTTGCTCCCCACCGGACTGACCTCCTTCGGACCCCTAGACCCAGGACTGGACTTGGACCTCGCTTCACGGACAATCCCTTGGGGCCAGCACAGGGATTCACAGGTGGGGAGATGGTTGTTGCATGAAGATTCAGATTATGGGCTTCTCATAGGCATCTGGGTGGCCACAGTGAGGACAAGATGCTTGGCTGGGTGAACCCTTGGTCTAATTTCACAGGGTTTTTTCTTATATTTAACTGAATGGACAAAGCCTATTTCTGAGCTATATCAATATACCGTATTTTCCGGCGTATAAGTCGACTGGGCGTATAAGACGACCCCCAACTTTCCCAGTTAAAATATAGAGTTTGAGATATACTCGACCGCAGATTCTCCACCCGGCGTATAAGACGACCCCTGACTTTTGAGAAGATTTTCCTGGATTAAAAAGTAGTCTTATACGCCAGAATATACAGTATGTGCTTAACCCTAAATCCACCCTGTACTCTGCAATTTTTTTAACCCCTCCACACGCATACACATTTAAGTTATCTAAATTTGGATCGAGATTTAAAAAGAGAAAATTGGAAATTATTTGTGTATGCAACAACATCAGCAAGGATGATATGAGCACAAGTTTGGAAGACAGAAGAAATACCAACGAAAGAACAATGGCAAGGGAAATTTGTGGAATATGCAGAACTGGCAAAATTAACAGATAAATTACATGAAAAGGACAACAAAATTTTAAAAGAGAATGGGAACCATTTACAACATATATGACGAAACAACATAAAGAATTGGACTCACTGGCAGGGTTTGAATAAACAAACACAACTGTATATAACAAAAAGTAAGATTATATGTATTGGGAAAATTCTGGGAAACAACATGCAGGGTGAGTAATATGGAAATAAAACAAAATGGGAATATGAGGGAAGTCCAGGGCAAGAGGGGTTAAAATATGGGAAATTGTTAGAGAAATATTGTTAGAGGATGTATACATGGAAAAAACCATTAAAATATATTTTTAAATAAAATAAATTTGTACACATTTTCCACATAAAACCCAGTTTTGATGCAGTTTTGGAGCATGAACTTTATCGCAAAGATTTTAAAAAACCCATGCAATCTCACCCCCACATAAGTCCGTGAACTCATAAATAAGTTAGCTCATTTTAAAATATGGACCAAACAAAATCCTCCTAACTCTCCAGCCACGGCTAACTTTAGTTGGATCAGTGCCTCTGTGTTCTCTCCCCCTGCCCATTGCTTTCGCAGAGCCCATATTGGGAATAGGCCCCTGACAACTTCTAACAACCAAGAATGTGTTTATTTCTTATGTAATCTGCAGTTATTCCCTAAAGTAATAACAAAGCTTGTTGTGTGTAGGAAAAAAAAAGCAAATTTCAAAACAGAAAATGCACTGCACTATAAAATAAATAAAATATATTGCCTAGTGTTCTAAAGGGTAATGAACTCTCATGAGAGAGTTCCAGGGCACTCGAGGAATGCAGACAGGATACAAGCAGTGTGAAAACAAGAACATTTCAGCGGCAAGCGGTTTCGTTGATGCCAGGGATGAAAAATAGGATGTAAGAGAACCAAAAAATTAGTATTGCATTATGCAGAAATGGTGTTCTATTAACCAGAGGCATATGAGCACGGGTTTTCTTTTTAATTGCCTAAACAGTTTGTTAAAGAGATCCTCTTTTCAGGATGCTATTATATTAGCTTCTTTTTTTAAAAAAAACAAACAAATACACAGTCCGTCTGTCCCTATCTCCCTACATTTCTTGCATGCGTAAAACTTTGGAGTACTCCTGTCACAACTAGTGAGAGACCAAGCTGAATGCAAGCACATCATTCATATATGTTGGCGGTCCACTAGGGGTTTGGCAAACTGAATGTTTCTTTTCTTATAAGAATAGAACAACAACAGTGCAGTAACCAGAAGGGAGTGTTGAACTTCTCATAGGCCACAGCATGTAACTGGTGGTATGTGTTCAGCTTGGGAGGTCAAAAAAATGCACAAGTTGGTTTCCAAACATGATGGGTGATTTCCAACAGAGTAAAGGTAAAGGTAAAGGGACCCTTGACCATCAGGTCCAGTTGTGTCCAACTCTGGGATTGTGGCACTCGTCTAGCTCTATAGGCTGAGGGAGCTGGCATTTGTCCGCAGACAGCTTCCGGGTCATGTGGCCAACATGACAAAGCTGCTTCTGGTGAACCAGAGCAGCGCACGGAAACGCCATTTACCTTCCCGCCGGAGCGGTACCTATTTATCTACTTGCACTTCGATGTGCTTTCAAACTGCTAGGTGGGCAGGAGCTGGGACAGAGCAACGGGAGCTCACCCCGTGGCAGGGATTCGAACTGCCGACCTTCTGATCAGCAAGCCCTAGACTCTGTGGTTTAACCCACTAGACTCTGTGGTTTAACCCACAGCGCCACCTGGGACCCGTCCAACAGAGTAGGCACACATAAAAAGACATCTTTCTGAAATGCATTTCAGTGGGTCTACCCTAAGCATGACTTAGGTTGGCTATCACATGGCATTTTGCAGATCCCCCCCATAGAAAATGCATACTGTAAATCTTGAAAACTCTGATTTAATGATATAGGAACATCAATACCTATTGGCCGCATGGCAGCTGATAAATAACGTAACTTTAAATGAAACAGTGGGACATCCCTACCAAGAATACACAGTGCTCCCTCTATGCCTAGAAAGGCTCCTGGTCTTAATGAGACTTCTTTATCATAAAATTATAGAGTTGGAAGGGACCATGAAGGTCATTTAGTCCAACCCCCTGCAGTGCAGGAATCTTTTTACCCAATGTGGGGCTCAAAACCACAACCCTGAGATTAAGAGTCTCTTCTTCTTTGGTGATCACTTGTAGCCGAGTAAGATTGTCTTCCATAAACAATGAGACCGTAAGTGACTGTGGAGACCAATTCTGGATCTACACGTTCTTCCACGATGGGGACATTGCTTTCCGGATGGGAGTTGATCACGGTGTGGATTTGCCAAGTGGGTCTTCCTCTTAGCATGTTTTTCCATTGCGTCCTGCGTACGAGTGTCTTGAAAGCCCATGACACCTTTGGTAAAGGCTGTTCTCCAATTGGAGCGCTCGCAGGCAAGTGTTTCCCAATGGTTGGTGTTTATACTACATTTTTTAAAGATTTGCCTTGAGACAGTCTTTAAACCTCTTTTGTTGACCATTACACTTTCCATTTTTAAGTTTGGAATAGCGTAGTTGCTTCGGAAGACGATAATCAGGCATCCGCACAAAATGACCAGTCCAAGCAGCTATTGAGGCAATTTTTAAGGTCAGTTTCTGCTCATTAGTCAATGTAGGCAAACATCTGTTTTGTTAGCAAAATACAATCATCAGAGCATTAAGACACAATATCTACCAGTTGCCTACATTATTCATCCTAAATTACACTGCAGCCCTGTACGTGTCCACACAGAAATAAATGTCCATCAGTTCAATGGGACTTCCTCTCAGGTAAGTTTGCATTTTTAGTCACACTTCAGTCACACTGAAATCAAGCTAGTGTAAGTCAGATTTAACTCATTGTACTGTATATGGGACTACCTCTGAAGATGGTTTAAAAAGTTTCATTAATTCAAAATAAAGCTACAGGTTTGCTAAATGAGACTGGGAAGTATGAGTCCACTGAACCTAGTTCACTGGTTCCCAGTCCTTTCCCCGGTCCAGTTCAAGCTGGTTTTGACACTGAAGGGCCCTCACAGTTTGGGTTCAGAGACCTAAAGGATCACCAGTCTTCGGACCACATTTATTTAACCTTGATTAACGTTCAAAGACATAGGAATGTGGCTATTGAGGGATGGGTCTCTTCCACAATGGCACTTCATGTATCCAATGTCCTCCCTACAGAGGCTCACCTCATGCCTACCTTGATGTCATTTCAGCACCAGGTGAAGACCTCTAATTTCCCCAGGCTTTTAAAACTGCTTCAGCTTTCATTTGCTTTTATGTCTGCCATACATTTTTTATGCTGTTTTTATACATTTCACCGCGATTCTGTTTTCTTGCATGTGTTTCTAATTTGCTTTTCATTTCTTGTGAGCCGCCCTGAGAGCTCTGTTAAAGGGCACCCCATAAATACTGGGGAATAAATAAATAAATAGCTAAACACAGATCTTGAGGTTAACTAAAGGCCAACACAGATTACAGTGTTTCTAACCGGGAGGGGGATATTCCTCTCTATAAGAGAAAGAAACCATGTGAAAGTATTGCTTGGACATGTGCCTTAATAACAGAATCCCTCTGACAGTCCACATAACTGCAGATGAAAGTTTATGTTTACTGAAAATGCATTGTGACATTTCTATCACCTCCCTGTTTTTATTGTTCATCCTTTTTACACTTGCAACTCAAAGATTTATTATCCTCCAACTGTTGTTCCACAATGTAATTCTCAATCCATTTAATTCCCTTCATTAGCTCTTCCCCTTGTTTCTCTCCTTCACCCTCAGCCTCCATCACTAACCTTTCTTTTAATTTTCTTTCCCCCTTTTTTACAAAATGCCGTATCTGAAGTTTGTCCTCCAACGTGTGAAGAGTGAAATCCCCAGGCATTCCCCCCTCCCCTTTTCAATAAAACTTTAGTAGAAAAGAGTGGAACAATCTCAGCATGTTATTAGTAGTCAGTGCTGAGAGGGAAAGATGCTTCAGTGCTAAATAGTGTCATTAAAATGCCTGGTGGGGGCAAGAACAAAAGCCGAAGGAAACTGACATTTCCTATTTGCTATTCTAGCTCATTTCTTTGGACAGTCTTACTCCTTTGAGTGCTAGTGCCCCCATGTTCATCTCATTGGGTACCAGTCTTTGGCCAGCTTCAACGAAGCTGTCAGTTACCCTTCCATCGATGTGTGGACACTTGTTGTGGAAAAGTGCACATATTGCTTCAGTTCACATATTGTTTTGAAAAGTGCCAGTTTTATAGATTTGTCTTGAAATCCCTACTTGAGAGTCAGCAAGCTTGTGGAGAGGGCTGATCTAGTGGATTGTGTACTTATGCTTTCACAAAGCTTTGAAACGGTCCCTCGCCAAAGACTCCACAGCAAGCTTAGCAGTCATGGAATAAAGGGACAGGTCCGCTTATTGGATGAGTAACTGGTTAAGGAATGGGAACAAGAAAATAGGACTGAATGGACTTTTCTCTCAATGAAGGGAGCTAAGAAGTGGGTTCTCCCAAGGATCACAACATTGGGTCTGGTATTTCTTAAACTGTTCACGTGTTGCCTGGATTTAGGGTTGAACAGGCCTAAGATTAGATGTAGTGACTGCATGGGACTACAGCAAGTTCACTTAAAGAGAGAATGAGAGAGAGAGAGAGAGAGAGAGAGAGAGAGAGAGAGAGAGAGAGAGAGAGAGAGAGAGAGAAATTGCCTGCTCTTCACCAAAAATCATTTTATAAAACAGCTTTCTGGAAAACAGTAGGTAGCTTCCCGGTGCCTAGGGGACAAAACTCTTCTAAGGATGCAGCCAACTTGAAAGATGATTTGAAGAATGAAAGAAAGTGTGCTCACAAAACCAACCCCCCAGCCAACTCAAAAGGTAAGCTAAGCAGAACAAACTCTGCACCCATAAGAATTTCAGCCCCCCAATTTTCCCCTTCCCTTTTGATGAGGAAGACATTTTTGGTACAACACTTGCTGAAACGATTATCCCAGTAGCTTTTCCTCTTGTCGCTGGTAAATCTGCCAAACACGTGGTCCATCAGTATACAATAAGCAGCACAAAAACGGTGCACACAAATCTACCAAACCATTCCACGTATTGAATTCTATATTGGTAGCCCAATCAAAAAGAGAGCAATGCAAAAAGTCAAACAAAGAAGCCACAAACAGAAAACTCATTCAAGTTAGTACAACAGGACAATTTCAGTCTTTAAATGTCTTTAGCCAGGCTCCTGTAGATATTGATGAAAATAGGTCCAGTCAGATGATACGCACAGATGTTAATAGATGAAAGCAAGTCCAATCAGATGGAATATTGAAGATGTGACGCACAAAAATTAGACAGGGTGCCGGCGTTTGTCCCCTGTTTCGCCCATGGACAATTTTGGGCTTCTTCAGTAAATTCTTTCCCAGGATTTACTGTATATTCATACATACAAATTTGCATGTTACATCTCATCTAAACTAGAACATCTAGTCTTCTTCATCAAAATATTCTTTCTCAAAGATTTGGTACATTTGCACACTTTCAACTTCATATGCTAAATTCTTTCTTGGCTTAAGCATTTATTCATGGTGGTCCAAGCTGCTGGATTTCATTTTTCCAGACATTGAGTTGTATGCAACTAATTTTTATTCAGAGTAGACCCATTGAAGTTAATGGACCTAAGTTAGTCATGGTCATTAGTTTCAATGAGTCTATGCTGAGTATAACAGCCCATTACCAACAAGCAAGAATGAGACGCAGGACTACTTTTTCTTTTCTTTTTTTCCTTTTTACAATTGCCATACATCTCCTATAACATCTGCTCCTGTCCTTACATACCAAATGGAACTTGGGTAGAAATAAAAGAATAAGAACTATTCTTGGCAGTTTAGGAATTCATACCAAATAATTACCTTTTCCTGATGGTCACCAGAAACACCATTTTTTCTTAACTTATGTGAGAACCATTTAACACATTTTTTAATAAAACCCTTTAGTTTTCATCAACAGCTTCTCTTGTTGATTTTGTACTTTGTGCTCCATTTAATGCCAGGGATGCGGAGTTTATTAGATATATAGGGTTCATATTTAATGAGAATAGACTCTAATTTGCTCAAATTTATGATCTAACATTAAATAAATTGCAGGGGTGCCCGGCAAAAAGGAGGGAAATCTACAGAATTTGAATATACTAATGAGGAATCAAAAGTTGCTGAAGAGTGCAGCTACAGATTCAAAAGAAATCAAGCACTAAATTCAAGATACATAAGCTAAACTCTGATTTATTTCAAATGATTACAAAATAATTCTTCTGGATCTGCCTATGCTTATATTTTTATCACATTATCAGTCACAGTTCAACACTTAAAGGCGCTCAGTGCCTTGGAAACTTTGTTAAAGTAGTAAAATAGGAAATGACTTTAATAGCAAAAATGGAATATGCATTTTCTTTTTTTAAGTTAGTAAGATGGGTAGGATATGCTGTGGGAATCTGAACAGAATAATGAGCATTACAGGAGTTGCATGGGTTTCTCATGCATATAATCTGCAAACTATTACAGAATTCAGCCTAGGCGCTGTAAGATATAGTAGCCATGCACAAGAATTTCCATCCTGCGGAGATAACATATCATGCAGTTTTTTGCTTGATTGCATAGTTCCTCAGAGATTTCTTTTGCAATTTGAGGCAAACAGTTGGATTTTTGTGTGTGTGTGTGTGTGGAAGACACTGGTGGGCTGTTTATTATCTGGACTGACATCACAGAGCTCATAAATTATATATATGCAATTTGCAAATGCTTTAAGCCAAATTCAAGAGACCTCCTTGTGACTGTGCCCATAATCTGGAGAGCCACACAATTTGTTATGCGCACAAAGACAGAGTGATGTTTTGGACTTGGTTTTTCTCAGCAGCAAAGCAAATGCTTTTGGAAACTCCAAATTCTGAACAGGGTTTCCGAGAGAGAAATGAGTTGTGCTGTTAACACCCCTCCCGCACACACACACACACACACACACACACACACACACCTTAAAAACAACAACCAGCCATTATGCTTGATAACATGCCTAACATTGTTGTTGTTCAGTCGTTCAGTCGTGTCCGACTCTTCGTGACCCCATGGACCAGAGCACGCCAGGCACGCCTATCATTCACTGCCTCCCGCAGTTTGGCCAAACATAGAGGGTATGCCTAACATACCCTCCATCATTTCTCTGATGAAAATAGGGACATCACATTCCATAGTGATAATTTTATGATTTACAACCCACAAAACTTACTGGCCTGCCCCAGCCATGCTCAGCAGCTTCCAACATATATAAAAACATAATAAAACATTAACATTAATTATAAAAAACCTCTTCCTTGTACAGTACAGGTGGCCAGCTCCCAAGAGACTGTGATCAACTCAGAGTTAAAAACTGGCGGTGATCTACCCCCTTTTGGGGGATTCAGGTCAAAGTTGTAGCGCTTTTTTAGGGGGGAGGAAAGCCCCGTTTCTTTGGGGTGCAGGGCAAAAATGTTGAGCTTTTGTAGGGGAGCCAAAGTTGTTGAGCTTCTTTGAGGGGAGCCAGTGATCTGCCAGTGAACTACCACAGATGTCCAGTGATCTGCCGGTAGATCACGGTCTACCTGTTGGACGTTCCTGCTGTAACTTCACATGCTTCGGGGGTCAAATAACTCCGTACCCTCCAACATGAACCTGAATGAAGAAGCAAAGGTTATTTTGCCAAATGAGGACTTAACCATAAAATGTGAAATGGTTGTCAGGTATAATTCTGAGGCCGCCAAATCTATTATTGGGGAAATACAGTTGCAAATCTTCTGCGACCCTATGTCACAATGGCTCTGTGGGAAGGAAAAAGAGAGGGAGGAGGAGAGGCAGTCAAAGACAACATCAGGACCTGTTCCAGTTGCATTGCCCTTTCCACCAGTTGCATTGCCATTTATTTGTTTCAGTGTTTTTAAAATTATAAAACACCTTTGTTTGAGAGGCGGTGGTTGTTGTTGTTGTTCAGTCGTGTCCGACTCTTCGTGACCCCATGGACCAGAGCACGCCAGGCACCCCTATCCTCCACTGCCTCCCGCAGTTTGGCCATACTCATGCCAGTTGCTTCGAGAACACTGTCCAACCATCTCATCCTCTGTCGTCCCCTTCTCCTTGTGCCCTCCATCTTCCCCAACATCAGGGTCTTTTCCAGGGAGTCTTCCATTCTCATTTGTCCATGGAGTTTTCTTGGCAGGGATACTGGAGTGGCTTGTCAGTTCCTTCTCCAGGTGGATCACATTTAGTCTAAACTCTCCGCTATGACCTGTCCGTCTTGGATGGCCCTGCATGGCATAGCTCATAGCTTCCCTGAGTTATTCAAGCCCCTTCGCCAGGACAAGGCAGTGATCCATGAAGGAGGATCACTGAAGGAGAGGCGGTAAATAGATGCAATTAATAAACGGAGCCTGGCTTTCGGTCTTTGTATGTTCAACAGAACAGTACTTTCTTTCTTCCATTGCTCAAGCTTTGGCCTTCAGCTACTGACCTTGGTAAACCTAGGTTCCAGAGCTCAGTCTCAGGGTTTCGATTCAGTTGGGTTGCAAGGCAGATAGGCCTTTTCAAGGACAACCTGGGACTGTGTTCTCATCAAGAGGTCAGGTGCTGGAGGCTTATCCCTGAAGCATACCAGAAAAAAAGGTGCTGCATTTTTGGACATACAAGGGCAGAAGGCCAGGCTGTTTATGCTAGGCCTAACTAGCCCCCCAAGGCTCCATAATGCCTGCCGGTTATCGGGTCCAATATTCATTCCATTCTAAGGCCACACTGTACAGTCATACCTCGAGTTGCGTGCACTCCATGTTGCGTACGTTCGACTTACGGATCTCCGCAACCCGGAAGTCCTCCCAGGAGCGCGGGTGTGCGCAGGTGCGCAGAAGCATTCTGCGCATTTCATGCATGCGCATAAGCGCAAAAATGCGCAGACTTCTGGGTTTTTCGTTTTTTCTGGGGCATTCATGTTAAGCACGCCCGTGTTACGTAGCTTAATCCGGAATGGATTGCGTGTGTAACACGGGGTACCACTGTATATGTTAGCTAATTAGAATGGATTCCAGCTTCAGAAGATGGGGGTCCTGGTTCAGGTTACAGGTTCTTAATCACTTGCTACAGATCAGGCACATTTAAGCCAAAGAAACAACTGTGTTTAGAGGGTGGGAGTGCCACACAGCCATTTGTAACAACTCTTAACTCTGACACCCCTGTAAATTGGTGCTTAATTATTAAACACATTTAGATTAGCTATTGCGGGTGCATCCGTTTCTCTAATAAAAGCAGGTCTATTTATCAGCAGTGTAAATCATAGCAGAGAGTTGAGACGAATAGGCAGGCACAGAGAGTTTGAATCCCAAGATAAATCGATGCAATAGATCAAAATATGTTGTTGTTGTTGTTGTTGTTGTTGTTTTATTATTATTATTAACCAATTCAAACATCAAGGGAAAGAACTTATCTCTAAAAGGCACCCCTTGTTTCACAATAGTAGAAATGGAAAAGCACAATCATGCATTTGTTACCATACCTGCACACAAATATTATTTAAAGAGACTAAAAAGTAGAGTGTCTATTGCGTGTTAAGATCCCCAGGAGCTTTCCAATAAATAAAGACACAACTGACTCAGAGTGTTTGTTGTGGGGGAGGAAGGGAAAGGAGAACGTTAGCCGCTTTGAGACTCCTTCGGGTAGTGATAAAGCGGGATATCAAATCCAAACTCTTCTTATGGTCCAGCTCTCACTTCCATACATTACTACTGGGAAAAACATAGCTTTAACTATATGGACCTTTCTCTGCTTTTTAAGATGCTGTGTGGGTTTGTCATTGCTTCTCTCCCAAGAAGCAGCCCTGATTATAGTGGCTATTAATTTAGGATGTCCCAAAACTCCACTGCTGTGAGGCATTCAGAGGCAAGACAACTTCATTCCCGTTTTCAACAAAAAGGGATTTTTTGAAGAAATGGAAGGGATTAAAGAAGAAATGCATGGCCCTGCTTTTAAAAACAAAAACCGAACCTATCGGGATTGGGCAAAGAGATCCACACTCTGCTGCCTGAGGCAACGCAGAAGCCCCTGCTGTTTCCACCTACTGATCTCCTGCAGCTCCTGCTGAGGTGGCGGCTGCAGAACAGACAAAACAGGGCTCACCATCTCAAATCAGCAAATGCGTATGTTGTGAGAGTAAAACACGGCAGCTCAGCCGACCCTAAAGACCACCCATGCTATCGCTACTTTCCCATTACGGTGGCGGATACTGGTCAAAGTTTAACAGTAGCAAGCTCTTCAAATAACCGCTCGCAGTTTGCCACTGTTAAACTGCAAACTCCATTTCTTGCAGCAAAATGGTGGCACTGCAGGTCCATGCCAGGGATACACCACCCACAAAGCCATGTTCCAAGGAAGAACCTTTGCTCAGACTGAGATAATAGGCAAACTTGTGGCGCTGGAGAGCCAACAGCTGCTTTCCTGCTGCAGTAAATCAGTCTTGGTGCTCGTGGAGCCCAAGGATGTGACAACAGCTTCATGCCTTATGCAACATATGCTGTGCATTGCAATCAAGTCAAATTTCTGCCTTGAAGAGGAAAGATATTTAGTGTTTCATAAAGAGATTAGAAGTCTACTGAAGGATTTTCTTTGAAGTAATAAGCTGCTGAAAATTGGATTAACCTAACTACAACTCCGTAAACAAGATGGAAGGCTACATTTTCCTCAACATTCTTAATTAACAGTCATTTATTTACCTAAGAGTAGGGTAGAGGTGAGGAGGCTGGGAGGACAGAACATTTCAAGTTATTAGATCTTTTTTTTCTAGTCATTATATAAGTATTTTTCATTCCATGTCATCAGTCCCACCTGACTAACTGATTAGAAAGTCATTCATTCAAGCCATATTAGTGGACTTTAAAAGAAAGATGAAGCCTCTGTTTGATGTTAAATGGAAAATTAGATCTTCCTTTTGCATGCTCCTTGCACGGATGATAAATAATTTTTTTAAAAAAAAAGGAGAAAGAGCAAGTATTTGCACTTCGAGTGAGACCATTTGGTGCATTAGCTTTTTTTCTGTTGTAATAGGTAAATCTGAAGACATCAGATTTGTTCTTTAGATACACGAAGCTGTAACAGGGAATGCATTTTCAGCCACTGCCTTATAGATGTGTGGAAGTTTGCTAGTCTTAGAGTGGAGCTGCTGCAACCTGTCATCATCACCCCCATTCTGGATTTTCTTGCCTCTGCTCCACATCACTGGCTACCAACAGTGGGCAGAAAAAAACATACAACATTGTATCAGGACATGGGGGAGTTTTTAACTATATGTTGTAGAGGGGTAGGGATACCTGGAATGATATGCTTGGCAGAAAAGCTGCATATCTCAAAATCTGATGGTAACCGCTTGTCCAGGCACGGCCAAACTTGGCCCTCCAGCTGTTTTGGGACTACAATGCCCATCATCCCTGACCACTGGTTCTGTTAGCTAGGGGTGATGGGAGTTGTAGTCCCAAAACAGCTGGAGGGCCAAGTTTGGCCGTGCCTGGACTAGTCTTTCTCTTTCCACAAGCAATGTGGAAGTGAAACAAATGTCACGATTTATTAGCAGTTGTGCACAACATGCCACACTTGAGATGTCCCCCTACCAAACAGGTGATAGACGTTGTCAGCTTTGAAAGCATCAGTCACTTGCAACGACCAAGGGTAAAGGGATGGACTGAATTCTGTCCCACTATTCACTTGAAAAGGTGATGGGCGCCGTCTGCACTGCTGCTTATTGTTTGCTTGTTAATTCTACATCCAGTAAGGAGAGCTATGCCCAATTCAAAATAACGGTTTTGCCCTGTAAAGCCCTAAATGTTTGGGGACAAGAAACATTTGTGCTTACCTGAATGTGCTTGTGCCTTGAGATAAGTATTGGATGATCTCAGTAGTGGCCTATACTACATATGGAATTCCTTCTCAAGGGATCTATAGTGTAAGGACGTTCAGTGGTTGCTCATGAGTAAAACGCCAAACGTAGAACTTCTAAACTAAGTTCTTTATTCTGCAAGTTATGTACAGTGGAGCAAAAGTTCAAACGTCCATCTCATCCCTCTGCAGAGTCCAGGAATGAACCCTTCCGGTTCTTTGTCCAGCAAAAGAGGCACGGGATTCTGAACCCCCGCCTCCCCCTTCCACGTCCTTCCTGCCTGCGACCTCGGAGCGTGGGAAGCTGACCCCGTTCCCCGCTATCCCCTCGGCGTTCAGGCTCTGCAATCCTTTCAGAGCCCCTGCACCGCCTTCCTGTCTCTAACTCCCCCTCCCTACTGAAGGAATGGTCGCTTCCGGTGGAGGAGGGGGAGGACAAACTGGTAAATAGCGGAGGGGGTTCTCTATATTGCAAACGCTCCCGCGACTGTACCACCCGCGGGGAGGGGGGTTTCCTGACATATAGTTAGCAGTCTTAGTCTTCAAAGAGGCTTTAAAAAACTACCTGTTTCAGGTGGATTTTATATTATTTATTTTGATTGAGCCTCTTGTTGTTCTACAACAGGTTTTGGAAATAGATTTGTACAGTATTGGTGGAATTATATTTTAATGTCATATATTGTTTTTCTGGTGCCCCCCCCCCTAAAATTTCAAAGTTTTAAAAATAATTTTATATTACTGCAATTTTGTGTTTATATTATTCACTGCATCAGGTGGACTTTTAGACTGTTCTGGCTGCTTGATAGAGGGATTTCTTCCATACCCTCATTCTGCAGAGCCCGTTTTTGCTCATGAATCACATTTGCTGGGCCATGAATGTGGTCTTTCGTCCTCAGCGAGAGTTGCCATCCCATTTTGCCTAACTCAAATTTATTTCGAATTTCAAATTAAAGGATTAAAGGATCCACACTCAGGTGAACCATCTGAAGGATTTGTAGGGAAGCCAACAAAGTTATGACTTGACTAGTACAGATTTCATAGAAAGCTGTGGGGGAGGTGGAGATCGCTAGTCTACTAAAGGGGAAATTGCAAGGTTCATAATTGAAATAGGATCCAACCTTAAGGAATCTGAGAGAAGCCGCAAGAGATTTGCATAACTGTAGCCTTCACACATTACAAAACACATCACTTTTCATATCTATTTAGGGTGAGAGTAAAATGTGAACTTCTGCTTAGATCTGTGCTTCTGAGCACAGTGGTTTTTATGATGTTGTTGTTTAAACATACTTTGCCAGAAGTCTGCTGTGACAGATCCAAGAAAGTAGCCTATGTGTTTTCCTTGAACCTGACTGATGCAATTAAGAATCCATAAAGCCCTCGCCAAGTGCTTATTGCATTTGTAGATGGGTGTGTGTAGGAGACTATTCATTTCAGCACTACCTGCTACCCAAAGGACAGTTGGAAATATTTGATTATACTTTTCTCGCATAATTCTCTCATCAATAAAAAGAGAAGAGGTGTGCAATTTATCTTCCATTTAAAAAGGGGGAATCAATTACTAAGCAAAGCTAAACTTTATGGCATGGTAAAGCAAACAGTAAGCATTGCATCTTTGATTCCAATATCAATATTCATTAAAGTTTTATACAGGCTACCTACAAACTAATCATGCAAGAAGATGAGGTGCTTTTTTCTCTCCCCCCCCCTTTCTCTTTTCTGCCTCCTGTTGAGCCTCACAAAATATATTTCAGTGTTCCTTCAGTCAAGACAATGGAGCAGTTCAAAATGAGAAAGATAGCAAGCAGAATGGATAGGATGATTAAGAGATGGCCTGGTTTAAATGACCGCTAAATTAGAATATAGCACCCAGGCATTTTTTCCCCTAGCTTTACACACACACACACACACACACACACACACACACACACACACCTTCCACATCCCGGATCGTTTGATTACATCGTCCTTGTCACAAAAAGGTCATTTTAATTCGATCACACCAAATATTCTAGGCAAAGAGTGCCGCACATGTGCAGATGCTGGGCTCATTTGTCACATTATTGCTTGCTGTCACTTTTGAAGGTAGGTGTCTGTTTGAAGAATGCACAGCATCTACAGGGGTCAAGGCATTTGCATAAAGTACCAAAAGAAACTCTTTTCGGGAAGAACAGAGGATTTTGTTCTGGTCCCTGTTTACAAAAAAGTCTTGAGGGAGCAGCTGTCAGGAACTACACTATTATGTTTTCAGTTAAAGCGCTCGTTTTTACTTAATAATGGATCGAGTAATTATATTTAAAGCTTGCATTTGCATGACTTCATATCAATTCCCACCCACCCTGATTTGCCAACAGCTGAAATTCCAGCTTTCTGGTCGTAATAGCGCTGTTTACAGCAATTTCATCCTTTAAAAGTTGAAAGAAGATGAAGCGATATGTCAGTGATCTCTCTTGGGGGATTGTCACATTCTGTGTTCTTGGGGAGCATCCCACCCTATTCTCTAGTCAGTGGGGTCTGAGGTGAGCTCTGTCTCACAAACAGATGCCCTCATGAGTCTCCAGCTTCATTATCGGCTGCCACTGTCAAGTAATAAGGTTTTCATAAGTATGAAGCATACACCTGTATGTGCTCAGGTACATATGGGACCTGCTTGAGGCATTCAATCATCCGGTTAACAGCAGACTGTCTCGCCAGAGTGGTACATGCTCTAGTTATCTCCTGCTTGGACTACTGCAATGCGCTCTATGTGGGGCTACCTTTGAAGGTGACCTGGAAACTGCAATTAATCCAGAACGCGGCAGCTAGACTGATGACTGGGAGGGGCCGCCGGGACCACATAACACCGGTCCTGAGAGATCTACATTGGCTCCCAGTACGTTTCCGAGCACAATTCAAAGTGTTGGTGCTGACCTTTAAAGCCCTAAACGGCCTCGGTCCTGTATACCTGAAGGAGCGTCTCCATCCCCATCATTCAGCCCAGACACTGAGATCCAGCGCCGAGGGCCTTCTGTCGGTTCCCTCACTGCGAGAAGCAAAACTACAGGGAACCAGGCAGAGGGCCTTCTCGGTAGTGGCGCCCGCCCTGTGGAACGCCCTCCCATCAGAAGTCAAGGGAATAAACAACTACCTGACATTCAGAAAATTCCTGAAGGCAGCCCTGTTTAGGGAAGTTTTTAAACTGTGATATTTTAAATGTATTTTAATGTTTGGTGGAAGCCGCCCAGAGTGACTGGGGAGACCCAGCCAGATGGGTGGGGTACAAATAATAAATTATTATTATTATTATTATTATTATTATTATTATTATTATTATTATTATTATTTGTTTTCCCTTAAAATTCCTTCCATTTTTCACCAGAGAAGAAAAACACTGAAAATATTGCCCTGGATTTTTACTTTAGGCAAAGATGTATGGCACCTGGGATGTGTGGGTTTGGCAGTCTTTTAATTTATTTATTATTGCTTTCAATGAACTCCATTAAATGTTTTGCCAAAGCAATGTCCTTTAAATGTGCTTCACAATTTTCCCTTAAGGCAGTTCCCCTTTTACGTCTTGCCTGTAAACACCCCCCCCCCACACACACACACCATTTCGCTCCCAAGCCAATGTTTTATTTTCTGAAGAGCAGCGCAAAAACAGCACATCCCCCTCTGCTATGGACAACATTGGAAAAAAAGCTTTGCCCTTCCACTCAGACACCAATTCCTGCCTTTATCTATCCCCCTTAAATCTTGCTGCCTGCTTCAGCTTTTTACACAAGATAATCTTTAGACATTATAAGGATATCCCTGTTTACAAGGGAACTGTGGGAAAACACTTCATGATAACCTGGTTCCAAAGGATCATGGGTTAGATAAAATGAATCCTGCTGCCACCTTGCACAGAGTCGTTGGGGCAGCAGATGGCCGTTGCAGGAAAGGATAGGGCAACACCTGGCCAGATCATGCACCCCACACTTGGGCTATTTAAACCCACTCCATCCCTTTTTTATTCTGGCATGGAGTGCTTGTTACGCTCAATAGAGGCAATGTTGGTTTCAATGGCAGAAGGGTGTTGAAAACATTTATTTTATTTTATTTTTTACCCATCAATAGATTGGCCTTGCTGTCCTGTGTTTCACCTTTTCTGTACTCATCTGTGAACAGGTGGCAGCTGCAAAGCAGGTTAATTCGCTCACTTTGGCAAGCAGGTGTGGGAATTTATCAGGCACTTCTGAGGGTCTAATGTGAGACCTGCCTTCAGGACTGCGGAAGGCGCTGGTGTGGTAAGGAACCTCTTGAGGCCAACTTGCAACAGGAAGGGCTTCACCTCGCCTGAAAGGGTGAGGCTCGGGGGAAGGGGTAGAGCCAGTGTGGTGTAGTGGTTAAGAGCGGTAGCCTTGTAATCTGGGGAACTGGGTTCGTGTCTCCGCTCCTCCACATGCAGCTGCTGGGTGACCTTGGGCTAGTCACACTTCTTTGAAGTCTCTCAGCCCCACTCACCTCACAGAGTGTTTGTTGTGGGGGAGGAAGGGAAAGGAGAATGTTAGCCGCTTTGAGACTCCTTCGGGTAGTGATAAAGCGGGATATGAAATCCAAACTCTTCTTCTTCTTCTTCCCCTTCTCCCATAGCAGGGTTGGCCTCCTACAGCATTTTCACAACTGTTCTCTGAAAGCAGGGGTTGACAACCTAAGGCCCATGGGCCACAACCGGCCCATGGGGGTCATTTAACCAGCCCTTTGCGCATTTGGGGGCCCCCACCACCCGCTCTTTCGGCTCCCATGCGCCGCGCTAAACCGACACGGAGCACAGCGAGGACTGTCTTCCGCGATGCTGGCCAGCTTCCCATTGGCTGCAGGAAGCTCCTGTAGCCAATGCGAAGCTGTGCATGCCTCCTCTGCGCTGGAAGGAGCACCGGAAATAGTGTTTGTGCGTGCGTGCGCAACACACACTCCGGCGTCTGTGGGACCATGAACCGGCCCAAGCCACAAAAACTTTGCCGACCCCTGTCTGAAAGTAAGCAATGTGGCCACAGTTCACTCAACCTTTGGTTCTCATCTCCTTATTTCCCTGTTCTGGTTGCATTTGCCCTGCAGCTTAACCCACAGTCCCATTAAGCCAGAGTTCATAAATTTAATCCTATTTATGCACAATAAAGATAATGGATCTTAATCGGCTTACAAAAACCTCTTCAATTTAAATGGGTTGTTGATCAGGCAGTCTGACACTTTGAACGATCAATGAAGGCATTAAGAAGAGAGGTGCTGGTTTTGATCCAATATATTAAATGATTGTGCATAACACCTTAGGTGATTATAAAAACCTTACTCTTAAGGCAACTGGAATTCATGGGGAAAGGATATGGAAAGCAATGGTGATTTCACCATATATTACGAGCAGTCCTTCTGCTGTTACTTCACAAAAGAAGACCTTATATAAAATGGAATTAACTCCTTGTCACCAAGGTTCCTCTGCAAAACAAGCTCAAACCAGCTCAAAGGTTTGTGTGACTGGTTAGACGTCCCACAGATTCCAACCAGAGCCGCAAAAGTTCGTGTACAGACCAAAAGAATGCACAGAGGCATGAACATATGGAGGAATGCGCTAATCAGGGATATATTTTCCTTTGATTATCTAAGGTCACAAAAACAAAAGGTCATTAGCATTCCATAGCCTATCAATGACAAGTTGATCATCCCCACTAGAATTCTAAGAAACAAAGAAAAAGAAGTACAGTACTCCCATAGTTTTGTAGCTGTCAATTTCTGAGTACTTAGAGCAAAGGACGAAGATTGTCATGGCTACATCCCATAACTGCTATAGATATTGCAAATCCTCACCAGTATTCATTTTAAAGGTCAAGGGAGGGCACCATTGTCACTATCTGAGAGAGTCTTTGCAAGCAACCTTTGTGGAAACCTAGGGTAGGCACAATGTGCTATAGGTTTTTTTGTTTTTTGTTTTTAAAATACACTTAGGCTGTATCTTATTTTATTCAGGGACCTTGAGTTGCCATTATCAGACATACACAAAGAATGCAGTCGCAGAACAGTTAGGCAGTTTGCCTTGGAGGATAAGTGCGGTAAGACTGAAAAACTATCTTTACCAAGAAGTTTATTTTTTTATGAAGAAAAACACACAATCCAACTAAATCATACTCAAAGTAGACCCTCTAAAATCAATGGACTTGAATCCACTGGTTTTAGAGGGTGTCACTCTGAGCGTTACTAACATTGGCTACGATCACTCATAACGATCAAACATGAATTAGAAAAAGGAGAAAATCTTTCCATTATTCACAGCGCCATAATGGAAAATGCAGTTAAGTCATGCTTCCTTTCTTTATAGTTCGAGAATAATTTGCGTGGCCAGGCGGAGTCCCCCGAACCCCGGGCAGCCCCTGAGGGAAAGAACGACACGTGACAACGTTCTATGGGATTAAATTGGCCACAACTTTATTAATATTCAGATGTAGGGAGACCTTGGCTCAGGCATTGGCCGTTTATCCTTCCCAGCCCCCCAGCCAGGGTTCTGGGTAACTTCAGGGTTATCCAGCATGAGTGGGGAGTGGGCTAGCTCTGGAGAACATATGTTCAAGCAGATAGCCCGCCCCCTATGTTCGCTGCTGCTGGAAGGGGAGGGCAGTGACGACCCTGGGCATATGGTCAATGCCTCCCCCTGAGACCCCTTTAACGGGAACCCTGTTATTGATGCTGCAATGGGGGCAAGGGCCACCGCCCCACGCCCCCCATTTTGTAAATGACTAAAAGATTCCGCCCAAGGCCTGCAACCGCCAAACTTGTGACAAATTGCTACGGGAAAGGCGAAACCTGCCAATGCAGGGAAAGTCCTTTCCGGCCCTTCAACAGCGAACTTGTCATAGCAGCGCCTGCGTGCCTGTGTGGCTGTGGAAAAAAGGTGGTTAACCTGCAAAGTAGATGTCAATTGAGGGAGTGGAGGGTGGGGAAGCTCTGAATCCAACAGCCGCTTCCCAGGTATGACTCAAGTTCTATTGTGTGTACTGTATAATCCCTCTTTCTACCTGCCCAATCCCCCTGGCAACACCTCCCCAGCCGGGATTGGGCGGATGCTGGAGTAGGTGGAGTCCACCAGGTATCCAACCTGGGAAGGCAGTGCCAGGCCCAACTGCCAGGAGGTGCTCCGTGATCCAAGGGGGCTACTCGCGACCACGTAAAACGCGCATCCCATTTGATGTGGGGAACGCTCATTGTGAAGGAGGGAATGAAGTTCCCAGAACCAGAACAACTCGCACATCTTCTTGCAGGGAATGTGCCTGTTAGAAGGAAGCTACTTTAGTCTTTGAAAGAAGTTTTCTTACTCTTTTCGCTTCTGTCTTTTCCCAAAAGAGGCGTAGCAAGCCCAGGTGGTACCCGGTGCGGAACTGTTTTTGTCAAACACCCCATGCCACTGGCAAACCCCGCGAGCAAGCCGCGAAGCGAGGCAACCTCACTCCGCAGCTTGCTCGCAAACCTGCTCACCACTTTTTCTCTCCCCCCCCCAAGCCACCACCAGCGTGCTCCGCTTTTGGGAGCGGAGCGCACTGGCAGTGGTTTCAGTGGCGGCAGGGGGTGCAAGAGATGCCCAGAGTGTCACCCCCTCCAGGGTGGCACCGGGGGCAGCAAGCACCCATCACCCCCACCTTGCTACGCCGCTGTACTTTAGGTGTGATAATGGTGTTCGATATACAGAAGTGGTGCATTATTTAAAGCCCAACTATTCTAGATAGCAAGCCCAGAAACCCAATTCATTGCCAAGAAACATTAAGATGTTTAAGTTGCATTATGCAAATTATGGCACAATGATTAAAACCTAGTGCTTCCGGTTGTAGACATGTTTAACGCATTTAGGTCTGAAATTGAGTTAATAGAATTTCAAAGTGAAAATGAGGTGGTTGATCTTCATGTTGTTGGTTTTGCTAAAGAAACTCTGTGTGTGTGAGAGAGAGAGAGCATGTGTGTATGAGCATGTGTGTATTTAGACTCTACCATTTCAAAGATCCAGATGTATGATTACAGGCTAGAAGAAGAAGAAGAAGAAGAAGAAGAAGAAGAAGAAGAAGAAGAAGAGGAGGAGGAGGAGTTTGGATTTGATATCCCGCTTTATCACTACCCGAAGGAGTCTCAAAGCGGCTAACATTCTCCTTTCCCTTCCTCCCCCACAACAAACACTCTGTGAGGTGTGTGGGCCTGAGAGACTTCAGAGAAGTGTGACTAGCCCAAGGTCACCCAGCAGCTGCATGTGGAGGAGCGGAGACGCGAACCCGGTTCCCCAGATTACGAGTCTACCGCGCTTAACCACTACACCATGCTGAATGCTCCCCCCTGTGAAAAACTCCATTGCATGGGAATTTTGTATCAGGTCTAGGGCTGCCTGAGTTGTAAGATTTCTGTGATTAGGCAAAACCTACCGTAATAGTACTTTAATATCTGGATATCCTATTACAACAATAGAGGAACCTGCTGGATCACGTGATATATTTATCAGACTTTGCTTGTACAGCATCCTCTATCCCACACTGGCCAAGCAGCTGCCTATGGGAAGGTCACAAGCAGGTACAGAGTACAGTAGCCTTCTTGCACAGTTGTTCCTCCGTGACTGGTATTCAGAGGCATGCACCCTCTGATTCTGGAAGTAGTGCATAGCTATCATGACTAGTAGGCACTGGCAGTCTGTCTTCACGGCTTCCACCTGCTGCAGAAAGCAGTGCAGTACCAGAACCCCTATACCATAGGAGTTTTCAGTGCATGTAGCTTGGCTCTTAGATATAGGGATAATCAATCCAAACATCAGTGATGGGTATAGGGACCTGTAGGTATGGGCAGGGAGTTCAATTCAGTTCACATTTAAAGCTAAATTTATTATATTTGCACTTTGCAGAACAGTGAGAGATTTCACTTTCTTGGTGAAGGCAGTGAGAGATTTCACTTTCTTGGGTTCCATGATCACTGCAGATGGTGACAGCAGTCACGAAATTAAAAGACGCCTGCTTCTTGGGAGGAAAGCAATGACAAACCTAGACAGCATCTTAAAAAGCAAAGACATCACCTTGCCAACAAAGGTCCATATAGTTAAAGCTATGGTTTTCCCAGTAGTGATGTACGGAAGTGAGAGCTGGACCATAAAGAAGAATTGATGCTTTTGAATTATGGTGCTGGAGGAGACTCTTGAGAGTCCCATGGACTGCAAGAAGATCAAACCTATCCATTCTCAAGGAAATCGGCCCTGAGTGCTCACTAGAAGGACAGATCCTGAAGTTGAGGCTCCAGTACTTTGGCCACCTCATGAGAAGAGAAGACTCCCTAGAAAAGACCCTGATGTTGGGAAAGATGGAGGGCACAAGGAGAAGGGGATGACAGAGGATGAGATGGTTGGACAGTGTTCTCGAAGCGACTGGCATGAGTTTGGCCAAACTGTGAGAGGCAGTGAAGGATAGGCGTGCCTGGCGTGCTCTGGTCCATGGGGTCACGAAGAGTCGGACATGACTGAACGACTGAACAACAACAAAGAACAATATGGGAACCAAGCCATAGTCGTCTTTCAAAATTCACATGTATCCAGCTTTTTCAGTGCGGTTCTCCAACTGACCATTATTTACAAAAATGCATATATTAGGTAAAAGTGTGCATAGAAATGAATATATTAGGGGAAATAGCATACAAACATACATTATATTAGGGGAAATAGCTTGTAAAAAATGTGCACATTAGTAATTGCTTACAAAAATATGTTTATTAGGAAGAAGTCACACTAAAATGGTGAATAATTTTCATAAGGATTTTCCAAAACGAGATTTACAACTTTTGTGTGGAATGGAATTTAAAACTGTCTCAGAGTGTCAGCCTGTTTTGAGGCCTTGTTGTGACAGAGAGACTGCAGGGGTTAAAAGTCTTTGGGCAAACATCTTTTCATACGGCCAAAAAAATTATTACCTCTTCAACTATATTTCCTTCAGGCTAATATCTTACACTCACTTATCTTTGCATTTTCATGTCGGGGCTCTATCCCACACAGTAATTTTTTTTGTCACATTAAAATGATACATATTTTTATACATAAAAACTTCCCTGATTAAAAATTAAGTCCCTTTCAATTACAGTCATAGATTGTAGCCGTAAAATGTAACATGAAGGAGAAATGCAATTAAAATGGTAGTGAACGTTTATGTAAATCAAAATTTAGCAGTGGGGCAAATATAATTGTGTGTGTGTGTGCGAGAGAGAGAGAGAGAGAGAGAGAGAGAGAGAGAGAGAGAGAAACTATGCCTAAATCAGATCTCCCCACTCCCAAGTTCTCTCAAAAGAAACCTATTTAGAGAGAATTCATATAGGAAAGCTATTTCCTTCTGCATTCTTCTTTCTCTCAAGCCATACCTACTGGGATCATTTTTAAAATACTATGGCCAGCCTGAGCTCCCAGTCCATTAATCTTCTTTTGGACCACTTGTGTCTTTGAGAATTAGAGTCTGATGGCCTTTGCTCTGAGAGAACCTTACAGGGAAAGTCACCCAACCATCAAATCAATTATCCCTAGTGCTGTAGACATATCATCTATATTTAAACTCTCTCGAGGAATTAACTAGACCACTATACTTGATATGCTTCTGGCCTCCTTTTGTAATACTTTGGCACTGCCGTTTCCCCTACCCCAAGCACAAAGTCAGAGATACCACAGAAAATCCCCGAATGGGGACCAATTCCCCAATACTGAGTGTTGCAATAACCCACGTGTTCCTTATACAGGTGAAAATCGAAAAATTAGAATATCGTGGAAAAGTCCATTTATGTAAGCAATTGTTTTCATTAGCTACTGGAGTTTAATATATGAGATAGACTCATGACATGCAAAGCGAGATATGTCAAGCCTTTGTTTGTTATAATTGTGATGATTATGGCGTGCAGCTGACGAAAACCCCAAAGTTGAAATTGTTAATTCGGGGTTATCATCAGCTGTATGCCATAATCATCACAATTATAACAAATAAAGGCTTGACATATCTCACTTTGCATGTCATGAGTCTACCTCATATATTAGTTTCAACTTTTAAGTTGAATTACTGAAAGAAATGAACCTTTCCACGATATTCTAATTTTTCGAGTTTCACCTGTATAGCAGGGGTCAGCAACCTAACCCCCATGGGCCGGAAGCAGCCCACAGAGGTCGTTTGACCAGCCCACGAGCTGGTCCCGAACCGAGCCGTCCGCTCTCGCGCTGTGCTAAACTGGCGCAGCATGGCGTGGAGACTCGATTCCGCGGCGCCAGAAATCGCAACTGTGCAGACGCCGAAAATCACACACGCGCTCTGTCCTTGCTGAAAAGGACCCTGCAATGCATTGAAACCATGCTTCTTTGGGTCTTTGATATAATGGACATTTTGCTAGTAAAAAAACTAAACTTCGATATATGTGTTTTATCAATATGCTCCATGTATACAAATTTTGTAGCCTAATAACAACATTAAGGAAATTCAGTTTGGATTCATCTGCTTTATAATTTTAGGCGGTACATCTTGTCATTTCTCATTGGGTGCGTGCAGCCTTAAATGTTACACTGTTAGCAGTCAACAAAAAACAATATTAAATTATAATATAATTATACTTTGCACAAAGTTAACATTATGCTTCCAACAATGGCTGTTTGCTATTTTCTCACAGATCATTAAAAATGCAAAACTTGGGTCAATTGTGTGAATAACTGACACTTTTGTTCAAAAATAAAATTTAGCAAGCATAATAAAGAAGCAAAATTATAATTGAATAAAAGGCTCCCAAATTAACTTGCAAAGTCTGCCACTTGGCTCCTGTTTACACATGATAAAAATAATCTATGCAAATGAGATGTAGCTGAAACTAAATGGAATTTAGCAGAGTAAATGGTGCCAACTAAATTTTATTGTACAAATAAATTTATACAATATTTAATTTTATTGTATAAATAATTTTTCATGCAGATGGCGCAAGGGCATTGAAGAAAGTTACTTTGGAAGGGGCTCGTTTGTTTGTTTGTCCTAAATAAGACGCTGTAACATTGAGAGAACATTTGAGAGATGATCTGCTTCAAATATCTGTTTGGAGTTTCAGCTTGTTTTTAAGCTTTGCCTTCTCTCTTTTTGGAAGAGAAGAAATAATTTGCTCACTGTTTTAATTTAAGCTGATTAGATTTTGTTCCCACCTGCTGTTTATGTGTGAGAATGGGGGATAAGAAAGCCAGAGAAACTTGACTAAATTGTACCTTGTGAGAAAACTGGATTTTTGAAAAAGTTGGAGAAAAGGGGGAAAGGAAATGTTAGAGTTTGTGGATATTGTTGTTGTTCAGTCGTTCAGTCGTGTCCGACTCTTCGTGACCCCATGGACCAGAGCACGCCAGGCACACCTATCCTTCACTGCCTCCCGCAGTTTGGCCAAACTCATGTTAGTAGCTTCGAGAACACTGTCCAACCATCTCATCCTCTGTCGTCCCCTTCTCCTTGTGCCCTCCATCTTTCCCAATATCAGGGTCTTTTCCAGGGAGTCTTCTCTTCTCATGAGGTGGCCAAAGTACTGGAGCCTCAACTTCAGGATCTGTCCTTCTAGTGAGCACTCAGGGCCGATTTCCTTGAGAATGGATAGGTTTGATCTTCTTGCAGTCCATGGGACTCTCAAGAGTCTCCTCCAGCACCATAATTCAAAAGCATCAATTCTTCGGCGATCAGCCTTCTTGATGGTCCAGCTCTCACTTCCGTACATTACTACTGGGAAAACCATAGCTTTAACTGTACGGACCTTTGTCGGCAAGGTGATGTCTTTGCTTTTTAAGATGCTGTCTAGGTATGTCATCACTTTTCTCCCAAGAAGCAGGCGTCTTCTAATTTCATGACTGCAGTCACCATCTGCAGTGATCATGGTACCCAAGAAAGTGAAATCTCTCACTGCCTCCATTTCTTCTTATATGTGGATATAAGATAATTATTATTAGTAGTTTGCCCTCCATTATTTCCTCAATCCTTCCATTATTTAGAGACCTTGAGCTAATTGATAGTTTTGTGGATCCCAAGGGATAGGGTGGAGGACTGTCAGGAAATGGCTAACATGCAAAGAAATAAAAAAATAGTATGGGTACAAACCCATAGTAACCACTGGTTGACCCGCTAAAATACTTATAATAAATAAATAAATAAATAAATAAATAAATAATATTTCAACATTAGAATGTTTCTCAGTGAGTAACATCCAATGTTAACTATGTACCAGGATTTTGGTTTCCCCTCTGCAGATCACCTCCCCTAAATCTGCTCCAGAAGCCAAGCACTAAGATCTAATGTATGTTCAATCATCTCCATATGTAAACAGGGCTGTGTTAAGCATATGCAGTTCCAGGGTGCAAGGCTCCCCCCCCCCAGGTTGCCCAGTCCCAGGTGTGCAGAAGCAGAGCCGGTCGGCCGCCTCAACATCTCGCTGGCTCGGTCGCCCCCGAACTTGCAGCGCAGAGCCGCCCGCAGCAGAAGAGCCCACCATGGTGCTCTGATGGATGGGCGGGATCTTCCCCAGACTCAATTCTCGGGCCCCGGACTCTTGGCCTGGTGCTGCTGAGAGCCCGGCGCCCGGGTGCCCTGCACCCCAAGCACCTATGGGTAAGACGGCCCTGTATGTAAATTAATCATAAAGAAAGTAGGACCCCACTTACTGGTCTGTTCCCCAAGTTCGGTGTGTACCCCCTTGTTGCATTCAGAGGTGCTGGAAGATGCTTCTTTGTGTGTCCAGCTGCAAACTCTTTTCACACCTTCTGCGAAAGAGTACTTGGCAACTTTCCACTCAGCACTAAATAAAACTGGCCAGCATTACAGGGCAGTTGAAAGAATTAGTGAGATTGCATATCCCAAGAGCTTTAAACACTTGAACGCTATACAAATACTAATTTAGATTGCATTTGAAACCCCCTTTGCACTGGGCTGGTGGTGGGTCCACCCAGCCCTATTAACTTCCGCCCAAAGGGTTATAGCAGTGTCACAATGCCTATTCCACCTCTCAGAGTGGGAGTAACCCCCAGAAAACTCCCAGAATAAGGTGATCTGGGGCAGGGTGGTTGAACCAGCCCAGAATCCACTAAATCAGTGTTTCCCAAACTTGGGTCTCTAGCATATCTGTCAACCTTTTCCTTATTACAGCATTGGGAAACAGCAGGGAGGGTTGACAGCTATGTATATAGCAGTGGGGAACAGCAGGGAGGGTTGACAGCTATGGTCTCTAGCTATTGTTGGACTACAACTCCCATGATCCATTGTGAGCTGTTTTTGCCCCTTTTCATGCCACTTCCAGGTTTGTGGTATTGCACGCTGCGACGAACCTCCCTGCCAACTACCTCTCTGTTACTAAGTGTATTATTTCTGAGGTGTTCCGGGTCACTTTTTCTATCCACCCCACCTCGATCCTTGAGGTCCGTCTGTGTGGATAATCCCCTTTTATTATAACTAGGGATAACTCAGTAACGGGGTTCTATTGTCCTGCTGTCGTGGCCTGTTATATACATATTTTGCTCTGGGCTCCTGGGTTGAGAATATCTCTCAGCTCTATCAGTTCTGGGGCTCTCTCTCATTAGATTCCCCCCACTGTGTCAGTTAGCTAAACCCTTTTAGTAACTGTGTAGCCTTACCGAGGTTTCTGCCCTTTTGCCCCTCCTGAGTGAAATTCCAAGACACAAACTATCACCCTGCAGGTCCGTTTTGCCTTTTCCCTGAGTTCACCTCCTCATGAGCATCCATATATCGCTGGACCAAATAAATGCCTCTTTACTCTTGGCTCACCAAAAACAGGTCTTTATTTATTTCAGAACATCATGTTTCACGTATTTCAATAGTTCATCAGCTTAGTTACATCTAAAATCTAAACTCTTTCAGTATAACTGACTAATCTTCATCCTATCCTAGCCTAACCACCACTATCCTGGCCCCACACCCCTCTTCTTCCCTGTCTCCACACAAACCCTCCCTATTCTCCCCTGCCAAAACGGCCGTTCCCTCCTTTTAAACTGGGGATCGCCCCACCCCCCAAAGGATGAACTGTCTGTCAAAAATGAAGGTGGCTTAACTCTTTCTGCGCTGGGATGCCTTGAATTTGCATAACGGGGGAGTTCCCTGTATGCCATTTTATAGTCACACAAAATGTAACTTTATCAATTTTTCTGTTTATGGCACATCTCTTCACCCAGGCTTTTTGGGTCCTTGAGTTAGAATGCCGAAACTGTCTTCTGAAAGGTATTAACTTTTTGCTGCTTTGACGTTATGAATAATTTTTGTGTTTTTAACGGATTACCATATTTTTACATGATTGTGATTGCATCACCTGTGCTCTTCCTGTAAACCGCTGTGTTATCCAGCATGGAGAGCAGTATAATCATTACATAAATAAATAACCATCTTGGGTTGTTATGTTTAAAGTATTAAGAAAGGAGTATTTATACAGATGAAGGCAGTAGCAATGGCTACAGAGTTGAACTCTGAACTTTCTGTAAATCATCACAAGGCAGTGGAAGCCTCAGAACAAATGAGCTCAGCTTCTAACACAATTATGCAATTAGAGTCAAATTCTGCTCCCACTGAATTCTAGAGGTCTTGTGCAAGGGATGTAGGAGTAAACCCACTCCATCTTTAAAAAGCAATTATTCACACGGCTTTGCTGGAATCCAGACCTGGTGTCTCTCTCTTTCTTTCTCTCTCTCTCTTTCGAGATCTATGGAATTATGTTCAGCTAGGCATTGTGTGGGTATTAAAATCAACAGATAGAGAAAAACAATAAACAATCCCCTGAACAATAAGAGCCACAAAGTACTTAAATTCTGTTAATGCGCTCAGGACCAAATCCCTGTGTTTTGCAAGGCTGAATTAGTCCAATTAGATTTCTTACAGGAAAGTCAGCGAGACACCAGATTAGGAGACAAAGATCTGAAGTTGCTTCAGATCTTTAGGTCCCTGATTCTGGAAATCTTTGTGTATTGTATTTCACAAATCCGTATCATGTTTGTTTGTGCGACTTTTCTTGTTGGACTGAGCTAGAATTGCCAGATGGCTTGTATCCTGATATTCTATCAGCATACTTAATATAATTTGTAAACTGAGAAATCCTTGAGCACAAGCCTGTTTGGAAACCAAGCTTTCTGCTTTGGGAGCATAGCCTCCCGCTTCTAAAATTGGCTGCCTTTAACAACTTAGAAATATTATTCTCACAGTGCATTAAATGAGTTCCAGGCTCGGACAGACGCAGGGTTCTCAAGCACATCTTGGTAGGGCTGCCATACATCTGGGCATTACTGGGATTTCTAAGGTAAGTCCATCGAAAAATCGTGGGTTTTTTGGCGTTTTAGTAAAAATAAAAGGCTCAGTAACATTGGGGTATGTCTAAGAAGAGCTCAACAACTTTTGGGGTGTCCTGGTTTTTACTTCTTGAAATATGGCAACCCTACATCTTGGGACTCAACATCTGCAAACTTCCAAAGGTTTATACACATTATGAGATTTGTATACCAATAATCAACCTATACCTATTAACCAAATAAAACTAACTTTGTCAAATCTCAACACAAACTGGAATAATTTCAATTAGATTCGTTGTTTTATTACCAAAGAACATGTAAAAACACAAGCTCTGAGACAATTTGAAAATTTATTAAGCATAATGGGTAGAGGAGGAAAAGGATTAGCTTCCAAATTGCACTCCATATTACTTAATATAACATATTGATCCATGGAACCCCTTAGTAATTAAGTTTACTTTTTTAACTACAAAATTGGGGTCTTTTAGATGCAAAATACACAGAAGCCTCCTTAGACAACCCCAGGTCAAGGGGGTATCAGAGTGACTTTGCCTTTTAGTAAACAATATTCTGTGCCCTTGTGCTCAGGCTGCGGTGGAGCCAAAGAAGTTTGGGGGATTGCAAGAGAAAATAAGTGAGTGTTAAACACTGGAACAATACATTTATTACAATAAAACAAATGCCTTAGTTCATGTATGAAATAATTGGAAAAAAAGATATAGGGAACTAGATATAGGCCCACAGATTCCTCCCAAGGATTGAAATAAAATGTTGGAATAACTACCCTTAAAATCTGTTTCCAGTTTTATTAGGGAAAACTTTTTAAAATTATTACACAGATGGTATCACACTCAGCTGCAAGTGTCAAAATGTTTTCTTCTATGTCACCCAATTGCTGGAAGGGTTCTACTAAACTTGGTACATAACATTTATGGTGGGAACGTCATTCGGTGCAAGATTTTTGGGATTTAATTTTGACAGAAATGATAAAGAAACTATTGTTGGTTGTCCAAAATTAATGTTATTGGATCTTTTGGATGACACCAATGTAAATATATTGTCAAAAGAGTGGGTTTTATATATGCCCCTTTAATATTTGTGTAGAAGCAGGAATAGTCACAGAGCCATTTCCCCATATACTGTAGTATAGTTCTGTGGGGTTGTAGATTGTGTGCATAGCACAAGTAATTTGGTGGGTCTGGTCATGTGGCTTTCCCCCACCCAGTCAACACCTGGTTGGGGGAAAGGATTCCAGCTGTATGAGAAAGTCACTTCATGTGGATGAACAATTCACGTGCACATGGGGAGTTGGCCCCCGTACTATTGCAGCTCTGTGGTTTAAAAGAGGAGAGCTGCAATGCAGGGAGATCAAGATCTCAGTTTGGGCATGATTAAACTTGTCAGCTAGACGACCATAAAGGGCTGTCACCATGACAGGCTGCGATTTTCAGTATAATGGTTTGGTTTAAGCAGATTAGTATTTCTGAGAACTTCTGACAGCACTAATTTGCTGTCCAACCAACAGAAAGAACTCAACATTGCGCTGAGTGTTCTCCTTTACCTTTAAAGGGGTCCACACACAGTTCTTGACTTATTCTGTTACTATGAGCGAAACTCTGTCCTCCATACAGCATCTCTGGTACAGTGGTGCCTTGCAAGACGAAATTAATTCGTTCCGCAAGTGCTGTCGTATAGCGGAAAGTTCGTCTTGCAAAGCACAGTCAGAGGAAGCGGAGCTTTGCGGGGGCGGGAGGGAAATCGCAAAAGGCTTTCGTTTTGCGAGTCGCGGCCATGGGGAAACTCATCTTGTGTGTCACCCTTTCGTCTAGCGAATGCCTTTCGTCTAGCGAAGTACCACTGTATTTGTCACTTCTCACCCATAGTGGCATGTCTGTCCTAGGACACAGCAATCACCCCCCCTCCCGTGGCTGTGTGTTGCAGAGTAAGAAAGGTAGGGGTGTTGCAGGGAAGCTTGAGTGAATAGGGACAACAAATTTACCATGTGATTAATGCGAGGTAGTTTTCCTTCTTGTTAAATATATGCTGGACTGCAGCAATGTAGATGGCGGGGGCTTGCTTTGTAGGATTCTGTGGTTGCCGTTGTTCCACTCCCAGTTACTGACTAGTTCTAGCACTGCGAGTGAAGATTTATTCCTCCATTCTTTTCTTTTCTTTAATATTTATGTTTTCTTTCATGTTTACTCATTAACAGTAAGGCTTAAATCAGTTTAATTTTTTTTTTTTTTTAAAGAAAGGGTATCTCACCTGTAGCTGGAGCAATAATCCCAGCTCCATTTGTGACTCAGCTGCTTTTGCTGTGTCATTTGGTTTATCCCCAATAGCTTTAAGCTGTTGCTGAACTGGGAGAAGACCCCAAATTAGCTGCGCCTGGCTATGATTTATTTCTACCCTTAAATAATTTAAGTTTAAGTTTAGTTTGGACACAGTTTTCTCCACATCACAGCAACTTCCACAATTTTCATTTCTTCCCTAGCCTCAGAGGCCTGAATAGAAACCTCCTTTGAGACTGGAGTGTTCAGGTATCGGGTCTTTTGTGGATAAGACATGCTCACACACAGAGCAACGCAAGACTTACTCACAGCTATTTTATAGGTTTATTAATGCCTGAGTGGCGAGTCCTCATCTGTGCAACTGACACAGTGGCTGACAGTTTAAAGAACACTCCCCCCCACACACACACCCCTTGTATTTGTGGCAAGTATTACAGATTTGTGGTGCTTGAATTTTCAAGCCTAGAAATATGCATCTCAGTGACAGTACTCGTTTTTATTAAAAGGGAAATTATTTCACCTGGTAGGCTATTCGGTACTGTGAGGCTGACCATTTTTATCTCTCGCTGAAGACTGGAGAATCTTTTGCTTAACTACATTCAGATAGCTCTTTTCCAATCATCTTTACTTCCGTAAAATAAATAACCTCCTTTCACAGCAATTTTATACCACTGCAACACTTCAGGGGTGGCGCAACTGGGGAGGGGGGGCAAACCTCTACTTTAAATGGGTTTAAAAGCACATGTTACAGCCTGACCTTTGTAGTACTACAACTGTCTTGTTCTGTCTCGTTTTTTAAGGGCCTTAGCTTTAGATTTTACGAGTTGGATGGCTTCCTTTTACTTTCTCTCTTTGAAGTGCTGAGCTCCTTTGAATTAAGGAGGTTAGATTCCTTGAGACAAGATATGCTGTAATTAGGGAACACCAGCTTGTAAATGAGATATTAACACTTGTGGGATTTGAATTCTTGTAGCCTCTAATGTTTTAGCACACCATACTGTGCTAAGTTCAAGTGCCCATCTGTAAGCAAATCTTAATATTTTTTTCTTATTAATGAGAATCATATACTTTTTTTTAATGAGGACAAGATAGTATTTCAGATTTTTCTTCTTTAGTTTTCCAACCAAAGCGAAAATGTGTACAGTATATATTTATCACTATATATTACTGTAAGGTGTTTCAGTGGTTGCCCATGAGAAATCAGCCAAACGCAGAACTTCTAAACACTAAGTTCTTTATTGTGCAGATATTACAGTGGAGCTAAAATAAAGACGTCCAGCTCATCCCTCTGCAGAGTCCGGGAATACCCGTTTCCAGTTCTTTGTCCAGCATAAAAGGCGCGGGATCCTGAACCACCGCCTCCCCCTTCTACGCCTTTCCTGTCTCTCCAAATGGGGTGACGGAAAGGGTTCCTCTCCCCCTCTTCCCGCTTGGTGCTGAGGCTCTCCATCCCTGCCACAGCCCCTGCTCCGACTTCCTGCCTCCATTCTCCCCCTCCCCACAGGAAGAGCGATCACTTCCTCCACTCAAGGAGGATGCACAAACTGCTCAGAGGGGACGGAGGTTCCCTGTACTGCAGACGCCCCCGGGATCGCTTCCCGCTGCAGCGAGGGGGGCTTCCTGACAATTACCCTGTATGCTATGAAGCTACAGCACACCCTCTTTTACCATGAAAGCAAGTCCACAAAACCAGGGGTGGGGAACTCTCAGACTGCAGATCAGATGCAGAACTTGGAGTCTCTGCATCTGACCCACAGCATCTCATCCTTATCTTTCTCTCCATCAGCAGGGCACTAAAGCTTTGAAAAAGCCTCCTGTTGCACACAGTAGGGTACTTTAAAGAAGATTAAATGCTAGATGGGTTGGTATTTTGGGGAAGGTATCACAGTTGGGGAGGAAAGATTAACCCCCTTGGAGGCACATGAGACCTCCCACTGGAAAGAAAACTTCACTAGCTGCAGCTGGGCTTCTTTTCAAGCCTAAATCCATCTTAACTTCCCTGTCCAATTCCCTCTCTCTCTCTTTCTAACTCTAACTTGGATTTCTGCTCTGCGCACTGAGAAAGTGGCTTCCCCCCTTTTTCAGTACACAGTGAGGAAACGCTGCAAACTCATGACCCAGAAAAAGCAGCTCGCAGCATTTCATTCCTGGGCACTGGCAAATGGGATTCAGAGTTAGGGGAAGAGGGGAAGAAAAAGGGGAGGAGATTGAGACAGAGTTGGCTCTTTGCCTTAATTGTCCTTGACCATTTTGTTTTGGTAAGGTATTGCTATCCTTGAGTCTTCAAAACGGGTTATCTTTAAAAGCATTTGTTTTAACTGTTTTGAGTTTGCAATAAATTATAGCACCATTGTCCACACAAAGGACTTGTCAGTTTTCTTTTTTTAAAAAAAAAAAGCAGGGCCACAATGGAGTACCTAGAGGGTGAGGTTCCCTGCTATATCTCTGCTTGTTTGGTGCTGGCTGTTTCTTGCACACCAGAACTGCCAAGCCCATGCAGTTAATGTGAACTTTTGGTTGTTGTTGTTCAGTCGTTGAGTCGTGTCCGACTCTTCATGACCCCATGGACAAGAGCCCGCCAGGCACCCCTATCCTCCACTGCCTCCCGCAGTTTGGTCAGACTCATGCTAGTCGCTTCGAGAACTAAGTATTTAAGTAACAATGAGAAAGAATAAAAGGAATCACAATTGGAAAGACTCAACATAAAGTGAAAGCCTATGCCGATGACTTGGTACTGATAGTGGAAGAACCTTTAGAAAGCGCGAACGCAGTATAGAGGAGATGGAAGAATTTGGACAAATCGCAGGATTTAAACCTAATAGGAAAAAGCTAAGATTCTTGTTAAGAATATGAAAAATGGAGAAGCACAGGAACTGCAACAACAAGTTCAAATTGAAGTAATAAAGAAAGTTAAATATTTGGGATACGGATAACACCAAAGAATATTAATCTGTACCAAGATAACTACGAATTAGTATGGAATAAAATTAAGAGAGACTTGGAAGTGTGGGAGAGGATGAAACTTTCTTTCTCGAAGCGACTAGCATGAGTCTGACCAAACTGCGGGAGGCAGTGGAGGATAGGGGGCCTGGCGTGCTCTGGCCATGGGGTCACGAAGAGTCGGACACGACTGAACGGACTGAACAACAACAACCAAAAGTTCACATTAACTGCATGGGCTTGGCCTATAGTGGGAATATCATATCAGCCCATCAAAGTGAAAATGTTGTGATTGATTTTGACTCCAGTGCAAATCGTCTGCCCCAGGGCACACAAATGACACAGAGAAGAGTGATGCATTTTTAAACTTCTTTCTATATTGTATATTCTGTAATAAAGTATGCAGTTGTATTAAAGCTGTTAATGACCACTCTTCAAAATAAATACTGCTTTGCCCTTCTGCCTCCATTTGATATTCTGCACTATTTAAATTTCCCTTGACCCAACCCCCTTTGCCTCAACCAGCCATATCACCACAGGTTCCTTTCTTAGCCTGCAGCGTATAGACGTCTAAGCAGCAACATTCACTGTTCTTTAGCTTGGCCCAATTACAGGGAGGGAGAAAAGTTATTTGATCCCCTGCTAAATTTGCCAATTTGCCCTCTGACGAAGAAATGACCAGTCCATAATTTTAATGGTAGGTTTATTGTAGCTGTGAGAGACACAATAACAACAGAAAAACCCCCAGAAACCCAGAAGACAAAGTCAGAGATTGATGTGCATTATAATGAGTGAACTAAGTATTTGATCCCTTTGCAAAAGATGACTTAGTACTTGTTGACAATTACAGAGGTCAGATGTTTCTTGTAGGTGGCACTTGATTGGGAGCCGTCCAGAGTGTGGGATGTAAACACAGCAGTCAAAACATACCATTGCTAGAGTGGACATGAAGGTGTCTCAGTCCTCCAGCTGTAACTTTCCTGTTTACCTGGACTGAGGCAACTTCCTCTATGTAACTGGAGATGGGTGTGGTTTCACCTGGGCAGGTGAACAAAACTCTTGGGACCAGATGCCACCTCTCTCTTTTTTGGATCGTCTTTTGAACAAGCTACATCTTAGGACAAGATGCTCTGGACAAAGAGGCTTTCCTCCCTTAGGGAGTTAGCTTCTACATGTAAATACATTTCTCCAAGCTAGCCTGCCTTTCTGAGCCTGTATGTAATTCAGGATGACTGTAAGTAAACTCTTTTATATCTCATAAACAGTACTGTGTTGTGGTCTATATTTTTAAAGAGGGAAGAAGGGGAATATACCAGGAATATATATTTCTTATAGAGGCTTTAGCAAGCCTATGCAACCGTCTCTGCTGTGTTTTAGAAAGGGAATGGAACTCTGCTAAGTTTGAGCTTGTTAACACAAGCTCGGATGAGATATATAAAGTAATATATCATCATCCACACTCCTAAGCATTCCACACAGAGTGGCTGGGGAAATATTTTATTGTTTGAAACCATTGGTGGCTGGCTGCCTTACAAGCAGGAGAAGGTGTGTGTTGTTGTAAATGAAGCAAAACATGGCATCTTTACATAAGAAATACAACATTGGCAGGATTCATTTGATGTAGCCCATCAGTGGAGTCTTGAGTAAAGACTTCTGCCTGTGCAGTGGGTCTTCTCTCCTCTCCTCTCCTCCCTCTGTACCCCCAGCAATTGGCTTGGGAGACATAGCTGCCAACTTTTCCCTTCTCTTGCGAGGAATCCTATTCGGAATAAGGGAATTTCTCTTTTAAAAAAGGAAAAGTTGACAGCTATGTTGGGAGAGGGGGTTGGGGATTGGGAGAAACTTCAGAACAACTTGCAGGAGGAGGAGTGGGTGAGTAGTCCATCTGGCAAGTGGCCATGCGAGTGCAGATGGCATGTTCATCAAAGTGCAATGCCAAATTGCCCCCTATTGTTTGTTTCCTCTGTTTCTAGCAAAGCATGCTGCGGAGAGCATCTACATTTGAAGAAAAGGTCTTCCATAAGTTTGCTGTGCAATGCCAAAGAAGGGCACAAGATATTATCACCTAAATAAGGTAAGGTAAAGGGACCCCTGGAGGATTAATTCCTGTCCAAGGTGACTATGGGCTACGGCGCTCATCTCGCTTTCAGAGGCCGAGGGAGCCCGTGTTTGTCAACAGACATCGTCCCGGGTCAAGTGGCCAGCATGACTAAACCGCTTCTGGCGCAACGGCAGAACACCGTGACAGAAACCGTTTACCTTCCTGTCACAGCAGTACCTGTTATCTACTTGCACTGGTGTGCTTTCGAACTGCAAGGTTGTTAGAAGCTGGGACAGAGCAACGGGAGCTCACCCCGTCGCGGGGATTCGAACTGCCGACCTTCCGATCGGCAAGCCCAAGAGGCTCGTGGTTAGACCACAGCGCCACCCACGTCCCTACATATCACCTAAATATAACAGGCAGAGAGCACAGACAATTCCAATACACTTGTCTGGATAGGATTGTTTAATGTTTTAAGCAGGCACAGTGAAGGCCCCTGCCTGCTTGCAATAGGGGGGATGTTCCAAAGTGTAAGGTACCATCACACTAAAAGATCTGTTTCTTACAAGTGCAGAATCAGTACTATGTTGCACCTTAGAGTGCCAGTTTTTGCAGTTCCAAGTGGTCAAGCAGACACATATGGGGTAAGGTGATTGTTTTAAAGGTGCTACTGCACCTGTTTGTTTGTGTTTACTTTACGATATCCTTCCATGTTAGGAAGGAAGGGCAAAGGATCCAGCAGGGAGTTTGCTGCATGGATCCCTCCGCGTTTGGGAAAAGCGCGCAGTTTAGTCAATGTAACGGTCACTTGATAGTTTCCCGCCCTGAAACTAGCATGGAGACAAGGTTGTGATTGGTTCATGTAAATGTTGTGACGATGTTTGATTCCTTAATAAATAGCCTCCGCTCTCTGTAGCGTGTGTGGAGAACGCGCGAGACAAGCCAGAGAGAAACCGAAAGTAAAACCAGCCGCACAGAGCAGTTGAGAGCTTCTTCACCATTGACTGCAGTCTTTTAGTTTTTATTTCTTTTATTAAAAAAACTTTCATTTGGCCTTCTAAGTTTTGGCCGCTATCTAGCTTAGCCTATCTTTCACTCCGGAGACCTCCGGAATCTTCGGAACCTCCAGATACCTGCAGAAAACCTTCGGAAACCTCAGTAACCTTCAGAACTCACAACAACTACCCTTCAGATCATAGCCAGCGGACCCTTTCACGACGCAGTGGGAGCAGGAACTCCGGGATTACTGGTCGTCCCATCTGCTGGCTATCCCCACAGGTGATCCCACAAGAAAACTGATCCCAAGCCCTCAAGGACTTTATATACCTGTATCAGTAGTATTACCCTGAACTTGGCCAGGCAACAACTACAGAGGCGTTATATGCCTGGTTTCTTGTTAGAAGCCATGCTGCAGCATTCTGCCCTAACTGCAGTCTCTGGGTCAAGCAAAAAGGAAGCCCCACAGGGAGTGGATTTCCTTGAAGCCACCATTGCCTGGAGTACTGTCGCCAGTCCGGGATCAGCTGAAACCATCATACCAGTTGCACAGCATATAAATTGTGCACACACATCTGTTATTATGGGTGAAATATATTCACAGGAAGGTATTTTGTTGCTTTCAGAGAAACTGCTATTTGGTGATTTATCTCTTTGTCTTCAACAGTGCAATTTGAGCCCTCATTACAAGAGGAAGTGCTTAAAGATGGGCAACCTTTTCCCTTATTTTATTTTTTACAAGTCTTCTGTGGAGCAAGTTTTCAAAAATGATGGATGTTTCTTGCCCCCTGCTACCAATTTTCTCAAATGTAATGATGGATAGATTTGATAACCATACAGAAACCAGTTCCCGATTTAGAAAAATAATGGTTTTACTCCGGAGGTATTAAGACAAATGGATTCTCAAGCAATCTAAATGCTGCATCTTGAAAAGTTGAATTCTGCTTTCTATATAAATTGTGTGAATTGACAAAATTGGCACAAATTCTCTGTTTTTCAAATTGAGGTTGTAATTTTTACTAACAGGTCATGAAAATGGGCAAGGTGTTATGTAGCACACACCTCCAATGGCTGAAAAACCTTATTCATCCGCTTTCTGACTTCGGAGAGAACAATAAGCCTTGCCCAAATGTGGGGATAGCCAGCAGATGGGACGACCAGTAATCTCGGAGTTCCTGCTCCCACTGCGTCGTGAAAGGGTCCGCTGGCTATGATCTGAAGGTAGTTGTCGTGAGTTCTGAAGGTTACTGAAGGTTTCCGAAGGTTTTCTGCAGGTATCTGAAGGTTCTGGAGATTCCGGAGGTCTCTGGATAGAAAGATGGGCTAAGCTAGGTAGCGGCCAAAACTTAGAAGGCCAACATTGGCTAAATTGGTGCGCTTTGCCCAAACGCGGAGGGATCCATGCAGCAAACTTTCTGCTGGATCCTTTGCCCTTCCTTCCTAGCGCGGAAGGTTACCTTAAAATAAACATAAACAAACAGGTGCAGGAGCACCTTAAAAACGTATTCCCACACCCAAACACTTTTAAACATGTATCTCTGCTGTCACAAGGCCTATTTTTTATTTTTTTAAAAAAAAATATTAAAGATTTTCTTGATTTACAAAGGTAGTGCAATGTCTGTCTCGTATTTTTCCATATAACATTTTTATAAATCAGTTTTGTTTTTGAGACATTAGGAAGAAAAAGGGGTGGGTGGGTGGGATGGGGAGATAGGTGGGGGGGGTGACGATATTTTTATTTTACTTGATAGGAGTAGGGTTTGGTGCCAGCGTTGTTTGTGTAGGTTCTCTGTTGTTCGTTTTCTTTTTATGATGAATGCTGAGGTTCTCGGGAATCTAAATTCTGCACGAGTTGCCAATTCATGTGCTTTTTATGTGGCGCCACAAATCTGCAGCACACACAGAGCCCCGGTTATCATTACCACAATGTATTTTTGTCTCGGCGCCCTTAGGACCTTACATTAAAATCTCACTGTTTATGATATCTAAGCCTCCAAATACCAGTTAAAATTCAATATCCTTCCTTAGTCTGCATCAACGCACATTGCTTCGAGGTACATAACAATTTAAAAGTCCGCCTTTGGACGTAATTGTATCAAAAAGCAAGCTCAGTGGTATCTTTGGGGCTCTAGCTAGATATGTGACAGTCAGCGGTTGTGCTAATCTGTATTGTTAATGTTGAAGACCAAGCATGACAGCAGAAGACAAGATAGGCTCTGCTGAATGACAGAGTAATCAGTCTGGAATAGAACTGGTTCATCCATAAAGGATCCGGCTGTGAGAAGCCCCTATCAGTATGTCCACATGTTGCTTCTTCTATTTTGATTCCGATGGCTGCCAGATAATTTTAAACAGTGATCTTTCTTTGTTTGAGGCTATTTGGGATTCATGTTTCTCTAATGCCTTTTAAAATAAGCTGATAAAAATCACCCCTGTTTGCATTATGGATATTTTAGCATGAAGTGGCATAGTGAGTTCTGTGAAAACTGCAAGATAAATGTAATAAGGGACTCTAATGAACGCCCCTCTTTTTCAAGACACTCTAGCATTCCGCACGTTGCGTTAAATGTAGAAAACATAATGCTGGAACCTGCTGACAGGAGAGAACTCACCATGCATCTTTAAATGTCAAATAGAATTGAAAATATTTTGAAAATAGTATTTCAGTATATCTAACCATCATCTGAACTTTCTGAACCTTTCTTAATCATTAGGATCTGCTGATGTCAGAAACTGTAAAAGTCTCCCGTCCATAGCTACTGCCTACATAATTCAGTGGTATGAAATATGTGATTCAACATGCAACTGGCTCCATTTCGAATAATATTTCAGTGGTTAGGGAGGTGGCGTGCTCAGATCCTAACAGTACTATTAATACATTCTTGTTGTACGTATTCTAGAAACAAGGCTGAAGTGTAGGCATGCAAACACCACCCTGGAAATTGCACTCCCTAGTTGTTGGTGTTGCCAACAACATTTTGAGTATCCCCAGCAACTTGGCTACAAAAATTCTATCTTGCCCAGGAAGGGGACAAGCACAGACTTGGCTGCATAATGCAAGACCCAAATCTAGCTGCATGCTGCCCACCTAAACACCCACCAAAACATGGACAATGGAGTGATCTCTACCTACTCTTTAACTGCTGTGTGGGCCCTTTGAAGGACATACCTTACCTGTCTCCAATCCCATATCCAGCCAAGCCTTCTTGTACCATCTTGTACAAGAAGGACTGAAAATTCTGTTGAACGGACCAAGGAAAAGCTAACCATTCTCTTTGTTAATCAGCACAGAACTATACAGGTGAAACTCGAAAAATTAGAATATCGTGGAAAGATTCATTTCTTTCAGTAATTCAACTTAAAAGGTGAAACTAATATATGAGATAGACTCATGACATGCAAAGCGAGATATGTCAAGCCTTTATTTGTTATAATTGTGATGATTATGGCGTACAGCTGATGAAAACCCCAAATTAACAATTTCAACTTTGGAGTTTTCATCAGCTGCATGCAATAATTATCACAATTATAACAAACAAAGGCTTGACATATCTCACTTTGCATGTCATGAGCCTATGTCATATATTAAACTCCAGTAGCTAATGAAAACAATTGCTTACATAAATGGACTTTTCCACAATATTCTAATTTTTCGATTTTCACCTGTAGTCTTTACTTGCCTGGAAAGCAACCTTCCAGGACCACTCTTTTGTATTTCTCTTTCCACTCAAGCTTACAAGCAGCCTGAATTCGGACAGTCTCCTCACAGTTCTCAAAGAATGCATGTCGTTAGTTTTGATGGCAGACACACTGGCTCCTTAAATTTGGAGCTCCCGTCTCATGTCTGTCATACACCCCTTGAATCTCTGCTTTTTGGGTGTTCCTGACAGAGAATAGAAGTATCTTTCCTGTCCCTTTCCCTAAGGCCTGCTGCAATTTCCCACTCTCCACCCTCCTCCTACACCAGGGGTCCCCAAACTAAGGCCCGGGGGCCAGATGCGGCCCAATCGCCTTCTCAATCTGGCCCGCGTCCGGTCTGGGAATCAGCATGTTTTTAAATGAGTAGAATGTGTCCTTTTATTTAAAATGCATCTCTGGGTTATTTGTGGGGCATAGGAATTCATTCATCCCCCCCAAAAAAAAATATAGTCTGGCCCCCCACAAGGTCTGAGGGACTGGCCCCCTGCTGAAAAAGTTTGCTGATCCCTGTCCTACACCCATCCCACTTTCATGGAAAACTTTCATAGTCATTTAACTTCTATTTGGTCTTTTTTATTCACTCTGAGAAACTTTATTTTCTGAAAAGTTCCAAGAGCACATAAGAAGGGCACAATGTTATCCAAACTAAACAATAAGTATATGTTACCCAAATTTGGCTGCTCTGGTTATTTTGGTTAAGTGAACTACTTTGTACCAGCTCTAACAAACAGGACAGCCCCTTCCTCTCCAATAGCAAATAGGGAGGGGTCGTGCTGGAAAGTGATTCCTATAAGAAAGTGATTCCCCTTGAACTGTTTCCCCCAAGTATTCATGTTCCAGAAAGGTTTATTTCCGGAACCCAGGGAAATAGGCTACATGCATGTTTAGGATATGTCTAGTAATTGCATGTAGTAACTTTCTGTGGTTAGTCAGTCATGAGGAGAGTGCACTCTACACCTGCTCAGGGGGCCGATCCATCTATCATATATTTCTTCATATATTTCAGAATTAAGCCCTAGCATTAAAAGCAGGTGCTGGTCTGAGCCCTAGTAATCCTTGTGTATATTCAAAACTGTCTTGTCAAAATCTGAAAAGCAATATAAATGCCAAGCATTATTATTCTTAGATTCTATGTAATGGTATACGGGACACTTCGTTGGTATACGGGGCACTTCGTTTCCTTCAAAACACAAGATCAAAGCGGCAATCGTATGGGTGGCAGTCAGCTGAGTTTTACTGTGAGCAGACCCATTGAAATTAATGGACCTAACTTAGTCATGTTCAAGAATTTCAATGGGTCGACTTTGAGTATGCTTGCCCCATCGAAACTATAGGACTCACTTCTGAGTAAACATGCATATAGGCCTATGCTGTAAGCCAGGCTTCCTCAACCTTGGCCCTCCAGATGTTTTTGGCCTACAACTCCCATGATCCCTAGCTAGCAGGACCAGTGGTCAGGGATGTGGGAATATGTTTTTGGGATTTCCCACGCTTTGCCGCTTCGCAAAACCTTCCGCGCTACTGCACGGAAGAAAAAGAGATCCGGCTAGTGATTGCTGCCTGGATCCCTCCGCGTCTGCTAGAAAGCGCGCCAGGAAGCCTCCTGGCAACGGTCGCAAGCTTGTTTCCCGCCCGGAAACACTGACTATTGCAATGCTCTGAATGGTTTATGCTTGCATGATGACGCTGTTCAGTTTGTTAATAAATGGCCCCTGCTCTCTGTTAGCGTTGTATCAGAAACGCGAGACAAGCACAGAGAGAACATGTAGAGAAACGAGAGAGAAAACGAAAGAGAAAGAACACGCACAGAGAGTAGTTGGGAGAGCCACCCCAACAATAGACTGCAGTTTCTTATTTTATTTGGGCCCTTTTCCTGCCTTCGGCCGCACCTTTTGCTGTTCTTCTTGCTGCCTATCCTCTCCTCTTCAGAAACCTTTGCAGCTCCAGACAACTTCTCACAACCTTCAGGAAAACCTCATAACCAGCGGACCCATCATAACCAGTGGGAGCAGGCTCTCCAGGATTACTGGTTATCCCAGAAGCTGGTTATCCCGACACAGGGATGATGGGAATTGTAGTCTCAAAACAACTGGAGGGCCGAGGGCTGAGGTCAAGGAAGCCCGCTGTAAGCTCTCTACATGCTATGCCATCAGGTTGCATTACATTTGGCTTTATATATACAGGTATATCTATCCCTTTCTTGAAAAAGGGAACATACGAGGTGGATCAGGAGCACAGAGCTATCATACTATTTATTTGGAAAATCTATTAGAAATAGTTTAGACTTGTCAGGAAACCCCCCTCACCCCGTCAGGTAGCTTTCCCAGGTCCGTTGCAGTACAGGGACCCACCTCCCCCTCTCCGCAGTTCGTCGTCATCCTCCTCTGGAGGAGGAGACCACTCCTCCAGTGGGGAGGGAGAGATGGAAGCAGGGAGTCGGGACAGGGGCTGTGGCAGGATCACAGAGCCTCAACACCAAGCAGGAAGTGGGGAAACAGGGACCTTTTCCCACGCTCCGATCACGAAGGGAGGAAGGACGTGGAAGGGGGAGGCGGGGGTTTAGAATCCCGCGCCTCTTGTGCTGGACCAAGAACCAGAAACGGTCATTCCCGGACTCTGCTGAGGGAGAGATGGACCGTTTTATTTTAGCTCCACTGTAAATATTTGCACAATAAAGACTTAGTTGCTAGAAGTTCGGCTTTGGCTGATGACTCATGAGCAACCACTGACGATCTTACAAGACTGGAGAACCCAAAGCACACAGAGGCACATACTACCTGAGGTACATAATAATCAGAATAATACATTTTAATTTTGGTCATTGTGAAGAATGTATGTGTACTTGAACCGCTGGGAGGTAGGAGTTCTCAAATAAGTTTTGAAAATCAAACCATATATCTGCCTGCTAGAGTTACTCTCGCTGCTGGACCAACATCGCAACGACACCCCTAGTATTACTACAGAGAAGTTAAATATGATAGTTAACCAGCTGCTAGTAAAATAAACTGTCAATCTGCTAGTAAACAATTCCAATGAATCATAGTATTGTCATAGAAGAGCAGATGCTCATTTTGAATATGCTTATTTCAATGTCTCCAGGTTGGGGTGTTTTTTTGGAACAAAACCTACTAAACGTACATTTTGAGTGAGTGCAGTAAAGCCTGGCTCCCGTTTTTATTAGCAGGCAGAACAGAAGGATCAAGGGGAAATGGCTCTAAGCCTACGTTTGTCCCTCAGTCAAGTTTCAAGCCTCTCAGTCAAGCCTCTCAAAAACCCTTGATCCGCGCTCATGCGACAAAGAGAGAGCTTCAATCCCTTAGCGTAGTTCAGATTACAAGAGCAAGAGCTTGGCAATTAATAGCCAATTATAAAACCAATGGCTTTCAAACCATGTTCTAAGGTTCCTAGGAGGCTTATTGGGGCAGCTTAATGAGCAAAGCAGTAAGTGGTGGTTAGCTTCCTTGAAGAACGTAAAATAGATTGAAGAAGAAGAAAGGAGGAGCATATTTTAGGGTGGGGGAGAAATGAGCCTCTGCAAGCCTGGCCAGTGTTCTTAATGAACTGAATATGCCACCGCCCAAATCCTTTGCCCAAATCCTAGGGGGGGGGGGTCAATATGGGAAGAGCTCCCTGATGGAAAAATTGCTGAATTAAAAGACATAGACCACCTCTGCAGAAGACTACACCTGAAAGACTATCAGGTGATTCTCTACATTTAAAATATTTTTTATCAGAATAACAACAGCATATACATCATAGCATGCACGTAAAACTACACACATGGACACCACAAAAGGTTTCTGTATCTCGTATAATGCATGAGGGAAATGTCAAACAATCCTAGTAATTATACAAATAATAAATAAGGAGAAAAAATGCATTGAGTGAGGAATCCCACACCAAGATCCACAGGTATCAGGCGGGTCTCTAAGCTGAGCCGGAAGGTTCCTTGTAACCACCAGTTTTGAAGTGCAGGTGGGTTCGGGCATGACCCAAGACCAGATTTCAGCTCAAAAGGATTTATCGTAACACCGGGAACAAGGATGGCAAACAGGAGCACTCAGCCCAGTATATAGACACCTGAAGCCGGCCCAAGCAACACACCTCCCCAGCTGCGATAGGTTGCCTTATGCTATGACTGACGGATCACATCACTGGCCCTATCACAGCAGGGATTGATTGCCTGCCAGCTCCCAGCAAATGGTGTCATTGGAAGGTTTTAGAAGCCTTTTGTTACACAGGTGCAGCTCATGAGTTCTAGGAGCCGTTAAGGGCTAGGCTTGGAATGCCTGCCTACAAAACAGGTTTATTCTGGTTTAACTCTCTCATTTTCAGCTCCACTTTGTTGTTGTGTTCAGTCGTTCAGTCGTGTCCGACTCTCTTCGTGACCCCATGGACCAGAGCACGCCAGGCACGCCTATCCTTCACTGCCTCTCGCAGTTTGGCCAAACTCATGCTAGTAGCTTCAAGAACACTGTCACCCATCTCTCCTCTGTCGTCCCCTTCTCCTTGTGCCCTCCATCTTTCCCAACATCAGGGTCTTTTCTAGGGATTCTTCTCTTCTCATGAGGGTGGCCAAAGTACTGGAGCCTCAACTTCAGGATCTGTCCCTTCTAGTGAGTACTCAGGGCTGATTTCTTTGAGAATGGATAGGTTTGATCTTCTTGATCTTCAGCTCCACTAGAGACACCCATATCTCAGCTTAGCCAACCCAGTCGAGCGTATGTGACTGCAGCGACCTGCTTGGGCACAGTCGGCCTTTATCCCTGCCCTGGCTCCACCCCTCAGCTTGCCCCTGTTAGCGCCATTTCCAACTTTGCGACAGCAGCTGGCCGGGGAGGCGTTCCAATGGCTGGCCGCCATGGTGAAGTCATTTGCCTTCCGGTGATGTGTGGGGCTTCCAGTCCAGGCCGCAACCACCGCCCACCTTCTGACCAGGTAACTGGCCATTTGTGCATGTTTTTTGGACAAGGATGGCTCTGTTTCAGTTCACATATTGTTTCCGAAAGTAGGGACTCGGCTATACAACTGCAAAGAAATCTTTTAAAGTGTGTTGTAAAGTGCATTATAAAAATGTGGCACTAGATGGCGATAGTGAGCTGCAGCAAAAATCAATATTTTTCAAAAAAACCATTCTCACAACATTTTTAAAATGTGTCTGGATTCCAGCTAGGTTCACCTTTAATGCAAACTGGACTGAATTTCTCTCAAAATCCCTACTTAAATATTTGTCGCACAGCATGGGAAACAGTGCTCACAGTACAGAACAATCTCCAGATAGCTTCCTCGTTCCAGCCCAGTGAAAATGGATTAGCGTTCTTGCACAGTTCCCATATACCTTGGTTTATGAACAGCTTAGTTTATGAACAACTTGGATTAAGAACGCAGCAAACCCGGAAGTAGGTGTTTGGTTTGTGAACTTTGCCTTGGAAGCAGAACATGTTCCGCTTCCTGCTGAGTGTGTTCCATTTGTAAATTGAGTCCCCCGCTGCTCTGGGAAAGCACACCTGGTTTAAGAACGCTTTGGTTTATAAGAACAGTTTCCTGCTGGTTCTTAATCAACTCCACTTTACCCCTAGAGCCGAGTGATTTTTGTTTGCACTTCCTTTAGAGTAACTCTTCTGGAGAGAGGTCTTGGGTTACTCTGAAGAAAGCCTGAAGTTTTACAGCCACTCCAGGTCATCACCATTATTTGTTGGTAATAATCAAGTTGGTAAAATCTCACTTCAGTTCATTAGCGGAAATAGTAGAGCAGTAGGGCAGGGAGTATGTACAGGAAGATACTGATAAAGCAGTCACAACTTGGGGAGTTTTCTTCTTCAATTACCACTGAGGCCAGACGCTCTCCCAAGTGAAGGTTGGGAAAGCTTTAAACAACTCCCTTAAATAACTCATGACTAAAACTTAGAGCTTAAGACTGAACTAAATTAAGCAGATAAAGGATGAAACAAGAATAAAATATAAACACAGGATAAAACAGTATAAACCATAAAAACAAACCAGTAAAATACGGAGGTCAGAGGGGAGGGTGTTGATGATCCGCCATCTTGCCTCACCTCCCCCAACAGACTTCCGGAACGGATTAAGTTCGTAAACCAAGGTACCACTGTAGTACCAAGACAGCCAAATCCCCCACAGGCCTTCTTGCACCATTATTTCCTTGTGTGCATGGCTAGTGTAGTTGCAACAGTTGCTAGAACTGGATGTGGCGTAGAAGCTTTCCTTCCTTTCTGCATCGATTGTGTTAGTTTCTGTTGGCACAGAGCCTCAGCCGTTGGTTGCTTCTGAGTCTCAGTCCCATGGAAGTGTTTTTCAGACAGAAGCCTCTGACCCACCTGCCATGCTCCTTGGTAAATCACACCTGAGATACCTTACAGGTCTTTCAAAGGCAGCTAATGAAATGGAATGGGGGGTGGAGGTCATCTGGGTAGGTAGTCTCTGGTTTGCTAGCAATAGGATGACTCCCACATAGAGCTACTATGACACTTGCTTTCTCTGTGCTTGGTGGCTTTTAGCTGACTGTGTGAATGAATGTCTTTGGAATGTTTTGTCTGTCATACTTGACCATTGTGGTTCTTTTGCAAATACAAGCCACTAAGAAACAATACACGATCCTATGCAAGGCACATTCCAGATGTGACAGGAATCTTTATTATGGCAACACCTATGCTCTGCAATGCTTTGCCTATTCATATCAGGCAGGTGCTTTCATTGTACTATTTTTAAAAGCTTTTTAAAAATCTTTTTTGTTTTGTTTTGTTTAGGTAAGCATAACCCAGACACATAATAGTATCATGTATATACTGTATCTTCTGAAACTGTTGATTTTATCCAGTTTTGATTGCCCCCCCTTGTTCTTAAAGTCTGTATTTTAATACAAATATTTATAGTATTTTATGTAACTTTAGGGATGTACATAGGCATTGTTTTCTTTATCAAGGGATCTATAAATTTTGTTAAAGAAATATGCATGTATGAACCATCCCTATCAATATATCCCCCATGTTTTCAAATTAACTGCATACTTTATTCTAACCGTCCACATTATACATAAATTTACCTCTGCAACAATATCCTCTGCTTAAGTACATTTACTTATGTAAAGAATATTTTCCACAGTACTCATATTCCAGTTAACTGGTGCCATGTCACGTGATGTTATAATGGATATGGAGAACATTATTCAGATTAAGCATTTCTGTGCATATATGATTTAAAACCAGCTTTGAAATGAAAACCCCTTTCCATCGTATGAGTGTAGACAACTAGTAGTCAAAACTAGAGATTTGTCTTCTGAAGCAGGTGCTTGTTGTACTTGTGTTGTACTTAACACAATTTTAGTCATGATGTGTAAAAAAAATGTTCATGAAAGAAGCAAATATATTTCACCTTATTGTTATATTTCGGTCTTGTGTATTCCAGAGAGGTAAAGATCTATTGTCGGGTCTTATTCTTGAGGAGATGTTTCAGGTGTTTAATTCTTTGTTGTTGTTGTTCAGTCGTTCAGTCATGGCCGACTCTTCATGACCCCATAGACCAGAGCACGCCAGGCACCCCTATCCTCCACTGCCTCCCGCAGTTTGGCCAAACTCATGCCAGTCACTTCGAGAACACTGTCCACCATCTGATCCTCTGTCGTCCCCTTCTCCTTATGCCCTCCATCTTCCCAACATCAAGGTCTTTTCCAGGAGTCTTCTCTTCTCATGAGGTGGCCAAATTATTGGAGCCTCAACTTCAGATCTGTCCTTCCAGTGAGCACTCTGGGCTGATTTCTTTAAGGATGGACAAGTTTGATCTTTTTTGCAGTCCATGGGACTCTCAAGAGTCTCCTCCAGCACCATAATTCAAAAGCATCAATTCTTCGGCGATCAGCCTTCTTTATGGTCCAGCTCTCACTTCCGTACATTACTACTGGGAAACCATTATTAGCTTGATTAAAGGCATTGGGCTGGATCCTTAGCCACAGGGGTACCACATTAGAGGGGTCCAGGAGGGGTGACTCTGTCCGGGAGTCCGCTAGGGGACCAATGGGCCAATACAGCTATCCCAATGGTGGCCTGTGTGGGGTCGTGGCACCCAATCCATGTTGGGGACATCCCCCCAGCACAGTGTTGGCCTCACTGGGTTCCTCTCAGGATGCCCAATGCCTTTGTCAAACCTACTCTTACCTGTTAGCAATAAAGTTGTGGGATAAGTCAACCCAGTACCAGTCTCCTGCATCCATTCTTTGGGTCCTCCCTGCCCCAGGCATATGCAATATGTTCCTATGGCGGCAAATCACACCTCCACCTCCCCCTGTATTATAATAAAATAAAATTATTATTATTATTATTATTATTATTATTATTATTATTATTATTATTATTATTTTATACCCTGCCCATCTGGCTGGGTTTCCAACAGAATATTAAAATACAGAAGTCCATCAAACATTAAAGCTTCCCTAAACAGGCTGCCTTCAGGTGTCTTCTAAAAGTCTTGTAGTTGTTTTTCTCTTTGACATCTGGTGGGAGGGCGTTCCACAGGGCGAGTGCCACTACCGAGAAGGCCCTCTGCCTGGTTCCCTGTAACTTGGCTTCTCGTAGCGAGGGAACTGCCAGAAGGCCCTTGGAGCTGGATCTCAGTGTCCGGGCAGAACGATGGGGGTGGAGACACTCCTTCAGGCATAGTAGACCAAGGCCGTTTAGGGCTTTAAAGGTCAGCACCAACACTTTGAATTGTGCTCGTAAGAAAGTAAAGGTACCCAAGGCTGCTCAACTTATTTTGGCACCTCAGGCACAAAATCCCACAAGTGACTCTCCTTGGGAGTAAAAAAATACAATAAGAAGAAATTAAAATAACAAACAATATGCTGGCCTTTCATGATAGGTAGAATTGCTGCCTGGGGAAGCCACCTCCCTCCGCCATTTTGCAAATACACAGAAGTTTATTATTATTATTATTACTGAGCACATGTGTGTGTTTAGAATTCTTTGAATTCAATTGCTGGAACCTCAAAAAGGCTGAGCAATGGAGGGGAAAAAAGAACTTTCTGACTGACAGCAGAGCTGAAACTGGGCTACCTGGAGGTGCCCCTGCTGAAACAATTCATTTGCAACTCCTGCTCACGGGCCTTAATGAAAATGCTTCTGTTCTACAAGAGTGCTGTATGTTAAACTCCAGTCGTGTGATTGTTGCAGAATCAAATTAAACGGCACTACAAACTCCAGTTACCTTTTAGCACACTGTAAAGCCTAAGTTTAAATGCTTTAAATGATAGCGATAACCTGCCATGGAAGGCGATTCTATTTGCTTTTGCTAACCAGCATGACGTCCTTTCCATTATGTAAGCGCTATCTCATTTGTCAACGGGTCTTATGAGGTGACAGAGGAAGAGAGAGAGAGAAAGAGAAGACCCTGTTTTAAGAATAATCTTGAAGTGACAATAAAGATTAGGTGGCAAGAGAGGCTAAGTATTTTTTCCCCCAAAGTGCCAGAGGGAAAAAAAGAGTGGGGGGATTTTTCAACAGGGTGTTTTTTTTGGAGCGCGGACCCTGTTCTCAGGACTATATCAGTTCTGGCAGTTCCCAGAACAGACATCTTCTGTTGGCTTTTAAACTGTGCAGGTGTATGGCAATGCCCTTCTTCCTTCATGAGACTAGGACTGATTTCAGATCTCTTTACTGCAGACCACCTTGAAGTGCTGGTTAGTGGTAGCTTACTGAAAAGCTGCATCCCTAATGAAAGCTGGTCGTTTGTTTTTGATTGTTTGTTTTTTAAATATATTTATTAAATTTTTAATAAAAACAACCAATACAAACAAACCAATACAAAACAATACAACCATAAAAAACAGAACTACAATAAAAACAAAAAACTTATACTATCCCTAACATCTATCCTTTACATTGTATCCTGACTTCCTCCTGTCTCCACTTCCTGCTTTCCTTGTGAATCATCTTTAGTAATTTCTTACCATCTTAAAACATCTTGTTGTTGTTGTTCAGTCGTTCAGTCGTGTCCGACTCTTTGTGACCCCATGGACCAGAGCACGCCAGGCACCCCTATCCTCCACTGCCTCCCGCAGTTTGGCCAAACTCATGCCAGTCGCTTCTAGAACACTGTCCAACCATCTCATCCTCTGTCATCCACTTCTCCTTGTGCCCTCCATCTTTCCCAGCATCAGGGTCTTTTCCAGGGAGTCTTCCCTTCTCATGAGGTGGCCAAAGAAAACTCCATGAACAAAGACAACAGGCATATAAAACATCTTACTTTACCATAAAAAATCATTAATCTTATCTAATATCTTAACTCATTCCCTCACAATTCCAACACACTTAACCAAACTCTAAATCTACAGTCTAGGTTTTCTTCCAAATTATATCTCATTTTCAATCATACAATAGTTTTTTTAAAAATATAATTTAAATTTCTTCCACCGCGTCGTCCCTCTGGTCACGAAGTTTCCCGGTCATCTCAGTGAGCTCCATATAGCCCGTCATTTTCATCTGCCATTCTTCAATCGTTGGTATTTCTTCTGTCTTCCAATTTTTAGCTATCAAAATTCTAGCTGCCATTGTGGCATACATGAATAGCTGGTCATTTGTGTTTGAGTGGATCCCAGTCCCTTTATCAGCCTCCCAATGCCCCTGTGAACAAGACTATGCCTATGGAGGTGACATAGGAGTTGGCTGTTACTGGAGTCACCACTTTTATGGGTTTGTTGTTGTTCAGTTGTTCAGTCGTGTCCGACTCTTCATGACCCCATGGACCAGAGCACGCCAGGCACGCCTATCCTTCACTGCCTCTCGCAGTTTGGCCAAACTCATGTTAGTAGCTTCGAGAACACTGTCCAACCATCTCATCCTCTGTCATCCCCTTCTCCTTGTGCCCTCCATCTTTCCCAACATCAGGGTCTTTTCTAGGGAGTCTTCTCTTCTCATGAGGTGGCCAAAGTACTGGAGCCTCAACTTCAGGATCTGTCCTTCTAGTGAGCACTCAGGGCTGATTTCTTTAAGAATGGATAGGTTTGATCTTCTTGCAGTCCATGGGACTCTCAAGAGTCTCCTCCAGCACCATAATTCAAAAGCATCAATTCTTCGGCGATCAGCCTTCTTTATGGTCCAGCTCTCACTTCCACACATTACTACTGGGAAAACCATAGCTTTAACTATACGGACCTTTGTCGGCAAGGTGATGTCTTTGATTTTTAAGATGCTGTCTAGGTTTGTCATTGCTTTTCTCCCAAGAAGCAGGCGTCTTCTAATTTCGTGACTGCTGTCACCATCTGCAGTGATCATGGAACCCAAGAAAGTGAAATCTCTCACTGCCTCCATTTCTTCCCCTTCTATTTGCCAGGAGGTGATGGGACCAGTGGCCATGACCACTTTTATGGGTAGCACCAATGATATATCTTTCCAGCTGCCTTCCAAGCCTAAGCATGGGGAAACAAGGACACTTGCTAATTTTATTAAAACCCTTCTGTTCTTCCAAAACCACGCAGAGCTTGAAAAGTCCTAACCAAGACTTTGAATTGGGCCCAGAAACAGTGAGGGAGTGAGTCCAATGTGGCCACTGTGAGAACAGGATGCTGAACTTGATGGGCACTGGCCTGATCCAGAAGATGTAATGAAGGCATGTGACACGATAACCAGATAATCGGATAATAGGTGGAGGAATAGGTGTAACTTTCCAAACAGAGTCACGCTGGCAAAGTAGTGGGTATTTGACCCTGGAGGGAAGGGCAAAAAGAAAAAAGAAGGAGCAAGCATAACCAAATTTTGCATCCAACCCAGCAACCTAGTATCCTTGTCTTCTCCTTTGGCCACTTTCTAAAGCATTTTTTAGTTGGTGGGTGGGTGGGTGTGATGTGGATAATTAAGTGAAAACCTTTTTCTGCTTTTGTGAGCATTTTGTGAGCATTTGTTGTTCAACTCTATGTAGAATTACAGTGTGGGTCATCACCATAACATCATCTGTGGAAATTACTCTCAGGTGAAAGTAGGAATTCTCAATTGAAACATGTTGCACACCAAGTTGGCTTGAGGTTGATATGAAAGTTCAGTTTGTGGTGACTAATCTGTGGTGCCTCGTTCAAAAATGAAGGTTGTTGCTTGATGCTACAATTGATCAGTGATGATCAACAAAAGTTAACTGGCTCATAGCTGCCCCTGAACCTGGAGTCATATCAGGAAAGGACACCTGTGAGTCAGAACCGGTATCAGAAGGAAGGAAAAATAGACTTCGTGAATGAAACTTTAGGGAGAATTTTCTTTGCATTCCCCTAAGAAGTAGCATGAGAACTCATTACCAGCGGGAGCTGGCAGCTCAGGTAATATTTCTCACATTATTAAGAACTCAGATGGAAATAAATGTCTCTCCCTTTAACCTCTGTTGCCTTCTGCAATGTGAGCCATAATGTTTTCTTCCACACTTGCAAGCAGATGTTCTAACAGGTAAAAATGGTTTTTTACACATGGCAAATACTGTGACATTGCATCGAGCAAAACGATTTTTTATTTTTTATTTTTCAGTTTTGCCCTTTGGCAGAGAGCGGCAAGTTTTTAAAGCTGTTCATAAGATAATGTCCAAGTCATGATGCAGTAGTTGTGCTGTCTATTTCGGGCAGCTGTGAAAGATGATTGAAGAGACCCAGCACTGCACAAATAGAGTCTAGCTAAAGTGCTTTCAATCTTGAAATTGTATCAAGGATCAGAGTCTCTTGCAATGCAGCCTAACAGCAACATGTTGGGGGCAGGGGGAGGGGAGGATCCTTTAGAATATAGATCTCAAACTATGTTGGTTTTCCTGTTTTCTCACTTTGCCCTGAATTCTCACCAATGAGACCACAGAGCTGGAGAAACAGCTTATGAACACTTCACCTTCTGCATGGCAACATTGCAAGCCTTGTAGAAACTTTATCACAACTATGGTGGCTTCTTCAAGCCAACACCAGAATGAGAATCAGGGAGGGCACAAATGAGAATTGTGCAGAGGTTCCAATACATACAAATGGCACCTCCAATTCGGTGATCCTAGCCAAACCATGAGCCTTCATGGTCTCTATACATTCATGACAATGATCAGTAGTGGGCCAGTGCTTGAATGTACCACCCTAGTGTCCTTGTACCAAGGAGAAGGCAATTATATATAGTCCTATTCCAAATATGCCAGTATGCATGGATGAGAGAATTGAAGCCGTGGTTCCTCTGAAATAAATGGAAAAGAGAGATTCCATTTATCTCTCTGTTACATAGTTCCCCTCCATTCTACTTGTTTCTATAATACAGTGGTACCCCGGGTTACGTACTTAATCCGTTCTGGGTTACAGTACGTAACCCGAAAAGGACGTAACCTGAACAATTCATTCTGCGCATGTGCAGACCGTAAAAACCCCCAAACCCGAAAAAACTGCGAAAAACGCTCTGCGCATGCAGGTTGGGCTTCCGGGTTAGTGGAATTCGTAACCCGAAATGTACACAACCCGAAGCGTACGTAACCCAAGGTACGACTGTAATGGAATCTTAGCTCACACCTGAGAAAGGAAATTCTGTTTTGCCATGGAGAAGCAAGGAGAGAGCCTCCATGATGGTCACTCAGTTAAGGTACATTTAAACAAGCTGTGTTGCAAATCCTCCCGCGAAATCCACCAAGTGCTGTCTCCTCTTGTGATAAATCTACTTTTTGCCTTACAAAGTAGCTTTGTAAGACTCCTTCTGGAAATCTGAAGCCAAGATAAGATCGTCTAAAATGTCACTCCTCCTCCTCCCACCATAACTAATGAAGTTTGAATGGCCTGAGGCTCCTGACAGAAAAGCCCCAAATATGTTAATTTCTCTCTCCCCACACTGCCTGGGCAGCAGAATAAAGATGCCTTTACAGAAGCCATTCTCAGAGATTTAGGACAAACTTTTTCTGGCTGGCAACATTTTTAAACTTTAAAACACCCAATAAACAGGAATTGTAATATTTGTCTTTACTTTAAAGCATGGGTAGGCAAACTAAGGCCCGGGGGTCGGATCCAGCCCAATCGCCTTCTAAATCCGTCCTGCGGACGGTCCGGGAATCAGCATGTTTTTACAAGAGTAGAATGTGTCCTTTTATTTAAAATGCATCTTTGGGTTATTTGTGGGGCCTGCCTGGTGTTGTTACATGAGTAGAATGTGTGCTTTTATTTAAAATGCATCTCTGGGTTATTTGTGGGGCATATATATATATATAGTCTGGCCCCCCACGAGGTCTGAGGGACAGTGGACCGACCCCCTGCTGAAAAAGTTTGCTGACCCCTGCTTTAAAGGTTAACAGATTATGTCTTTTACCATAGAACTTAAGAATTTTTTGGATCCTAAGGAGACCCTAATTCCCTGTACAGGGAGTGTCCTTCCACTCCTTCTCCTTTCCTCTCCTTCCCTTCTCTATCACTGTGGGTGTCTCCGAAGTCAGTACAGTGGTACCTCTGGTTAAGTACTTAATTCGTTCCGGAGGTCCGTTCTTAACCTGAAACTGTTCTTAACCTGAAGCACCACTTTAGCTAATGGGACCTCCCGCTGCCGCTGCACCGCCAGAGCACGATTTCTGTTCTTATCCTGAAGCAAAGTTCTTAACCTGAAGCGTTATTTCTGGGTTAGCGGAGTCTGTAACCTGAAGCGCATGTAACCCGAGGTACCACTGTATTTTGCAGCTGGGATTAAGCTGCATGGCAGAAATTTAAGTTTGCTCAATTAAAGGGCTTTGTTGTCCAAGGACGTATACTGATTTTTTAAAAAAGTACCTGACTCTATAGGTTTCAGAATGTGATAGGGAAACGCATTGAAAAATGTGGGATGCGTGAAATCAGGACAAATGGTTTCTCATTGGCATATAATTGCCCTGCCAAAATAAATAAATAAAAATCAAAACACAAGGTTGATAAAGGCTTGATAAAGATTGATATCTAACCTCCATGTAAACTTTGTGCTCAATAAAGAGGTCATCTGGAATAATAGAATCATAGAGTTGGAAGAGACCACAAGGGCCATCCAGTCCAACCCCCTGCCAAGCAGGAAACACCATCAAAGCATTCCTGACAGATGGCTGTCAAGCCTCTGCTTAAAGACCTCCAAAGAAGGAGACTCCACCACACTCCTTGGTAGCAAATTCCACTGTCGAACAGCTCTCACTGTCAGGAAGTTCTTCCTAATGTTTAGGTGGAATCTTCTTTCTTGTAGTTTCAATCCATTGCTCCGTGTCCGCTTCTCTGGAGCAGCAGAAAACAACCTTTCACCCTCCTCTATATGACATCCTTTTATATATTTGAACATGGCTATCATATCACCCCTTAACCTTCTCTTCTCCAGGCTAAACATACCCAGCTCCCTAAGCTGTTCCTCATAAGGCATTGTTTCCAGGCCTTTGACCATTTTGGTTGCCCTCTTCTGGACACGTTCCAGCTTGTCAGTATCCTTCTTGAACTGTGGTGCCCAGAACTGGACACAGTATTCCAGGTGAGGTCTGACCAGAGCAGAATATAGTGGTACTATTACTTCCCTTGATCTAGACGCTATACTCCTATTGATGGAGCCCAGAATTGCATTGGCATTTTAGCTGCTGCATCACACTGTTGACTCATGTCAAGTTTATGGTCTACCAAGACTCCTAGATCCTTTTCACATGTGCTGCTCTCAAGCCAGGTGTCTGGAGGACCCCTTTCTGCTGCACACAGAGCACTCTCACCTCCATCACTAGGGGTGGCGGAGAAATTCAATCCTGTATATATTTAAAGCCAAACCTATCAAATGTGCACATTTTGAAACAGCATGCAAAGTGAAATACAGCTGCTCCTTGGAAATTTGCACTTATCCAAATGTTGAGATGTGATTCCCCAACCAATGTTTACAAAAATGCATGTGTGTGTGTGTGTGCATAAAAATGAATGTAGTCGTGAAAAGAGCATACAAAAATGCACAATGTTAGGGGGGGGGAATACTTGCAAAATTCACGCTAAAGTGCTGGTGAATTTTCATGGGGATTTTTTAAAAACCCACCAATTGCTGCAAAATGTAGTAGACTGAATTTAAGCTGTGGTTAAGCGGAGGTGTGTGCAGTTCAGACAGCCATTGCACATGCACAGACAACAGTTCCATTAAATATGAGATCAAGGCTGGTTGAAGACGCAGGGAAACAAATCAGTTAATGCTTATCCGATGAAGGCACACACACACACACACACACACACGAGTGTGTGCAGAAAGTGCAAATTCGACTTGAAATGCTGCTGTGGAAAATCAGCTCAGGGCATTTTAAGCTGCTAATATATGTTTTACCCTGAAGGCCACAATAGCACCGGAAAGGGCGATGAAAAGCAGCACATACAGGTGAAACTCGAAAAATTAGAATATCGTGGGAAGTCCATTTATGTAAGCAATTGTTTTCATTAGCTACTGGAGTTTAATATATGAGATAGACTCATGACATGCAAAGCGAGATATGTCAAGCCTTTGTTTGTTATAATTGTGATGATTATGGCATACAGCTGACGAAAACCCCAAAGTTGAAATTGTTAATTTGGGGTTCTCATCAGCTGTACGCCATAATCATCACAATTATAACAAACAAAGGCTCGACATATCTCGCTTTGCATGTCATGAGTCTCTTATATTAGTTTCACCTTTTAAGTTGAATTACTGTAAGAAATGAACTTTTCCACGATATTCTAATTTTTTGAGTTTCACCTGTACAAGACTGACAAAAAAGAAGTTTTTTTTTTACTCAACACATATAGTTTTAAAATGCATGCTACAGATGGATAGAGGTTAGGTCTGTCAGTAGGTTCTAGCTCTGCAACTCCATGTTTAGAGCAGTATCCTTGCATGTATAAAATACTAGAGACAAACAAAAGAGTGGGTAACCTTTTACGCCCTGCATACAGACCTCTCAAATGTATTTGGTTAGCCACTTCCGGAAACAAAGTTTAAGTCTACGTGGACTTTCCATTTGATCCCACAGGATTTTTCTTACATCTTTCATACTCGCAGGCCTGTGAGCCTCATGCCTCTATATTGGGCATTGCAAATGCTGTTATTTTCCAGTACAGATTCAGAAAGGACCTTTATCCAATTTCAGGCTTTGATCAACTACTTTGAATGCTAAAGGATTACATTATTGGTCCTGAAGGTCAATAGATGCTCACGGTTTCCCTATGGCACTAGAGCTGGAGCAGGAATTTGACAAAGATGCAGTCCTGGAATGAGATGCTTTGCTGCCTGGCTGAACTCAGATATTGTAGAGGAGAGATAGGGGAGCGGGCAGAAATGGGGGAGGAGAATTTCATCTGCATTGTTCTCCACCAATGCTCTGCTCAAGAAACAAAAAGTAATTGGAAGAGAAACATGCATGCTTGATGTTGACAAAGAGTCTGTTTGCGCCTTGTAGATTGAAGAAATTGTTCAAGAAGTGCTTATTCTCATGGAAAGATTGCCCTGTTCCATGCTGCCAAGGTCAGGTTCAGCTTCGGTAGCTGCCTGTGTAAGTGCTGTACTTAAGTCACAGTAACTTTACTTTTAAAGTCAAATCAGATATTGAAGAATTCACAGGCCATGCAGATTCTTCTGGTGCATGCCAGGTAGACTGGCAACAAAATATGGTCTCCAGGTGTGGAGTGGGATGAGGGGGGGGGGACCCCAGTTCCATAATGAATTCACTGGAGAAGACAGTGATTTTCTGCTGTCAGCTTCCACTGCATTGGATGCTTCACCTGCCCAATTTGGGAAGGCAAGCTTCTCAGGTCAAACTGGGGCCAACAAGTGTGATGCTGCAAATCTCAACAGCTTGATCAGAGGGGCAGTAGCATGGTTTGTCAGGGCATAGGAGGCTGTGTTGGAAACTGAGCTGTGACAATCATCCAGAACCTTCTTACCATACAGAGATTTGATCATGAACTCTTGTGTGAATCAGAGCACTATATGCAGCAGATCCGATAAAGTCCATCCTTTGTATATATCCAGACTATATTAACTATGCCCCATGGCCTATTTGACTAACCAGGAATATTTAGAGTGGCATATACTGTAAATCTGTTAGTGTGCATCACTGTAATGAAACACCAAATGGAAACATCTCAATGCAGATATCCCAAATTCTGGTCTGGATATGAAATACTAAATGATGGTGGGTTTCTTATTTGGATATCAACTACAGGTTTTTCAACCCAATTTCAGGCAATTCTCCACTACCACTGCAGCCAGTCCCCATACAGTGGTACCTCTGGTTACGAATATAATTTGTTCCGGAGGTACGTTCTTAAGCTGAAACCGTTCTTATCCGGAGGCGCACTTTCGCTAATGGGGCCTCCTGCTGCACGCACGCCGGAGGGGCACAATTTCCATTCACATCCTGGGGCAAAGTTCGCAACCAGGAGCAGCTACTTCCGGGTTGGCGGCATTCATAACCAGAAGCGTTCGTAACCAGAGGCACCACTGTACTGGGGAGCTATATTAAGTGGGCTGCAGAAGGAGAGGAGAGGCAGAGAAAGATTAGTTCTGCAAGCTGTCTTCTATTGCTATTTGGATTTTGGACAATACAGACTTCAGAACCAGAACCTATACACTGATTATGCATGGGGAACATATTTGAAAATAATAATAAAAATGGCATGATCTCATACACACTATTGTATTTAAATTACTAATTATCCCATAAAGCTATAGCTATAGCAAAGGGAGAGATATGACTGGGTGACCTCTGAATCAGTAACTTTTGGCTCCTTCTTTCCATTCTAGCTGATCATACAAAAAACTCTTTAGCTAGGAACAAGTGCCTGAATTTGCTTTTTTCCTTCCTTGGAAAGGGTTTATTTATTATTAGTTATGAGTTGTTATTACCCATGCCATTGACAAACCTCCCCCTGCCCCAATGACATATTTTCTGCATAGTGATTGTCCTATTTTATTCTCACCACAAGTCTGTGAGGTAGACTAGATTGAGTGAGGTTGACTTGCCTGGCAGTCACCAAATGAACTTCAGTACCGAGCAGAGATTTAGAACAAGGTCTCCTCAGTTGAGATGAGTATCTGTTATGCCCAATGGTATTTTTCTAGAAAAGGAGATGCCAGAGCTCACCAGGAACTTCTCCCTTGTTCACTTAGAACGGCAATAGCAGCCACCTGAGAGGTGCTGGAGCTGAGCTCTGATGAGCTCCAGTTGAAAAACAACAACCCCTGGTTATGCCATTGGTATCCCATCCCTCCTCCAAGCACCTCAGAGAAACAAGTAGGAAACTATCTTAACGGAATCTTACAAATCTTGTGTGAGATACAGTTTGGGCTGAACAAAATAAAAAATTCTTTCCAGTAGCACCTTAGAGACCAACTAAGTTTGTTCTTGGTATGAGCATTTGTGTGCATGCATACTTCTTCAGATACACTGAAACAGACGTCACCAGATCCTTAAATATAGTGAGGGAGTGGGGAGGGGTATTACTCAGAAGGGTGGTGGGAATGGGTGATCAGCTGATAGGTGTGGAAAACCTGTTGACGAATCTCTTGACGACTGCAATTGGTCTTACAGGGAAAGGCAAGGGGTGAGATGGCTAAAGATAGCTTTGTCATGTATAATGAGATAAGAATCCAATGTCTTTGTTCAGACCAGGTTTCTCCATGGTTTTAAGTTTGGTGATTAGTTGCAATTCAGCCACTTCTCTTTCCAGTCTATTTCTGAAATTTATTTGTATTAAGACAGCTACTTTGAGATATTTTATAGAATGTCCTGGAAGATTGAAGTGTTCTCCTACTGGTTTCTCTGTCTTGTGATTCCTGACATCAGATTTATGTCCATTTATCCTTTGGCGTAGGGTTTGGCCTGTTTGTCCAATATAGAGAGCTGAAGGGCACTGTTGGCATTTGATTGCATACACAATGTTGGAAGATGAGCAATTAAATAGTCCTGAGATGGTATGTTTGATGTTGTTGGGGCCAGTAATGGTGTTGTACGGGTTTGGGCTGAGTAATAGTGAGCTACCCAGTGAGTATTATGAGTTGGTCTCTTTGGTCCAGCTACAACTACAACCCCCCAAGAACTACCCCATACTGCAGAGTTTCCGAAACATGGGTCTTCAGCTGTTTTTGGACAATTCCCATCATCCCTGACCACTGGTCCTGCTAGCCAGGGGTGAAGATGCAAAGTCGTCCAAAAACAACTGGAGACCCAAGTTTAGGAAACCCAGCCATAATACTTGCATGTGCAAATTCGCTGTCTATTGTAACTTAAAAGGTGGTCTGAAATCTTAATACTTAGCCTTTCCTCATTTTAGCACCTTAACTTGCCTGGTAAGTTGCACTTTAAATAATTTGAGGGATTCCACCACATGGCCCAGCATTAAAAGTGTGGCTTTGAAACTAGGAAGCTGCTTTCTGATACATGTTTGGCACAAACTGTCTTAATGGCTGCATAGTCAACTTCAGTTAAAGGAAATCACTTCAAGAACCCAGAAAAACTTTTTTATATAGCCAGCTGCCAGGTATATTGATGCTTTCTCTTTTTTTTTCTTTTTTGGCAGTATGAAGCCTTCATTTTCTGCTTTTATATTTACCCCATAAATATCCCCAGAGAAAATGAAATCAATATTATGATAATAAAATATGTACAAATGCAGAGCGGTGCAAGAAGTCTGTTTGCTAGTGCCATCATTTTTAAACGGCCTACGCGACTAAGATTTAAATGGATCTTTTTTAGGTTACAACCAAGTCCATTCCCAGCAAGCCACAGGCACATCGAGAACGGTCAGCAGGATATGTGATTGTAAAACCTAGGTTGTGATTACCTTCCTTTGCCAGCTGCACATTTGACCCCAGGTGCACTTAAATGCATTTCTTATATATTCAGGTTCTCTTAGAGGATCCCCCCCCCTTTCTAAACGGATGTTGAAGCTGTTTCAAAGTTCATTCTGCAAGGCTCTGAAAACAAGAAAGTTAATAAAGGGGCTGTGAGGAGACACATCAACGGATGGGAAGTGTGTTTAACCTACCTTTGAAGTAGTGAGTTTCTGCAGGGTTAAATACATTAAGATTCTTTTTTTAAAGGACCTTCTCTCCTTCTGACTAGTCCAACCTTGGAAATGTTTCACACGCAGAGAAAGGACTTTTCCTCTTTACAGGCATATTTTCAATCAAATATCTGACATGGGGATGGATGAAGCACTTAGTCTGTACATTTTCCCCCCAAAGAGTTTTATGCCATGGAAACCGGTGATTATACAATTACTGTGCCAGAAAAAAAAATTGTTTACAGACTTCTTTCTTCTTTGGTGATCACTCGTAGCCAAGTAAGATTGTCTTCCATAAACACGGTTTTAACAGTGAATCCGTAAGTGACTGTGGAGGCCAATTTTGGATCCACACGTCCTTCCACGGTGGGGACAAAGGTTTCTGGGTGGGAGTTGATCATGGTGTGGATTTGCCAAGCGTGCCTTCCTTTTAGCACGTTTTCCCCTTACGTCCTGAGTTTGAGCATCTTCAAACCCCATGACACCTTTAGTAAAGGCTGTTCTCCAAGTGGAGCACTCACAGGCCAGTGTTTCCGAGTTGTCAACATTCATACTGCATTTTTTTAGATTTGCCTTGAGAGAGTCTTTAAACCTCTTTTGTTGACCACCAGCATTACACTATCCATTTTTAAATTCGGAATAGAGTAGTTTGTTTACAGCACAGTACTGTGCACACAACCATGGAAAAAAATTCCAATAATAATGTGAAGGAATGAAATCCATAAGTTTACTAAATAGCTAAAGGACTGTCTTATCCCCTATGAGCCTGCCTGGCAGTTGCTTTCATCACCTGTCGCCCCTTTCCAGGTGTCTCTCTGCCTTCCAAGGATTGGCGGGTGGTTATCTAAGAGAGACCATTTTCTGTGATGGCTTCTGGATTGTGGAACTCCATTCTTAGGGACATCTCCCTGACACCTTCTTTACTTTCCTTCCAGCCTGTGGCCCTCCAAATGTTGTTGGATTCAACTCCCATAAGCCCCTGTCAGGATGGGCAAAGGTCAGGAGTGATGGGAGTTGCAATAGACCAACAACTTCTGGAGGGCAACAGGTTCCATATCCCTCCTTTAGGAGCTAGGCAGTATCTGTTCCGTTCACCTGCATCTTGGGCGGCTACTGATGTCTTGATGTGTTATCTCCTGCTAATGTTTCTATTTATTTTATTATATTGCTTTTGGTTTTTTTTAAATTAAGTTACCCTAAATACCACTTCACAGTGGGAAGGCAACATAGGACATTTAAAAGACACAAATATGTTTTAAATGCCCTAAACATGCTATTTAATACAAAAAACATATGTGTGTTCAGAGAGTACTATAATCCTCTTGAAACAGGATGCTCCATAATCATCTTACAAATGTGTCCCACCTCATCTTTCTCTTAAAACAATGCAGTTGCTTAAAATGCAAGAAAGATTTATTTTACAGACATTAGTCTATATACCATGAGGCATGCACAAATGATGGAGAAGTCTCTTTTTTTTCTATGAAAGGACCTTAAAACAGAATGGACTTCTTCCACTTTCAATGTCATATAACAAGTGGAGGTGGTTTTGTGAGGGCAAACCTAATCCAGGAAGAGAAAAATGTGCACATAAGTAGTCCCTGGTGCTCACTGCGGGTGTGCAGTTGGAATGTGGTCTAAACCACAGAGCCTATGGCTTGCCGATCAGAAGGTTGGCAGTTCGAATCCCCGCAACGGGGTGAGTTCCCGTTGCTCAGTCCCAGCTCCTGCCCACCTAGCAGTTCGAAAGCATGTCAAAGTGGAAATAGATAAATAGGTACCGCTCCGGCACAAAGGTAAACGGCATTTCCGTGCACTGCTCTGGTTCGCCAGAAGCGGCTTTGTCATGCTGGCCACATGACCTGGAAGCTCCACGCCGTCTCCCTCGGCCAGTAAAGCGAGATGAGCGCCGCAACCCCAGAGTCATCCACAACTGGATCTAACAGTCAGGTGTCCCTTTTACCTTTACCTAAATGAGTGGGATGTGTCTTCTGACAATGATGTACATCCAGTTGTTAAGTATGACTGCATGCCTGGTATAACAGCTCATTTGCAGTCACAGAATGTTAGCAAATACTTTGCAAAGTTGCACTCCCAGCAGCATGACAGAGATTGGTGCATGCTTCTGCCATCATTCATCCACATTCACTTGTAGTATTGGCATTTCACACAAGCGGCAGCTATGACACTGGAGCTGGTCTTGAAAATGGGCTCTCAATGTAAGGATGTAACATTGGACTAATTGCTGTGTAACTTCCATTCTAAACGTCCACATGAGCATGCCTAATGATGCCGTTCCCTTTCATACAATCATGAAATGGATGCTTAAAAATGAGGTTCTGTTGGGCTCTCCACAACTTCTGCTAATAAGGAAACTTCAAAATGGCCATTATTGTTTCCTTGGTTTTAATAAAATCCAAATGTCTATTTAAAATTAGATGGGGTCAAGTATTGGGGTGGAATTCAGCTTTCCTTCAGTTCTGACCACATTCTGCCATTTTTACCTTGACGAGTATCTCATTTCATGACTAGTCTCTCTGGAATTAATGAGGCTTCATGCTGAGTAGACTACTTGAATGTGTCAGCATGAGCAAAGGTGACACTCAGGCCTTCAGCCAGCAGCGCAATCTAACCCTCTGGCCCAAACAACACCAGATGTACATTAATAAATATAGCCTCCGATCCAGGATCCCCACTGTTTAATTGAGGGGAAGAGGAGGGGGCACTTCTTCCTCTGCAACACCCTCTGCATTTTAAATAGTTTCGTCTTTATTAGCAGCAATGTAACTTCCACATTATTTCCATTTGTTTTGACATGATAATGTAGTCTCCGCAGACTCGCACTGACACCATTTCATTTTGTCTTGATTTTGTAACCATCCCCTTGACATCTCCGCAGACTGATTTAGTGCAGCTCTGACATTGTAATGCGCTCCGTTGCAGACTTGCATTGACATCTTCTGGGGAGATTTGTGATGGCAGGAGGTCCCACGGAAGTGAAGGGTATAATACCATTGTCACAAAATATAATCGCCTTCTGCACCCAGGAGCTATTTAGCTATCTTAAATATCTCCTCAGGATTTCCTCCCCCCCAAAGATACATTTCTTTAAAATGCTGTAATTTTGTGCTTCTGTCAGTCAGATACAATGCAGTCGTAGCCTTGGGTTGTGCCAGCAAGACAACAATAGGCTACTCGATACATTTGAGTAATAATAAAATAATAAAATATAAATCTTGTGTGCTGGCATAAAATATACAATGTCGTGTAGGGATACTTTGACATTGGCCTTTATCCTTATGTGAACAGGATACCAAGAGGAAAAGTGAGTAGAGTTGGAATCGTGACAAGAGAGGAGGGAATAATCAGAATCCTGTGCACATTCAGTGATCTGCAGTAGGGGTGTCTTATGTGAAACACGTCTATTGGCATTAGCAAAGACTTTCAGCATTAGGAGAGGGCCAGGGCCGGATTTAGGTTTGACGAGGCCTTAAGCTACTGAAGGTAACGGGGCCCTTTATATGTCCAGCTGTCCTTGGTCAGCAACAAATTGTCACTGTTTTTTGTGTTGAATATATGGTATATGGTAATTTATGGACCTAATAGGTATCTAAAGCCATTTGCACATAACAAATAGGAGCCTACACAACACAAAACACTGTTGCTGTATGTAGGTCTTATTTTATTTGTTTTTCATCTTATATTTTGGAAATGTACACTTTTTTCTTTACATTATTTGTGGGCCCCCAAGAGAGTGGGCCCCTAAGCTATAGCTTGTTTAAGGTAAAGGTAAAGGTAAAGGTAAAGGGACCCCTGACCATTATGTCCAGTCGTGGATGACTCTGGGGTTGCGGCGCCCATCTCGCTTTACAGCTTCCAGGTCATAACTAAGCTGCTTCTGGTGAACTAGAGCAGTGCATGGAAACGCTGTTTACCTTCCTGCTGGAGCAGTACCTATTTATCTACTTGCACTTTGACGTGCTTTCGAACTGCTAGGTGGGCAGGAGCTGGGACCGAGCAGTAGGAGCTCACCCCATCGCGGGGATTCGAACCGCCGGCCTTCTGACCGGCAAGCCCTAGGCTATGTGGTTTAGACCACATTCCAACTGCACACCTGCAGCGAGCACCAAAGACTACTTATGTGCACAGCGCCACCCGCGTATAAGCTTGGTGGAGAGGGACCTTACCTCACGCATCAGCTGATGTTGTGAAGTCAGGTGACCCACCCACCTGTCAAATTTGGCCTCCAACTGTAGGGCAGATACTGATCGGGTTTCCTGGAGGAGACAGGATGCTTCACCACCAATAAAACTAGGGACACACATGGGAACTTCGTAATGGGAAGCTTTGGTGAAATTGTGCTTTATGCAGAGGAAATACTTAAGCCAAGCAACAGGGGTTGACACCATATATAGGAAGGGCAGGTGATTAGCACATCTGTACCTACATCCCTTAAGACCCTCTGTGAATGTCTGAAGTATTGAAACATCATGGGAGGAGAGTTTCCAGCTACCATCCCCCGACTCCCATTTGCATTCAAAAGCCTTATGCTTTAAATATGTATTTAATTTTTCTGTTACAAAATTGCACATGTGCAAATCATGAAACTTGGCATGACTGACCAAAAATAGGTCACAAGATAATTCTTGCACTGTATGGTATGGTTTTATTGGAAGCCTTATAAGAAGCTGCTGCAGGAGAGTGACTGTGAGCAATATCCTTGGTGTATCTAGGGCTGAGGTGAACCTGTGAGGCTCCCTCGTTGTTTTTGCTATTCAATGTCAAATGTTGTTTAAGCAATCTTGTTAGCTTTATGGTATTAAAATGTGGATTTTTGTATGTTGTTATACTTTTGCTTTGCAATATTATTAAATTGCTCATATGTTATTGCTTTGCTATGTTATTGTGAAATTGTTTCTTTGCTTTGTGATTATGAAACGGAATCACGGAATTTTAGAGTTGGAAGGGACCATGAGGATCATCTAGTCCAACCCCCTGCAATGCAGGAATCTTTTGCCCAATGTGGGGCTTGAACCCATAACCCTGAGATTAAGAGTCTCATGCTCTACCAATTGGGGTATCCCTCAGGGTTGTTTGTGTAGTGCTTGTTTGAAAGGCATCCCTGTTTTTTTGTTGAAAGCCACTTTGAATATGTTTTTTTTTTTTTTTTTTTTTGCGGAAAAGCAGCAAACGAATGAATGAATGAATGAATGAATGAATGAATGAATGAATTCAGTAACTGTTCTTCAGATAAGAGACCTTTTTAGTATGGTGGCACCCACACTTTGGAATAGATTTCTACCACGACGATCATGCCAATTGTCAGTTGGATTTGCGCGATCTGTGGGAACTTTGGGGTACCCTAAAAATGTTCCCAAAAATTGCAATGACAATTTTTTTTTTTGCACCGGGTACCGCCAAGGGGTGGGGGTGGGGTGACAATTTATTTTATTTTATTTTTTGCACCGGGTACTACCTGACCTTGCTACGCCTCTGGTTCTGCATTAGATGTGTGTGTCTTTTTTTAAAAAACCACCCATACATGCGAGCACAACAATACTGTGTAAACAAAGTGGCTTTGACAAAGTTTCAAAAACATTTTGTGATATAACAATCTGTAGGGAATGGGCAGTTAAAGATCAGAAAACCCACTAGGCCAGCACAAGCCCCTCATGTGAGTCTTAGCAGCTTTTGGATCAAAGCCATTCTATCCACATGAAACATATTCCGCTGTCTTAAAGGATATGGGAAGAAAATTAAGTGCTGCGGCACTTTTCCTTTTCTTTTTTTTTGCAATTTTGTTGTGATTGAGTGAGTTTTCTAGTTTTTGTTTGTTTAGCTGATTTACTTGCTTGATTCCTACCACTATTGCTTTTTAACTTTCCTTGTGAACACAAACTGGTCATCTAATTTATATTTAGCTTATCCAGCGGTAAACCAGTTACATGAATACACTGCTTGGCTTCACATAGCCATATTGGCAGTTATTAAAGGAAGGCTTACAGTGCATTTTCAGACCATCCAACTGAAAAGCGGTTACAAAAGTGCAAGGTACTCTTCCATAGGGAGGAAATGATATGAAAGCCAGAAATGTTAAGTCTGGCTGTGATAATGCATTTTGCTTAACTGCATAATTCAGAATGTTTGCTTATTCCCAATAAGAGTCGTAAGGTAGCTAACACATGTCAATACACTGGTAAACAAAGTTACTTCTCCTTGAATGCAGGGGAGAAATTTTGTTCAGAGCAAAGTATTTCTTATTCAGCTGATTACTTCTGAAAGATAGCATTAATGGAAAAGCAATGCACTGAGGCCAATCTACAGAATTACTAATCCTTACATGTGCACACTCACACTCACAACCGACTTGTTCTGTCTTCACTTGATCACTCAACATATTACTTGATGATTTGCCACTGAATTTGTGAAATGACTGCACTGAAATGCACTAGCTAGCACCTGCAATGATACAGTAGTGCAGAAAGGTAATTTTAGACTCTGGATTTAGTTGTCTTACTGGAAGGTGGGCTGTTTAGATGATAATGTGCATTACTTTACCAACTTCAAAATGTGTTAAGCCAGCCCTGTTCCCTTTGGGGGGCTCTTTTGAGCAAGACCTTAGATGTCTGTTCCAAAAAATTGCCCTGATGGCATGACTGCAATGATATGAAAGTTCAGTCTGTAGTATGGCTGATTCAGACATGCAAGACAGCATCTGATGTGGCTGTACACCAGTTGTCCTTAAACGCTATTACAGACACCTACTAACAGCATTGGGGGGGCAGAGTCTCTTCCATATGTATTCTATTATGTCTAGCTGTTGTTATTCGTGTTACAGTGGTACCTCAGGTTATGTACTTAATTGGTTCCGGATCACTGTACGTAACCCGAAAAGTACGTAACCCGAAAAACCGCTTCAGCGCATACGCAGACTGTGAAAACACATCAGTGTGGTGTAGTGGTTAAGAGCGGTAGACTCGTAATCTGGGGAACCGGGTTCGCGTCTCCGCTCCTCCACATGCAGCTGCTGGGTGACCTTGGGCTAGTCACACTTCTCTGAAGTCTCTCAGCCCCACTCACCTCACAGAATGTTTGTTGTGAAGGAGGAAGGGAAAGGAGAATGTTAGCCGCTTTGAGACTCCTTCGGGTAGTGATAAAGCGGGATATCAAATCTGAACTCTTCTTCTTCTACTCTTCATCTGCGCATGTGCAAATCGTGCGCGCTTCGGGTTGCGCTTCCAGGTTAGCAGAGTTCGTAACCTGAAAAGTATGCAACCTGAAGTATACGTAACCTGAGGTACGACTGTACTATGAATACAGCTCCTGCAAATGCTATGAGTGCTGTCTGTCTGATGGATCTCTTTGATGGCACATGATTCCTAATCACAAATTGGATTCTTCACATGCTTACACAAAGAATCTCCTTCCAGATCTTATGTGTGGCATGTAAAGATCAGAGATTTTAGCTGAGGGCAGGGCTAATGTGTGTGTCTCTGCTCCTTCATCCATGCATTCTCAGTTGAACACTTGAGTAGGACTTCTGGCCATTTTCTTTTCTGGATTTAGAACTTTCTATCAACAAACAGCATAGTAATCCTGGTGGACGATCAGGAAAGGTTGGGGCAAGAGTATGTGGTAAGAGGGAATTTCACTTCCCCCTTTCACACAATGCTAGACCTCTGAATCATCCAGCAAAGACGGATTGCAGTAGGTTCAGGACAAGCTAAGGAAAGTATTCCTTCACACAACTGACTGTCATGTGATGTGGTGATGGCCTCTAATTTAGGTGGCTTTAAAAAGGCCATTAGCCATGATGACTAAATGGGGCTACCATGTACATGAATGGCACACTTCTAAATATCAAATGGCAGGAACAGCAATATCAATTCTTGATTGATTTTTATTTATTTATTTTCTATAATTTTTATAAAATTTTCTGTTTTACATTTTAGAATATTCATTTAAACAATCTTAAAATATCAATGACTTCCCTTCTTCTCTTTCACTGTATATTTTACAAAAACTAAACCATGCAGTATTCCATTATTATATCCATCAAAACTTATTCACACTGTTGAATTTATCTTCATGCTGCCAACGTTTTCAAGTATACACAACCCCCCATATATTCAATAAACATTTTCCAATCTTCTTCAAACGTATGTTCTTCTTGTTCTCTTATTCTATATGTTAGGTCCACAAGCTGCGCATATTCATCAGTTTAAGTTGCCATTCTTCTTTGGTTGGGACCTCGCTCGTTTTCCATTTTTGGACTAACAAAATACAGGCCGCAGAAGTGACATACATAAGTAACCTTAATTTTGGACACCAGGGAGATGTTCTTAATTGATTTTAAATAAGTGTTATTCGAGTTTTAAATGGATTGTTTTTCCTACTTTCTGGTTTGCCACTGTGTGTTGCTTTTGAGAGGAAAGGTGGGAAATAAATTTAACGAAGAGCAACAACATTCGTCAAATCCAGCAAAACAACTCTTGTGTTCTTGTAACTCCATCCCCAGAACCCAACATTTTTTTTCCTATACAAGCCGGCTAATGAAACACGAGAGAGCATGCAGCTAACACAGGGTGAGATGCAGATCACACACCCAAAGATCTTGTAAAAAGAAAGCCCTGGCTATTCCTTCGGTAAAGTATAATTTTCTTTTAAAGAGACACTAGAGTCCCTCAGACCTTCACAGCTTAAGTGTTCTGAGAAGAGTACCTTTCACGATCAGACAGAAATGCAGACCCTGGGGAGTAATGGCTTTTGAAGTCAACACATCTGAAAGCTTCAGTTTTCAGCTCACACAGCTAGATTTAAAAAAGAAAGAAAGAAAGAAAGTGGAAATGGGAAAGGAAAATTCTTCCTTCACCACATTCATTTCAAGTTATAGCTAAAAACCCCAAACAAATCGTTTTGCTAAAAGATCAGTTGTTCTTCTAGCTATTATTGGTAACGTTCTTAATATTCTTGTTCTGGATAGCTGGTACTTGCTGGATAGAGAAGTTGGTGTTCCATTGTCATAGTTGTAGAGCACACCTATACACAGTATCGGGGTTAAGACCCGTATTCTGTCTACATGTACGGCAGAAGCGAAACAGGTAGCACTTTCAGATTTATCCCCTGGCGAAGAAGCAAGTCTGACTTTTGCAGCTGGCTGGCAAGAAGGCGAGAAGTCTCCCCGGCAACCTCTCCGCATAGGGAAACTAACGCTGTGCCATCTGCCCAAGGAAATCCCTACTGTTTTAATGAAAGTTGAATGTGAAAATGTCAGGAATGCTATAGCGGTGCTTATTTCACCATTCAGCAGGCAAAGTAAAACTGCCTTATGCCATCAGCTCAGGCCTGTGAAGGGGACAGAGGAGAGGAACAACTTTGTCAATTAAATGGGAAGCCGGCAGGCAAAGTGTATGCTTAAAATGTTACACATATATGAGGTCGCTCTGTAACAAAAAAACAAACTCTCCGATTCTCAGGACTCTTCTTCCAAAAGCATAAAAGTCAGAACGAGGATTAAGATATAATTTTGATAGGTGGCTTGGTATTATATACACATATAGGCTAGTTTTTATTTTCTTCTTCTTTCTTCTTTACTTTATTTATCTCTTGATTTGTTTCTGATGTCCCTTCTTTAGATTAGTTTGGTTTTTACTGCACCCTATGTTGAAAACTCTCAGTAAAAATTAATTTTTAAAACGAAGTACTTCCTACATGGATCAGGTAACTATGGAACATCACATGGTTCCGAAAACCACCATGCTCTCAGTGAATATCTCCTGCACTCTGCAAAAGAGACAGAAAAAAAAAATCCCTGTTTCTCGGAGGGTGAAAAATCTCATGAAAGTAGGGAGCAGGGTTTGGCCCAGCACTATCAATTTTGCAATCGGATGCCAAGGTTTTCCTCATATGAAGCTTCTTTCTCATGGTGGCATTCGTAACCCATGTTTCCTTACTGCTGTCACGTGGAGTAAATTGGGGCATTGGTACTAGTTAACAGTGGCAGGGGAAATGGAATATTGGGACGGGGTGGAGTCACGGCAACAGATGCTAGGGAACAGTTGCTAGGAAGAAGGCAATTAAGGAAAGGATGGTTAGAAGAGGAAGAGAGGGTGAGGGAAGAACCAAGGGAAATGGAGACTAAACATTATGGCCAGCCAGCTTTACAGCCAAAAGACTTGGTTTTGAAACCCGTTTGATCATTGTGGAGGGGCAGGCAAGACTGGGAGACCTGCAACATGAAAGCTGTTGCCGAATGTTACTCTGTCTGAAACACACTGCATGCACACAGCCACAGAAATAAATGACTTAAACAGAAAGGACAAAAAACAGATTTATAGACCTGCAGGAGCGAAGTAGTGACGGTGGGAAGTTTATAGGTTTGGGGCTTTAAAAACACACACACACACACACCTCCTTCATTTATCCTGGTGTTTGTCTGGATTCTCTAATTCCCATCTCCATTCCTCGTTTAAGCAAACCTGTGGGCTCATCGGTCACATTGCAGTTGTTGATGACCCACATTAATTGTTCATCCATTATTCACTGCCATTTATCTGAAGTTGGTGAGAAAGATAGAGGCAATGTCTGAAAGGGGGAACGCTGGCATATTGATCAATCCCAGAAGCAAGAAATTACAGCTGGCCCATGACTTCATGCCTTTCTTTACAAAGGAAATTAGTAGATAAAATTGGAACCGAGCCCATTTTGTAGCTTCATGGATGCCAACGCCTCAGCATTTCAGCTGAGTTTTTTTTTTCTCCAAGGAAAGGAGAATCTTTAGATGCATGTGCATTTCAAGGGAAGGTAGGTGCAAAATATCTTGACTTTTCTGTTGTTGATTAGAAAGTCTTAAAGGTGACCGCACTACTCTTTCCTCTTCGAGGTACAGTACCAGGAACAAAATTGGTGAGGCAAATGAGGGAAAAAAATAGTATCATCTAAAAACTATGCTAAATGCTATTGAGCCTGTAGCTCTTCTTGAGAGGGGAATGCCGTAAAGGTTTATCCTGAAATGAATACACAAAGATGCACACATAGGGTGGATCTGCAAGAGGGGGTGCTATAAAGGAGTGCTATAAAGGAGTCAGAAATTAAATCGTGACAACAAAAGAGGAAAAAAAAACCCTATGTAAAAATCTCATAGGAAATTTGTTTGCTCTGTGGCGCCCTCTGATGCTGTGTGTTTATAATGCATTCAAAGCATTGTTTTTTTGACTAATGTAGCTGAGTCAGTAGAGAGAGATTAAAGGAGAAGAAGAGAGGATGCAAAGTTATAGCTCTTGTTCTTCCTTACAAAGCTCAGTGCCGTTTTCATGGGGCTCCAGCGTTCTCCTATACAGGTAGTGATCCATATAGTTAGCATTATTTATTTTTATAAAGACATCTGATGGCAGCCCTGTTCAGGGAAGTTTTTAATACTTAATGCTGTATTGTTTTTAATACTCGATTGGGAGCCACCCAGAGTGGTTGGGGAAACTCAGCCAGATGGGTGGGGTATAAATAATAATTTATTTATTTATTTATTTGAAATGAGTCTTCAACATTTCTCATTTCCCGGGCTATCAATAAAATATGCTTTTAGGACCATCCGTTTTATATATCTCATCTCCAGTGGGTAAATTAAGTGAATCTCAGAGAAGTTAAATGGTCTGCCCTCGATCAAAGAAGACTAACTGAAAGAACTGGGAGCAAAACATCCAAGTTTTCCACCTGTTACCTTTTTGTCACTGGGTTTTACTACCAAAACATTACATTTCAACTGCTTCATATCAATGTGTTCAACACTTGCTCAGAGATGAATGGCAGATGAAAATGATAGACTATATGGAGCTCACAGAGATGACGGGAAACTTCGTGACCTGAGGGACGAAGCAGTGGTAGAAGAATAGAAGAAATTTAAATTGTATTAAGAAAAATTATTGTATGGTTGATAATTAGATATAATTTGGAAGAAAGGTTAGACTGTAGATGTAGAGTTAGGTTAAGTGTTTAAGATAGATGAAATATGAGTTAAAATAATAATTAAGATTAATAAATAGGTATTTTATAGTAAATAAGGTTTTGTAAGATGTTTAGAAATTACTAAAGATGTTAGACAAGGAAAGCAGGAAGAGGAAATAGGAGGAAGTCAATATACAATGTGAAGGACAGTTGTTAACGATAATAAGATTTTTTGTTTCTATTGTAGGTTTGTTTTTTTATTGTAGTTATGTTTTTATTCTAGGTTTGTTTTTTAAATAATTTTATTGTTGTGTTTATGTTTGATTATGTTGTTGTTCTTTTTTGTTTTATAAAATCTAATAAAGATATTTAAAAAAAAAAAAAAACACTTGCTCAGAGATGCTGTACTTTTCTCAGGGGAAAATGGGTCATGATGCCTAGATTGTGGCACCCTTCTTACAAAATACCACCCCCCACTGCACAATAGAGGAAGCTGTCCTTGTTTCTTTTTCAAAGAGCAGTTAAGACTTTTCATTCCGTTTATTTATTTTCCGTAAAGCATGCACTGACTAAATTTAGTTCATCTCTGCTGCTTTTTATGTAAACTTTGAAGTATGGTGTGCTGGTTTTATATGGTTTCAAGTGCTTGTTGTATTTTATGCACTCTTAAGGTTTCTGGCCCTGTAACGGGGATGAAATGAAATAACAATTTTAAATATTTAAATTGGCTGTATTCTATTGGAAAGGCAGCAATTATACCAGTGAGGAAGGGTTTGGGTGAGGTGCTAATTCTATTCTTCTCAAACAACAGGTTGGTGTTATCAGTGATTTTTAAACAGATGGGATGATAAAACTAGAAGTGATATACAGATTTGCATTTGAAGTTCCTCATCTGGCTAAGGTACGTACTTCCAGCAATGAATGACCTTTAGATGACTTGTAGCCTTACACTTTCTGACTCAATCTGGTAGTTGTTGTTCAGTCGTTCAGTCGTGTCCGACTCTTCGTGACCAGAGCACGCCAGGCACCCCTATCCTCCACTGCCTCCCACAGTTTGGCAAAACTCATGCCAGTCGCTTCGAGAACACTGTCCAACCACTTCGTCCTCTGTTGTCCCCTTCTCCTTGTGCCCTCCATCTTTCCCAACATCAGGGTCTTTTCTAGGGAGTCTTCTCTTCTCATGAGGTGGCCAAAGTATTGGAGCCTCAGCTTCAGGATCTGTCCTTCCAGTGAGCACTCAGGGCTGATTTCTTTAAAGATGGATACGTTTGATCTTTTTGCAGTCCATGGGACTCTCAAGAGTCTCCTGCAGCACCAATCTAGTAGGGGAAACCCAAAAATCCCAGAATGCTTTATTTTGCTTTATTTTGTTTTTGTGCCCACATTGTATTGGTTAGCCTGAAAATATCGGCAATCAGATCACACGGCCAGATTGAAGAATTTAGGATAAATTGGAGTTTCAGAGTAGAAAACTGTTTTCAGTAGCCAAGCAGCAGGGAGGAAGCGAAAATAAATGGTTATACCTAATATCTCAGTACATAACAAATCTGAGATGGAAAAAGAAAAACCCCACATGTGCCATATATTTGCTTTATTAAACCACAGTTAGTTACTGACTTAACAACATTACATTCTGCTCTGATAAAGGGAGATGGGGTAGGGGGTTGCCAGTAAGAAAAATTGCCCTAGATAAGGCTGCAGTGCGTTGTACTATTAATTTATCACTTAAAAGCACAACAACAGCAAAACCGTAAAATACTTTTGAATCACGGTAACCTTTTAGGTGTTAAATGAATTGGGTATCATGTCCGCATTGATAATCCCTTAAGTGCCCTGAAGTAAATATGTCATGAATGTCAGTTATTGTTAACTTTCCTCATAAAATGGCATATTTACCCTTCACAGATTGGTGTTCTCAACAAGCAACCGATACGCAAGCAATAATTTAAACCGGTAGTAGAAACAATGAATGGGAGATAATGTCACAATCACGGCATGTCTGTGGTTATCTATGTGGTTATCAGTAGATGAAATCTTTCAGTTTTAAAATGAGGAATTACGTACAATTAAGCCAGGCTTTCTGTTTCTGAAGGGATGAGAATGCAAGTCAAGCTGGACTTCCGGCGGCAACGCCATTGCGGGTGGTCGTGGGCTGCTTCGGCTGCGAAGCGCCCAGTCCATCCCGGGGGTTTGGAGCCCCGCTACCGCAAAGCGGGGCTCCGGTGGGGTGCGGGAAGAGCGTCCCGCACCCTGGGCTCCCCGGCTGTGCCCGTTGTGGCTCCGAACCCTTCCCTCGCTCCCCCTGTAAAGGGGGAGTGGGGGTGAAGGGACGACGGAGCCGGGCTATAGGGGACATGCCCCAACCGGGATGTAAATGCGGCGACAAATCCTGTGATGAGCGTCTAAGTTCTACCTCTGATGCATGGATTTAAAGAAACCCGGTGGTCGTGAGTACTTGATTGGACTAGATATTATGTTTTTTGGACGATCCGGGGGAAGGAGAAAGGCAGCCTGCCTCCCTCCCTTCGAGTGTAAGAAGTTAACCAATTTGAGTGACTGCTGCTACAGAACTGGCTACAAAGTACTTGAACTTTGATACATGAGACTGTTAAAATTTTCTTTTGGGGAGTAAATTCGTGGAAAATATCTCCGCTTAAAGCTGCGGTCTTTGCGCTCCGACTCAGGAAAAATGGCGACGGAAAGTTTAAACTGAGGTGAAAAACAACTCTTACAAAAGGAAGAACATAGAGACAGAAACTGTAATTTGACACTCACTCCCACCCCCTCTACCATCATGTTGGACTTTGTCTTCGAACTTGTTTTGAACTCTGGACTAACGGATGAACAAAGGCTTAATGCTTTGAGGCTGGAACTGCTTTATCGGAAAGTGAAAGTCTTGTGTGGGGATTTGAAAAGAAATCTACTTCCCACAGAGGAGGCTCTTAAAAACTTTGACACTTTGGAAGAAAACCTTGGCAAGGAGCTGAGAGGGTTGCTGGAAGGATGGAGAGAAATGACAGGGCGACTCCGGGAAAAAGATTCGTTCTTGGGGGGTGGCAGCCCCAGGACGACGATAAGATTTGTTATATCCAGACCCCGAGGTGTGAGCTCGGGGGCAAGGGACAAAGAATTAAGATATTTACAAGAAGAAGAAGAATGGTATAAAGAAATGGAGCAGCTGAAAGAAGATGAGATGGATACCCTGAGGCTCGTTGCAAGGAGTGTTCTGAACTGTGCCTGGATCTGTGGACATTTGGAAAAAGAAGGCAACTGGAAGTTTGGTTCTGGCGTCACTAGGAGAAGGATAATGGATAGAGGGGGAGTGGGGTGAAGTATTAAGTAAAATCTAAAATGGTCTGTTATGGCATTCTGAAATCGGAGGGTGAAGACTGTTAGCTATATTTAGTTTTTCTCAATAAGAAAGGAGATATTTGAAGTTTTTATGTTATTAGCAGCAGATTAAAGGACAGAGGAGATAGTGTAGATTTGATAAGAATGATTTGTGAAGATCTATGATGATGTATTACTAGTAAATCTAGTATAAGATGATTAAGTTTATGAACTAAGATGATTAAGATGATTGTCTAATTCTATATATATAATTGTGTTTAATTTTTAGAAGAAGAGGTTAAAAAGCAGATTAGGGGTATAAAACCGAAGGTGAAAAGGTAGGGGAAGTCAACCGTCAAGATTCAGAAATAGAATTTTTTTTTTTACGAGATGCTTAAATAAGAAGAAGAATCCTGGCAATGTTTGTACTTGGTTTATAATTGTATTTGTTTTGTATGTGTATAAATGTAGGTGTGGATATGGGTGTATGTTGTTATAAGGAAAAAATGCCAATAAATTCTTATTAAAAAAAAAAAGAGAGAATGCAAGTCAAGCTAGGTCTCTGTACTCTTAAATGGAGAATGGTGCAAAATTAAGACAATTTGCATGTGATGCACAAGCTGGAGGGAAATAATAAAGGGGGGGCAATCCTTGCTGCTACAAAAACCACATATCCATTTTTGGAAAAAAGTATATTGAACATGAAATGACAGGTAGAAATAGCTTTGAAAATAAGTGGGAGCATTTTTCACATCCCTACACATAGGTATTGGCCTTAGATATAGGTTGGTGGTTGCTGATTGTTCCACATTCTTGGAACGCTCTTCTGGAAGTCATGTGAGAGATTCTGACTGTGGGTGACTTTTAGTAAGCAGATAAAGCTGAAATGAAATGGGGTTTTCCCAGTAGTAATGTATGGAAGTGAGAGCTGGACCATAAAGAAGACTGATCGCCAAAGAATTGATGCTTTTGAATTATGGTGCTGGAGGAGACTCTTGAGAGTCCCATGGACTGCAAGAAGATCAAACCTATCCATCCTTAAAGAAATCAGCCCTGAGTGCTCACTGGTAGGACAGGTCCTGAAGCTGAGGCTCCAGTACTTTGGCCACCTCATGAGAAGAGAAGACTCCCTGGAAAAGACCCTGATGTTGGGAAAGATGGAGGGCACAAGGAGAAGGGGACGACAGAGGATGAGGTGGTTGGACAGTGTTCTCGAAGTGACTAGCATGAGTTTGGCCAAACTGCGGGAGGCAGTGAAAGATAGGCGTGCCTGGCGTGCTCTGGTCCATGGGGTCACGAAGAGTCAGATATGACTCTTCAACAACAAAGCTGAAATGGCTGTATGTTGGCTTTATGTCTTTGAGCACCTTTTTCTTCTGCTTGCATTTGGTGCTCTAGAGCAGATGGGAATTTTAGCAGAGGTTCTCCTAAATGTAGGACTAGTTCATGTTTTTTTTTTCCAGTAGTTCCTCTGGGAGCACGCAAAGGCCATGTTTGTATGGCATGGTTTTCCCATACAGTTCTGGAGGAGTTTGAAAAAGAAAACTTTCAGCAGCATGGATGCTACTAGCCCAGAGATGGAAAGAAGATAAAGTCCCTACCAGAGAGGAATGGCAAATTAAATTTGTCGGACTATGCCGAAATGGCAAAATTGACTGGAAAGCTGATGAACCAAGAAGACCAAAACTTTAATAAGGAACGGGAAAAATTTATAATTTATCTTGGAGACCACTGTAAACAGATGAGAACATTAGCAGGATAGCAATAACACTTCATCATGTATGTATGTATGTATGTATGTATGTATACATCTGGCTGGGTTTCCCCAGCCATTCCGGGCAGCTCCCAACAGAGGACTGAAAACAAAATAAACTTCAAACATTAAAAACTTCCCTAAACAGGACTACCTTCAGATGTCTTCTAAAAGTCAGATAGTTATTTCCTTGACATCTGATGGGAGGGCATTCCACTTGTAATGTAACGAGTATTATGGAGATAATGAAGTTATAAAAAATATATATGGGGTACTGAAAAAGATGCAGTAGAAAAGATTTAATAACGGAATCCATGGAGGGGAAGGTGGGAAGTCCAGAGATTCAGAGGAATCTCTTAATTATGGATCTGGATTATGTTATTTTTTAAAAAATAATATTATACTTGTAAAATCAAATAAAAAATATTTCATAAGAAAAAGAAAACTTTCAAAGATTGTCAGGGAAAAAATTCTCCGAGAAAATTCAACACAGCTCTATACAGTATTATTATTAGTTGTTCATGGAATCATAGAATTGTAGAGTTGGAAGGGACCCTGAGGAACATTCTAGTCTGACTCCCTGCAAGGAATAAGCAACTGCCCCCCCCCATACAGGGATCAAACCAGCAACCATCACGGTATCACCACCACGCTCTAACCAGCTGAGCTATCAGTTTTGAAATGGTCTTTAATAAATAAATATGCATGTCTAATGTTTCCCTAATTATATTTTCTCCATTCTTGAAAAAACTTGACATGGACATTTCAGCAAAGGGGCAAAGTGTATTGACTTAGCTCCTTCCAGTAAGTAATCTGGCTGTCACAAGATTGGCTATCCTATTAAATATACATATATATAATATTGTACTTAATGCTGTATTTATAAATTGGTGTGACTGGCCCTGGTACCTTAAGGTGAAGGAAAGGGAATAAATCAAACAATAATAGCAACAATGTGATGAGTTTCATAGGCCTAACAAGTGTCTCAGCTACTGATGGCCAAAAAGTTAAATTATTCATTTCCTATTGCTCAAAAGGATGATAAAAAAGTGGGCTTGTTCTCTCACTAGCTGCTGCTTGTAAGATGGTGGGGATGCTCAGAATCTAGTCTTATGTGCACCTTGGTTAAAATATCACAATGTATAATAGGAAAAGTGGAGTACGAAACACAATGTTAGCACTAGAATAGGCACCATCAAGGTTTCCGTGCCTTGTGCCTTTGGAAAAGAGGCCACAAAGCATTGAGAGGGATAAAATATATACATGGTGATAATTGGAACTGGTCTGTCCTTTGAAATCTGAAGCAGAAATGAATTGCTTAACATTTTGGAGGATTTTTATAGCCGAAATGAAGGAAACCGCATTAGAGTGGAAAGCCTAGAGACAAAGAGCTATTAAGATTGGAGGCTAACGTATGTGGGTCACTGGAATCAGGAATTTATCTTGTTTCATAATTGGAGCCAGGGTTCCTCTCCACTGCATCATTTGTCACAGATCTGTAAATCATTTGTAAAGAATAAAACTATTATCGGACAGCGCAAGAGGTCATTGGATTGCTGCTTATATCCATTGCTCGAGATTTGGGGATAAATGTGCAAAACCACTGTGGCCCAAATTGGACTGCGGCTCTAATTGCCTGTGATAAAGTAGGGCAGTGATTGGGAATGTATTAATAGGCCCAACGGATATTGAACTCGCTGGCATAGTTTTCAGACAAGATGTGTTCACAAAATTGATTTCTTTTCTTTTCTTTTTTTTCGGTGGTTAAAAATGTAGAAGAATGCATGTCTATTCTGTCTGCTGCCTTGTTATATTTTTCCAACAAAAGAATCTATGTTCAAGGAACCGTGTGCTGTTGTTGGTATATTTATTTTCAAGATCCCACCTGCAAAATAGTTGGCATTTGATAAAAAGAAGAGTAAGACTTGTGTATTGTTAAATCATTGCTGATGATAGCGCACTACAGAAAACTCAGTGAGGTACCATTGTAGGTGCTGCCACTGAAAGAGATACCGGCATAAGAATTATCCCTCAAATTGCAGATTTCTTTAAATAGGGAAATGGGTTAAAAATTGATCTGCAACCATCTCCAACAATGTACTGTGCAATTTGTCATCTAATTTGTATAATTTTAAAGCCTTCTCTGCATGACACTTGGTCTGATTCATGTTAATATATTAAATTAAAAATTGCAGTCTGTTGCTTTGGGATTATGTATAACTCTTAGGTCAAATGAATGAATGAATCCATGGCAATTACATGAAACTCTTTAAAACTGTAAGGCACTGACTATATTTTAATTCATTGTCGGCATAAAATAACCCTATAAGTATACAAACTGAAGGCTGAAGGAGAAAAACAATAATATTTTTGGTTTCTTCAAACCATGCATGGGGTAAGAGTGCCACCTACAGGGTCTTTTTCTTTTTTTAAGTGTCTTTTGTATCCCTAAATTCTTGGCTCCCATAAAGAAATACTGCTTAAAGATTAATGGTGTTTACTTGTCTGGTTGCCCAGTTTTTGTCATTTTATATGTCTAATCTTACTAGTCCTTGTGAAAGAGACTTCATTTCTTTTCCCATTCTTTTAAGGCCTTTGGTCTGCTCTGCTGTTTCCATGCACATAATTTCGAGTTTCACACACACTAGAAGCAACACTTTCTCATTACAATTCTGAAAAGGTAATATGCTGCACTATGTTCCAACAATACTGAGTGTGAAAACATTAATCCCTTGGGGTTGTTGTTTTTTTTAAGTACCTGTGACTGTGTAAAGAGCAATGGATTGATTTAGGATTGCCATGTTCTAGCTGTCCAATCAATGGCCGAGTTTGGATATTATGCCCATTTGCCTAATCACTGCATCTCAACAACCTTAGATGGTATATTGTCTGCCATAGGGTTTGTTTCTGCTCTTGGCAACGACCTTGAAAACTTGGAGAATAATCATCTAAGGAAGCATTTTTTATATCTGACAGGGACACTGAAACAAAACTAACAACACACAATTAATGTACTAAACACAGTGCAAACTTTTCATAGCCAGTTTTTGGACATAAAAGCGGCCCTCTTCCTCTCCCCAGCCATGTACTTTAGGGTACAGAATTAAAATCATTTTGAGGGTAATGGGAACTGGGGTTAGGCAGGAGAAGCCTTGTTATTCACTGGCTTAAAGACTGGGTTCACCTGAAATCTCAGAACAGCGTCTGAGATTCCCCTCCCTTGCAATGGTTTATTTTAAGAACCCAATTAAAGTGTTGGAAGCAGAAGAGCCAGGCAGAGTGCTAACACACCTGATTTTTTCCTTCCCCTCAGCTAAAGTTTTCAGAAGAACATAAGCTGAGCGCTGATTGACAAGGAAGGGAGTTCAGAAAATGTACATTTCATCTTCTTGTTGGTTAGTTCTTGCATAGACTTGTAATTGCAAGGCAGCCCAGCTCCTCAGTTCACTTTGGGCATAACTTTTGGTTTCCCCTGAGGTGGAGGTGAGAGTTGCCAATAGGAAGCAATAGGGAATTTGGGGTTTTAATAAACACAAAGCGAAACAAAAGCACAGCATGTCTATATGTATGCTTCTTCATGCGTTTGAACACTGATTTTGGGCTGAGCAGGAACCGAGGAAGCGGTTTATGCAATTGGGCAGATGTTTGCTGCAAGCTGAAGGGTGTTTCACATGGCAGACTTTGGGCTCGAAATCCGAAGCAGCCTCAGTCTCATATATCACCTGCAATAGTAACAGTGGACTATTTTGCAGAGCTGTTGTTAAGTCACTCTGTCTCAGCCACAGGTGACCCTCCTTTACAATCCGCATGTGTGTGCCAACACTGGTGGCAGGAGAATTATTTCTAGATGCTTAAGCATGGAATAAAAATAACATTTCCTATACAAAAATGAAAATGCCCTGAGTCAGAAAGAGTAGAATTCCAGTTTGTTGATGGTGTTTTATTTGTTTGTTTGTTTTATTGGGTTTTTTATATCACCTTTTTCTCTGAGGAGCTCATGGTGGCAGGCATGGCTCTCCTCTTCCTCATTTAAACCCCATAAGACTCATGTGGGGTAGGTTAAGCTGAGAGGAAGTGGCTGACCCTAGGTCACCCAGTAAGCTCCATGGCTGAGTGGAAACCCTGCTTGTTGCTGTCCAGTTTGCAAAGGAAGCACCCACGGGGAAGCACCCTGGGGTATTTTTGCTGCATTTCACCCCCTCCAAACAGTGGAGTCAAACTGGGCAGAATATTTCAACCCGGAGTTATGTGGGGTATCATAGATTCCCACATACGTCAATCATAGCAGTGGCTTCCCTTATTGATGTAGAACCATGGCTCCCAAACTCCCCCCGCCCCCATGGACCACTTGGACACTGCTGATTAGACTTTGCTGCCTGTTGTAGCAATCTTGATCCTCTGTGCTAGATGTTTCCTTCTTCCTTCCATCCATCCATCCTTCCTTCCTTCCTTCCTTCCTTCCTTCCTTCCTTTCTTCTTCTTCTTCTTCTTCTTCTTCTTCTTCTTCTTCTTCTTCTTCTTCTTTTAAAAAAGCAAGTTTCTTGCCTTTGTGGCAAGTATGTTTCAAAAGGCATGGTTGCGGATATTTCTGCTGGAATTTCGGAAGGCAGAGGGAAGTGTTTCTGAGTACAATCCCCCAGAGTTGCAGGTGGGACTTCTGTTCCCTGCACAGCAAAAGACCCTGTGATATTAATCAGAAAAGAGGGAGGCAGGGAGTGTGATTTATGTGCCTTGATCTTATCACAGCTGACTTACCACAGTATTTTTGCTACCATTAGATAAAATTATCTATTCACTGCTGTTAAGTCTCCACAGTGAAAACTATTGTGTGGAGGGGAAGGGAGTAAGAGTGATGTATAACAATGCTAGAATAGCAATTAAAATTAAGTATCTTTAAAAAATACCCATCACCATAGAAATGAATGATGGGCTCAGATCTTATTTGTGACTTACATATACAGTGGTGCCCCGCTAGACAAAAATAATTCATTCTACGAGTGTCTTTGTAGAGCGAATTTTTCATCTAGCGAAGCGGCAATGCAGCGCGGAGGTTTTCGCGCCCAAAAAATAATTCCCCCCCCCCCCCGTCTTACGAGGCAGCCCCATTGACATTTTCGTCTTGCGGGGCAGCCTTCCGCTAGCGAATGCCGTTCGTCTAGCGAGTTTTTCGTCTAGCGAGGCATTCGTCTAGCGGGACACCATTGTATATATATATGATTCACATATTTTTACCTCTAGGGTGGTGGTGTATGAGTGAACGGCTAGGAAATGAGGTTCAAAGGGACAATGGGGGATTTGGGCAAGGAGGGCTCAGTATTGTCCATTAGTTAAAGGGAAAGGAATGTGCTGGGACATGGGTCAAATTAGGGGCAGGAGTTCTCTCTGAGAAACAGAGATAGGTTGCTGAGTGACTATTGGCCTAGATGAGCTACCTGCTTTCTGGGTTGACATTCTAATTTATGTGATAGAGTGGGATGGAGGAGAGCCTTTTCCTCATGCATATGATGCATGATAGATAGATACCCATCATTGATATGATAGATACCCATCATTCAACCCAGACACTGAGGTCCAGCGCCGAAGGCCTTCTGGCGGTTCCCTTGCTGCGAGAAGCCAAGTTACAGGGAACCAGCCAGAGGGCCTTCTTGGTAGTGGCACCCGCCCTGTGGAACACCCTCCCACCAGATGTCAAAGAGGAAACCAACTACCAGACTTTTAGGAGACATCTGAAAGCAGCCCTGTTGAGGGAAGCTTTTAATGTTTAATAGATTATTGTATTTTAACATTCTGTTGGAAGCCACACAGAGTGGCTGGGGAAACCCAGCCAGATGGGCAGGGTATAAATAATAAATTATGATGGTGGTGGTGATGATGATGATGATGTCAGAAGTTGGATGGGTTCTCCACAAAGAGGCCTGTATATGTAATAGGCCAGTTTTTTTGTGCTGCTTCCTCATGCAAGGGAGAAAACAGCATCAATTATTAGTTCATCACACAGGTGAGCACAATGAAGGAAGCAAATGCATGAGACAAGTGTAGTTTAGATCTTTTCTTTTCTGCATCCATGTCAATATGGCCCTTAAAAGCAGAAGGGCAGGTTCTGTTCCAGACTAGCTGAGATAAAAGAACAGAGGAAAAGTGCAGGGCCTTTTTAGTGAAGACTACTCTGTTGTGGAATTATTTCTACACAGAGACTAACCTGGGAAGTTCCCTGGAGACTTTTAGCTGGTTGGCCAAGACGTTGCCATTTTTATTTGGTTGTTTTATTTGATACTCTATTGACCTTATTGTTTATGAGCCGCCCAAAGGCCCTAGTTGGCATTTACATTTTTTAAGAATTAATTTTAGAAACAGCACTACTCTCGACACTCTGATTCCATGACTTAATTGGACCATCTCCACAACTCATTCCATAAATAATCAATATTAATCTGGATTGTGAAGCACAAAACAGCTTTCACTATATCACTTTGTGGTAGGGAAAGTGCATACAGATCATGTGGCGATCAGCACATCTGACTAACATGAGAAAGCATCATTGGCATTGTACCTAACAGAAACAGGGCTCTGGCTGTGGCAGATGCGCCACGTTAGCCTCCTTGTGATGGCCTGGGAGTCAGACTCTGATGCTGAACCTGAGGGATCCCAGCCTGCACAGGATTCCCCGCCTCCAGAACCAGTTGAGCCGGGGCCAGGGCTTGAGCCTGAAGGATCCCCACCTGTGCTGGATCCCCAGGTGCAGGCATCAGCAGAGTCTGCTCTGGCTCCTGATGGGAGGGAGGGCCCATTGCCTGCAGGTGCTCCACTCCCAGCCTCTTCAGAGGAAGCTGAGGCAGCCCCTAGGTCCAGTAACCCACCAGCCTCTCCTGAGCTGCAGAGGCTCAGGGCAGAGAGGCGAAGAGAGCTAAGTGCCTACAGGAGGAGTGCTCGCCTCCAGGCCCGGAGGAGAGGCGAGTCTCCGGAGGATCGGGGCCGCCCTAAGCATAGGGCCAGATAAAAGCCAGCCAGACCCAGCCCAAGTTGCGTGAGCAACTTAGTTGCAAGCGTGTGCTCAACCTGCAACCTTGTGCCTGAACCTGCCTTGGACCTCGACCTGCTCCCTGCCTTGCTCCCCACCGGACTGACCTCCTTTGGACCCCTAGACCCAGGACTGGACTTGGACCTCGCTTCATGGACAAACCCTTGGGGCCAGCACACTCCTGGTAGGTGGGTCCTTAGTGCTTACTGGGAAAGAGGAAGAGGCTGCAGCAGGGAGATGAGTTTAGTGCAAAGGCACAGGCGGAGCCAATCCAGCATTACTGGATTGCACTCTTTGCTCTGAGCCCAACCTCCCTGTCACCTTGCCCCTCTCCCTCCCAGCAAACCACCTGCTGGAGAGCCTGCAGTGGGTCTGTCTCACCTCGCAAGCCACTTCTTTACCAAGTCTACCCATGGCAAGTTGGGTGCCCATGGGCTTGACCTACATTGCAGTATAAAGGTGAGGTCTACCATGTTTTCCTGCGTGGAAGTGATATCCATGAAAAGCCACTTGGTGGGAAGCAAATTATATATATATATTATTTATACCCCACCCTCCCCGGTCATGACTGGGCTCAGGGTGGCCAACACCAAATATAAACACAGTAAAAACATTTAAAAAAAAAAAAAAAGACAACCAAACAAACAGTTGATTAAAATATAAGTTAGAATACTGTTTAAAATGCAGCTTAGAATGCAGCCTCGTTTTAGTGGTAGACTATAAAGCAAAGCCATAAGGGGAGGAAACGTCAAATATTCACTGGGGCCAACTATCCATGATGGTCTTACATGGGCCAGCAAAAAGAGCCGAGGGAAAATTTATATACAAAATCCCATATAAGGGGTTCCATCAAATGAATGAATGAATGAATGAATGAATGAATGAGAGCAGAGGCGGTTTTAGGGTTGTGTGTCTGGCACAATGGCATTGAGAGGTGCAACCGGTGAGGCAGGACTGAGCGTCGTGCTGCAGGGTGCCACAACAGTGCTGCAGAATGGAACGCGAGAGGCAGGGGGCGCCAGATTTTAGTGCCGCACTGAAATTTGAGAGCCCAAAGTCCACCTCTGCAAAGAGGATTTGTGCACAGGTCAGCCAAATGTGTCCCCATCAGCCTTGGTTGGTGTCCTGCTGCATCATGCCCTTTCTTTTGTTTTCTTTAGTGTCCTTTCCTTCTTGCTTTTCTTTATTTTTGGAGCCCCAGACAGGCAGCAAACACAAGTTTCTGCAAGGCCATCACAGAAGATGCTGTGTTTGTTTCAGAGAGTGGGACAGAAATACAGAGTTAAAAGGGAGTCAGTTTGTGGGGTGAAGTAGTGGACCTGCTGTCTTGTATGAGCACGTACATTGCTTGCTTCCGCATAGGCTCAAATTGTAAAATCATGAATAATATTATGAAAACACTGTGCTTCCCTGGCTCTCCTCTCCTCCAAAAGGAAGCCAAACACACTTGGTATTTTCCCTAGAACTTCTCACCCCATAGGGAAGTACAGAGGATGTTATGTTAAATTACTCATTGTGCATCCAACTGAATTAGCAGGCAGAATGTTGCCCCCCCCCAAAAAAAGCTGAACTTTGGTATTACAGAAAATGACACAATGAAGATTTACTGCCAGCATGTATTGACCTTAACACCGCTAATTGAAGTGGGTTCTCCAAAAACCTGCAAATAGCAATTACAGTGGAAATATCTCCCATATAAATTCAAGAAGGATTCGCGGCCATTTGCCAAGAAGATAACAAGGTATAATTAAATGCTTATAATCAAAAGGATACCTTTACCACTGAGAGAACATTTAAAATATTTTTCCTACACCCAGGTATTTAAGGAGACACTGAGCAAGAGCATGTTTAAAATATTCCTGAAACATCTCAGTGGAGACCAGGGATTAAAATAGGCATCTCGGTGGTAGCAGCCCTGCTAATAAATGTGTAATGCATATCCTTATGGATATAAAACCATAGGAACTTGTGCAAGGGCGATAATTATACTTTGATTAAATCTCAGATTTATATTATTACTTGCCCCACAACCACCATAACACTATGACATTAACTAATTTATTACCTAGTCCTATAAACGACTGTGAATGACAGCTCCTCTTCATTTTTTTTAAAAAAATCAGAATCACTACATATATATTCAGTTACCATCTCAGGACTATTTAATTGCTCATCTTCCAACATTGTGTATGCAATCAAATGCCAACAGTGCCCTTCAGCTCTCTATATTGGACAAACAGGCCAAACCCTACGCCAAAGGATAAATGGACATAAATCTGACATCAGGAATCACAAGACAGAGAAACCAGTAGGAGAACACTTCAATCTCCCAGGACATTCTATAAAAGATCTCAAAGTAGCTGTCTTAATACAAAGAAATTTCAGAAATAGACTGGAAAGAGAAGTGGCAGAATTGCAACTAATCACCAAACTTAAAACCATGGAGAAACCTGGTCTGAACAAAGACATTGGATTCTTATCTCATTATACATAACAAAGCTATCTTTAGCCACCTCACCCCTTGCCTTTCCCTGCAAGACTAATTGCAGCCGTTAAGAGTCGTCAACAGGTTTTACACACCTATCTGCTGATCACCCATTCCCACCACCCTTCCGAGTAATAGCCCTCCCCACTCCCTCACTATATTTAAGGATCTGGTGACTTCTGTTTCAGTGTATCTGAAGACGTGTGCATGCACACGAAAGCTCATACCAAGAACATACTCAGTTGGTCTCTAAGGTGCTACTGGAAAGAATTTTCTATTTTGTTTTTACATATATATTATTATTCTTATGATACAGCAGATTTTGGAAAGCTATGGTTGAAAGATACACCCCCCCCATAAAATTTATATTCCACTTGATTGATCACCAGAGGTATTCAAGAAATCTATCAGTAATCTGACATTAGCCCTGTTCAGGTTTTCCTCATCATTATGCTTTTAGTTCTGCCCCATAAGTCTAGTGACTTAACGGTCAGCCCCTCATATGTTCGGGGTGAATATTTGCCCTGTGGAGCCTTTAATTCTGTCCTGGCTTCCTACAAAACGAAGAACCTTGATTTTCCAGGGTTCTTAATTGCGCCAGCCAGAGCCTCCACAAATACCGGGGGAGGGGGGCACCCTATTGCTATTTTTCCAAAAAGTGAAAATCCATACAAAACTTTGTTGAGCTCCCCACCCCCAAAAAAGCTATTTATTAAGGAGATGGGTTGCCATACACCTGGGTTGTCCTGGAAAATTGTGCGATTTTTTTGGAAATTCCACCTCTGGTGTGTTGGTAACTTTTGAATAGGGATACAGTACTTTTAAAGTGCAATGGATTTTCACATGGCAGGCAGGCAGGAGTTCAACAGGAATGTTCACTTCTCTTGGGCAGTTCTTCAGATATTTAGGTATTTATTAAGTAGTGGGTGGGCATAGCAGACGACACAGTGATTCTCCAAGCAGCTCTCTTTATTCTCAGGCTGGAACAGAACTGAACTGAAAGGCTGAGCCAGCCTGCTTATATAGTACAGTACTCAGTAACATGCAACAGTAACAACTCTCTAGCTACCCAATCCGTGAACGACACTCTCAATGCTTCATTTGCATGTGGACCTGAGTGAGAACTGCAGTCACAGTGGGCAGAGTGCAACTATATACACAACACCCCTAGTGGCCTAGGGCGAGAACTTCAATACATAACGGTATTGCTCCAGTATTAGACAGAACACTATTCTCTAGACTTGACAGAACACTGGTAAGCCCATAACTTTTTTTTAAAAAAAAAGTCCTCTGCAAGGTACTTCTCCTCCTCCTTCTCCTTTACATTATGTCCCTGTCTTCTCCTACCCAGGTTTAAACAGTGGGGAAGAAAATGGATTAGAAGGGAAAGAAGAGGAGAGCAAATCAGGGTATTGTGCCAAATGTTACTAGTGAACTGGCATCACACCAGGAAGAAGCATCACACCACCTTCTGGATCTTTCTTTGATTAAGGCTCAGTTGTATGTTTTTTTTCCCTTCTATAAATTGCTAGTCTTTTAGAGTTTGTTAAGTACTCAATGCAATGGGCAACCTGTGTCAAAATAATATAGTATTTACATAAATTTACTATTAATCGTTTTTTCTGCTTTATGATTTAATCAAAGCGGGTGGCGCTGTGGGTTCAACCACAGAGCCTAGGGCTTGCCGATCAGAAGGTCGGTGGTTCGAATCCCCGTGACGGGGTGAGCTCCCGTTGCTCGGTCCAAGCTCCTGCCAACCTAGCAGTTCAAAAGCACGTCAAAGTACAAGTAGATAAATAGGTACCGCTCCGGCAGGAAGGTAAACGGCGTTTCCGTGCGCTGCTCTGGTTCACCAGAAGCAGCTTAGTCATGCTGGCCACATGACCCGGAAGCTTTACGCTGGCTCCCTCAGCCAGTAACGTGAGATGAGCGCTGCAACCCCAGAGTCGGACACGATTGGACCTAATGGTCAGGGGTCCCTTTACCTTTGCATTTACCTTTACTTCTTTTACAGCAGGGCTATAGTACTTATCAGTATATTTATAATAGCAATTATTGGAACATTGGTACTTAGAGCTCTGCTACTTATCAGTATAGGCTTTATCTGAATTGTTTGCCAATAGATTCAAGGCAATCAAACAAACAAACCCTGTACCCAAACAAAATTTCAGGTAAATGTGAATTGATACATATTTAATATCTTCGCATTCCCCACACCCATTCAACGGCCATTTGCTCAAGCCAGCATGATGCTCACTGAATATGTGGAATAATGTCGGTGGGATCCCCATCAGTGGGGAACTGCAGAAAGTCCCCAGATAGGGCATTCCATTTGTGGGGAGGCGCTGAAGTGGCCTGGAATCTGCCACATCTCAAACTGATCCTACTTTCATCACTTCATGGCCTTAAGCCCATTCTGGGCCTGATCGCTGCACCAGTTCCAGGTTGGCGCAGCAATTTGCCTGGCTCCCTTCCACCCTGACCTTTCAGCATGATGGGGTTCCAGGTGTGGCAGCAGCTTTGCAGCTGTGCCGCCTGTGGCGGAATAAGGCCTGGTTCATCATGGGTTAACCTATCACTCCCATGTTAGGTAGGTGTTCCCTGGGAGGCGGAGCTACTTGGCATTCTAAAAGGAGGGGGAACAACCTAGAAAGGCAGTTGGGGGTTTGGCAGTTGGGTGTGGAGGTTTAGAAAGAGAAACTGCGAGGTTAGGCTTTGGGGAATGGGAGGAAAGGTCATTACCATTGCTAACGGGATGCAGGAAAGATTATAACTGAGCTGAATTATATAAGAAGATTTGTACCAGTAATAACTCAAGACATCCATGTTTTCAAGTTACCTTAATAAAGTTAAAAGTGTTTAAACGTTCGCTGACTGTGGCAGTGCGTCAGTGCCTCAAGAGGTGTGGCTGAGGGGAAAAGCACTAAGGGTTTCCTGTGATAGAGGGAACGGGTGGCTTATTTTCCTGGCATACAGAGGACTGGGCAGGGAAGCCAAAGGTGCCACGCAGTTGCCAAAAAGGAAAGGCAAGCTGCAGTAGTTTGGGAATCCAGGGCGGGAGATTCCAAAGGTGGCAAGAGTTGTTTCAAACGTGAAGCACTGAGGTACCCCAGAGACACTCCCATATAACCACTGAAGGATTCATCCTAGTTGGCAGAGAAACTTAGGGAGTGTCTCTGTTGGGGAAGCATCGAAAGGGGAGGGAGTGGGATCCCTCACACCGCCAGCCGCCTCTATGTAGCAGGGGTTTAGAATGAATTGCCCACCTGCTCCCTATGGATGAAGAAGACACTCCAGCTCTTTCTTACTTTTGGTTGCTAAAACTAGGGCTGGAGGAGATGGATGACTCCCCATTTATAGGTGGCAATGTGTGTGTGTGTTTTGGAGGGGAGGTGAGCATTTTTTATTGTGTTGGGGGATAATTATTTGAATTGTTTTAATGATGGAGTCACTGACTGTAGGGGCAGGTTGTGGCAGCTTCATCTTCTCTGAGCGTTTTGGGCTGGGAAGGCCTCAAAACATTGCAGCACTGCAAACAACAATGGCGTCCACCAGACTTCCGTCTGCGCTTACCAGCAAACAGCAGTTAAACCAGCAGAGCAGGTTTTCTTCTTTGCGCAGCGTTGGTGTGTGCCCAGTGTGCCTCAGATTCAAGCTTGTACCTAATCTAGAAGCTTTATTTACATGCATAAATCACAGAACATTCCTGGGGAGACGGAACACATCTTGTCCGGTCTCCGGTCAAAACCGAAAGTCAGAATGTACAGGCAGAAAAACAAAAGTGTCACATTTCACACAGGCTTCCGTTTACAGCAATAAATTCCCAGATGTGTGACACAACATCCCTGTGGGCGGTATATAACTCTTGAGCTTATTAACCCTGTAAGCTCCAAACCTCCCATCTTCCCTTCCCCACCTTTCTAAGTAGGCAGAAGAAACGTAGTTTTGATACTGCAGTAGCCGCTGCAAAAGCAGGAGCAATGGAACTCTTCTCGCCTAACCACCAGCTGGCACCTGGCATCTCTCCTCTGCAGAATGAAGTGAGTTAATATCCTTGCAGAGCAGGGGTACTCAATGGGCTGCCCTCCAGATGTTGCTGAATTCCAGCTGTCATCAGCCCCAGCTAATGTGGGCAATGGACAGAGATAATGGGAGCCACAGAGCATCATTATCTGGAGGGCCACAGGTCCCTACAAAAAATTGGGAGGGGTGGTGGCAGATGCTGAAAAGAGGTTTGCTGCTGCTGCTACCATCACAAACAAGAAGCAAACCTGCATTCTTTTTACCTGTTACAAAAAAGAGGGGGTGGAGAAAAGTTGCTAGTGATATTCTGTGGGGATGTGTGCATGATGCGTTTTTCTCAGGTGAACCCACAACATGTGTTCCTTGCGCCCATCCATAGGAATGCACAGTCACAAACATCAAGGCACCGTACAGCCACCTGCTGAAGCAGATTTTGAAGAACTCTTGCAGGCAATTAGGTTTGTTTGTTTTTTCCTGGCATAACCTCAGAAAAGCCGAGGGCCTCTTGTTTCAATTCACGAGGGCAGCCTGTTGAGTCATAAACGGACACAGCATGCATCAAAAGGGGTACAGCTTTTAGGAAAGAGTAGTAGCAGTGGGAAGTGGGCTCCGTGATGGTCCTTGCTGCTTCAGGCATGGCCCTGTTTTCATCAGTGAAATGTTGGAAGATGTGAGATTGCCATGATTGCTTAGTTCACATGCTACCTTGAAAAGGGGCAGCCCAGGAGGAGTCTCCCCATAACTGATACTAATTTCAGGAGCTGAGAGAGCACTAAAAACACTGTTGGTAGGAGCAGGGACTAAGAAACAGCCCTTGCTAGCAGCACTAGCACACCTCAGGTCTTCAATTGCCACACAGGGCAATAAAATGAGGGCCCATACCAAGATTAGCATTCTTTTCTCGCTCCCGTCAAATGTCCATTTGTTCTATATAAACAGAATTACTTTGAGAAAACTAGTCTTATCCACATTTGTGTCGCATTCACCAAGCACATTCTCAAGCAAACACTTTTCAATTCATTAACCATTGTAAGATTCCATAATAAGTAGCACCCTAGTCTGGTTTGATAAGAACAGAAGAATGTAGAAAAGCCACATTCCTTATTGTCATGGAAATTGCATTGGAGAAAGGTGGATAGTTAGCTATTGACATTGTTTCTTAATTCCTATTTCTTGAAAAGAATTGGTGGCTTTATGCTGTTAATCTTTCTATTCATTAAAAGAGCATTGTTTTAATTGCAGAGTTGGATTGAAAGCCGATCTGTAATTTCAAAGTAATAATATTTTGCCTCTCCCACTTTCTCTTGTCAAGAATGTCTTTTCTTCTTGAAAAATCCCTGCATTAACTTTCCATTTTTCCAGTTTAATCTATTAAATGTAGTAACTTCAGCTCTTTCAAAATAGAGTTGCCAACTTTCCTTTTCTTTTTTACTATTTTGATGCAGAAATTAACCAGGTGTTTAATTAGGTAGTTAATATCTGCATGCCCCCTGCTTTTAAAGGTATGGGGACACAACCATTTTTGAAAATGGATTTCTGTATCTTTTTTATTATTTTGTCCAAGACCCATAGCTGTCAACCCTCCCTGCTATTTCCCAATGCTATAATAAGGGAATTTCCCGCAAAAAAGGGAAAGGTTGACAGCTATGCAACCTCTTAGCACAAATCCATACATCCTTACAGAAAAGCACATCTTTTAGAGGAGATTCTAAGCTTGTTATTAGAAATCTCTGAAACACTTTCATTTCATGAGTGTATACACTGTATCAATATACACGGAGCAAATTAAGAGTGGTGTTAGGAAAAACACAGGATAAATAACTCAGGTCATGTCCACACCACACACATGTAATGCACATTTATAAAGCACATGGTGACCCCTAAAGAATCATGGGATACGTCTTTTATCCCTCACAGAGTTAGGGCTACTTTAACAAACTACAGCATCCAGGATTCTTTGTGGAAAACAACATGCTTTCAATGTGGTGTACATTGTGGATGTGACCTAAGTGACACAAAGCAAAGACACAGATTGAGAAAGGGGCTCAGCACAACCGTGTGCATGCCTGTTTCATATTACTGCTTCCCTCTTAATAGGTTGAGTCCCTTCAGGGGAAATAGCAGCAAAAATACAACACACACAGCCTTGGATATATGCCTGTGGTTGGACTGAGCCAGTGTCAGGGGTAGAGCATTGGCTTTGAACTGTGTGCATCTAATAATAATAATAATAATAATAATAATAATATTAATTTATTTATACCCCACCCATCTGGCTGGGTTTCCCCAGCCACTCTGGGCAGCCCAAATAGATCCCATACGGTCGCTAGGTTTTTGATTAATGTGCTATCTACAAAGAAGAAGAATGGTTCTCTGCTCATTTATGACAATGTAGAAAATAACTACCTTAAAACTAGTTCAGTTGGACTACTCTGATTTCGGTTTGACTTAGATGGAAGGGTGTAAACAGGTTGTTTTAAAATTGGTTTTGTACCGTATTGTTTAAATTTGTTAAATTGTTTTATTTTGTGTGTATTATGATGAATGTGTTTTTGCCATGTGATATGGGCCAAATGGCCAAAATAAACTACCTACCTACCTACCACTCTGGGCAGCTTCCAACAAAATATTAAAACACAATAGTCCTTCAGATATTAAAAGCTTCCCTAAACAGGGCTGCCTTCAGACGTCTTCTAAAAGACTGGTAGTTGTTTTTCTCTTTAACATCTGGTGGGAGGGTGTTCCACAGGGCAGGTGCCACTACCGAGAAGGCCCTCTGCCTGGTTCCCTGTAACTTGGCTTCTTGTAGCAAGGGAACCGGCAGAAGGTCCTCGGAGCTGGACCTCAGTGTCCGGACAGAAGGATTGGGGTGGAGACGCTCCTTCAGGTATACTGGGCCGAGGCCATTTAGGGCTTTAAAGGTCAGCACCAACACTTTGAATTGTGCTCAGAAACGTAATTTAATTCAGATCTTTGGACTCTACCTGACGATGATTTGCACTGAGTGACCTTGAGCCAGTCCATTGTCTGCTGTGGTAGATGGGATACATCTCCAAAATAATGTTGTAGTATCTTTTAAGGATCACTTCCTACAAGAAAATGTGAGCTGTGGGTCTGCTGCTAGCATTTACATTTCTGAAATAATAATAATTTAGTGCACCTAACGATTAAAAAACATCAAACCTGTATATAATAAAAATAACATAAAATGTGGTGTAAGAACAGTAAAGTACAGCTGTACAGGTACAAAAATGAAGTTGTAGGCTTTCTTGTTTTGTTCTTGTTGATGTTTCATCCTTTTGGTGTCCAAATAAAGTTAACTGAGACCTTCTCCTGACTTTGGTGTGAAGTCTACCGGTACCTCTTTCTGCAACCAAGTCTCATCATGAGCTGGGGGTGAGCAGATTGTCTGCCCGAGGGAAGAAGCCATCCCTGTTCCCAGGTTGGGAACAGTTTTGGAATTGCAAAACCGGATTCATCTAGCAAATTTCACGCATGCCTAAATAAAATAAGAAAGTTCACTAGCGGTACCATGTCTTATGGAAAAAAAATCTTTAGCTTCCAGCTCTTGAAAATTACAGAAAAAGGGATTAAGGAAAAAGAGCAGTTGTGGCATAACAAGGTTAAAGAAAAACACAGGATCTCCTTTCCTATTACCAATGTCTGTTAGGCATGGGAGAAGATGTATTTTGAAAAACAAAAAATGTAGATCAGGGGAAGCAACATCTGTATTGCAACAAATGAAACACAGGAAACACATAAAGGCAGCATCAATACAACTCCTAGGAGAGGTGGTCAGAAACCCCCTGTAACTCCAGCAGGCCAAAATTACACCTGTCAAAAGTGAAAGGGAGCTCAGGGCTGGGCTTTATATGTACCAAGAAACGGCCATGCTGTAAAGAGCCACACTGCAAAGTTGCTTATCTGGTGAAACAGAAGTTTTAAATTGTTCAGCTCAGCAGAACAGTGACCCTCATGTGTTCATGCAATTCTGCAACACAAACAGAATGTTTCTAAATTAAATCCATCTCTCTCTCAACAGTGTTTCCACTGTAAACATTGAAACCATAACTCAGTGTAAACACAACCACCGGTTTGATTTCAATATGTTTTGTTTTGATGGTGTTGGTTTACCTGTCTTTGACACTTTCTTCCCTCTTCTTCTTCTTCTTCTTCTTCTTCGCCTCTTCATCAAAATGGCTCGAGATGAGAAGACCATTAATCCCACATGCAGAGGCGTCTTAGCCATAGAGGCTACAGGGGTGTCTTAGCTATAGGGGCTGCGGTAGATGTGGAGCCACTCCTTGACTGTGAGGCAGTGGCCGAGGACAGGCCTCTGCCACCACCTGCACTCCCTTGGCTGCGGGAATCCCCTCATCCGCCGCCCGTGGCGGGAGTGGCTCTCGAGGGTCCTCGTCTTCTGCGTCACCGGAGCCCGCTGCCCCCAGTGGTGCAGCTAGCCACTTGGGCTCCCTCAGAGCAGGACGGGCCAGGGCACACCAGAATCCCAGTGCCTGAGCCGTGTTCTGCTCTGGCGCCCTGCAGGCCCGCGTTGTTTTTCCGAGTGGCGTGGAGCCTGCAGGGAGTCTGCCCGCTGCCTCCCACTCAACTGTAGGGTGGCAGCTAGAGGGAGAGGCAGCGGGCAGATGCGAGCACCATGGTGCCCTCTCGGCCGCTGGTCAGGGAAAGGGAGGGGGCGCCAGTGGGATCTTGCACCAGGGTGCTGGTTATGCTTAAGACGGTCCTGCCCACATGTCATTCACACTAGTGACAATACTGAGCTTTAAAGTGCTGTGTTTCATATACTTTATCTCAGCAATTTTTAAAACAACCCTGTTGTGTAGGCCTATAATATTACCCCAGTAATTTAGATGGGAGATGGGAGTAATTAATGGTACTGCACAGACTGCAATTGCGTAATTAATTTTAAGTCAGATGCACCAAAGTTGTTGAAGAAGTTTGCTTGATCAAATGCATCCTGTAATTTTAATTTGGAATTTTAAATACACAGTGTTAAATTGAGCTAAATTTATAATATCGGGTGGGTGGTAGATGAGATTTAAGATGTGCTATCTCTAACAAAAAACTTACTATATGGAATCAAAGTGTGGCAAGATTTCAAAGTTATTACAATAAAAAAAATGCACGTTGAGAATTAGAAAGAAATGTTTTTTTTTGTTTGAAATTATGGCTCCTAAAATCTATTTGTCTGATTCCAGTCAAATAGCTAATCTTCAAAATATAAATTCAGAGGGGTAGCCAGTTCATCTATTAGAAAGTGTAAAAACAATCTTGTACTTCTTCCATTTTACAACCTTTTAGTTTACATTTTCCTCAACATCTTTTCATTTCTCTTTCCATTTGTCGGAGAGCCAAAGAAGATGGGTCCCTTCAGACATATTTTTTCTTATGAATTCATGTTTATTTGTGCTTGTGATGGTATCAGGGCAGTATAAAGTGATTATTCTTTCAATACTGTTTGTGCCTGCCAAAGCTGTGATGCAGTCATACTGCTTCATTGCCAATCTGTGCATGTTCTGTAACTTACTCCTGAAATCCTGTAACCTTTTTTCCTATCAGAAATGTTCGGGAATTCAGGGGTTCCAGTACTTATCCAGGGTTTGGTTTCTTTGGAATGAATGTTACTGGAGACTGTGGTGTCTTTAGGATATATGGTTTTATTTACACATAGAAACATAATGAGCTTTTGAATTATGGTGCTGGAGGAGACTCTTGAGAGTCCCATGGACTGCAAGATCAAACCTATCCATTCTTAAAGAAATCAGCCCTGAGTGCTCACTGGAAGGACAGATGCTGAAGCTGAGGCTCCAATACTTTGGCGACATCATGAAAAGAGAAGACTCCCTGGAAAAGACCCTGGTGTTGGGAAAGATTGAAGGCACAAGGAGAAGGGGATGACAGAGGACAAGATGGTTGGACAGTGTACTCAAAGCTACTAACATGAGTTTGACCAGACTGCTTAAGGCTGTGGAAGACAGGAGTGGCTGGCATGCTCTGGTCCATGGGGTCACGAAGAGTTGGACAAGACTAAACGACTAAACAACAACAACATAATGAGCATATAATGGTAGGGCTTGCAACATTAACACCCCAGCAAATCTTACTTCCCCTTTATTTTTATGGGGGTGGGGTCCCCAAAGCCATAGCTTTGGATTCAGCACATGTTTCTGTGTCTCCCACCTCCAGCGCAGGCAGACAAAGGCTAACTCCTGGCCTATTGTTCTCCTCTGGAAACACCACCAGGTATCTGTTCTTCACCATCTCTTTAGACATGTAAATAGAGTGCTTTCAAGAATGGCTAGGGCCTCTGACTTAACAAAGAAACTGGTTTGATCACTCCAGCAGTCCCTTCTACTATAAACCCCCATTTTACAGATACAAAACCACTGGCTTGGTTGGGATCCATACATAATCCAAATCAATCTCCAATCCTATAGCACTACTCCCCCCCCCCACACACACTTTTGTTGTGCCTCTGGGGATGGTGTGACGAACCTCCTCTTCACACTCTCCCCTTGTTACTAAGTGAATTTCTGATCAGGTGTTCTGGGTCAAATTTCAATCCACCCCACCTGTCCCTCTGAGGTCCGTCTGTGATGTCACTCCCCTTTTATTAATAATCTGGGAATCTCTTAGTAACGGGAGTTTTCCTGTTCAGCGGTCGTGGCCGGTTATATCCTCCGCTCTGTGCTTCAGGGGTTAAACTCTTCTTTGCCTACAGTTCGGGGTCTCTCTTTCATTAGATCCCTCACTATATCAGTTAGCTAAGCCCTCTTAGCAACTCTGTGGCAATACCAGGGTTTCCGCCCGCTAGCCCCTCCTGAGGGAACTCCAAGACACAAACTATCACCCTGCAGGTCAGTTTTGTCCTTTCCCTGAGTTCACCTCCTCATGAGCATACATAACTCGCTGGACCCAACCAAGGATGATACTTTCTTAGCTCAACAATAACAAGTCTTTATTTCTTTCAGAACATAACGGTTTCAGTAATGCAATCGTTTATAAGCTTAGTTTCATAACAGTGTAAACTCTTTCTTTCAGCATCATATACACATCTTCAACCTATCCTAACCTACCCACCACTATCCTAGCCCCACGCCCTCCTTCTTCCAGTCACCATTCCCTCTCACTAACGGCTGCTCCCTCCTTTTAAAGAGCGGAATGTCCCGCCTCCCACGAGATACCTGCCACTCAAACTGGGGTGCCCATTAACTCATAAAACACTGTGGGCTTCTGAAAATCCCTTAACTTAGATCCGTTTCGTTACAGATGGCAGTAACAGTGCAGCTACGGTGCAGATAAGGCAAGCAAAGTTTCTCAACAATGTTCCATGCATCCTTAAATATGCAATCTAAGTTTCACAAATGCCCTTTAAGAATAGGTTATTATGCCTAGGATATCATCTTCTGGAGAAAATCTGCTTATGAGCGGGGGGAAGGAAGACTAGAAATATGAGAACAGCTATAATGGTTTGATTCACAGGAATATGATAAGATCAAACCAAGCATGATTTTCTTTTCAGCCTCGAGACTTCAAGGAACAGTCTTGTAATAGGCATGTAAATGGAAGGGCACTGATTCGTACTAATGTAGACTGTGAAGTACTTTATAAACTACACATTTCTTCCCGAATTCCAAACTATTTGCTATTTGTGGCTTTAAATGGGCCCCTTCTTTCTAATAACATATGGTGATCGGTGGTTTTAAAATTGAAATCTATATTGGGGGGGGGGGGGGAAATGCAAGCACTAATCATAGCCCTGACTCTGCATTTAGTGTCTGTGTGTGGTAATAATGGCCGATACGCTGATTAATTTGAAGACTAACTGAGGAATAATGGAGCAACTAATGGAAAATTGTTCCTCTGATATATATTTCCCATGAGCCCAAAGAAACAAGGAATGAAATACACCTGGTAGTTTATATTGTCTGAATCAAGGGATGAAAAAAAGAGGGAACATTATAAATGTGAGATCACTTATTAATTTATTTGCAGAACTGTATAGTTTTACAAGTTACAGATCAACATACTAATACTCTGGTTAGCCGCAGACTCTGCTCACACTTTGCTAATTTGGAAAAAAAAAACAACCTCTGTTTTAGTGCATTCATTACATTTAGTAGCAAATAATTCTTGTGGGCTGCATTAAAGTGAAAGCAATTATTAATGAATTTAAAGTAAAATATTCTGGCCCTTACCTCATTGGAAAGTAGTTAAGAAAGATATATTGGATTTCGGCATCTGGGACTGTCAACCACTGATTGGATTCCCTCCCCTTCCCACTAATATTAATGTGTGATTTTCAGATTGTGTGATTACCAAAGCTAGCTCACAAAAGAAACGAACTTGGGGACTAATGGAATAATCTTTTTCATTGGAACAAGGTGGCCATCAATTTAGTTGTTCACTCCCATCGTAACAGGTGGTTGTCACTGACAAATTCTATATTGTTTGATGCAAAACATCCAATCTAGGTTGGAAACTATAGACATGATCCACCCCAATGTGCAGAACCAAGTTGGGACCCAGCATGTACCCACCCACATCCTTTCTTAGTGCACATTGTGGGACACACATCATACCAGCCAATATGGCAACAGAAGGACAGCACACTACCTAGCAGGCAATTTTCTGCATGTTTTCAGATTCAGTAAATGCCTAGCTGAATCTCTGGGTTAGAGATGCAGTACTGGATGAGGGAACAGAAATGCATGCCAAAAAAGAGGAAGGGTTCCATTGAGGAAGGCTCCGTTTGGCCTTGGGGTGATTCCTGTGTTTGCCGTCCAAAGAACTAGGTTTTTAATTATTTGTTTACAAAATCAAATTTGTAACCCACACTTCCTTGAGTGAGTTCAAGACAATGGCATAGGCTTGTCACCTTTTACTTCCACAAAAATCCTGAGAGGTTGGTCAGGCTAAGTCGAGATCGACTCGGAGATCCTGGGACTGATTCTAGTCAATCGCAGGCCCCTCCTCCTCCTCCTTCCTTCTGAAGCCAGCTTGCCTTCTTGGGGGTTAGAGCTTTGGTGATGGGGTGAGGGGGACGTGGTGGAGGGGGGAAGGCAGGAAACGAAACTCTCCACGCCTGCTCCCCCACTAGTTCAAATGCAACGAAAGGAATAAGAAAGGAGCCCCCCCCCAAAAAAAACAGTGATGAAGGCAAAGAACAAAACACATGGGGGGAAGCCCCCTAAGCGTTCCATGAGTTTGAGCGAGGGAAAGGCTTTAACACAACAGTAGGGGAAAGAGAAAGGTTGAGGGCACAAGGAGAAGGGGAAGGCAGAGGACGAGATGGTTCTTGAAGCTACCAACATGAGTCTGACCAAACTGCAGGAGGCAGTGGAAGACAGGAGTGCCTGGCCTGCTCTGGTCCATGGGGTCATGAAGAGTCAGACATGACAAAGCGACTAAACAACAAGAACAAGGGGAAAGAGAGGTGGAGGAAAGGCGTGGGGATGCTGACACGAAGTTAGCTGTGATTTAAAGCAACAGCAAGGGAAAGATGGAGAAGCCTGGCACACTCAGACTGGCTCCTCTGATCTGTGTAAACCTGTTTAGTTACTTGCCCATCTAACTATGAGGATCTGTCACGATGATGTCCAAACATAACTACTGTATCTGTGAGATGAAGATCCGTTTACTTATTTATTTAACTTAAATGACTTCGGAGGGTGGTAGATCACTGCCAGTTTTTTTTATATTGGATTGTAGATCACACCCTACTCAAAGTTGGACGTGCCTGGGCTAAGAGACAGGGAGTAGCTCACACAGGTCATCCAGTGAACTTCACGGCCAAGCAGAGATTAGTACCTGGTCTCTACAGTCTACATTCACTGCAACACCATCGTTACATGCTCTCAATTGAGTAGGTGATGCATCTGTGAAACATTACTTGCATATAAACGTCTCCACCCCCATCGTTCTGCCCGGACACTGAGGTCCAGCCCCGAGGTTCTTCTGGCGGTCCCCTCGCTGTGAGAAGCCAAGTTACAGGGAACCAGGCAGAGGGCCTTCTCGGTAGTGGCACCCGCCCTGTGGAACGCCCTCCCACCAGATGTCAAAGAGGGAAAAAAACTACCAAACTTTTAGAAGACATCTGAAGACAGCCCTGTTTAGGGAAGCTTTTAATGTTTGATGCACTGTTGTATTTTAATATTTTGTTGGAAGCCACCCAGAGTGGCTGGGGAAACCCAGCCAGATGGGTGGGATATTATTATTATTATTATTATTATTATTATTATTATTATTATTATTTAATATAATAGGCGCTCTAGCTATACCTAATCCAATACATAATTTCAGAGTAAAAAAGACAAACAAATGGGGTGGTTGTGGGGGAGGGAAGGAGAGATTTCCACGTTGCAATAAAAGGTCTAAAACTTGCTGTCAGTTCCATGCCATTATGTGCTACAGAGATCATGATCATTAACATGCCTATTTTGGGGGGGGAATGGGAATAGGATACAACTTTCAACTGTGAATCATGCAGAGTTCCTATTATATGGGCACTTACTCCCCTTGTTTTCTAATGCAGCACTGAATTTTCACCTACTAATGAAACACCAGAGATGGAATATCTTATGCTGTTGAGCAGCAGCAAACCTATTTAAATCTGCAACTCTAATTTGCCAGCAATATTTTATACTTAATTTGCAGCAGTTCTATAAAGTTAAATTACAAGAAACCAACTTGCATTTGCCCCCCCCCCCTTTCTGTCTGGGAAATTATACTATTCGTATGACTCCAACCATGGCAGATTAAGCATCCCAGCTACATTGTGAAACTCATTAATACAGATAGTAAGCAAGAATTCAATTTTTCCCTGTATTTTCCATCATCCCTATATGTATATTTTATGGTATATTATTATCTCTATATCTTTTCTCATTTGCAGGAGTAAAAAATAATTTTAACAATGGAATTTTAAAATTAAAAAGCTGCATATTGAAAGAAATTGCCAATGGGGAAAAATGAGTTTCAAGTGATTATGGGTGGCTTAAAAGTTCTTTGTATGCAATTTTTCATTTATACAGCTGGTATGACATCTCCAACTTTTTTATACCTGTGCCTGATATCTCTTTCTATTTCTTTTTCTCCTTGGAAAATATGATTTTGTAGTTAGGGAATGCATTTAAGTTGTCATGCCATTTAAAAAATAAAGATGACCTGTTTCCATTTTGTCAGAAAAAAGCATAAGGTTCAAATGTAGCTGCCATGACAGAAATGCAATTTGTGAAGAATAGCCTAAAAGATTATAAAAACTTTCACTTACGCTATGCCTCTGCTATTTGAGGCTATTTGTTCAAATTTTCACACTAGTGGATGATGCAGGGCATGTCATTGTGAAAAGATGAAGGGGAAAGAAAATGATAGCAATGAAGTGGAAACTCTGAGTTAGCCATTTATATGTTAAAAAGCTTTTTCACAACAACGAAATGAAGCTCTTGGCATTTTGTAGCTCTCTTTATAACAATTAGGGGTTCCTTCTGACATCACCTCAGCAGTATGGCAGCTGTTGCATGTTCCCTCTTCTTGTCAGAAACTGCTCCATGTGGTGAGCTCCATCACTACAACTGCTCAGGGCAGAACCGTCCGGACTGACTCTACCCAGGCAAACTACTGTCTTCCTCCTGGGAAGGAAAAAGTAAAAAATAAAAAATAAATAAAAATCCAGTAGAATTCTGAGCAACAAGGTCTTACTTGGGTGTCTCTAGTAGCACCTTAGAGACCAACTAAGTTTGTTCTTGGTATGAGCTTTTGTGTGCATGCACATTTCTTCAGATACACTGAAATGGAAGTCACCAGACCCTTAAATACAGTGAGAGGGTGGGGAGGGGTATTACTCAGAAGGGTGGTGGGAATGGGTGATCAGCTGATAGGTGTGGAAAACCTGTTGATGACTCTTAACGATTGCAATTAGTATTAGGGAAAAGCAAGGGGTGAGATGGCTGAAGAAAGCTTTGTCATGTATAATGAGATAAGAATCCAATGTCTTTGTTCAGACCAGGTTTCTCCATAGTTTTAAGTTTGGTGATTAGTTGCAATTCAGCCACTTCTCTTTCCAGTCTATTTCTGAAATTCCTTTGTATTAAGACAGCTATTTTGAGATCTTTTATAGAATGCCCTGGGAGATTGAAGTGTTCTCCTACTGGTTTCTCTGTTTTGTGATTCCTGATATCAGATTTATGTCCATTTATGTCCATAAATGGTCTCTAAGGTACTATTGGAAGGATTTATTTTTTTTACTATGGCAGACCAACACAGCTACCTACCTGTAATTGGGTGTCTCTAGTGTTTACTAGCATGAGTTTGGCCAAACTGCGAGAGGCAGTGAAGGATAGGTGTGCCTGGCGTGCTCTGGTCCATGGGGTCACGAAGAGTCGGACACGACTGAACGACTGAACAACAACAAAAAGTGTTTCCAAACTTGGTTTTTGGTCATTCTCTGGTTCTGCAACAGTTGTTGTTGTTGTTGTTGTTGTTGTTGTTGTTCTTCTTCTTCTTCTTCTTCTTCTTCTTCTTCTTCTTCTCCTCCTCCTCCTCCTCCTCCTCCTCCTCCTCCTCCTCCTCCTCCTCCTCTTTCTGACTTGGATTTCTTGACTCTGGGCTTCTACCCTGACACTTTCCCACACTACTCTGCTCCCCCAAAATCTCAAGGTCACATGAAAGGTGTCACCAACATGACTTCTTTCTTCCTTAGCGTTGATTCAAGGTTGGTGACACTGGCATGAGAAGTAGCTGTGATACCGGCTCCTCCCATGTGAATTCTAATCTAAACATTGCAATTGAACACAAATGTACAATCTCAATCCCAGTTGCAGGCTGAACTTTAGCTAAAAAAAAAAAAAAAAGTTATTCCAGTTAGTCTAGCACATGAGCTGGCAACCCAGCATAAATTAAGACGGCAAAAAGGGGTGGCTTGTCTTCGCTCAGCCAGCAGTAGCCCCACTGCTGAATGGAGTTTGGATTCAGTGCATCTGTATACCAGCTTGCTTTCCACCAACTTCTTGAGCATAGGATTGCTCCCTAAGATTTGCATGGGGATCCAATTCAAATGTGTATTCCTGTTGTTGACAATTCATCATATGGTGCCTGGCATAAGGCACATCTGTTGAACTGTTGCTCAACACCCAGTTCAGTGTGCATCCATACATCTTTTTCTAGATCCCAGTGGTAGCACTCTCAAACCTGCTGCCACCCAGAACATTTATCTGTGACAGTGAGCCTCCTTGCAACAGTGCACATTTTCCACACCTGGGGCAGAAGAAACATGGAAATTCACAACATCCCAAGACATAGACCTTTTCTGAAAGCTAAATGTCCACAGTAGGGCACACACAAACAAAACTTTACATGTTCAAAAATGTTTCTTCTGCCCCTTGAAATATAGATTGCCTATTTCTAAATTGCTCTAAATAAATCTAAATGTTTCCCCCCCCTTTGCTGTATTTCAGAGACGCCAAAAAAAGATTAGTTACATCTAATTTAAATTGTGTTGAGTCTATAAATATCCCTAATTGGCACATTTAGTAGTATAACAATGGGAGCACCTGTTTGGAATAATCCAACCTACACAGTTAGTTGAGTTTTTATCCAGCCATTGGAAATATCATTCACAATTATAATAATCATGCTATAGAGACATGGAGACTCTAGCCCAAAAATGAATTATATGTAACATCTGTTCAGATTCACAAACTGAAAGCTGCAATGAACATAATATTATATATAAATGGACCCTTTAGTTCTCTGTATAAGAAATTATCCTTTAAGCTATTTAACATCGCTATATAAAAGAATTCCCGCATGGTGTTTTTTTTTTATACTTGGGGAAAGGATACAGTATACCAGTGAAGATTAGCTTAAGCCCGTCAACAGATTGATGAATTGAAGAGTTTGCTGACACTCTCGTCTTCTTCATACATTGTGCGTATTCCTAAGGCTTTTGTTCAGTTGAAAACACAAAGTGTGACTGCAACAAGTATATTTTAAAAACACCGGTTTTACCTCAGAATGTTCCACACAGGAGGATTTAGCTCAGGAAGCTGGCAACTAAGGGGAAACTAGACTTACCCTTCTGATTGGTTGAAACATTGAGAATGGTGTATGAAAATATTGTATGTAAATCAAACTAGAAAATTTGGTAGGAGACTGTGATTGTGGAATCAGAGAGGAAGGCCCTTGAAGAGCTGAAGCACTTCAGGGGGGGGGGGGAAACTACAGCAGAAACAGAATTGAGGGATAAAGATTGATAAACATTGGCTTAGTTAGGGAAACAGCCAAAATAGGTGTGGCTGGATCTGTTTAACTCTGCTTATTTTATTTTTTTTAAATAAAATTATTTGTTCTTATAGAACTAGTCAAACTGCACAATTAGGTTTTTTTTCATTATCCCACCCCCCCCCCCCTCAGAAATTGTTCTAATGTTACTTTAGTAAAACCTTAAGTAAATCATGTTTTGTTTTGGAAAAGCATGGACTAAAGCCTTATTATTCAGCCCACATTTAATTGCCATATTATGAGTAGGTTGGAAAGTTCAATGGCTCTTTAAGTAGAGCCAGGCAGAGAAAGAAAATGGTATATACTTGCAGCTAGAGAGGCATGTTTTTCTTGCCTCCCATTCCATTCGTGGTACAGGCTATGGCCTGCATCATCACAGATGAAAACCTTGGGTTTGTTACTGTGTAGTATGTGAACTCTTCTGAGTTCATGCTTGATCTCGCATTTTTGACCTGGGCGTGAACTCAGGTTTTTGGGGAGTCAGTCACGGGTGTGGGGAGCTGATTCCAGTACAAGGCATCCATCTGCAAGGGAAACTGTCACCCACAGCCGTTTCAATGTGGTCTGCTAGTGAACATTATTGGTATCAGCCTATCTCTAGAGGCAATGGAGTGAGCCTCTGGGAACGAAGTCTAGCAGCGCCAAAGTGAGCTCTCCAGGGTGCTGGTCTGCCCAGACAACATCAGCCTCCCTGATGTCGTCCAAAGGAAAGCAGAACAACACATTTGCCAGAGTTGCCAGAAAGAGGCATAGAAGACACCATCCAACTGTCTTAGGGATTCTACTCCAGATTTGTGTAGGGTTTACTCCTTAGCTTTTTCTTCTCCCAAAGACATCCTTCGAAGCAGCAGAGGTTTCAGATCAGAGGTTTCCTTCCCAGGTTGATGAGCCCCGTCTTTCCCTCTAAATGGAGGGATCAAATCTCAGAGGTAGAGCACATATTTCAACTGTGACACACGGTTGCATTTTGTTTTTATCTAGCATTGAGGAAATTGTTTGCCTTTTTATAGCTTTGTGTAATCCCCTTAGAGAGTTATATTTCATTAAGGTGTATAACTTTTTAAACGAGTATTTAATCATCAGCATTCCCAGAGGATCTCAGATTGCATAACTGGGAAAGGTCCCTGCCTGACACCTTGGAGAACCACTGGGCTAGATGAAGAAATGGCAGTTTTATGTGTTCATGAAAATCTCTGGTCTCAGGCTACTCTCTGGATAGATCGGCAGGCTTTCCATCATAATTCAAACCTGCCTTTGAAATAAAACTGTGCTAAATTCCAGAGAATGCTTTTTAATCATGCACCAAGGTGCAATTGCCTAAATGGAAATAAATGGAAATGCTGTTCCAGGGATCAATTTGAGCTGCTAGAACAAGTAGGCATTCCATACAGTGAATTTGTTTTGTGCAACACAGTATGCCTAATTTAGCAGGCAGTTGCCAGAGGACCTTTTAAAGCCAGCTCAGTGGCACATACAAAATTGCTGCACGTGCAGTTTGGCTTTCCATTCCATTATGCTTTAGAGACTTCATACTGATATAATAGTTTATTTTTATGTCCTTGCTTTCCTTGTTTAAGAAATGATTGTGCCTGCAAATTATATTATCAACTGTTTTAGTGTCGTGATTTCTTTTTTAACTTTCTGTTATTTCATTTTATGTGCCGTTTTGCCCAGTCCTCGTTTTCAAAATACAACTAAAATAGGGAAGAGGAGTCTGTGGCCTTCCAGATATGTTGGTCTACAGTTCACATAATCCCTAACCATTGACCGTGCTGGCTGGGGCTGAGGAGAGTTGGAAACCAGCCACATTTGAAGACTGCAGATTCTCCATCCTGGAAACAAAGACCAAAATCTGGCAATTCCCTTTCTCAGTGCTTATCTGATTACTCTTCTTATTAGAATGCAACAAAGATCCATGATACATCTCATGAGAAAATGCATCATAGGTTCAAGCATCTTGTGGGAACTGTACCCTGTCATCTCCAAATGCAGTTAATGTCAGAGGTGTGGTAGAATATCTTTGCAATTTGGAGAAACAATTCTGAAAACAATTCTCCTCCCTCATGAATTTGTCTAATCCTATTTTAAAGTTATCCAAGTTAGTGGCATTCACATTTTTAGGAGGAAATTCCATATTTTAACTATATACTGTGTGAACAAGTTATTTCCTTTTGTGTATCCTGAATCTTCCAAGGTTCAGCTTCCTTTTCCTCAATGAGATGAATATTTTTATACACTTGCATCATGTCTCTCTCTCTCTCTCTCTCTCTCTCTCTCTCTCTCTCTCTCTCTCTCTCTCTCTTACTTACTTAAAAATATATAAATCCAAATGTTGTAACCTTTCCTCATAGTGGAGTTGTTCCAGCCACTTGATCATTTTGGTTCCCCTCTTCTGAAAAGGGAAAATAAATTCAGACCGAACACAATCAAATAGAGCACACATTAGTGGTGTGTGTGTGTGTGTGTGTGTGTGTGTGTATGAGAGAGAGAGAGAGAGAGAGAGAGAGAGAGAGAGAGACAGAGAGAGACACAGAGAGAGACACAGAGAGAGAGTCAATTTCAGAACATTTTAGGCTGTTGCTCCTGTGAGCAAGTTCAATGTGTGTGTCTCCACACTAGGGGAATTATATTAAAATGATAATAATTTAAAACCAGCTGGTTTTTTTAAAAAAACAGCTGGTTAAAACCAATACAACCAGGAGACTAAAACCAAACTTTTCTTTAGAGACGGGACACAATAAGAAACAAGGTACAGTCAGTGGCAGAGCTTCAGGCTAGCTTAGGGGGGTCTTCAGGCTAGCTTAGGGAGCAGAGGGCAGGCAAGCTTAGGAGTCTCTGGGGGAATACCACTCAAGGTGGCTGCCTCATTCTACCTAATGATAAGGACAGCATGAGATGGGGTGGTGGTGGGTTGTGCCTAGAAAAGAAACAACAACAACAACAACAACAACAACAACAACAATAACAGAAGGATACTGACAAGCTGGAATGTGTCCAGAAGAGGGCAACCAAAATGGTCAAAGGCCTGGAAACAATGCCTTATGAGGAACGGCTTAGGGAGCTGGGTATGTTTAGCCTGGAGAAGAGAAGGTTAAGGGGTGATAGGATAGCCATGTTCAAATATATAAAAGGATGTCATATAGAGGAGGGTGAAGTTGTTTTCTGCTGCCCCAGAGAAGTGGACATGGGGCAATGGATTCAAACTACAAGAAAAAAGATTCCACCTAAACATTAGGAAGAACTTCCTGACAGTGAGAGCTGTTCGGCAGTGGAATTTGCTACCAAGGAGTGTGGTGGAGTCTCCTTCTTTGGAGGTCTTTAAGCGGAGGCTTGACAGCCATCTGTCAGGAATGCTTTGATGGTGTTTCCTGCTTGGCAGGGGGTTGGACTAGATGGCCCTTGTGGTCTCTTCCAACTCTATGATTCTATGATTCTATGAACAACAACAACAACAACAACACAGTTGATTAGTGAAATAGTGCCTTCCATGGACCTGAATGGGCAAAAGAGTCTGCTGCTTAAATAGGAAGCTGGTCATATTGGTTTATTTAAAGAAATGCACATTCAGAAGCCGATTAACTTAATGTACTATTGTTTCCAGTATGAAGCATTTATTCACTCAAGCTGATATCTGAAAACAAAAGCATATGTGAAGAAGCATTCTATATGAAATTAAATACATGTGTAGTGTAATCACAATAGCTAGAAACAACATGTTACATTTTAATTTACACTTCTAAAACTGCTCATCAGTTAAGCATTTTATTACAAGTCTGGGTATCGTGGCACTTATTTGCATCCACTGTGTAATTAAGGCAGCGCTCCAAAGAAATGATAAATGGTGAACCGGACAGGAGTAATTATTCTTATTTATTTACATTGGGTTAGGAAGACAAATACCAATTATGATGAAGGTAGCACCATGCCAGCTAGTTAACAAATAGAGGAATGCTTTCTGTACAGTAAAATATGCACTCTCTTAATCTCCTCAGGAGACCCATCACCACAACACAATCACCAGGTCATACATTTATTAAAGCCCCTTAATTCAGTTCCTGTTAGTGTGTAGCCAGATAGGATGCACATATTTGTGAAAATAACACACAAAAATGCATTATATTAATGGAAATTGATTTACAGCGAAGTGTATAATACACAAAAATGCATGTGAACATGTGCAGGTGAATTTTCATGAGGACTTTGGGAGGAAATCAAAAACTGATATGGAAATGTGGAGAACTGAATTTAAGCTTGTTAAAAAGAGGAACTGAAGGAAATCAAAATTGATAAATTCTCTCATCCTTGCCGCACACTCCTGCTTTTCACCCCAGTCACCTTATTCTTTTCTATTCTGCCCCTTGCCATGCAAACCAGCGGGTGGAATTTGACGGAAAATATCCATGCATGCTTCTTCTTGTTTTGGTCCATCCTCTCAAACCCTCCTCCCCAATTGGTTTACGAGATTAAGCTGCTGTTTCTTTCTTCCATTCTAAAACAAACAAACAAACAAATCCCACCTCTGCAATTCTTAATTTACCAGAATTACACAAGATTAGTAATTGGTGTTCTGAGTGTGTGTTGGGGAATGCCTGTGCCAATCTTTCAGTCAATTAAGGTATTATCTATTAAATTATTTTCAGGGTTAAAAGTTAAAACAACAACAGCAACCCACACCTTTCCTTCAGTTGTCAGATGTTTGGGCATTGATGACACGGTGTGAAACAACATTAGGGGAGTATTGTTGACACCTCATCCTCCATGAGTGGTTCCTGTGGAAAGCCCACAAAATAACTTCTAGCAGGATTGGGCCGCAGTGATAAAATATGCCATCTACAGATTCCATTAACTCTGCTTTGAACAAATAAGATTACATGGGAAGACCATAATGAATGTGTTGGAGCATTCAAAGGAACCTGTGGTAAAGAAGGAGTCCAAAGAAATTAGAACCCTGGTATATGCCACAAATGTAATGTTGAACACATGTCCTATTATCTTCTTGGCTGCTTCCTTTGCTTCAGTTCCAGTTACTTACAGTGTTTATTTCAGAAGTTCTTGTTTACTTTTTTAATTTGGAGGGAGGGGGTTTCCATAAAAATAAATGCATCCTGCAACACCCTAGAAGATCTGATAGTAATATCTTAATTTCTGATACTCTGTAACTAAAAACTTGCACAGCTATTTGTGAAGGGTATGTGATATCCAATCAATAACATGATGCTGTTGTAACTGCAACCAAATGAGAACATGGCCAACCTGAACAATGTTTTCTAATGAACAAACTCTTAAACTGGAAGTTATACTGTAGAATCATGAAATAATTCACTTTTTGTGTGTGTGTGACTTACAGCTGTGAGTAAATCCTTCTAATTATTCCAGAGCTTTCCTTGTAATCACAGACTAATCCCATTTATATGCTTCTGGGGTTAAAAAGCAAAAAACAACAACAACCCAGAAACCAATGAGCCCCACCAGTGTATAAAGATTTAGATAATACAAATTGAACGTTTCTTGCTGTAATCCATAGATCGGGAGGGAGGGATTGTTTATCTTTTGTTCTGTGTGAAGCACTTTGGCTCATGGCTTCTAGACAATGGTGTCTATAACCTTAAACCAAAAATAAGACAGACAAATAAGTCAATCTTTGACGCTTCCCAAAAAGACCATGCCATCTGGATGTTTTGGATTCTTAACAGGTGCTTCTGGGACGTTGAGCCTAATTCTTGGCCCAGATTCTACGGCATGATGGGTGACTCTGTAGCTATGTGTAATTGTGCACTGCATTAATTGAAGAGATTGGAAGAGGCCAAGAATAGTAATTAGTCAGTTGGTCATGCAGAAAAAGAGAGCAATGGCTTCAAGCCACAGTGTTGGAGGCGCAGATGGGCCAGACCATCAGCTCTTGCTCTCCATGGTACCCAGCTAATCTATTGCAAATCAAGCAAACAGTCCATCTTCATCCAGGTACTCAGCTTGTTGAAATCAACAACATAAATTTCAGAAGCCACTGGGGAGAGAAATCACTGGGGTTGAAAGCCTTTAAAACCAAAAACAAACACACACATCCCCCAAAAGAAAAATACCAATCCATGTCAGCACAACGTTATTAGGGTTGGAAAAACACCAAAGAAGCCAAATGTTTAATATGAAATTACCGTATGTCTGTATGCAAAAAGAAAATTGAGGAACCCTTTAAAATGCTCTTTATATTGCACATCAGTTGCATGTCGTGTTTGTGTGTGCTCTTACAAACACACGTGTGTGCATCAAATTATACTATGAAGCTAAAAATCACTTTCACTAGGCAGCAAGTTTTAATTGCACAAGAGGTACCCTGGTTTTGGGGTAAGTGGATCAAAGCACATTGATGATGTAGCTTACTTTCTGCTGCTTTACTGCCAAATCATAAAAATCATAGAATTGTAGCATTTGAAGGGACCCCAAGGGTCATCTAGTCCAACCTCTGCAATGCAGCTATCGCAGCTAAAGCATCTAAGACAGATGGCCACCCAACCTCTGCTTAATGATCTCCCATGAAGTAGAGGCCACCACCTTCCGATGAATCCTGTTCCACTGTCAAATAGCTTACGTCAGAAAGTTCTTCCTGGTGTTTAGCCAGAATCTCCCTTCTTGTAACTTGGATTCATTGGTTCGAGTTGTTTTCCTTAATCTGAAAGGTCACTCTTTCTTCCAACATGGGTGAAGGATAGTGTTTCACTTTTTATATGCTCTGTCTTATGGAATAACAAATTTGTACACATGTATCAATGTTATACTCACAGAAGTGTCCACTTAATTCCTTAAAGTTCTTGGGGAAAGCTCATTGCCAAGATTTTGCAAGGAGAATTCATTAGTCTGGATGGGACAAATACTGGTAGTTTTGTTTTGTTTTCTCCTCCTCAGTCTCTGTTTATTATTATTATTGGGGTGTCAAAACTGCTATAAGATCCTAATTGTGAATGATAGCCTGTTGTTCTTTTTAAAGGCTAGCTAAGATGCCCTACAGATTTGAATCAAATTTTGACTCCTGTGAAAATGAACGTGGTTGAATATCTTAGGCAGTTTAATGTCCCAGGGAAACTGGCAGGTGCTTGGTTGGTGGGTTCTTGGAAACAGCTGGATACCAAAAACTTGTATCGGTAGGAAAACAGTCTGTAGCAAGCTATGAGGAACAGGAGATGTTTGGAATACCAGGATGCTTCTTCTTCATCGTTAGAAAAATTCCACAATGGTATTTTTGCATTAAATCTCTCTCCAGGGGGGAGACACATCCAGTAGGAGTCTGGATGTGTCTCCCCCCTGGGTTTGCAAAACACAGAAACTGGGTTTTGCAATCATTCCAGGAGGGAGGCAGACTACACTGATGGTGTTACGCTTCTTTGAAGAAGTGAGTGTTAAAGCAAAAGAAAGTGTATTGAGAATCTGGCTGCCAGGCTTCCTAGGGTTGGTGTGTTAGTGCAGAATTATTAGGATGTGTCAGACATTGCATTTATTAAAATAGTTTTCATTTATTTAAGAATTTCCTACACACATGAATATTATATGCACAGCTGAGGCCGAAACATGTATTCTTAATGATTATGTATTGCATATGTAAGATTCCTCTGTTCAGGATATTCATCTGTCCAGCAGGGTATCCAGGTGTCCTGAATATACAGGTTATTCCTGCTTGGAGTTCATGAAAGGAACACAATGAGAAGAAGGTCTGGCTAGAGAGTGCAAGCTAGAAGCAAATCATGCATGTTGTTGAAGTCACCAGAGATATACTGAGAGATATGGAATGTCAGAGTGACATATAGGGTGACTGAGCAACATATTGGTCCATGGATCCAGGATATTCTCTTTTGCCCCATCCCTTCCATTTCTATCCTACCTTCCAGAAAATACCTTCTTAGGCTGAAACCTCCCCTGACATTGTCAGGCAGCTGCCAGCAACTCCCATGGCTGGTTGCCCAGGAATGCACAAGGACAAGGAATGTTCTTACCGTCCGCTTTTTATTCAATATTTACAGAGATAGGCTTTAGAACCCAGCCTCTTGGATAATGGCATTGTCCCGAGTGAAACTCCACACACACCCCAGCTCTCCCACTTTCTCATTCGTCATCACCTCTACGGGTACTGACAAGTGCCCTCTGCCTTTGAGCTCTTTGCTCTTCTACTTTCAAGGCCCGCCTTGTTATGGGAGGGGGAGGTCTGGAATGCTTTCTAAAGACACTGTGTCCATCAGCTGTCACCCCCATGGTGCTTCCTCTACCTCCTCCTCCTCCTCTCCCATTATTTCCCAAATTTCCCCCTCATCTGTCTCTGAGCTGTGACCTCCCCTGTTGTAATTCTGAACTGTCTTCCTCTTCTCTGGAACGGTCAGGCTGGGGAGGCGATCTCCACCATTCCTCCTCTGCCCAGTCCCTGACAGACATTGAATTACACCCAACCCCCAATGTAAAAGTCTGCTAGTGGCTTATGTAGGCGCACCACAGAGCTTCCCACCTGTGCTTCTTGGCCACCATGCAGTATAGGGATACAAACTGGATATTTTGTAGAACAACGTAGAGATGTTTCACCTTCTCACAGAGAAGAATTCTGGGGAACAAAACATAACATAACAGAATTATCCCGTCATGGAATGTTGCAAACATGGTAATCATGGAACAATGATAGAAACATAGCAGCTGTGGAAGCTGGCAACATAGCAACTGTGGAAGCTGGCAAGCAGAGAAAACAGAATACAATTATCATGCTCTAATCTATTTAAAATGCTTTGTATGGTTTGTCCTAACCAACATTTAGCACACATTTTAAATACTGGCTTAAATTCTGTTCTGTGATACCTGTTCTGTGACATATACCTATGCTTCCACACACACACACACACACACACACACACACACATATATATATATATATATATATATATATATATATGAGAGAATTATTTCAGCATGTTCCCACACATGTGTCCATCACTGACATTTGGATCGTGCACACATGCACTTCACTGATATGTCTAGTTCACACCTACACAATCACTACGAAATGATTGGAGCATTCCAAGATGACTTCCATTTATGAGAAGGCCATCACAGATCCTACACAACTGTTGTTAGGACTTTTTATTAACACACGAAGCTTCTTTGTAGATTTAGGGCATTTCCAGACCGTTGCTATTTTTCAGTGGGATTCAGTCACATACTGGTAAATTCAGGTGGTGCAATTAAAGATGATTCGGAGCTCTTGTACAACAAACCCACTTCCAAAATAAGTATCCTACTTTTTGAAAAAAGGAAAGTGAGAGAAGGCGCTGGGAAATGTGGGGTAATGTTCGCTCAATGCAGCAGTGTTGAACCTCCACACGAACAGATCAGAATGAATGCTCAATAAATAACTGACATCTATCCTCTCTGCAAACTTTGTGCAAACCAGCTGGGATGACTGCTCAATAAACAGGTCATCTGGAGGTGACCTTGGTTCATGTGATTAGCATTTCAAACTAAATGGGTGAACTGGTGCCGTGGAGAAATGGCACATTTGAAGTGAGGTGAGGTGATACCACATCTGTGGTAGTTTATCTGCAGTGGTTCCGTCAGCCCATCAAGACATCAACTGGCTAGTGAACATGTGTCTTAAACTGCCAAAAGTTCCCCTTGGATACCATTATGAAAAGACCCCTAATTGTTGCCTCATGGAGGTTGCCAGTGTGAAATGACATCACTTTGGGCCACCCAACATCACATTTTCAGCTCCATTCGCCAAAGGTTATTAGGTGACAAATTGACTTGAGACTAGTATATAGGTAAGTGCTATCTGATCAAGAAAATATACATTTGGGGGCATGGAATCTGATAAAGTGGGAAAGCCCCAAAGGATTCCCAACAGATCATATTACCCATTCTCCATTTTAAAGCTGTTTAAGGCTGTGACTGATGAAGTAGCAAGTTCCACGGGACACTGAACTTATGAAGCTCCTTTATATTTAGGCTGTATTAATCTTGTAGTGACATTTCTAGAAACAGAAGGTGTTCACACAATTTTAATGGATAATGTTTCACAAATTGGGAGTCCTGGAGTCTGGACACCAACAGAGGTTTTAACTGTCAGACACTTGGTCTATTGAAGTATTATCTCTTCTGACTTGAGACAGCTCTCCCAGGTTTTGAGCAAATGTCTTCCCCAGCCCCACTACTTGAAGAGTCTTTTAACAGGGACTGGACCTGAGGATATTGTATGAGCAGACCACGGGCTCTGCTCCCGATATACGGGCCCTGGCATGGGCTTCCAAGAAAACATTTTATGTTCAGCCTGTTAGTTTCAGTGAAATCAATAGACTTGTGGAAAGAGCAAGTGTGATCATGAATTAGGTTTGTTTCTGTTCTGTATAAAGTTTCCAAAATGAATGTAATTTGCCTAATTTTGGATTACTTGGCTTCTTCCTGTAGTTGTTTTCATTGACACTTCACATTACTTTCAGTCTGATGAACTAGTGGATTCAGCAGACTGCATGAAGCCCTTGCCCTGGGGAATGAAATGCTAGAATCCAAGGATGGAAAATATTTAAGCAAGAGTAGCTCTCATCCTTTGACATGCTCCTCTACCTACCTGTCCTACCAGAGGCAGCTGAACCAATCACTCCGGAGTGAGAACCAAATCCTTTGGGGAAAGAACAGGACTATTCGTGAAGACAACAAGACTTTCCGTATGGAAAACAAGGCTATCCGTGAACAGAATCGTACTCTCCGAGACGCAAACAATATTCACTGGGAGGAGGGCAGTGTCCTCAAGGAGAACAAACTGGACGCTTTGGAAGAGGGAAAATCACTTGAGGAACAGGAAAAGGCTCTCCGAAAGCAGAATAAGGCTCTGCGAGAAGAGATCAAATCCCTCCAGGAGCAGGATGTGGCTTTCAAAATGGAAGAGAAGGCTCTTCAAGAGGAGCTCACTGCTTTGTGGGAGGAGAACAAGGCCTTCCAAGAACAGATCAAGGCTCTCAGGGAAAATAGTGCTGCTCTCCTAGAAGAGGAAAAATGTCTCCATCAAGAGAGGCGAGCCCTCCAAGAAGAAGAAGCTGCCCTCCAGGAAGAGAACAAAGCTCTTAGAGAGGAAAGGAAAGCTCTTGAAGAGGAGGATAAAGCCCTGAAGGAAGAGAATGAAGTTCTCCAGCAGTGGAAGACACTCCTCCAAGGAAGCATCAGTGTACAGATAGAGGGGCAGGGAGCCCTAATCTGAATATTCAGCCAAGGAAAAAAATGTGGTTCTTCTGGCATACTGGTTAAAAGGGAGAGAGCGACCCCAGCAAGTTAAAATCATTGAAGTAGTTGTGCTACAGGTGTTTACCAAGAATTAAGCAATAATATGCACTAAAACAACTTGATGTCTGCAGCCTTAATTCCAGAGGGTGTTAATAAATGTCATGGAGACCATTTATTTGTAAGATTTGTTTTCTAATTGTCCTTCATTTGATTTCAAGACCAGCAAATAATGCTCCCCGATTACCACATTCCCTCCCCCCCATCATGTAATTGCCCCTTGCTAGCATGCACCTGTTTATTTCCTTTCCTTTTCCACTTTTTGACTCTTTAGCAAAACACCAACCCTTAAGTGCATGCTCCAACATATTTCTTAGGCATGGCTTGGTTTATAGAAAATCTTGTTGATATATTCATTTGAATGTTTTTTCCCCCAGCCCCATCCCAAAGAATATGGGCAGGTGGGTTGCAACTCACAAAAGTTCTTAATCTGGGGAAAAAATAACAATGTACTTGGCTGTCTCCAGAGAAGGGGAAGCCACCTCTTCCAGCCTGTTGCCCTTACTTACCTCAAAGTAATTTCAACGGTGCCCATTGAGGCATCATCCTAAATAGATGTGTACTGGATTTCAGGAAAAATATGGAAATGTAACACAATAATATATGAAAAGATCACTTTCCAATGCTCCAAAAACCTGGCAAAGATGGCACTTCATTCGGGGATGTTACAAAGATATTATGAAGATGTGACATTAAACCTCAGTGTGCATTACAAGTGGCCTTATGAATTATGTCAGAAATAAGCAATGTGGAATTCAGTGCAGCTTACCCCTTGGAAAACACATACAAGATTGTTGTGAAGCTGATATTAATAACCTGGCCATTATAATTTTGTTGCCTTCATATTCTGCTTCTAAGCTTCTCAGAGCAACCTGGCTGGCTACCTTCAGAAATAAAATGCTGGAATATCTGGACCTGTTGTGTGATCCAACAAAGGCAGTTTCTACAGCACTATTTGGACTTTTATAAAATTTGATTCTATAGAAAGTATTTTCCAGCTACCAAGCTTCTAAATAATGAACAAGCACTGTATTCTAATTAGACTTCATGAATTAATATGATGGAATCTACTTTCACATAGGGGAATTAATTACTTTCCATAAATACATTAGTAAATTATCATGCATTATTGGGAAGTTTAAATGTGATTAATGGCACTTAAAATTATCTGCTTATTTCCTGTGAATAATTAAGCTAAAACTTTGTTCTCAATATATTTACAGGGACAATATACACAAGTGTATTCATTTAGCAGTTTGATAGAGTTTCCTATAAGGTCAAATGACAATTGAGTCATAATTAATTTACACAATGGCCTTTCCATTCACCTCTGCTGTATGACTGGACACAGGCATGGTATCTCATATTAGGGCTATGTAAGGCAAAATGTATTTATCTGCTCCCCATAAATACAATAATAATTTGAGTCAAACAACATAATAATTGATTCATATTTTAATAAGAAAAGTACTCTATAAACTGAGCAACATTTACAAGAACTTTATAAGCTGAACCATTCGCTGTTTGTCACGCACCCAGCATTACTGCATGATGATCAGGTGACATCTGTGGCCAGGAGTGTCCTTTTCCTGCTTTCTTTGTGCACCAGCTATGGCCCTACTGGGGAAATTAGTTTCTAGGCTCCATTCAGAGTGCTGGCTTTGAATTTAAAAGCTAAAACAGCCTGCGTCCCTAGTATCTGGAGGAGTGTGCCTCTCTCTGTGTCTCCTCTCATGACTAAAAAAAACCCCACACACCCTGAACTCTGATAATCAGTAAGAAGAGAAGTTACCAGGTCCAAAGCCTTCTTAGTCATGTACAATGCCATATCAAAGCAGGCCTGTTCAACTGACTCTCTCTTGTCCTGCAGAAAATCTGTTGTCCTTCAAGGGGTTTTGACTTCTGCAGTTGGATTCTGTTTTGTTTTTTTAATATGAACTCTGCTAGCTAGCATGTCTTGTGCTGAGATTTACAATTGTCAATCATTATAGATGCTTTGTATCTATACAAATGGCGGCTAACAGATTGAGGTTGAATCCTGACAAGACAGAAGTACTGTTTTGGGGGGACAGGAGGAGGAGGGCAGGTGTGGAGGATTCCCTGGTCCTGAATGGGGTAACTGTGCCCCTGAAGGACCAGGTGCGCAGCCTGGGAGTCATTTTGGACTCACAGCTGTCCATGGAGGCGCAGGTTAATTCTGTGTCCAGGGCAGCTGTCTACCAGCTCCATCTGGTACGCAGGCTGAGACCCTACCTGCCCGCAGACTGTCTCACCAGAGTGGTGCATGCTCTGGTTATCTCCCGCTTGGACTACTGCAATGCGCTCTATGTGGGGCTACCTTTGAAGGTGACCCGGAAACTGCAATTAATCCAGAATGCAGCAGCTAGACTGGTGACTGGGAGTGGCCGCTGGGACCACATAACACCGGTCCTGAGAGATCTACATTGGCTCCCAGTATGTTTCCGAGCACAATTCAAAGTGTTGGTGCTGACCTTTAAAGCCCTAAACGGCCTCGGTCCTGTATACCTGAAGGAGCGTCTCCACCCCCATCATTCAGCCCGGACACTGAGATCCAGTGCCGAGGGCCTTCTGGCGGTTCCCTCACTGCGAGAAGCAAAGCTACAGGGAACCAGGCAGAGGGCCTTCTTGGTAGTGGCACCCGCCCTGTGGAACGCCCTCCCATCAGAGGTCAAGGAGATAAATAACTACCTGACATTCAGAAAATACCTGAAGGCAGCCCTTTTCAGGGAAGTTTTTAATGTGTAATATTTTTGTATTTGATTTCTGTTGGAAGCCGCCCAGAGTGGCTGGGGAAATCCAGCCAGATGGGCGGGGTACAAATTGTTGTTGTTGTTGTTGTTGTTGTTGTTGTTGTTGTTGTTATTATTATTATTATTATTATTATTATTATTATTATTATTACGGCAGGGATGGTGACCCTCTAGGCCTTGCTGTCTGGTCCTTGGAATGATCCTCAGGGCACCCCTGTCTCCAGGCAACATCCCACAGCCACCCGGCTTCAGTGGCTGGAAGGTGCTCTTGAACTCTGATCCCGCCTGCCCAGATAGAAAATCGAGGGTGGAGAGAGAGAGAGTATAATAGAGAAACTAGTCCCTTGTAGAAAGGTGGAAGGCCCACTCTTGCCTCAAAAATTGATACCTTTCCGTAGCTGCAAGTATGTAATTTTCATTCCTGAGTACAAAATTGATGCCTATCCATTGTGGCCCCTGAAAATTTGTCGAGAAGGGAATGTGGCCGTCAAGCTGGAAGAAGTTCCCCACCCTTGTTTTACAATCAACTTGGGCAAGTGCCAATTCAACGAATAAACAAAATGATACAATGCAGCAGTGTTGCCAAATAACAATTGTTAATATTGTCTCACAAAGCTTTGCAGGCCTGTAGCAACAAAGACAATCCTAATTTTGTTTGTGTGTTTTAAAAAAGATTTTCTATTGATAAATAACTGGGGTCCATCTCAAATTGGTTTCAGTTCCTCAGTCCAAATTTTGTTATATAAACTGCCTGGTCTGAAGGCAAATTAAGGACACACAACCTGTTAGCATATATCTGTGGAATGCTCTGCCAATAGAGATTCAGCAAGAACCTTCTGTTTCAACCTTTAAACACCTGCTGAAAACTTTTCTATGCCCCCTGGCTTACACCAGCAAATAATAGATACATATTTCCATCATGGTTAGTTGATGGCCTCTGGTTTTAATTTTTATGTGATGTTTATTATATATATTATTGTAAACCTATTTGGTATTATTATAATAATACAGCAGCATATAAACATTTAAAATAAAATAGATAAGCACATGTTTATTTTGTTTCTGGTAGACTAGAAACCTAGCTGGAAAAGGAATGAAATTAATATTATGGTGGTGTTAAAGAACTAGAGTGATATTGCCCAGCTCAGATGGGTTTCCTTACATTAGAGGCCACTCCACAGCTAAGTCTTAAGCAGCCCAAGTTGGGTCATGATATTCCCGTCACTTTCTTGGCTTCTGTTTTCCTTGAAGCGTCTGTGAATATGAGCTTGACAAGGGGATTTAGGAAATTTGTCCTTGGCTTTCAGCCCAGGCTGCTTACTCAAATCTAACCTTGCTGGTGGGGAAATCTGGGCATAGATCCAGAAATGAGCACTTTAATTGGAAGCCAGGCACTTAACAGCAATTCTGTACGGTAATGCTGCGTCAGTTGCAGATCTCTCCAATGCAATTGTACCCAGTGTTAAAGTCAAACGGATGCCTCCTTTCAGCCTGGCTAGTGATACCTTGTGAGTAATGCTGCACCCTTCAGCAGTTGAGCAGCAATCTCTTGTTTAGTTTGGCATTCCTTTCACTGTTAATTTTTCATTAGGAAAACAAGATTAGGCTTTTCGCTTAAACAATTGTCTGAGAAAGAAGGACCAAAGCCAATACTGTAATTCTGTAAGATTTTGTTCAAGGAATCAAATGCTTTATTCTTAGGTGAGGTATCTGTAATCAGTGGCGTCGCAAGGTGGGGATGGGGGGCGCTTTGCCCCAGGTTCCATGTCTGGGGGGGTTGACAAGAAGGCACCGCATGGGGTGCTTGCCCTGCCGCCTGGCCCGGGCATGGTGGCATGCGCAACCATTGCACCACCACAGCTGCATGTGGAGGATCCTCCGTTCACGGTTGCAGCCGCGAGCAGAGGAGCCTGCCACCATCCGTACAGCGTTTGAGCAGCGCAGGTGGCAAACTACTATGTACAATGTATGCGCGGTGTTGCACGCATGCGCTGTACGTAGAGGCGCCACACATGCGCTGTACATAGCGGTTTCCCGCTGGCGCCACCCAAGCACTGTAAGACAGTGGTGGGATCCTTTCGCTGCTACTGCAGCCACAAGCAGAGGATCCCGCCACCGTCTGTACGGCATTCAGGCATAGTGACGCCACATGTACCGTACATAGCAGTTTGCCACTGGCGCCGCTGGAGCGCTGTACGGACGGCGGTGGGGTCCCTCTGCCGCCGGCAGGAGCTGCTTACAGCAAGCCGAGGTGCCCCCTCCCAGCCTCCCTCTCTCCCCAGCTCGCTGTAAGTGGCCCCTGCTTTGCTGCTTTAAATGCTTCACATAATTCATCTCAAAAATCTATACTTACCTGTAGCTGAAAGTATGTAATTTTTATTCCTAAATACAAAATTGATACCTATCCATTGTGCCTTTAGATCTCATACATATGTGGATTACATATCACTATGAGTGCAGTAATACCTAACTATTAAAGAATTCCAAATTTGTACTGGCTTCATATTTATTCTTTTTTAGGCATTCTCTTAAGCCACTGGTAGACTGAGTATAAGCGACCATCCCTGAGGAATAAACACACACACACATTTAATGAGTCACATTTTAAGCTCTGTAGTCCAAGGTCAGAAAGCTGTTTAATTTAGAGGAAGAGTGAGAGGTAAATAAGGAGACAATAAGCAGTGAGCTGCTTGGTATCAGTTAAAAGGGGGTATTCTAATTCAATGTTTTTCACAGTTCAGTAGAAACTTTAAAACGTAGCCTTTTAATGGGGGGGGGACATATTATAGAGGCCACTGTTCAAGGAGAACTTAACGTAGACTTACGAAGATTATAAAGAACGTGGCTACTTCAGATAGTTAGAGAAGTTATGCATAAGAAACAATATTCAAAAGAAAACTCCCCCTTTCATCTGTCTGTTCAACTTAACTGTGTGTTGTTGCTTGATCCTGCAATCTTTTATGTGTACAAGAGTACTCATGTATGTGTGGAAGTAGGAGGTAGAAGAGAAATTTGACTCAGTGCATACTTAAAGCTGATTCTATCACACACACACACACACACACACACACACACACGAAGCAAAACACACCTTTTGCTATGCTGCTCTGCAAAGTGTTTACAAGAATGCATATGTTAGGGGTTAAACCACAGAGCCTAGGGCTTGCCGATCAGAAGGTTGGCGGTTCGAATCCCCGCGATGGGGTGAGCTCCCATTGTTCGGTCCCAGCTCCTGCCAACCTAGCAGTTTGAAAGCACGTCAAACTGCAAGTAGATAAATAGGTACCGCTCCAGCGGGAAGGTAAACGGCGTTTCTGTGCGCTGCTCTGGCTCGCCAGAAGCGGCTTAGTCATGCTGGCCACATGACCCGGAAGCTGTACGCTGGCTCTCTTGGCCAATAAAGTGAGATGAGCACCACAACTCCAGAATCATCCGCGACTGGACCTAATGGTCAGGGGTCCCTTTACCTTTACCTATAGACCGAAATGAAAAGATTAGTGAACTTACCATACAATAATACATTATATTAGAGAACATTGCTTGCCAATATGTGTACATTAGTTAAAATGACATATAAAATGTATGTATTGTGAGAAATTTGCACTAAAATTCTGCTGGATTTTCATGATTTGATTTTTTTTTTTTAAGTGAAATGTGGAGAACTGAATCTGAAAAAAATGGGAAACTGAGAGAATCAAAACTGATCTATCCTTCCATCCCTATGTGGAGGAGCCATAGCTCAGTGGGAGAACACCTGATTTGGATAAATGTTTTTGGTTAAAATCAATAAAAAAATTTTTTTTAAATGGATAGAAGGTCCCAGCTTCAATATCTGGTATCTCCATATAGGGCTGGGAAAGAAGCTGTGAAGGTCTGGATTATAAACAAACAAACAAACAGACAGACAGACAAACAGACAAGTTCTCTCCAAAATCCTGGAGAGCTGCTGCCTGTTATTGCAGGCAATATTGAGCTGATGGCCCAATGGTTGAGCTTGGAATAAGGCAACTTCCTGTGTCCTTCCTAACCAGGCTGAGAGCCAAGAATGTTGTCGTACCCTGCAAAAATCACATTGCTCATGAGTAGGAATAGGCAGCTCACCACAGTTCTGTCCCATGCCCGTTTTATCTTACCTCAAAGCCAGCTCCATCCCATCTTGTTCATCACCAACAAAAGTAGTACTTAAGAGGTGGTATGAGGACTGCTTCAGATTTACAGGGGCAACATTGACTCCTCTAATGGCATTGAAGATCCAATGGGGGAAAGGCCTGGGAGAGTCTTTTGACAATGCAAAAATGGGACAAGATTTGGAGAAAGGCATCATCCACATCCATATCGATATTGGCAAAAAAATAATAAAATGTCTTTAAAGTAGTGCATCGCTTAAGGAAAATAAAACTGATAGCACAATCTCATTGCTTTGTTGGAACAGCTGCAACGACCCTAGCTATCTCTCTTTGTCCCCAAGTGCAACTTGTTTGTGCTTGTTTGATGAAATGTATTTTCCCAATCACAAAGCAAAATGTTCCTTTGGACTCTAAAATCACACCGTTGTCTTATTATGGAAAGGAGGCCAAAGATTTTTCATGTAAAAGTCTTAGAACACATTCTTCGTTAGTGGCAAAACTCACTGTTGCCTGATACTGGAAGACATTGGAAGAAGACCTACATGGAGCATGGCTTTCTCAGTTATGGGACCTGATCTTAATGGACAAGCTAACAAGACGTGCTGAAAAGCAGATCAGGCCAAGCCTCCAAGTCTTTTTAAAAAAATTATATAAATGATTTTTATTGGTTCTACACGTAATCACATTACGTAACATCATACCCTCTTATTTTATCTCTTTGGCTCAACTGAGCCTAACGACTTCCCTCCCTCCCATCTGATGGTTTGTTGTTGTTCAGTCGTTCAGTCGTGTCCGACTCTTTGTGACCCCATGGACCAGAGCACGCCAGGCATGCCTATCTTTCACTGCCTCTCGTAGTTTGGCCAAACTCAGGCTAGTCACTTCGAGAACGCTGTCCAACCATCTCATCCTCTGTCGTCCCCTTCTCCTTGTGCCCTCCATCTTTCCCAACATCAGGGTCTTTTCCAGGGAGTCTTCTCTTCTCATGAGGTGGCCAAAGTACTGGAGCCTCAACTTCAGGATCTGTCCTTCTAGTGAGCACTCAGGGCCGATTTCCTTGAGAATGGATAGGTTTGATCTTCTTGCAGTCCATGGGACTCTCAAGAGTCTCCTCCAGCACCATAATTCAAAAGCATCAATTCTTCGGCGATCAGCCTTCTTGATGGTCCAGCTCTCACTTCCGTACATTACTACTGGGAAAACCATAGCTTTAACTATACGGACCTTTGTCGGCAAGGTGATGTCTTTGCTTTTTAAGATGCTGTCTAGGTTTGTCATTGCTTTTCTCCCAAGAAGCAGGCGTCTTTTAATTTCGTGACTGCTGTCACCATCTGCAGTGATCATGGAACCCAAGAAAGTGAAATCTCTCACTGCCACCATTTCTTCCCCTTCTATTTGCCAGGAGGTGATGGGACCAGTGGCCATGATCTTAGTTTTTTTGATGTTGAGCTTAGACCATCTGATGGTTTACAAAGTTAAATTTTACATCTTTACATTTCACTTCGTTTCCTATCCTTGTTATATCATTACCTAAAATATTATATTACTCAACCTGAATAGGTAGCAATTTCATCCTACAAATCTTCAAATTCAAATGGTGTTAATTGCTTACAGTTGTGTTTCAGATATAATATAAATTTGTTCCAGTCCTTTTGGAATGCTCGGTCTCGCTGGTTCCGGATTCTTCCCGTCAGTTTTGCCAGTTCTGCAAAGTCCATCAACTTCATCTGCCACTCTTCTTTTGTTAGTAGCTCCTGTTGTTTCCATCTTTGAGCTAACAAAATTCTTGTCGCAGTTGTTGCATATAAGAACAATTTTTTAAAATCTTGTCTCAGTATCTCTCTACCCACTATACCCAATAAAAAAGCTTCTGGTTTTTTCACAAAAGTGTTTTTAAACATTTTCTTTAACTCATTATATATCATTTCCCAGAAAGCTTTTACCTCTTTACATGTCCACCGCATATGGTAAAAACTACATTCCTTTTCCTTATATTTCCAACATTTTTTTGTTTTGTTCTATACATTTTGGCCAATTTAACTGGTGTTAAATACCACCTATACATCATTTTCATAACATTTTCTTTTCTTTTTTAAACAAATGACTTTATTAAAACAATATTGTTAAGTCAGTATTAAAAATATTTTTATTGCCGGGACAACTATTCTGGTTTGAGTTGCAGGGAACTTCAAATCCTTCAGTAGCCAGTGATTAATATCCCTCTAGTATCACTTGTTCTAGTACAGCTTATTAGGATAGGAAAATAAACTTCACCCATTGTTTTAAATCTCTTCTGTGCCTCATTTCTTTTAGTTCTATCCACTGATGCATGAAAAGAGCTTTCTTCTTTGTTAGCCCCCCACCACTAATGGGGAACTAAAGGTAAAGGTAAAGGGATCCCTGACCATTAGGTCCAGTCGCGGACGACTCTGGGGTTGCAGCGCTCATCTCACGTTACTGGCCGAGGGAGCTGGCGTACAGCTTCCGGGTCACGTGGCCAGCATGACTAAGCCATTTCTGGCGAACTAGAGCAGCACACGGAAACGCCGTTTACCTTCCCGCCGGAGCGGTACCTATTTATCTACTTGCAGTTTGACATGCTTTCAAACTGCTAGGTGGGCAGGAGCTGGGACCGAGCAACGGGAGCTCACCCCGTTGCGGGGATTCAAACCACCAACCTTCTCATCGACAAGCCCTAGGCTCTGTGGTTTAACCCACAGCGCCACCCGTGTCCCATAATGGGGAACTAGATATCTTCTATTCAGTCTCATAACCTCTCTCAATCTTCTAACTATGTTATGAAGCTTCCAGGTCTTTTTATGCCAGTTGGCATGATTTATCACCTGTGCAGCATAGAACGAAGCTTTAAAGAAGCTGTTTTGTGAGGCTATGATTGCATATGAGCTCAAAACCTTGATCCCTGAAGCATATACAATTTCTTTATCCTCCCCCACACAAAAACCCCAAATAAAACAACATGGGAGAAAATAACTATCATTTCTACACAGGACTTTGAGAAATATATCCAGGGTTAACCACTGACACTTTTCTATTATCTGTATGTAAGTTGTGTTTAATTTTGGCATCTATTGTCTATATTTCTACAATAGCTCTCCCTAGTGGATGCATGACTCTGCAGCAGGTATCTGATTTACAAGTGCTATTGATAGATGTATTCAAACATTATGCCTTGACACACTCGAAGCAGGCCTCAGTTTAACTTAACTCTATAAGAGGCAGTAAATTTTATTTAGTGTTTAAACCATGAATAGACTTTGTATTGATATGTAGTGCAAGGGAAGATCTTACTCACATCTCGTGCGGAGTGTCAAATCCACCAGCCGTTCATTTGGCTATGCCTTTCTTTTTTTTTTTTTATAAGGTTTTATTATTTTCCAATAAAACACCAAAAAACAAAATTAAACAACAACACAAGGCATAAAAACAACAATAAAAACAATAACAATAACAATACCAATAAACATAAAAAGAAAAAAGAACATATACATACCTTAACCATTACCTATCTTTATACTTTCCTTGTTACTAACTTCTTAGTTTGGGGACTTCCCCCATTCCCTCCACTGTCTTCAAAGTCAAAAACATCTTAAAGGTAGCTTTATATCTTGTTCATTTAACAATTGCTCGAATTTTTGATATGCTTAACTTTACACAATCATAATCTTAGTCAACTATAAATCTTATCTTAATGTCAAAACTTAACTCCCATTTAACAAATAAATCATTCATTCAAAAATTTTCTTTTGCCAGTTTTATCAAATATAACCCTACTAAAGCCTCTAATTTATCTCTGCTCAAATATTCAATTTTACTGATTTAACTAAATAGTCTTTAAATTTTTTCCACTCTCGTGACACCGCCTCCTCCCTCTGGTCTCGGATTCTGCCGGTCAGTTCTGCGAGTTCCATGTATTCCATCATCTTCATCTGCCATTCTTCCACCGTTGGTATCTCTTCCCCTTTCCATGTTCTTGCCAATAATATTCTAGCTGCTGTTGTGGCATACATAAAAAACACTCTGTCCTGACTGGGTATCTCTTCGTTGGTCATGCTCAGAAGAAATGCCTCTGGTTTCTTACAAAAGGTAACTTTCATTACCTTCTTCAACTCATTATAAATCTTATCCCAGAAAGCATTTACCGCTGGGCACAGCCACCACATATGATAAAAGGTACCTTTCGCATGTTTACATTTCCAACATATATCTGACATTTTGGTATTCATCTTAGCTATCTTAACTGGTGTCAAGTACCATCTGTAAACCATTTTCATTATGTTTTCTCTTAAACTATGACAAGCAGTAAATTTGATACCTTTTTGCCACAATCTCTCCCAGTCATCCATCATGATATTATGTCCTATATCTTTCGCCCAATCTATCATTGATGATTTAACCAGTTCATCTTTCGTATGCCACTCTAGCAAAAGATTGTACATTTTGGAAAGGTTCTTAAAGTTCGATTCTAACAGTTTTGTTTCCAGTTTTGATTTTTCTACTTGAAAACCAACTTTTTTGTCCATCTTAAATGTTTCAAATACCTGATGATAGTGCAGCCAGTCGGGGACCTGGCTTTTCACCTGATCATAGCTTTTTAGCTTAAAAGAGTCCCCTTCCTGCTGCAATATGTCCATATATCTTAACCAGTTTGCAGACATGTTCGGTCTCTTATAGGCCTTGGCCTCCACTGGAGAGATCCATCTAGGGGTCTTTCTCTCTAACAAGTCTTTATATCTAGTCCAAACCTGATACAAGGATTTTCTAACTATATGAGTCTTAAAGGTTCTGTGGATCTTAACCTTGTCGTACCAAAGGTATGCGTGCCACCCAAACATATTATCATGACCTTCCAAGTCCAACACATCGACGTTCTCTAACTTAAACCAATCTTTTAGCCAGCAAAAGGCCGCTGCTTCAAAGTAAAGTCTTAAGTCCGGCAGGGCAAAGCCTCCTCTGTCTTTAGAATCTGTTAAAATCTTAAATTTTATTCTTGGCTTTTTGCCCTGCCATATAAATTTCGATAGGTCCTTTTGCCATTTCTTAAAACAGTCTAGTTTATCCAAAATTGGTATGGCTTGGAATAAAAACAGCATCCTTGGTAGGACATTCATTTTAACCACTGCTATTCTTCCCATTAACGATAGTTTAAGTCTTGTCCAGATCTCCATGTCTTTTTTTATCTCCGTCCACAATTTTTCATAGTTATCCTTATACAGGTTCAAGTTCTTATTTGTGAGATTGATACCTAGATATTTTACCGATTTGACAAAATTGAGGCCTGTGGCTTCTTGAATTCTTTGAATCTGTTCTGCACTCATATTTTTACCTAAAACTTTGGTTTTCTGCTTATTTAATTTGAAGCCAGCTACAAGTCCAAATTGTTCAATTAATTCCAAAGCTCTGGGGACACTGCTTTCTGGTTCCTGCAGGGATAGCATCAAATCGTCCGCGAAGGCGCGTAATTTGTATTCCTTCTCTCCCACTTTAATTCCTTTTATCTGTTTATCTTTCCGAATCATATTTAGAAGGACTTCCAGGACCGTAATGAAAAGTAAAGGGGAAATAGGGCACCCTTGTCTTGTTCCTTTCTCTACTTCAATCTCCTCCGATATCACACTGTTCACAATGACTTTTGCTCTTTGTTCTGTATAAATGGCCTTAATGCCATTTAAGAATTTTTCTCCAACTCCCATTTTTTCCAAATTCTTTTTCATAAATATCCAAGATACTTTATCAAAAGCTTTCTCTGCATCAACAAACAATAGTGCTGCATCTGTATTTATGTCTCTCTCCAGTTTTTCTAAAATGTCCACAATAATTCTCGTATTATTACTTATTTGTCTTCCTGGTAAGAAACCTGCTTGATCTCTATGAATATGATCTTTCAGCACTCTTTTCAACCTTGTAGCCAAAACATTTGCAAAAATTTTATAATCCACATTCAAAAGGGATATTGGACGGTAATTTTTCATTAGAGTCTTATCGGTATCTGGTTTTAAAATCAGTGTGATAAAGGCTTCTTTCCACGTTTCTGGTGCCCTATTTCCTTCTAGTATTCCATTGCAAATTTCTCTTAACGGCTGTGATAGCCAGTCTTTCAATGTCTTATAATATTTTGCTGTTAATCCATCCGGTCCTGGAGCCTTCCCCAATTGCATGTTGTTTATTGCATCTTCTATTTCTTGTGTCGTTATTGGGTGGTTGAGAGTTATTAATTTTTCCTCTGGGACCTTTTGCAATCCATTCTTTTCCAGAAATCGGTCTATCTCTGCTTCATCTATCTTCTCCTCCTTGTACAGTTGCTTATAAAATCTCTGAAAACACCATCTGATTTCCTCCGGTTTCTCTACATTTTTTCCATTTACTACCAATTTACTGATGACATTTGCCTTTTGTCCTTTCTTTAATTGCCAAGCTAGTAGTTTTCCACATTTATTTGCAGATTCAAATGTTCTTTGTTTCATCATTTTCACTTTCCATTCGATATCTTGATTCATAATATTCGCATATTGAGATTGCAAGTATTTAATTTCTTTTTGGATTTTGACACATCTGGGATGTCCTCTTAATTCTTTTTCCTTTCCTTTGATTAATTTCAACAATCTCTCCATTTCTGCATTTTGTTGTTTCTTCTTTTTTGCCTTCTCACTAATGAGGAATCCTCTCATTACTGCTTTACTTGCATCCCAAGCAATCCTTTTCTCCACTTCTGAGTTCCAATTAATTTGAAAATATTCTTTCATCTTTTTCACCGCTCTTTCTACTAGCATGGTATCTCTCATCAATGCATCATCCATTCTCCACCTGAAAGAATCCTTGGAAATCATTTTTTAGGTTTACCTGCACCGGATTATGGTCTGAAAGCGTTTTGGGACCGATTTCTGCTTTTTGTAGTTTTGGAGCCAATTCATTCGAGATCCAGATATAATCCATCCTCGACCATGACTGCTGCGATTCACTGAAGTACGTTGCCTCTGTATCTGTGGGGTTTTTTAATCTCCAAGAGTCCACCAAATTCAAATTGTCCACCATTTCAAAAAAAGTCTTTGGGAGTTTCCCATCATTTGTTAGTTTTGTTCTCTGAGATCTATCCATTAATGTGGAAACTGCCCCATTAAAATCTCCGAGGCAAACTACCTTATAGTCCAAATAATCCAGCAGCAAATCATGTATTTTTTTGTAGAAAATCGACTTTCCATCATTTGGTGCATAAAGTCCCAGAATCAAAAATTTTTCGCCTTGTACGTTAATTTCAATTGCAATGTATCTCCCTTCTTCATCTTTAAATAGCTGTCTTGGGCTATATTTCTCCTTTGCATAAATCACTACTCCTCTCTTCTTGACCTTGTCCGATGATATGAACTCTTGGCCTAATTTTTTATTCTGTAGTAATCTTCTATGACGCCGGACTATGTGGGTTTCCTGTAAACATATTATGTCCAAATTCTTCTTTTCTATGCTGTAAAATACTCTGCGTCTCTTTGGTCTCTGGTTCAATCCCCGAACATTCCAAGTCATTAACTTGAGCGCCATTTCTTTGTTTATTCCTCTCCTCCAGTTGCCTCTCCTTTCTTTTCTTGTTCTGGATCTTGGCTTGGTCCTGGTGATCCCGACGGTGGTGGGAATACCTCTGGAAACTTGTAGAGCAGTGCTGGGTCTAATGGGGTTCCTTTAAAGAATTCCAGATGCTTGTCCAAGAACTTTTGCTTTTCCGCCAGGGACCTTATTTTTATCTTTTTCCCTTCAAACGTAAATGCCAGGCCTTCTGGAAATTCCCAACTGAAGGAGATTTTTCTTCTTCTTAGCTCCGTCACCAGGTCGTTATAAGGAGCTCTTTTTTCCAAAAAAAATCTGGGGATATCCTTATAAAAAATTACTTTGTTCTGCTGTACCACCAGGTTGTTTCTATAGTGTAAGTCCAGAAAATAATCTCTGTCGTGTCTATCATGCAGCACAATCAAACAGTCACTGACTGTTTTAGTGCTTTTCTTTCCTCTGGAGCCTCTTGGTCCAAATCTGAAGGCCTTCACTATGCGTGCTGAGACATTCACCTCTTCTAACTCCCAAAAAGATGAAAATAGTTCCACAATATAGGCTTTTAGGTCTTCCCCCTCCAATTCTGGAAGACCCCTTATTCTTATGTTTCCTTCCCTCTGATGTAGTTGCAGAAAAGCGAGAGACTCTTCCACAGTTCTCTGCCGTGTTCCAATATTTTCTAACTGCTCCAAATCTAAATTGTCCAGTTTTTCCTCCACCTTTTTTATTTTTTCTCTGACCACTTTGATTTCCTCAGAGTCCTTTTTTAACGTAGTCACCTCCTGCCCAATTTTATTAATTTCTTCTCTGTTCTTTTTTACATTTTCCTCAATTTGACCAATTGATTTTTCTAAAATCTGGGTAGAGGTTTTAATATCAGCCTTAATATCCACTTGGAGTTTTTCAATTGCAGAGTTAACTGTGGTATTCACTGATGCACCAATAGTGTTCACCGATTCTTGTGTTTGCTTCAACCCATCGGTGACACTTTTCAAACCTGCTGCAATTTCTGCAACACTTGCAACCAATTTTTCCATTTGTTCCTGCAGGGTTAAGGAAACAGAGCCTTTCCTTTTTTCAGAGCCAGTTCCTTTAGATCTAAGTTCCATTCCCTGTGGGCTCTGTAACTGTAATCTCAAGGTCACTCCAGTTGCTGTAGTGACAATCTCAGACATTCACAGCAGAAGACCAACAGTCCCAAAAGTAAACACCAGGTGGCCTGCAGCTAGCTTCTGAGAACAAAGAGGCTGCTGAGCCAGGAATCCACAACAGTCCAGTAATCCAACTTTTAGGCAAGAGTTCAGATTTTTCAAAAGTTATAAGTTCCTTAAAGCCAAGAAGAGTCTATTTTAAATAGCCCAAGTCAGTATCTGTTTCTCACTTGCAATGTAACCACCAAGTCTATAAAATAGCTTGTATCTGGCTGCAAAAGAGTCAAAGTATCTCCACTGGTAAACAGTCACTGTAACACTGGAACACCAACAAAGAAAAAATGGCAACAATATATCCCAGCCCGCTACTGACCCGGAATCCTAATCCAGAGGGTGAGGGGCTTCTTCTTTTGCCATATCAACTGTTTTAGGATCTTTAAACAAACTTTAAACAACTTTTAGATCACTTTTAAAAAGTTTGGCAGAGTTCGCAAAACTTTCCCGTTAGCCGCGGCTTTGATCTTTTAGCGCTACCAAGCTCGCGCAAACAGTTCAAAGGGAACAGGCTTCCTTTTAAAGTTTCCTCTGCAAGCAGTGCTCTTTAAACTTGTAGAATAATCCAATATTTTAACTTACAGAGTTTCTTTGGAAGATTCTGTGTAGGAAGTGCCGGGTGCTCAAGTCTGGCGGGGTCGCTGCTTTGATCCTCCGCAGGCAGTCGCTTCTTCAGTCCCGTGCTGGGGCTCCGCTCACCCGATTCTCCCCCTTACGAGGGTAAATCAGGAGCGGAGACAGCACGTCTGGGACCCACGAAGCCGTCGGTCCACGGGACGCTCTTCCCGTGGCTTTAAGGGACCCGTGGCGCAGGCACGGAGATCCCTATCGCCTAACGGAGGACGGAGCCGTCGGACTCCCGTCCGCCATTGACTCGGCACCTAACCGGAAGTCATTTGGCTATGCCTTTCAATTAAAAGTGTAATATCAAAAACTTCTCCCTCCCTCCCTTTCTCACTCACTCTCACATACTGCCATTCCCTGTCCTCTATTACCTTTCCTTTCTTTTCTCTGCTCTTGATGGATTTATAGGGAAGTCTTAGTTTGAAAAGGCAGAGTAAAATATTTTAAAGGAGTGGAGGAGAGCAAATTCCGAGCGAAGCATGAAAAACACAGGAATGCAAGAAAGCGCCTTATCGAGTCGGCCTATTGACTGGCTTGGGGTTAGCTATTCAAAGTGACATCCGCTCTCCAGGGTCTGAGGCAGAGAGGAGTCTTTCCCAACATCCGAGATCCCCAAACTGAAGGAGGAGGAACTTGTGTGGAACACACACAAAAGAATATTTGTATTCAGGACCGGTGCTAGGGCTTCTTGTGCCCTAGGCGAACCACCTTCTGGCGCCCCCTGCCCCCCTCCAAAGCCTGCTTTAGCGGGAGGTGGGGGGTGGAGAGGCAAGCAGCAGTTTCTCCGCTGTAGCGGAGAGCTGATGCTCACCCGTCCCGCCCCCGCCCCCGCCCCCGCCCCCGCCAAAGCCAGGGGGTGGTGTAGGGGGCAAGCAGCACCTCTCCGCTACAGCGGAGAAGCTGCTGCTAGCCCGTCCCACCCAAGCCTGGCCAGCGCCCCCTCCATTTTGGCGCCCTAGGCAATTGCCTAGATCGCCTAAATGGACGCGCCGGCCCTGTTTGTATTGAAAACAGTTGTACATTTAGCACTAAGTATGTTTCTTTCTCACTGTCAAAAATACTTTTCAGGTTTATATTGGGGTTTCTAAGTAGAATGGCTGCTCTCCCATAGACATTTTAGGAAGTGCAATCATCTAAGAGGCTGCTTGGGAGCCCCTAAGAGTGGCAGGTAATTTTGTTTTTTAAGTTTAAAACTTAAGACTTACTTCAAGGAACACCCTATAGTAGCAGATGAGGAAGTTATGAGTCCCCCTGAGTCTAAAGTTGCTTGGGAATGGTGGAAGAAAGGTTTTACTGCTATTGGGTTTTTTGTTTTGTTTTTAAGGATATACCTGTATATCACCGTGTAACCTTAAGAATAAAGACAGCATCAAGAAGCTTGCCATCTAAATTTTGAAGGAAAACATAGTGGCACAAGAATTGACCAGAGTAACCCTGGCTACAGGACCACAGATAAGCACACTTCAGACTACTCAGTCAGAGGTGTGCAGCACAATTGTTGTTCAGTCGTTCAGTCGTGTCCGACTCTTCGTGAACCCATGGACCAGAGCACGCCAGGCACACCTATCCTTCACTGCCTCTTGCAGTTTGGCCAAACTCATGTTAGTAGCTTCGAGAACACTGTCCAACCATCTCATCCTCTGTCGTCCCCTTCTCCTTGTGCCCTCCATCTTTCCCAACATCAGGGTCTTTTCTAGGGAGTGTGCAGCGCAAAGCTGTCAGTAAAAGGGTAAGGGATAAGCCTTTACTCCAGGATTTTACAGCAGGGTGGGGCAACTTTTCCACCTGAGCCACATTCTGTCTTTGCCACCAAAGGAAGGAGAAAGGAGAAGCAAACAGAACCAACAACATACTGGAGGAATTAAAGATGCAGGGGTCTAGAGACCATACTTTTCTGGTTATTTCCGAACTATGCTTGCTAGTAAAAGAAGACCCACCAGATGGCAGTCGAAGCTTGCAAAAGCAATATCCCTCCCATAGTGCCACAGCGTTCAGACTGAGACATACAACACTATATTTCTGCCACTGGAATAGATATACTGTGGTCGGATTCAAAGGTCTTATGATGAGGACCTCACAATACTATGAGGATAGTATTGCCTCGAAGTTTCACACAGGGTGCATTTCCCCCCAGCCCACTTATCTTAATCGATAACATTAAGAAAGGCGAAACTGACAAGAACAAATTCAAAAGGAGCCAAGGTGTGCCCCAGTATGCCCCAGTGGCATTATAACTATCAGTCAATAGAATATTTATAAAGTGATTCACAGCCATTATCTCTGCAACCTGATAATGTGTGTGAAGTACGTTATAAAGCGCCTAGGGTTCAGATATTTATCTCCCCACCCTACCCCATGGGCCAACGTTGACAGGTGGGTAGCTCCACCCCATCTGTCATTCATCTCATGTCGTGGTGATGTCAGGTGGGTAGTTGCCAACCTGTCAAAGCTGACCCATGGGGTGGTGGAGGTGTCTGCTTTGCCAGCATGTTCCCGGCAGCACCCAGTAGGATTGACAGCCCCCCCCCCAAAAAAACCCATCAGCTGATACCACCCAGTGACATCTGATGGCTGGCAGATGAATATTATTATGGGGAAATGGCCTTTCAGATAACATTGGACCCCCTGGTGGCGGCCAAATGTCTCTCAACTTTGGCACTGACAAATGCTACCCATTGCATTTGTGACCGGGGCAGGATATGTACTAGGATCTTCCTGGTCCAGTTCAAAACAAATATCTAAGGTGTGGTTTACTTAATCCAAATAATCCACAGGTAAACCTAGGCTTCCCCATCTCCTCTCCACTTCCTCAAATGGAGGAGAAAGAGTGCAAGTTTTTGCTTCGACTTGACTAGTGGAAGCTGCATGTTGTTCAAAGTAATCTTGTTAAACTTATGGCATTGAAATGTGTTTTGTATGTTGTTATATTTCTGTTTTGCTATGTTATTATGTTATTGTTATTATGCTTTTGTTTTGCTGTTATCATGAAATTGTGCAACCCTGCTTCTTTGTTGTAAGTCGCTTTGAACATGTGTGTGTGTGTGTGTGTGTGTGTGTGAAAAAGCAGCATACCAAGAAAATGAATGAAATGAATTAATGACATAGGTTCCTGTTACGTGCAAACTTGGGAAAGTATGGCTTATTCCAAGTCTAGTTAGTTGGGATATCGTTGCCTCAGTAGTGGATGGAATAATAATAATAATAATAATAATAATAATAATAATAATAATAATAATAATAATAATAATAATTTATTTATACCCCGCCCATCTGGCTGGGTCCCCCCATCCACTCTGTGCAGCTTCCATCAAATATTGTTAATTGTGGTGGTGATGCTGTTAACTAGAACTCATTAACCTGAGCATAATCCAGCAGTGTCAAAACGTCTTCATTGGTTTCCTGTTTGTTTTATACAATAATTCAAAGTGTAGGTTGGGGGGGGTAGGATAACGTGCATAAGCCTGAAGGACTTGGATCAGGGTATCCAAAAGGCCTGCTCCCATCTGAACATGCCCATTTTCTGAGGTCAAGTAAGTACCGACTAGAAAAAGGGTATTTTTGGTGGCCACACCCCTTTTGTGGAATACCTTCCATACAGACAATCATTCGGCACCAGTGTTAACTACAGTGGTACCTTGGCTTACGAACTTAATCCGTTCTGGAAGTCTGTTCTTAAACCAAAGCGTTCTTAAACCAAGGTGTGCTTTCCCATAGCAGCGAGGGACTCAGTTTACAAATGGAACACACTCAACAGGAAGCGGAACATGTTTTGCTTCCAAGGCAAAGTTCACAAACCAAAACGCCTACTTCTGGGTTTGCAGTGTTCTTAATGCAAGTTGTTCATAAACTAAGCTGTTCTTAAACCAAGGTACCACTGTATGTGTAAGCATGGAATGAAAGCACTTTTATCTTCCTGAAAATCTTTTTTTTTTTTAGTGTTTCTTATCTAAATCAGGGTGTTATACAATGTTTAAGGTAAAGGACCCATGGCAGTTAAGTCCAGTTGCGAACAACTCTATGGTTGCGGCGATCATCTCGCTTTACTGGCCGAGAGAGCTGACGTTTGTCCGCAGACAGTTTTTCTGGGTCCTGTGGCCAGCATGACTAAGCCGCTTCTGGTGAAACCAGAGCAGCGCACGGAAATGCCATTTACCTTCCCACCAGAGCGGTACCTATTTATCTACTTGCACTTTGACGTGCTTTCGAACTGCTAGGTTGGCAGGAGCTGGGACCGAGCAACAGGAGCTCACCCCATCGCGGGGATTCGAACCACCGACCTTCTGATCAGTGGTTTAGACCACAGCGTCACCTGCATCCCTGTGTTTACCTGTGTTTAATTTTTATGTTTTGATTCTATTGCAAGTTGCTTTGAAGTCCTTTTTTTAAAAAAGCAGAAAGGTGGAACATAACTCAATGGTGGGGTTTGTAGACATATAAATAAATCAGTCCCCTATTGGTCCAGTCTAAATGTTGATTAGGTAGAGTATTTTAGTGTTAAGCAGATGGCTGCAATCTTACCAGAAAAATCAGACATAGAAATGTCTACATTAGCTTTCCTTTAAGATGCAATTAAGCCTTTTATAGTTTTGCAGAAACATGTACTGAAACATCCCTACAATTTCCCTATCTATTCAGGCCAAAATGAAGCAAGTTTGATGGCTTGTGGAAATGCTTCCATTAGCAAACTTGGCTTTTGTTATTGTTTGTGCTGCTTACAAAGAAAAAGAAAGAAAGCGCCTTTATTCCCAGCTGACAAAAATTCCAGATCAGGACAACTGCAGGCCACATAATCTGAGCTTCAGCCCATTTGCCATTGTCATGTATCTGCATAAACAACTCCCAATGTTCCTGCTCTTTATGTGTAGGAGATACAAATATACTTGAAATGTTTTTCAACGCCACCTGTCTGCGCCTTCAATTTAGTCTTTTTCTGCAGTTGCCAAGAGTATACTGCCACATAACAATGTGGTCTTATTTCCCTTTCATTATTGTATAAACCTCAGTCACCTACTCCACTAAAAGATTCAGACAGGCAATCAAACACTTAGAAATCCAACATAAAGGCTGCCAACCCAGCCTTAGCTGTATGAATCTTCCTTCTCTCTCTCCTAAGGGCATACTAAATATTTTGCATTCAAACTGAAACGCTTGTGAAGGTGAGAAAGGAGACATGCAACCAGCAAAAGCAACCAGCAACTGAAGCCATTGGTCTGACATATCAGTTCACTGGTCGCCGAAGAATGATGCTTTTGAATTATGGTGCTGGAGGAGACTCTTGAGAGTCCCATGGACTGCAAGAAGATCAAACTTATCCATCCTTAAAGAAATCAGCCCTGAGTGCTCACTGGAAGGGCAGATCCTGAAGTTGAGGCTCCAATACTTTGGCCACCTCATGAGAAGAGAAGACTCCCTAGAAAAGACCCTGATGTTGGGAAAGATGGAGGGCACAAGGAGAAGGGGACGACAGAGGATGAGATGGTTGGACAGTGTTCTCGAAGCTACTAACATGAGTTTGGCCAAACTGCGAGAGGCAGTGAAGGATAGGCGTGCCTGGCGTGCTCTGGTCCATGGGGTCACGAAGAGTCGGACATGACTGAACGACTGAACAACAACAACATCAGTTCACTGAGGCCACCTGCAGCTAGCTGTCCTATCCCAAGATTTGCTGTGCCAGCAAATACTGTATTGTGCTTGTGGTAGTGAAGGCTTGCTATGGAAACGAGCATGTGCTAGGAAGGGAGAAGGTTCAAGGAGAGAGAGGCTGGCTCCCTATTCTATGGAGGGGAAAAGGAGAGTTAGGAGTGGTCAAAAGAAGTAAAAAGTAGCAGGTGGGGAAGAGTAAATTTGGGTCCATGTCTTAGAAGTAGAGGTAAAAGGTAAAGGGATCCCTGACCATTAGGTCCAGTCACGGACGACTCTGGGGTTGCGGCACTCATCTCATTTTACTGGCCAAGGGAGCCGGCGTACAGCTTCCAGGTCACGTGACCAGCATGACTAAGCTGCTTCTGGCGAACCAGAGCAGCGCACGAAAACACCATTTACCTTCCCACCACAGTGGTACCTATTTATCTATTTGCACATTGACGTGCTTTCGAACTGCTAGGTTGGCAGGAGCAGGGACCGATGAATGGGAGCTCACCCCCACGCGGGGATTCGACCCACCGACCTTCCAATCGGCAAGCCCTAGGCTCTGTGGTTTAGACCACAGCACCACCTGTTATGTCCCATGTGTGTGTGTGGGGGGGGAGAGAATCATGTCAATAACAATACATCAATACAAGCAGTCACCATCATGGCCCTGGGTAGGGCATCCCTTGAGGTCTGTGGTGGAAAGCTGTCTTCCATTAGGCAAAGGCCACTGCTGCCAAAATAGGAAACAAGGAAGTCATGGAAAAGTAGATGGGGCAGGAGAGTGCACAGATGGTGATCAGTTAAAATATTGGTCACAGATTGCCAGCATGCAATTAAGTTTGGTGTGTCTGGTTTGTTATTTCATCTCAATAGCTTTAGACCTTGACAGGGGAGCGTTTTATAACTGGTTTAAAAACAGAACACCCTGTTTCCTTGGGAAAGATTCAACTAAACAGTTGCACTAACAGGAACCGGGAAAATGAGTCCCGCTTTCACAAGAGGGCTTTATTCCTTCTCCTTCCCCCATGTGCCCCCACCCAATTGGCTCTGTGGAGTTCCTGCGGGGTGGGGAGATGGAAGCTTGTCCATGATGTTGAATTCCTCCCTTCGTCTTTAACAGCAGCTTCACATGCAGAGGTTTAGCATGGGGTGGGAAGGGATGGGGAATGTATATGCGTTCTGACTAGCAATGGCATTTCAGCAGCGGTATTTCCCAGTACCTTTAATCAGAGGTCCCTTCGACTGAACCTGGGACCTTCCACATGTGATGTATGCACACTGTCATGGTAAGGAGAGAACCTCTGTGTTGACCAGCAGGTAGGGCTTTTGCCTTGCCCCATCCTCCAAGCCCTAGGAGCCTTCAGAAAGGAGCTGCCTCCAGATGAAGAACTGGGAGACTCTGTTTGCCATCAGGGGGTGGTTGGTTTCACCTGTGCTGCCCCACCTCCAGCCCTAGGAACCTTCAGAAGGGAGTTGCTGTCACCGGCATTGTATGGATGGGTATTTTAATGAACTGAATAGAGTGAAAGTTTATGAGTCATGGTAGTGGGGACAGTGTGTGTTTATGTGCAACTCCTGCAGCCAAGCTGGTGCTGAACCAGTGTGGTGTAGTGGTTAAGAGTGGTAGACTCGTAATCTGGGGAACTGGGTTCGTGTCTCCACTCCTCCACATGCAGCTGCTGGGTGACCTTGGGCTAGTCACACTTCTTTGAAGTCTCTCAGCCCCACTCACCTCACAGAGGTGGGGGAGGAAGGGAAAGGAGAATGTTAGCCGCTTTGAGACTCCTTCCGGTAGTGAAAAGTGGGATATCAAATCCAAACTCCTCCTCCTCCTCCTCCTCCTCCTCCTCCTCCTCCTCCTCTTCTTCTTCTTCTTCTTCTTCTTCTTCTTCTTCTTCTTCTTCTTCTTCTTCTTCTTCTTCTTCTTCTTCTTCTTCTTCTTCTTCTGCTTTCCTTTGGACCCCATTGTGACAACCACCGAAACTTAGGAATGGCATAGGAGTTAAAAAGATTAACCAGTAAGAACTTTAAGGGGGGTGGAGTTAAGTGGGCTATATAAACCCCTCCCGGGAAAGGAAGAGGGTCTTTGTCTTTGCCTTTTGTCTTTGAGGAGGACTTGGGGCTTCTTGTGGGTATTGAGAAGTTGGAAGGAGGGTGGCAAGGGAAGGAGTAGGTACAAGGGCGGGAGAAATCGTTGGGCACTGTTGTTAATAAGAACACAACGAAGAAAGAACTGTTTATTCAGAAACCACATGCTTATGTACTAAACTTCAATAAAAACAGTTTGTTCCAATATTCTCCTTGACTGAACTGAGTGAAGTAAATACCAGACAAACTGGTTGGTGGTAGCGGTTAATTAACAAAGTGGTGAGCGCAGGTATCAACGGACCGTTAAATGTCTGGGGGACCTGTGCAGGTTGAGCGAACCGCCACACCCATCAGTGAGTCTTGTCGTCTGGCCAGCCCAGGACCTCCATACACACGGCCCAGACTTGCACCCCAAGTAGGTCACTTTGGCGCTTCTAACGCAGAGGTTTGACTTCACCCAGAGCCAGTGTGGTGTAGTGGTGAAGAGTGGTAGACTCGTTATCTGGGGAACCGGGTTCGCGTCTCCGCTCCTCCACATGCAGCTGCTGGGTGACCTTGGGCTAGTCACACTTCTCTGAAGTCTCTCAGCCCCACTCACCTCACAGAGTGTTTGTTGTGGGGGAGGAAGGGAAAGGAGAATGTGAGCCGCTTTGAGACTCCTTCAGGTAGTGAAAAGCGGGATATCAAATCCAAACTCTTCTTCTTCTTCTCTTCACCCCCAGAGGTACACTCCATTGTCTCGTGAGACAGACAGGTGCCCATGACAACAGTGCTGGGGATCAGGGGAAAGAAATAATGAAAAACCCAGAAGCAAACTGTATCTTGCAGCCAACATGTGTAGCAAAATTCCCCATTTTATAAATGCAATCCATATTAAGTTGCAGAGCAGCAGCCTTCATAGCAGAATCATAACAATTGGAAGTGCACAAAATGTAAGGAACTGGTGCTAATGCACGGTGGGAAATGCCCACTGGAAGAAAGGAACCGTAACACACCCTGTAGGATTCCAGCTTGTTGTTAACCTTTCAATGAAAAGTCAAGCTATCTTTGTGTACTATATTACAGTTCACAGGTGGCCATAGCTGGGGAAAGGAACTTCTATATAAGAAAAAAGCAAATACAGCTGTTTTTGCAAAATAGTTGTGAATGGTTGCCAGATTTCATCGTCTCGAGAAAATAATAACAGAGAAAATGGAGAGACAGAACACTGAAAAAGAGTGCTGATGCAGTCAAAACAAGTCTGAAGTTTGGGGAATCTGGAAAAAGAGAAAATCTTATGGAGAAGGAAGCAGCAATGAAATTAACCTGCTGAGAGCCAGTGTAACAGCAATAACCCAGATTGGAAAGCTATGGAAAACAACCCAAAGGTTATTTTAATTACAGAGAGATCAGCAGCTGAGTTGTCCTGTGAAAGACAATCCATTTATTCCTAGCAGTACAGCTAGAATTATCAACAGAATATGAAGTATTAGAAATACATGCTTAGGGATGACAATACGGAATTTGGTACATTGTTTAAGTGTTCTCTGCTCCCGGAAACAGTTTTCTAATATTGTTTTCATGTTAATTTATTTACTCCACTTATCCATTTCTGCTTGGGAGCTCAAGAGTAGCTTAACCAGCTTCCTGTCGTGGACTGGCTGGATGCTAAGGAGTGGTGGGAAGCAGCAGCTGGGGAACCCAGGGTTCTGTCTTGGGCCCAGTCTTATTCAACATCTTTATCAATGACTTGGATGATGGGCTTGAGGGCATCCTGACCAAGTTTGCAGATGACACCAAATTGGGAGGGGTGGCTAATACCCCAGAGGACAGGATCACACTTCAAAATGACCTTAACAGATTAGAGAACTGGGCCAAAGCAAACAAGATGAATTTTAACAGGGAGAAATGTAAAGTACTACACTTGGGCAAAAAAAAAATGAAAGGCACAAATACAGGATGGGTGACACCTGGCTTGAGAGCAGTACATGTGAAAAGGATCTAGGAGTCTTGATAGACCACAAACTTGACATGAGTCAACAGTGTGATGCAGCAGCTAAAAAAGCCAATACAATTCTGGGCTGTGTCAATAGGAGTCTAGCATCTAGATCAAGGGAAGTAATAGTGCCACTGTATTCCGCTCTGGTCAGACCTCACCTGGAATACTGTGTCCAGTTCTGGGCACCACAGTTCAAGAAGGATACTGACAAGCTGGAACGTGTCCAGAGGAGGGCAACCAAAATGGTCAAAGGCCCGGAAACGATGCCTTATGAGGAACGGCTTAGGGAGCTGGGTATGTTTAGCCTGGAGAAGAGAAGGTTAAGGGGTGATAGGATAGCCATGTTCAAATATATAAAAGGATGTCATATAGAGGAGGAAGAAAGGTTGTTTTCTGCTGCTCCAGAGAAGCGGACACGGAGCAATTGATTCAAACTACAAGAAAGAAGATTTCACCTAAACATTAGGCAGAACTTCCTGACAGTAAGAGCTGTTTGACAGTGGAATTTGCTGCCAAGGAGTGTGGTGGCGTCTCCTTCTTTGGAGGTCTTTAAGCGGAGGCTTGACAGCCACCTGTCAGGATTGCTTTGATGGTGTTTCCTGCTTGGCAGGGGGTTGGACTGGATGGCTCTTGTGGTCTCTTCCAACTCTATGATTCTCTGATTCTAACCCCTAACGAAACCCCCAAGGGAAGAAGCCTCAGAACCAGGGGATTGGTAGTGGGATGATGGTAAGAGTTCAGAGGGAGAAGACTGGAAGGAGGAAGTGTCAGAAGCTGAAGAGGTAGCAGGGTTTAGTGAGCAGGAACTAAGCCCCCACTGTAGAGTGACTCATGTCACGCAGGAGATCACCAACAGACTTAAATGTCGAGCCTTAGCCTGTTGGTAGTCTCTCCCATGCTTCTGCTATAACTGTGAGGTCATCCATGGCTGTCATTGAGCATGTTATCCATGGCAATCCATGTTGTCATGGAAAATTATAAAAGACAACAAACGGTTGACAAGTGAATCCTTTGCATGGTCTCCATATAACTAATCACAAACAACAACAACAACAACAACAACAGGATGACAGCCCTACTCTGAAGGCTTTTGTATCCATGGAGCACTGATGCTATTTAGTTCTACTGATCATGTGGACAGAATGAGAAGAGAAAGTCACTACATTGTTAATCAGTCCAGAATAAGAGAGTGTAGTCTTGTGCCTACATTATCAGTGTACACATGGCACTTACAGAGCACTTATAAGCACCCTTAATTTGCTTTAATGCACTTGCTGCTCACAAAAAAAAAAAATCAATATGGTTGTCAAGGTGATAATCCTTAAGGAATGAAGAGTTCACTGTGGGCGGAATTTTTTTTACATAAGATTAGCCGCTTTAATAAAAGAGGGCTAAGACTTTTCTTGCAAAGTTAAGACACTCACCCCATGTCCAGAGAACACATTTATTTATCACCAAGGCAACCTCTCACACCCATACTTACATTAACAGCTACTTTTTATGGTGGCTTGCCTATATAGGATCCTTTGTGGGTAATACAGTACAAGAAACCTGTTATGTACTGAGTTGAATAGGATCCAAACTGCAGCAGTCTGACTGGTCCCAGAACAATAGGATTGAGATTGCAGCAGTCTGATTGGTCTGCAGGAGCCACTCAATCCAGCTCAATCCAGTGGAAGTGAATCCGCACCCCGATTGGCATACAGGAGTATCCCGGAATTAGCCAATCACGTGGGGCCCATTGTGTAAATAGTATATATAAAGCAAACGTTTTGGGGGAACTGCATTCCTCACTACTATGAGCTGAATAAAGAGCATGAAATTCACACTTGACTCCTAGTATATTTCAAAACCTGAAGTCTGAGGCTGAAAGTCCACTGAATTTGTCCCACAGAAAACATTAAGGCAAACGTGTAGGTTTCTTCTCTAGCTACACATCTGAGGGATTTCAAACTTTCTATCACATGACGAAGTGGAACTAGAAAACGTTTTGCAGCACCTTTGCACAGCAAGAAATTCTCAGAACTGCCCGAAAACATATCAAAATGGAGTTGTCAACACGGCTTGATTGTCAAACAACATTTGATGTGCCACTTCAGAAAATTTTACCCGCTTTAAAACAATAGGAACAAAATGGTCTTAAATGGCTTGTAGCTGTAGATCAATTCTCAGTCAGAACTGTCTGGCTTTTAGAGGCAATGGTGAAAAAAACTTCACACAGGAAATTGCCTAAGGATTGCACTTGTTTGTGAAACATTGACCAAAAACAAAGTTGGGAAGAGGGATGGATGGGATTATAAAATAGTGAAATACTACGTTCTGCAGTAGTATGGAGTTAGAGAACAAGGGGAGGAAAGAGGAGATAAAATAAAAGGGAAAGTTCATATTGGATTCCTTCTGAGGGGAGTAGAAATGTAAAGAATTGGAATTGCTGGATTCCCCCCCCCCCCACCGGGATTTTGTTTTCGTCTTTTAAGATGCCCTCAGCCTTTGGGATAACAATGAGTAAATAAAGGTAAAGGTAAAGGTACCCCTGACCATTAGGCGAACCAGAGCAGTGTATGTATTTTAAGATGCCCTCAGCCTTTGGGATAGCAATGAGTAAATAACTGTACATATTTTCAATTTAAGAACTATCTAAGAACCTGTCATGACACAAAATACGTGATGAATTAGAAACACACAGAAGTACATTCACAACAAGCTCCTAAACTGGATCTCAGAAGAAACTGCTGAGCACATTTTAGAGCTGGAGAAAACAAAATAAACTGAATACTCTTATATACTTGACTTGACCACTGCTAAATATCAAGCAGAATAGGTAACAATAAGCATTTGTTAAGAGGGGATGAAACACTGAAAGAGTCACTACTGAAGGATACTTTGAGGGTTTGTTCCATTTCATATTTCGATAGGAAATAGGCTTTGAAACCCAATCACAGCCAGTTCCCTGCATTTCAATATAAAACTGGCTGTGAGGAAAACAGTGGTACAATCCAATAAACCAATTGTGTCCACAGCTGCAATGAAAATCATGCAGGCAATAAGGACCAGGTGCAGCAGAGGACCAATCTAGATTCCAAGCTCAAAGAAGTAACTCAGAAGTAGGGTTGCCAGATTTCCTCAGACATGTTCTCTTTTTCAGAGGTAAAATCACCACCGGGGTGGATTTAAAAAAAATAATAAATTGCAATATGTTCGGGTTTTTATATTTTTATTTCAGTACCATTTGTTTGTGACACCTGCAGCCGGCAGCCGCTGGAAGGAGTGATGCCGGCACAGACTGGGGTGGCGTTCCTGGGGCCGCTCATCCTTGCACCTTCTGGAAACGCAGAAAACAAAGGTAAGAGAGGGGAGGGAAGGAGGGGGTGGGCGAGGAAGGGGTCAGTGGCACAGAGGGGGCTAGCGACGGTCATGCTGGAAGGTAGGGTGTTTCCCCGGTTTTTTCCTCACAAAATGTTGGAGGGTCTGTCGTTTTCATTTTTAATTGCCATTATTTTTAAATATTTGAAAACACCTTTCATCTTTTACTGCACGCACGCACACACACACACACACTATTGCTACTATTTCTCTTCCTCCCCCCTCGATATGTTTTATCGAAGCGATAATATTGGTCCCTGTGAGTTTTGTTATTATATCCGCGGCCTGTATTGGGTCGTCGTTTTATTTGATTTTATCTGATTTTTGATTGATTGCTTGTTTTGTATTGTATGATTGTATTGTATGATGGGCACAAATGCCGAATAAACATCTATCTATCTATCTGTCCTGGCAAATGTGTCCTCTCCCCCCCCCCCGCCCCCTTAAAAATATGTCTACCCTACTCAGAAGTCACCAGTGAAAGCCTGACAGTGCTTGGAGTTTTTAGTTTTGGGTGAAAAGACCCAAAGGCAAGCAGGATTGAAGGCCAAGGTGGGCTTGGCATTACTTGTGTGAAGAGGAGCTCCCCTTCAGTAGCGGCTTAAATGACGTGATTTGTGTTGGGACTGTGGAACAAGGAGATTAAAATTTTTCCCTCTGCACCCCACACAGACACGAAGTTGTTCCATTTCAAGAATAACGTGTTAATTTCACTCAATTAAAGTCACATCGCCCTCAGAAGGGAGTGAATGGATGTTTTCCCCTTTTAGTAGCCTGGTTGAGGCCCAATTAAATATATTGTGGATAATAACTGTAAAGAAGCCCAATTTGCACTATTTTAAATTCCCAGCTAAGCTGCAGCAAATTATGCCGTTCCCCCCACATTTGTCACTGACAACATTTTCTCCTGTTAACTCTTGCTTTTTGTCAATGATTTGGCTGCTCAGCCTTCTTTAAATGCATCCTTGACACAGGAGCTTGTTTGCAGCAGGGTCGTTTCTTCTTTCCCTTGTGTTTCAAAATACTCCTTCTAACAGGTTGACTGTCTCAAAATGTATCTGAACAGCAGACCTTGATTTCACCACTAACAAGGTGCCCCCAGGCAACCCCACCAGGCGGCCGCGCTCTTTTGTTCCCCATGCAATGGATGTTGTATTATTTGTGAGACAGTCTTTGGGTTACGGTTTTGATGCCAAAAACGTTTATTAGTTTGCAGCAAGCGAAAGAGAATCGGAGTGTCTGTCAAGAGTGCGGCTTTCTTTCTGGCAGACTTCAGAGCCACAACAAGCCAGTCTCTTATGTGCTGAATCGATTAGATTTGTATAGTGGCCTACTGCACATAGGTACAAATTTCCCTATGTTTCTGGGTCCACTCAAAGACACAATTTTTTTTCTGGCCTAAAAAATGATATTCTGGAAGTGACCCTGTACAGTAACTTAGTATTCCCTTATGCATTTCTGTACTTTCCAATAAACTGTGTCCTCAGGATGGTTCACAATTCAAAATCAATAAAACACAAACAAAATCAATTGTACTAAAGGCAATCGGCATATACGTAAAAGCAATACCAGCTCGAAATTAGTAAAACGCAGTGTAAAACTCCACAATAGCATAGCATCAGTAAGGAGAGTTTTAACATCAACAAAGGTTAGAAAATTTATTCCATGGAATATGATGATGGCAAGTATACTTTACATTATCCAAAATGGTTCAGATGTTCTCTTTTGGTATTATCAACCCTGTAAGTTTGATGAGTTAATGTCTCCCTGTTACAGAGGAGGGTTGTGTGCAATTGAAAATAGTGGCTTATTTAACAATATTTAGCAAACTCGGGGCGTTTTTCCAGCTGGAACTTGCCGGAACTCAGTTCCGACACCCCTCAGGTGGGGCTTCATTCAGGACCGGTGCTAGGGCTTCTGGAGCCCTAGGCGACACCAATCTTCTGGTGCCCCCCCACCCCCCGCCAAAGCCTGCTTTGGCGGGAGGTGGAGGGGTGGAGAGGCAAGCAGCCCCCCGCCAAAGCCTGCCATTAATAGAGCCGTCCGCCCGCGCGCCCGCCTCTCCCTTCGCGAGGAGGGGGTGGGGTGGGGGCTCGCTCGCTCGCTCGCAGCAACTGAGGCGGGAGCCAGAGGAGGGGAGGGAAGGCGGCTGAGCGAGCGCGAGGGGCCGGCAGCTGTAGCGCACATTGGACGCATGCCGCGTCCGTCCGGCGCACCGAGCGCCACGCTCTCCAGCTCCCACCGCACCCCGTCGCTTTTCCCAGCCTGGAGCGCGCAGGAGAATTGAGGAAGTGGGCGGGGTCGCTGGAGCAAGGCGCTCTTCGAACGGGGGGAAGCTGGGAGCGGGGGAGGGTCCTCTCCTGTTAAAGTGCATCTGTACCCACGCGCCGCTTTGGAAATCAGGCTTCTCTGGCCCCTCTGCCAGCGGCGCGAGACGCCGGGCCAGCAGCACGGCGCCCCCTCCATTTTGGCGCCCTAGGCAGCCGCCTAGTCTGCCTAAATGGCAGCGCCGGCCCTGGCTTCATTACCATTATAAGAGAACAAGGGTGAGTTCCGGCACGTCTTTTTGTAGAAAAATAGCCCTGGGCGAACTTACACATGAAGTGGGGAGCATGCATGTTGAATGTCTATTCTTTCTGGCAGTGTCTCTCTCTCCAAAACCTCAGGGAGAGGCTATACTCACATGCTTCTTCTACCTGGAGGTATGAAGGATTGAACTTGAGACCTTTTGCGTGCAAATAATGTACTCTTGTCATTGGGTTATGGTGTATGTTTGTTTGTGTTATTTATTTCATAAAATCTATACACTGAAGTTTTGTTGGTTTTTACTTTGTTTTGTAATAAAGCAAAGTGTATAAGTACGTGTCTGCATATAAAGCAAGGGTGTACTTCTCAGTTGGTTATAACTTGGTGCTGATAACCCCAAGGTTGCAGGTTCGAGTCCCGTATGGGATAACTGCATATTCCTGCATTACTGGGGGTTGGGCTAGATCAGGCATGTCCAACAGGTAGATCATGATCTACTGGTAGATCCCTGGACGTCTGTGGTAGATCACTGGTAGATCATTGGCTCCCCCCAAAGAAGCTGAACAACTGTGGCTCCCCTTAAAAAAGCTCAACATTTTACCTCCCCCCTGAAAAAACTCAACAACTTTGATCCGAACCCCCGCTAAATGGGGCTTCCTCCTTCCGAAAAAAGCTGAACCCCCCCCCTCCAAAATTGGGTAGATCACTGCCAGTTTTTAAAACTGTGAGTAGATCGCAGTCTCTTGGGAGTTGGCCACCCCTGGGCTAGATGATCCCCAGGGTCCCTTCCAACTCCAAAATTCTATGATTCTCACACGAAAAGGCATGCATCAGAGGGGAGCAAAACTCAAGCCCTCTCCCAGCTCCTTTAAGCAGTTTTTCCCCTGCCTTGCTCAACTACCAGAATGAGCTCTCCGTCTCATTTTTGTGTCAGAAGTAAAACTCCCTCACTCTTGCTTTATATGTGAACAAGGAATATATAAAATTGCCCCACATGGCTAGTTCAGCCCAAAGATCCAATATATTATCCCAACAGTAGTCAAGGAACTGAAACCAAACTCTGCCTCATACTATCACTTTTAAGATTCATTTCTCAGTTCTACTAGATTTCCCCCCAGTTAATCATTTTTAATATACACATATGAAATAGAGGTAGACAAAAAAAAACTGTTGGGAATCTCAGGTGAGATCCCTATGCAGTGGAAGTTGCCGCACAGAGGCAGCTTCAGGTCAAAATAGATTGCTGTTGCAGAAGATAAGGCTTTAGTAATACAGTTCCAAATGTCCATATATACATGGGCACGGGTGGTGCTGTGTGTTAAACCACAGAGCCTAGGGCTTGCCGATCAGAAGGTCGGCGGTTCGAATCCCCACGATGGGGTGAGCTCCCGTTGCTCAGTCCCTTCTCCTGCCCACCTAGCAGTTCAAAAGCATGTCAAAGTGCAAGTAGATAAATAGGTACTGCTCCGGCGGGAAGGTAAACGGTATTTCCGTGCGCTGCTCTGGTTCACCAGAAGCAGCTTAGTCATGCTGGCCACATGACCCGGAAGCTGTATGCCGGCTCCCTCAGCCAGTAACGCGAGATGAGCGCCACAACCCCAGATTCGGACATGACTGGACCTAATGGTCAGGGGTCCCTTTACCTTTACCTTTACATATATACATACATATAAGGTAAAGGTAAAGGGGCCCCTGACCATCAGGTCCAGTCATGTCCGACTCTGGGGTTGCGGCGCTCATCTCGCTCTATAGGCTGAGGGAGCCAGCGTTTGTCCGCAGACAGCTTCCGGGTCATGTGGCCAGCATGACAAAGCTGCTTCTGGCAAACCAGAGCAGCACACAGAAACGCCATTTACCTTCCCGCTGGAGCGGTCCTTTTTTATCTACTTGCACTTTGACGTGCTTTCGAACTGCTAGGTGGGCAGGAGCTGGGACCGAGCAACGGGAGCTCACCCTGTGGCAGGGATTTGAACTGCCAACCTTCTGATCAGCAAGCCCTAGAATCTGTGGTTTAACCCGCAGCGCCACCTGGGTCCCTTTTATACATACATATAGCTTGCATTAATTTTTAAAATCTGAATTTTGAGAGTTGTTTTTTAAACAGCAGAATAAAGAACAGAATTATGGGGAAATATTTAAAAGTGGTACAGGCTGGAAATTGATAGAGCCACCCATCCCAAAATACTATTCACTTGAGACCTTAAGGAGTGAGCTGCATGTGTCCTCTCCGATGGAGTCTGAGATGAAAATGGAACCTTGGAGACTTGTGTTAATGTAGCAGGATTAACAGGCTTCTCACACAAGCCAGCATCCAAGACTGGAAGTGTTTACCCGAGTGAATGTATTATAGATAGTAGTAGGGTAAAAGGATAACTCTCTAGATGGCGTTAAAAAACCCCGCTCCCCTATGAACTTACAGAATTGTAAAAACATCAAAGATCTCTAAAACACTTCTACCTTTCTTTAAGGCACACAACACTCCTTTTTGTCAGAAACAATTCTGAAATGTATGTAGGCCTAAATGGGGATTAATACCTTGAACGAAAAATATATATGTGATACGTGCAATTCATTAAAAATGTCTGAAATAATTTCCTTAAATTGTATACATAAGTGGGTTTTTATGTCAAAGATCTCCTATACTTTTGATGCTAATAGTGCATACACAAAGGGCTATTAACATCCAAAAGACCTATATTTTTTCATTCCTGGAAAAATGAATCATGGTTTTGACAGCTTAATCTTTTTTTGCTATTCTCCGGAGGCTGTACTATGTAAGACAAATTCCTCTTACTGTATAAGACAGAACTGCAAAGCCATACAGTGGTACCCCAGGTTACAGACGCTTCAGGTTACAGACTCCGCTGACCCAGGTTAAGAACTTTGCTTCAGGATAAGAACAGAAATCGTGCTCTGGCGGTGCAGTGGCAGTGGGAGGTCCCATTAGCTAAAGTGGTGCTTCAGGTTAAGAAAAGTTTCAGGTTAAGAACGGACCTCCAGAACGAATTAAGTATGTAACCAGTGGTACCACTCTACCTTGAAATACTGGTTTGCCTTTGGGAAATATAGTCTAATCCTAAACTTATTTACAGGTGAAACTCGAAAAATTAGAATATCATGGAAAAGTCCACTTATGTAAGCAATTGTTTTCATTAGCTACTGGAGTTTAATATATGAGATAGACTCATGACATGCAAAGCGAGATATGTCAAGCCTTTGTTTGTTATAATTGTGATGATTATGGTGTACAGCTGATGAAAACACCAAATTCACAATCTCAGAAAATTAGAATATTGTGAAAATTCACAATCTCAGAAAATTAGAATTCACAATCTCAGAAAATTAGAATTCCCAAGCTTGGTCATATTGTCTGCAATGCAATAAAATATGCCTCATGCAGTCAACGTCCTGAGAGCACACACAGATCCTATTTTGATAAGGGATACTTCTCAGTCTGCCATTTAACACTTCTGATGGGGATACATTTAATCTGGCTTTGGTGAAAAGATGCCGATATGTTGGTACAGACAAATTTCTAAGATATGCTGTGTCTGAAAACCCATAGTGAAGTCCTACTGCCAATGGGCCACAGATAACAGGAGATTGAGATCTGAGATCACTATGTGATATGTCCCAGAGCCTTTGCCTCAGAGATTCAAGGGCGTATCGTAGCCCAGATGGTACAGGAGAGAAGGGGGCATACCAATCAAAGTGGCTTTTCTAACCATAATTTTCATCCACGAGCTACCTATATGCTGGACATATGCATGCCTTTTGATATGGGACTTCCATTTTCCACTTTCACCTCTTTGTTCTGTAATGTTTTGTCAAGATTAAACATGACATTTCCCTATGGGATGGCATGGAGTAGAAACAGCATGTGTAAGTTTGGCTGCATTCAGACAGCATTTCATTCCATTTTCATGACGTTTATTTACCTGATAATGTCCACTCAACAGGTAATGCATCATAAAAAGAATATTAGAATTCAGGATATAAGCAGTAGTATTGTAAACAGGGCAACTAAGGCAATGATCTGGACTTCTGAGTACACGGGTAGTGCAGGTAGAACATTTGGGGGGGGGGGGCTTCTTTTGACAGCAAATCCATGTCTGGAATCTCGTGGTTATGATAATTTTGCCTAGTATGCTATGAGTATGCCTGTCACATTTGGGCCACTTTCACTCCTGAGTCCACTATAAACTGTGTTGTGCCATTTGCGTGTTCAGACCTTTTAACCTCACCCCAAATAAATTCAGACAAGACTCAATATTTTGGTTTGGGTTTTTGCAGAATGTAGGCCACAATTTATTGATTACATCAAGTGATTGGTTGCATAGGCTCTGGTTCGACTAGCTCCCTGCTCTGCAGGAAGCGGTGACCCAGGGTTCCAGCACAGGTCAGCCAAGGGTGAACACGTGGATAAGCGGAAAGTCAGGGACACACACTCTCTGCCACCCAAATGTCCCCCTGGACTCAGGCACGGGCACAACCCCTTCTCAGGGGTTGACCAAACCACCGAGTCCCTGGATTCCTTTAACAGAATACCCTTCCCATAGGGATGGCAAGAGCGTTCTCCCATCCCTATCACCTGAACCAGTGCCTATCCGCAACCTTACAAGTTGTTACGATTTGCTACGAGTCAGGCAAAACCCAAATGGCAACAGCCAATCAGCCAAGCAGGGAAAATTCCTGCCGTGCCCCTGTCCCAAAGACAGACGACACACGGCAGCATAGCAAGGTCAAGCGCCCAAGCCCTAAAAGTAGGGAGAGGTGGACGGGTGTTCCGATGCACACACCGAAAGAGGGTCGCGTGCATGGGTATTGTTATAAAAATTCTGTAATTGGGTCCGTCTCCAGAAGGGAGTCCATAACCCCAGGAAGAGCACTATAATTTAAGAGCCCCTTCCCGACAACGCAGCACAAAGACAAATACCGAGTCTCCCAAAGCAAGGCCTTGTTTATTAGAAACTGTTGCAGCAGGGTGTTTTGCAAGCAAAAGACCTAGAACAATGGAGCACAAACTCCTATATAGACTTTTGAAATTGCCATTCTCCAGCTCAAGACCACCCCTGCATACATCATACATACATCAGAAATACATCACAAATTGGGATGGTCAGAGGAGGTACCGTATTTTTCGCTCCATAAGACGCACTTTTTTCCTCCTAAAAAGTAAGGGGAAATACCTGTGCGTCTTATGGAGCGAGTGGTGGTCCCTGGAGCTGAATTGCCCAGGGGCCAAAAGCAGGTTGTGCTTTTTATTTTACAAAGAGAAAAGGGAGTGTTGAAAGGACCCCGCTCAGCAGCTGATCAGCAAGAGATCGGGAGAGAGATAAGAGTCCCAGCTCCCTTTCAGCCCCGCCCTCCTTTGTTGAATGTGCTGCAGAGGGAGGTTGTTTGTTTCCCCAAGACATGTGACTGGCTGATTAGATTATCTGTCTGGAAACAGTAGAAAAGGCTCCCTTTCCTTAAGATTTTTCAGAAATGTGAGTTAAACCCCATAAAAATGGGGCTTTTCCTCTTTGCTTTTCCCCCTTTGCAAAAGCTTTGCTTTTTCCCCTTTGCAAAAAAGCTGCAAAACCTTTAGCTGATCCTAAAAAAAAAAAAAAAAAAAAACCCCAGGGCTTTTCCCTTTGCAAAAAAAGCTGCAAAACTTTTAGCTGATCCTCAAAAAAAATGCCTTTTGCCTTTGCAAAAACAGCTGCAAAACTTTTAGCTGATCCTCAAAAAAGCCAGGGCTTTTCCCTTTGCAAAAAAGCTCCAAAACTTTTAGCTGATCCTCAAAACACAAAAAACCAGGGCTTTTAGAGGAGGAAAACCAGAAAAATATTTTTTCCCTTGTTTCCTCCTCTAAAAATGAGGTGCGCCCTATGGTCCGGTGCGTCCTATGGAGCGAAAAATACGGTAACCTGAGAATTCTCACACCTGTGCCATCCCTCCTTGAACCCCTCCCAGACACACATTTCTGCAAAACAAAGGTTTCCTGCCCTGGCTGTTGGCTGTTCCTTTGTGAGGGAAATGGCCCATCCTGCCAGAGACTTCTCACCTCCTCCCTGCAGATGAAAACACTTTGCCAGCTAGCATCAAAATGGAGTGAGACCTGTCTTCCTGTGCTGTTTTCAGACATGTGGCCTCATTTGTTTGGTACATTAATAACAATTATTATATATATGTGAAAGACCTTAAAATTCTTACAACAGTATTTATAGGTCCCTCGATCCATTTAGCCTGCATCCCATTGGCCTGATTGAACCCTGCATCGAGGGACCTACCGATTGGGTGTCGTGGCTATCCAATCGTACCCACCCACAACACAGGGTTTGGTTGCCAGTTCTCACTGCAATATGTGCCCTCTTTAAGGGAGGACTCGATTTATTGGAATAATCACATCTTGCTTTGCTCCCCAATTTGCTTAGACAACAACCATAAAGAAGTTCAAAGAAACATTCACCCTTGTTACTGTCATTTGGCAAAATACCATCATTATTTTCACCAGTAGGGGGTGAGGAAGGAAAAGGTTTGAAAGCTTCTTCCTCATGGATAACAAGCACTCAACATACCCTGCAGTTCTCAAACAGCTGCAGCGATTCCAACAATACTGGGTGAATTTTGAATAAGGATTCTAGACAGACACCAAACAGTAAAGGTTGATTTGACTATGCCTTGTTTGTTTTTCTGTTCTCTTAAGATAAAAAGATTACCACACTTTAAATTGACAGATCTAAAGATAATGAACTTCACTTTTAGGAGTCTAGATGCATATCTATAACACAGGTTCTCTGTGATTTGACAAAATCTTTACTATCTTTTCTTTAATTGGCTCTGACTGACACTTAAGTTTTACTGAGCTTGTTGTTGTTCAGTCGTTCAGTCGTGTCCGACTCTTCGTGACCCCATGGACCAGAGCACGCCAGGCACGCCTATCCTTCACTGCCTCCTGCAGTTTGGCCAAACTCATGTTAGTAGCTTCGAGAACACTGTCCAACCATCTCATCCTCTGTCGTCCCCTTCTCCTTGTGCCCTCCATCTTTCCCAACATCAGGGTCTTTTCTAGGGAGTCTTCTCTTCTCATGAGGTGGCCAAAGTACTGGAGCCTCAACTTCAGGATCTGCCCTTCTAGTGAGCATTCAGGGCTGATTTCTTTGAGAATGGATAGGTTTGATCTTCTTGCAGTCCATGGGACTCTCAAGAGTCTCCTCCAGCACCATAATTCAAAAGCATCAATTCTTCGGCGATCAGCCTTATTTATGGTCCAGCTCTCACTTACTGAGCTGGTGATACAGAATAGTGGCTCACATTGGGCCTGGTCCCTTCCTCCCTTCACCACACCCCTCCCCATGTTGATCTTTCTCCTTTAAAACAAGCTTTGTTCAACATAACTCTTAGATCTCAACACTTCAGAAAAGAAAAGAAAAAGGTGCATCGTAGTCTCTTTGGACCTTCTTAACTACAGCAAAAGTTTCACTTGCAAACAATTGCATTCCAAATTACTTGTAAGACTTTGCAAACTTGTAGTCACAAACTGATCCATATTATAGATCAGCAAATCCAATACAGACAATACTGAGCCAAACCAATCTAAGTCTTTTACATGTACACGCCTGAGATCAAACAAGCCAAACTGCTCTATATACTCCCCCCCCCCTCAGACCAATGTATAAGTACTCCTCCCTGGGAAAGAGAATATGAATTATTGTACCATTTTTTAAAAAAAGGAAAAAACACACCAACTGCAACTGATCAAGACAAAATGGAGCACCTTCCTAAGGGGAAAAGACTGAAGCATTTTCTTGTACAAAATTTATTTAGCTAGCTAACTAACTAAATAAATAGTTAGCTAGTTAGTTTGTATATAACAACGCTTCACCCATAGATCTCAAGGTGGTTCACAGCAGAAAAAACTAAAAAATAACAAGAATGGTGTCTCATTCACCTCACGGTGCAGACAAAAGACACCCCCCCCAACCGACAGGTTACACATGTTTTTATAGTTTTCCACAAACAACTTGATACATGCATCATTGATTCTAACAGCCCCCACCTAGTTCCAAGCATCCCCAATTGTCCCATCTTTATGAAGTAGTTGTAAGCAACCATTGTCGGGACTTTCCGCTAAACCTATTTGTGCTTGCTAAGCCCTACCTAACTTTGTTGGTTCTTCCAACTTGAAGTTAGCATAATCTACTTTTGTGCCGATATTCACGTTTCTCAAGCATTAATATACTTAACACCTAGCTCAACCACAAGCATGTGAGCGGTGACTGGAAGAGAGTGGTGTTGAATTCCACTCCTAAAGTTTGACTCTGATATTTAGGTTATTTGAACTTTTGCTGTGAACAAAAATATGATATGGAATTGAACAGGACCTTGTCTATGGAAAAGTTTAGTGTTAGGGAACTGATATTCTCACCATTCCTTCACTGTTCAGAAACACACACCTGACCTGTTCTTTAACCCCGGGCCATTTTAAGGGGAAGACATAATTTTCATAAACTTGAGACTACCTTTCCATCTTAACTGGAAGTGGAAGAGGAGAGGGGCATGTGTTTCCTGTGACTTCGCTTCCTTCCTTCCTTGTTGTGTAGCGATACAGGTACAGCATTGTTTCTTATTATTAGGCAAATATTACCGTAGAATCATAGAATCATAGAGTTGGAAGAGACCACAAGGGCCATCCAGTCCAACCCCCTGCCAAGCAGGAAACACCATCAAAGCATTCCTGACAGATGGCTGTCAAGCCTCCGCTTAAAGACCTCCAAAGAAGGAGACTCCACCACACTCCTTGGCAGCAAATTCCACTGTCGAACAGCTCTTACTGTCAGGAAGTTCTTCCTAATGTTTAGGTGGAATCTTCTTTCTTGTAGTTTGGATCCATTGCTCCGTGTCTGCTTCTCTGCAGCAGCAGCAAACAACCTTTCTCCCTCCTCTATATGACATCCTTTTATATATTTGAACGTGGCTATCATATCACCCCTTAACCTTCTCTTCTCCAGGCTAAACATACCCAGCTCCCTAAGCCGTTCCTCATAAGGCATCGTTTCCAGGCCTTTGACCATTTTGGTTGCCCTCCTCTGGACACGTTCCAGCTTGTCAGTATCCTTCTTGAACTGTGGTGCCCAGCACTAGACACAGTATTCCAGGTGAGGTCTGACCAGAGCGGAATACAGTGGTACTATTATACTCCTATTGATGCAGCCCAGAATTGCATTGGCTTTTTTAGCTGCTGCATCACACTGTTGACTCATGTCAAGTTTATGGTCTACCAAGACTCCTAGATCCTTTTCACATGTACTGCTTTCAAGCCAGGTGTAATAGGAGCAAAATAGGAGCAAAGCATGCACTGATCTAAAGAAGCCTGATAATAAGATTTGGTGGAATATTTAGTCCATCCTCGCAACATGGCTAACATGTGCACATAACTGATGGAGAATGGTCAGAAAACACCAGATTTTGTTTGGTTGGTTGGTTTTAGCACATTAGCTAAACCATCCTGGAAACATATTTAGACAAGCCATTCCCCCCAGGAATTACCAATGCAATCAAAAAACTATGGGGTACAAGTGAGAGCGTGTTCATTAATGCAGAGATCCCAGCAGGGACACATTGCCTTCAGTAGGTCAAGGGAAGTGGTCAATGCTTACATTCCAAAGTATACCTTAACTAGGGAGTGAGCCCCAGAATGGCATAGGACTGGACTGTAAGAAAACTATGATAGATGCAGCTTGCCTCAGCTTGATTTCACCTCAGTTTGTAAAGTATAGGTTTCCTTTCTAAGAAATGGGGGTGGCAGGGAGGGAGAGAGTTACTCAATTATTCTCTTTCAGTCTCTGGGTTGGCTTCCTCAGTGCTGAAGATCAGTGAGGTACAACCAATATATCAGCTTCTGCCTTTCAATCATCATAAATTTTGTCCATGTCCTATGAACTTATCACCACCAACCTCCCCTGAATTTTCAGTCATCTCTAGTTCCTCCTTTTCATTAGGAATCAGGGACAAACTTTGCACCAATAGGGGATTTCAACTCAAAACAAGTAGTATATACACAGGAGGAATTTTCCTCAGAACCACAGCAAGGGGGGGGGGGTTTAAATTACCCTAGGTAAAGGTAAAGGGACCCCTGGCCATTGGGTCCAGTCATGTCTGACTCTGGGGTTGTGGTGCTCATCTCGCTTTATTGGCCGAGGGAGCCGGTGTACAGCTTCCGGGCCATGTGGCCGGCATGACAAAGCCACTTCTGGCAAACCAGAGCAGCACACGGAAACAGCGTTTACCTTCCCGCCGGAGTGGTACCTATTTATCTACTTGCACTTTTGACGTGCTTTCGAACTGCTAGGTGGCCAGGAGCTAAGACCGAGCAACGGGAGCTCACCCCGTCGCGGGGATTCCCTATGCCTGTGATAATTTTCACACTCACACACCACCTGATGCTATTTGCATTAAAATTGGCATTAAAAAAGCTGGACTTATTTCCCCAGTTTATTTCCCCCCTGTCATTTGTGTAGAAGGGGTGAACAGAATCCACACACACACACCCCCAAAAATTGGGGGGAAATGGGATCATTTTGATGAATTTCTTTTGGGAGGGGCCTTTAACACTTATCTGAATAATTAGCAGGAAGGGGGAATTGGCTCCATATTCCCTATTGTTGTTTAATTTAAGGTAATTGTGCACTCCATACAATGTTTGGAGTTTCCCCCCTATTTACTTTTAAATAATAATAATAATAATAATAAAACAACTATGGTTGATTACAGTTTGTATAGATGAAAAGGCAACCATTTTTAATAAATATGTAAATAGCATTGCAAAGTGACATTCAACATATGACACCACTGGTGTATCTAAGCACTGTATATGCATGTTTCTGGAAAAAAGTGTGTTTATGGCAGAAAAGTGGCAGGGTTGCTGTTAAGGCTGTATAGCTCATAGAGCGGAATCTCATTCCTTTTGGCACCGAGCACCAGTGTTTCGCCTTTATTTTTGCAAATTTAATTCCTTGCTGACTTTTTCGGAGATTGCAGGCGAAATAATGTCAGATAACTATCCAGAAGAATGTTTGGCCCTCACCACCAGACACAACTCTGTTCCTTTGTTGCACTGAGTTGGTTTCCTGGTGGGACCAAATGAGACAGCTCATCCACAGTGCCTTTGAAATAAGGAACAAAGAACACTGTGAAGTGTGGATTGCTACTGATCAGAGAACCAGCACAGGTGTGAACACTGAATATGCAAGCAGTATTAGGGTATAAAATTAAGCTTTTCAATGGCAATGTCTGGCGATAAAATCAGACACCACGACATGTCACTAATGTTGTTCCAAAAACTTGTGTTCTGCCTATGAAATCCAGCTGTGGGATGATTCTCACTCCTCTCTCTGTCTCTTTTACTGTTACAATTTACCCATCTCTGCTGCACAAAGCATATTCATTTCAGCAAGGCTACAGCATTTAATCAATTAGTTTCTTTATTTTAAGTTGCTAAAACATCTTTTGATTGATAAAAATTGTGCCCATGGTTAATTGAGCAGCAGATTCTTTAAAAAGAAAAAAAACCTACTATTTTAACTATGAGAATTATTTAAAACAACAACAACAACCAAAAAAAAAAAAAAAACCATGGTTGGTGGACAACATTAAAGAAGAGGCATGTTCCATTCATTCACATACAGGAGAGAATACCTCTTCTAAGTTAGGTACTGCCTTAATGTTTGCATGTATCATTTAAAAGCAGAAGTATACTTGTACTTATGAATACACAAATATGCGGAGATTTGCGTGTCGAGGTCCCCAATCCACCCCTCAAGTAAAACACACTTCACACAGAAATTTAAGTTTAAGGTTTTTGGCATAATTTTGGCCACAACTTTATTAAAATACAAAATATGAGTGGTTGCTTAGGCATTGGTTAAGACTATCTGTGCTGCTGGGGACAGAACTGACATCCAACCGCCTGTGGAGTCAGTATAGGGGAAAACACTTTGGGGATAGAATGTGCGCCCGTTCTCCCCAAATGCTCCCAGGGGCTCTTGCGTGGGCCCTGTCCCCCGACCGGGGGGAAACGGACAAGCATGGTGAGCCCCTGGATTCCTTTAATGGAATTCCCCTCGCAGCAGCAGCCTTGAAGGGGCAACCACAGCCAACCTGCCCCTTCGCAGCATAGGAGGGGCAACCACAGCCAACTCTGCCCCTCCTAAACCAATTTATAACCAATGCCTAACCGCCAACCTTACAAGTTGTGACTAATTGCTACGCAGTAGGCGAAAACCAAATGGCACCAGCCAATCAGCCAAGTGGAAATATTCCTACCAGGCCCCTGCTCCAACGCAGACGACCCCATGACAGGCATAGCAAGGTCAACGCAGAGGCCTAATAACAGGGCGGGAGGGCAGGCGATCCGATGCACGAAGCCAGGAGGGCTCCGATGCTGAGTGCAGGGTCATTTATAGGCTCTGGACTGTCCATCAACAAGTTGCAACATAGAAATCTCCCCAACGACAGCTAGAGCCCAATCGCAGAAGTGGCCATCCATACAAACCCGCCCAGCAGAAGAGGGGTGACTTGCTAGCCCCGACCGCAACACGCTTTAAATAATCAATGAGGAAGTTCTTCTTTGGAGTAGAACTATAGTTCTATTCATCTCCAGTTTATTTTTTCTCTGTGTATATTAAACCGCTTCTCGGCCTTTTGGCTAAGATCCAGTGTGTGTATCAAATGTGACTTTTACATTGTTTCAGTTTGCTTGTTCAAGCAAAGTGTGCAAATCACAAACACACAAACACACACACACACACCCTCTATTATTCCCCATTATTGATCAGTAAGAATAGCAACAACGGAAACAGTGTTGTTCTAGAGCAGTGATGGCCAAACTTGGCCCTCCAGCTGTTTTGGGACTACAGTTCCCATCATCCATGACCACTTGTCCTGTTAGCTAGGGATGATGGGAATTGTAGTCCCAAAACAGCTGGGAGGCCAAGTTTGGCCATCACTGCTCTGCCAATTCCATTTGGCAAACCTAGGGCAGTCACACAATACTGTAGAGTTAGTACCTCTTAAAAATGAGAAGGCAAGCATACCTTCCAACACGACATGGCCCAAATCCTGGACACCATCTTCTGGGTTCCAATCCCACCCAAATCATGTGTCCCATTGGTCTTACCAGGCTGCTTTCTATGTTCTAATGCATCCTCATTGAATTCAGTTGGACTGAGTAGACATGCAAAGGATTGTGCTATAAATTGCACAACATAATATTACGGTAGATATGGCTGATCACTCTTTCAACCTATCCGTCATATATAGAAATACTCTAACAGCTCAGCAGGAGAAAGAGCATAATATATTCATCCTGTACCATTAAAATTGTCAGAAACTCAGCTGTTTACTGTGCTGGGACAGGAATTCGAACCTACATTATCAACTCTGCAGCTGCCAGATTCTGAAGCTAATATTCTATTCCTGCCTCATATCTTTCTATCCCTAAGGATACATCTTCTATGAAGAGTCATTGATTTATATGATCTGCTCAAGCCAAGTATTTTAGCATTCAGTTTCTCTTCATGACTTTTATGGAGGGAGCCATTGATTTTTACTTTTTGTTATAGATTTTTAAAATTGTTCTTTAAAAACTTTCCTTTCATCCTGTATGGCATTGGCAGCATTGGGGGGGTGGGGGTGGGGGGAAAGAGAGAAATATAGGAACCAAGATTTTCTGTTCACTTAACTATGCAAAGTACAAAGGTGAAATGGTATAATAAGCTGTGTGAGTGACTCAAAGGAGAAACCTGAGCACATTTAGAGAACATGTCTCCAAAATGACTGCTGTAGGTGAGATTTATGCAAATACAATAGAAGCTCTCCTGGAATAGAGTCTTTAACCATTGAAGACATTTTCGGATAAGCATTCTAATGCATTTCTGCATTGAAACATGGATAAAATTGATAGAAACATTATTAACTTGATTAAAAAGACATAGGTTGCAATACTTACCAGTGGTATAAAGATCTTACAGCCCTTTCTACAGTGGAACATACAGTTTATAATTATCAATCTTGTTTGGATGGCTACTTGGGCAAATGGATTGCAGAAGCAAGCCAGACGCAACCCACTTTGTTGTTGTTGTTGTTCAGTCGTGTCTGACTCTTCGTGACCCCATGGACCAGAGCACGCCAGGCACGCCTATCCTTCACTGCCTCTCGCAGTTTGGCCAAACTCATGCCAGTCGCTTCGAGGACACTGTCCAACCATCTCATCCTCTGTCGTCCCCTTCTCCTTGTGCCCTCCATCTTTCCCAACATCAGGGTCTTTTCCAGGGAGTCTTCTCTTCTCATGAGGTGGCGAAAGTACTGGAGCCTCAACTTCAGGATCTGTCCTTCTAGTGAGCATTCAGGGCTGATTTCTTTAAGAATGGATAGGTTTGATCTTCTTGCCGTCCATGGGACTCCCAAGAGTCTCCTCCAGCACCATAATTCAAAAGCATTAGGATGAGTCAAATTTGGACAGCAGATCTCCAGCTGAGACTTGGCTCACTGGGGGCTACACTGACTGAAGCCCTCACCCTGGTTCAGTGGAAGATACATAGGCATGAATCATCCATCCCAACTCAGCCAGGCCTCAGCTGGTTCAGTCAAAGCAAGTATCAAAACAGGGGCATTCTGAGGGAGTGATGGGGAGCAGAGTGGGGTGGGGCTGGGGGAAATTTACCCCATTGCATTCTCAGTTCAGCTCCGTCATGTGTGACTTAGCAACCCAGCGGAAATGACACTGGCAAAAGGGTAAGTCACGGTCCACGTTAAATCCTGGTTGATGGCTCTCATTCATTACCATGCAGAAAACTGAAAAACAGCGCCTGTGAGATGGTTGCATATGAATCCCCAAAGCGAGAACGTGGCACTTTTAAAAGCCTAAAATAAATAAAATAATGAAGAGCCATCTCTGCCTAATAATCTTTACTGGGAACTTTGGGTATAGGACGGTATACAAATTCAATAAATAAATAAAATAATTAAATACTGACATGGGTTTAAGTACTGATAACAGCCTGTTTCATTGTTGTTGTTAGACAAGATGGTGGCTTCTAACAGTGTGATATTAGTTCTATGCATAGCATACACACTGGAAACTGAGGGTGACATCACGTGTTATATTATTTAAACATTAACTGCACTTCCTAACTTAAGCACATGAAATCACCATCATGACCAAATTTTGATACAGAAAAATGAGGTACAAATATTTTAATAAATAAATAATATAAGATAGTTAGTTGATATGGCACTGTGGGTTAAACCACAGAGCCTAGGGCTTGCTGAACAGAAGGTCGGCGGTTCGAATCCCCGTGACGGGGTGAGCTCCCATTGCTCGGTCCCAGCTCCTCCCAACCTAGCAGTTCGAAAGCACGTCAAAGTGCAAGTAGATAAATAGGTACCGCTCCAGCGGGAAGGTAAATGGCGTTTCCGTGTGCTGCTCTGGTTCACCAGAAGCAGCTTTGTCATGCTGGCCACATGACCCAGAAGTTGTACCTCAGCTCCCTCTGCCCATAACGCGAGATAAGCGCCGCAACCCCAGAGTTGGACACAACAGGACCTAATGGTCAGGGGTCCCTTTACCTTTACCTGTTCCTCTTAACACATCAGGAAATGCCCGGCAGTAAACCAAGACATGGGGAAGGGGGTATTCAAGAAAGTTTTGCTGAGAAGAGACCTATAGAAATTCGTGGATATAACTTGGGGAGCAGTCCTATGCATAACAAACTGGTGTAAACTAAGGCAGCATAAAGTTACACCAGATCGAAACCCCACTGGTAAGTGGGGCAGTTGTTGCCGATCTGCCTAAAGAGTGCAGAGGGAAAACAAGCCATTAAAATAGTGTTCTATTCCAGGTTGTCAGGACAAAGCTGAATGGACTTAGGATCCACACCCACACCCCGGTCCTGGTCATGTCCCTGCCACACTCATGGAGTACTCCTTGTGGGGGACTTACACTGGCCTTGGCTCAGCCGTCTGAACCAGAATGAGCAAGTTACACGAGCATATCTTCACCTGAGCCACAGTTGTGGACTTAACACCAGCTGAAGCCTGCTGAGCTTGGGGATCCATTGCATCTTAAGCTGCTCATCCTGGTGGATCTTGCCATAGGATTGCCCCCTTAGTCATGTTCGTTGATTTCAGTCGGTGTCTTTTGAGTAGAACTTCAACTATCACCCACGAGAATGTTCCCTTGATAACTTTGAGTATAGAATTAGATGAGAGAGATATAAGTTTGATAGACAGTATTGCAGTAAACGGATTAGTTCCCTTGTGCAGAACCGAAGAGCACACACCTTGTAACAACTTCCTGTGGTATCTCGGTAATATTTATGAATATGCAAGTTGAGCAGAGAAAGAGTAGGAAAACTACTTTCTTCTTGGATCTAACCAGTAAAGTTGGTGTTGGAGAAAGAGAGTGAAAGATGGGTCATTCTGAAGATCACTTATGGAGGTAGAAGGATACACAAAATAGATGTCTGTCATGTTATGGCTTGCTACATGAAGGCTTTCCTGCTTATCAGTGGTTTTTCACAGAACCATGCCAGCAGAAGATACTTTATTCATCTAGGTTTTTAGCAAACATTTTAGCAAAATAAGGGTATGCTCATTTTCTTTTTGTGATTTAGCTTGGGGTGGTTCCATCAAAGGAGTAAATTTCTGCTTGTTGATAATATGTTAGGCTTTGTTAAAGATCTGCTTGTGTGATCTTCGCCAACACTCCTTGTAAGAATCTGTGGAAAGGAGAATATTGGAGTCACAAAAGCTGGAGAAGTAACTCTAGGCACAAAGCAAAAATCCAAAGTGTGGCAATTCACCTAGAAATGATAGACCACCTGCACGTTTTATAAAGCTATCTTCAAATCAAATACCTGTACTCAAAAATGCTTTCTGTGAATCACTCTGACAGAAATATTCTTCAGCCATGAAAGGCCCCTTAATTTCAATCATTTGGTGGTGTGAAGAGCCTATAAAGTGAGACGGTCCTGCAACAATATACTCCATATATAGACACAGCTAAAAATTAGTAGGGAGTTTCATATGTACCATATTTTCATTTGGTTCTGCTAATTTAGGATTCTGGGGCATGATCTAAGCTGCACATCCAGTCCATGTGAAGCACTGATGCAAGAAGACGAGGTTTCACCATTGCCCTATTTGAACTGAAGTCCAAACCGGATGCAGCATTAATTATGTGGATGCATTAAACATGCATGGTGTTTGCTACCTAAACAGCAACCAAAGGAAAGCCTGAACAGGCTCAAAATTATGCCATGTGGGAGGAAGAACTAATCCTTTCTCCTTTGCCCACCCCAAACCCACTCCAGTTCCAACAACAACAAAAATCCCCCTTCTGAAGCTGTTATTTTGTATTTCCAGGAACGCATCCCTTTGCACCAATTGATGCAACATCCAGTCTGGCCCTGGGAGCAGTGGCGTAGGAAGGGCGGGGCGTAGGGGGTGGGGCGCCCCGGGTTCCAGGGGAGGTGGGGTGACACTTGGGCTGGCTCTGCCCCGCCCTGCCCCACTGGCGGGCCCCGAGCAAGCTGCTGTGCGAGGCAGCCTCGCCCTGCAGCCTGCTCGCAAACCTGCTCAGCGGCCTGCAAGCAAGCCACAGAGTGAGGCCCGCCCGCCAGCACTGCTATGGGGCTGCCGCATGTGATCGGCGGCTCATGGGGCTGCCCCACCCCTGCTGTTTTTCACTCAGTGGCTCACAAGGTCGCCACGGAAGCAACAGAGCCAGCCCGGACAGAGCGCACATTGTGGCTTGTGGGGCCGCTGAGCATGAGTGGCAGGTATAAGGCCGTGCTGCTTTTCGCACTCAGCGGCTCGCAAGGTCGTCGCGGAAGCGGCCCGGTGGCGGAGCGCGCATACGCCAGATTTTGCTCATGCACACTACGTCCTAACGTTGCGTCATGACATCACGATGCCCCGCCCCAGGGGGTGCCTCCGTTCACCGCCCCGGGTAGCAAGGAGGCTTCCTCCGCGCCTGCCTGGGAGTCTTGAGTCAGAACAGAACCCTAGCTTTCCCACAGCTGCATATTTACAGGGAATAAGCTTGTCACTTTTATGTCTCTTCTAGAAAGTGCTGGTGTGAGCAGTATAGTACAGTTTTACATAATTGAGAGGCAGTGTGGTATAGTGGTTAAAGTATACCTGGGACACCAGGAAAGGCAGCTTCCGTATGCAGCAGGTCTTTACGCCTTGCTGCAAATCTTGTCTCTCGCCTTTTAAAATCTTTCTGCCTACACCAACTGAAGTATGGAATTCACACTATTCAGGGACACTTTCACAAAACTGCCTTCACCAGGAGGCAACTGAAAGAACAACCGTACGGTGGGTGATTTCCCTTGCCATCTCCAAAATGGATGTGTGAATCGGCCTTGTCTTTGGGCGTCTTATTACAAGGGTGAAATGCTTGCTTGAGAAAGTGTTGTGTCCTTTCAGTTCTGCTGCAGCCAGTGCCACCTCCACAGATGAACTGACACGACAGCTTTTTCAGCTCTGTAGGAATACAGTCTAAAAAGGATTTTGGTAGTACAGAGAACAAATACTTCGGCAATGGAAATATAAAAGAAAACACCCACATGGTGGGATTTGTGGGGGAGAGGATGGGTGGAAGGGAGGGAGGGAGAGAGAACATCTCTTTTAATCTCATATGTTTCATCTTCTTCTAAGAGGCTCTTGCACTAATTGCCTTTTGTTTCATTCTATTTAGATTAGCTGCACATAGGGCTTTGAACTAAAGAAACCCAAATGTCACACAGACTCATCTATTTTTGTCTCACAGTACAGGCACTAAAGGAGAAGAACTTAAATGGGATTGCTCTTCTCAAATTCCTTCAATTGTCTCAAGTGGTATTATGTCAGACACTTCCTTTCAAACATGGCTTACATTATGTTTCTCTGGTTCTCCCTTATATCTCTGCTATTCCTTGTTGGCTCCATCAAAGTACTCTTGTCACTTTGCTATATTATCTCCCTTTCAGTTCCCAGCTGTTCTTCAGATGCTTCATAGGACTTGTTAGGGGTCACATTCAAGCTCTGCGTTTTCTTTTTAACACATAGCTGGGAATTTCAGCCACAAGGCCACTTGCATCTTCCATGGAAAATATTCCCAATGACAAAGGCTTGAGGGAGGGAAGGGTGGTTGAGGTCCAGAAATCCCCCCTGTGAAGGTACCATTTGCTTTTGGGGGGCAGGGAGAATTCCCCGCTGCAAACCAAACTTGTTTCAGATGGCTCCACAACCTGGCTGTTGCTGCTGAGAAGGCCCTTTCTCAAGCGCACCTCTGGAGGTGGCAGACCCTCCAAGTGTCCCTATTTTCCAGGGACATTCCTGATTTAGAGAAGCCATCCCAGTTTCTGATTTGATCCCAGAATGTCCCACTTTCCCTTAAAGGTAAAGGGACCCCCTGACCATTAGGTCCAGTCATGTCCGACTCTGGGATTGCAGCACTCATCTCGCGTTACTGACCGAGGGAGCCAGCGTACAGCTTCCAGGTCATGTGGCCAGCATGACTAATCCGCTTCTGGTGAACCAGAGGAGCGCACAGAAACGCCGTTCACCTTCCCGCCGGAGCGGTACCTATTTATCTACTTGCACTTTGACGTGCTTTCGAACTGCTGGGTGGGCAGGAGCTGGGACCGAACAACAATGGGAGATGTTGAAGAATCATTGCTTCAGCACTGGTAATCTTTGCTTCTTCCAGTACACTGGTATTAGTTCACCTGTCTTCCCAAGTGATGCGTAAAATTTTTTGGAGACACCGTTGATGGAATCTTTCGAGGAGTTGGAGATGGAGTTTAAAAGTGGTCCATGTTTTGGTGAGAAGTTTATGATGAGAAATAATGTCACAAAATCTAGAAATTCCACAATGTTTCCAATGGACCAGGGTTCAATACTGGGAGTAGAGAATCATTAGCCTGGAAAGAGAGGTTGGTGCACCTAATTTATGTGCAGGAACATTGTAATATGAGCCAGTGCAGGAATGGGGTTGCGTATCATGGGCATAGTGGTTGTGAAAATCTGCCTTCGAATTTACGTAAGACGCATAAGGGAAAGGTAACCTAAATACATAGGAGCCAACTCCTAGGGGCTAAGGTCCCTTCAGCTACCCTAATACTATAATAATAATAATAATAATAATAATAATAATAATAATAATAATAATAATAATAATAATAATAAATAATTCTTTATTATGGTCGACGACCAGCACACACACACACACACACACACACACACACATGCAGAATCAATGATAAATGCAATTTAAAATTGATCTGAGATTTGATCTAAAAGGAGTTGGCCGTCTTAAAACTAAAGAATATTAAACTTAATAATTATTTAAGAGAATTTAAATTGAAATTAATTAAAAGAATCAGCAATTCAGATTAATATAATACTTAAATCGAAAGAAGGATCACGAGCCACCTAATTGTGCGGACCGAAGCTTAATAGCGACAGCACAAAACTTTGCCACCGCAGCTGTGACCTTAGGGTTGGCATCTGAGAGGAGCCAACGAGTATAGTGTTCATCGGAACATCCAGGAGACTCACATAGTAGCGGAGAGATAAGTTCATTCCGTAAAGCCCTATAAAAGCACGTGGTCTGTATTCTCTACTTCTCCGGAGTCGCATGGACAGAGTCTGTCGCCCAAAGGAACCCCCCTATACTTCCCATCCAATACGGTAGATGGCAGGATATGATTTCGGGCCAGTGTGAACGCCCTTCTGTGGGATGGGACCTTGAGCTGAGTAAAATACCTAGCTGGGAGTTGTAAGTATCTCCGCTCCTCCGGTGTTAAAAAAAGAGGGACTTTATTTTGCCTCTACCTTAATAAAATATTTGATGCCCCCCCCCAGTTGATGGGCAATGCCATTCAAGTGGTGTGTGTGCAACATGTCTCATGATTATGTGGGGCAGTGTTTACCTGCCCCCCCCCAATATTTTATTCAAGTTGGCACCCCTGCCTAAAGAAGAGGGACCATTTGCTACACAGTCCTTGTGTGGCAACTACAATTAGTTGATTCAGAGTATCACACCCTCACTGTATAATCCAGGGTCATATGAATGAACAAAACTATTTGAAGTTGTCTTGCTTGAAATATAGTCATCTCATCTGTCTGCTTTTGAGCTATTATCCTTGGAAGATTTTAATCAGAGTTGCTACTGAATTTTGCCTAAAGGAAAATCTTGAAATGAATTCGAAGGCTCCTACTCAGGAGAAACATCTGAAGAACTGTGAGTGAAGCATGAAGAATTCCAATAAGACATATGAGTGGGTGTTTTGTTTTGTAAAAAAAAGTGTGTGTGTGTGTGTGTGTGTGTGTGTGTAACTACTGCAGTGTGGTGTAGTGGTTAAGAGCGGTAGACTTGTAATCTGGGGAACCGGGTTCGCGTCTCCACTCCTCCACATGCAGCTGCTGGGTGACCTTGAGCTAGTCACACTTCTCTGAAGTCTCTCAGCCCCACTCACCTCACAGAGTGTTTGTTGTGGGGGAGGAAGGGAAAGGAGAATGTTAGCCGCTTTGAGACTCCTTTGGGTAGTGAAAAGCGGGATATCAAATCCAAATTCTTCTTCTTCTTCTTCTTCTTCTTCTTCTTCTTCTTCTTTTCTTCACCTCTCTAATTCCAATGTGCCTAACAAAAAATAGGTTTAAGTGTGCAGAAAACAGTTGTTATTGCCCTTCAGTGGGCAAAAAGCAGGTGACAGATGACTGCAGTCTATTACTGTGTTATAAGTCAAGAGGAAACCACAGTGGGGCTATAGCAGGTGACTTTTAATTTAGTAATACAGTCCAAACCTTTATGGATGCTGACCTGCTCACTCCACTGGATGAGCTGGAAATAACACCGACGGCACAATCCAAAGTTTGCCAATTTAGAAGTAAGTCCAATTGAGTTTAATGAAACCTAGGTAAGTGCATATAGGATTGCAGCCTGAATTTTCTGAAGGGAAGCAATGGAGAAATATGTATAATGTTAGTTCTCTGGTGGCATGTGAGGTAAAACAATAAGACGTTAAAGATCACAATAACATAACATTCTAAATGCAGCCAAAACACAGCGATAAAATCAACCAAATCGCTTTAGAACGGGCAAGAGACTCAAATGCTGCAGCAAAACAAGAATTTAAACATGGAGTAGAGAAGTGAAACATGTCACAGAGCTACAATAGTGTTAGATCATGGCCTAATAAAAGTTTTAAAGGCCTGGGAAAATAAAATGGTGTTTGACACCAAACATCTTTAAGTAAGTAAGCTACATCTCTATAGATTTTTTTACCTGGGAGTTCAATGAGATTTACTTCAGACAGAACTGTAAAATAGGTGCCAGATGGCATACCCTCCAACATTTCTCCAATGAAAGTGGGGGTGTCCTATTCCATACCCTCCAGTATTTATCCAATAAAAACAGGGGTGTCCTAAGGAAATGTGAGACATTCCAGGATCACGTCGGAAGCCAGGACGGCTTCTGTAAATCCGGGACCGTCCCTGGAAAAGAGGGACACCTGGAGGGTCTGAGATGGTCCTCTCTAGCATCCCACTGTTTGAAACGCCCTATAGTTCCTAAAGGTAAAGGTAAAGGGACCCCGGACCGTTAGGTCCAATCGTGTCTGACTCTGGGGTTGCGGCGCTCATCTCGCGTTACTGGCCGAGGGAGCCGGCGTACAGCTTCCGGGTCATGTGGCCAGCATGACTAAGCTGCTTCTGGCGAACCAGAGCAGCTCACGGAAACGTCGTTTACCTTCCCGCCGGAGCGGTACCTATTTATCTACTTGTACTTTGACATGCTTTTGAACTGCTAGGTTGGCAGGAGCTGGGACCGAGCAACGGGAGCTCACCCCGTCGTGGGGTTTCGAACCGCCGACCTTCTGATCAGCAAGCCCTAGGCTCTGTGGTTTAACCCACAGTGCCACCCGCGTCCCCTATAGTTCCTAGCCATGGTCAATTCCATAATACCCATGGTCAGGCTTGCGTGACTTTTCCTAGTTCTGCCCCATCACAGCAAGAGATAATGTCGCTGCCACCTTTGCTAGCCAGTTTCTGGTGCGTTGCCTCCAAGTATAGCAAATGGACTTGCTCAGAAGCAAGCAGGGAAGGAAGCTGAGCATGAGGACCCATCCAGGAACCAGGCAGGAGGGGTAACAGTGTCACGAGACATGACTGGAGCAGAAGGCTTACCGGTACAAATAATCCTCGGCACAGCACTGTACTGTGTCTCTTGATGCAGAACAAAATGTGTAGCAGACACAATTTGGGCTGGAAGTGATCGGTGTGCTGATTACATTGAAGCCCAAAGTCCACCTACCTGTAGGAGGAAACTGGAATGAGCAGGGGATGGCTAGAAATGTAAAAATCAGAAATGAATGAGTTTCTGGGCCCAGTTCAAGGTGCTGGTTTCTTACAATTAAAATCCTGATTAAGAAAATTCAGTATAGACGCAATGGGCTATTTTATTCTTTTCTCAGCTAATACTTTATGTTGCTGTCCAGCATCTATGGTAGAATCCACAAAACATCAAAGTTTACTCTTGAAAGCTGGTCTCTTTTAAACACCTTTGATGGTGGTTCTACTGTATTTACATCAATTTCATTTACAGCAGTCATTTTGGAGACGTACTCTGTAAATGTGTTAAGTTTCCCCTTTGAGACTCTTATGCCGTATTATACCATTTCACCTCTGTACTCTGCATAGTTAAGTGCACAGAAAGTCTTGGTATCCATTTTTTTCCTCTGCTGCCAGTGCCTTGGAAGATGAAAGGAATGTTTCTAGAGAGCTTTTCCTTTTAAAGAGGAAGGACACTAACGAGAGAGCCTATTCTTAACACTCACCATTTGAGGTTGGGTTGCCATGTAGTGAGAGAAAGGTCTTTTCGGTGGTGGATCAAACTTTGCAGATCTCCTTTTTTCTTTTTAGAAGATTAGTCAGACAGATCTTCACATTTTTAGGAGGCTAGCTAGCTAACATCTTCCTCCTCTCTCTGAAGGAGTTGAAGTCAGTACAGGGTTTCTGCTTTAAAGCTACTTTGAAGCTACTCTTACTGATAGAGTTCGATTTTATTATTCTTACGTCTTCTTCTTGTTGTTGTTGTACTTGATCTTATTGTGAACCATCTTGAGAAGCTGTTGTTTGGGGTAGAAATCCATAAACCCTTTTTCAAGGTTTTGGGGGCCCTTTTCAGCCCAGGGACCACATGGACAATCTTTGTGGGGTTGCATGTCAGTGGGGCGTGGGGGCCACTTAGGAATGTGGTGTGGGGAGGGGAGAGTCCCAAGGGCCAGAGAGGCTTGGAGGCAACATTTTGCCCCCACCTCTGATATATTGGTTGGTTGGCATCTGTCTGTCTCAGGAGACAATGGAGGAATGTGCCTTTGAGGGTGAAGTCAAACCATTGGAGAGTTACAACTCCTGCTGTGGCTGTAGAGACGGATACGGGAGAGACATGTTTTGCTGCAACTGGGGCAGATGGAAGCGCCCGGTTGGGCTGCTGCAGATGCACCATGTCATTGCTTCTCTTTGCGCTCCTCCCAGGGGTCATTCCTCGTCAGGTCATTGCTATGGATACACGACCTGTCTGTCTGTCTGCAGGCACTGTAGTTGTCTGCAAGGGATTCCCACACGATAAGAGTTAATGTTGCTGGAGTTGGTCTGCTAATGGGCCTGGTGCCTGAAGTCAGTTCCCTATAGAGCACGTCCTTGGAGATCCTGCCATCTTCCTTTCTGTGGACGTGACTAAGCCAGCGTAGATATTACTGAGACAGGAATGTGAACATGCTGGGAATGTGGGCATGGGAGAGACTCTGTCCTGCCATGTGATGCCCGAGGTCTTACTGAGGCATTGAGGGTTTGCTCCTGGCAGGTGTAAGTTGTCCATAACTCACTACCATAAAGCAGCGTGCTCAACACACAAGCCTGACATAAACAAATAGCAATCCTATGCAGAATTCCTCATTAGCAAATATAATTGAGTTTCATCAGACTTACCACCATGTACTGTAGATGTGCATTGGGCTGCAGCCTATATGAGATTCTGATACAGCTCTGAAATCTTGCTCTTTTCTAGGGTGGGGGGGGGAGCAGATTCCACTATTTGTGATGAGATCGCAAGGCAGAAGTAAAATCAATATGTGTGAATGAATTTATTACATGGCACAGCAGTCCCAACTCTTTCCGTTTCTCCAAAAAGATATTATGGAGGGATGTAGCTGTTTCTAGCTAACTAGATTTTCCAAGAAGAACAAAGAAGGCGCTGAAAATTCATTAGGACTGCTATGCTGTACAATGCATGTGTTCACACCTATTGGCTATTGCTTCGCATTGTATAATTTATCCTTGTTTTGGGGGTGTTCTGTCTTGTGATTCTGTAGATCAGCGTGGCTTTTAAACTTTTTGCCCATGGTAGAGCTTTTTTTTTCCAAGGCAGCTTGCTTGACAGGGCACAGCTGCCATGGAACAATTCTACATTGCAGAGGATTCAGAGGTACGTTCTAGTAAGGTATGCAGTCTATTGCATAGGCCTGTTTATCTTTGTTGCAACAGTTTGAGTGCCACCCACACCCTCTGCTGAGTGGTGGCAGGATTCCAGGAGGTTCCAGGCACTCACCCTGGGGACATGTTTCTGTTGAAAATCAAGACATGGCAGAGGCTATTGTGGCTTTAAGAAATGTGATTTTGCACACATTTACACCTGAATTTAAATGGCGGGAGTTCAGATCTTATGGCCTGGTTATCTCAAGAGGAGCTTGTTCCCCACAGCAGTGCAGTGCAGCGTCTTAAACCAACCTGCCAATATTGTTCTGGCCTTTTCTCAGCTGTTCAGAGCCTCCTGCCAAAGGCACCCAAATCTTCCTGTGATATCACACCCAGTTACCCTGGCAACCTGTCTCTGTTCACACCTCTGGACACCAGGACAGGACAATTCTCTTGTGTTGCCAATGGCCCTCTATGGTTCTGATTGTTCCTTTATTGTGCTAGCTTGGCCAGGTCATTGTGCATAGGCTAGCCCAGAAATTTCTCTGCGGTTTGTATTTCTTCCTTTGTAAGCTTGTCTGGCATGCCCCAACCCAGAGGCATTGCTGGGGGCTGGGGGCGGTAGGCTTCAATATGGTTTCTAGATGCATTTGGCTGAACTCCATTAGAAGCCACCTTGGTTGCTGCTGTTGTTCAGTCATTCAGTCGTGTCCGACTCTTCGTGACCCCATGGACCAGAGCACGCCAGGCACCCCTATCCTCCACTGCCTCCCGCAGTTTGGCCAAACTCGTGCCAGTCGCTTCGAGAACACTGTCCAACAGAACCCTAACAGTAGATGAAGTTAATGCTGAGCTGAGGTAGCTTCTGCTTGCTTTGCCATTTGGGTGGGTGGTTTACTTCTTCTAGTCAGTGGGGCTGACCCACTGAGCGCAGAGCTCTCTCTGCAAGCAGGTCGATTGCGGGTGTGCCTATGGTCGACTGCGGGACTAATAAAAATGGCCCATAATAATGATTTTTTTTAAAAGCTCATCAACTTTGGGTACTCCCTCCTAAAAAGAGCTCACCAACTCTTGGCAAACTTCCCCCAAAAAAGCTCAACAACTCTTGGCAATGACAATGGGTAGATCACAGCCATTTTTTTAATACTAGGAGTAGGTCGCAGTTTCTTGAAAGTTGGACATGCCTGGGCTAGACAAATGGATACCTCTGATCTATCCAAACCCCCAGGTAGGTCAGGGGTTTGGGTTGCTCTGCTCAGCCCCATACTGAGGTGGTCTTATGGTAACAGTACCATTCACTGCACTCAGAAGACACGTGGGTTCGGATCCCACCTTCGTCGCCAGTGAAAGATACTCGGAGTCCAGTGTGATTTTCATGCTCTTTATTCAGCTCATAGTAGTGAGGAATGTAGTTCCCCCAAAACATTTGCTTTATATACACTATTTACCCAATGGGCCCCACGTGATTGGCTAATTCCGGGATACTCCTGTATGCCAATCAGAGTGCGGATTCACTTCCACCTGGAGCTGGATTGGGTGGCTCCTGCAGACCAATCAGACTGCTGCAATCTCAATCCTATTGTTCTGGGACCAATCAGACTGCTGCAATCTCAATCCTATTGTTCTGGGACCAGTCAGACTGCTGCAGTTTGGATCCTATTCAACTCAGTACATAACACCCTCTGTCCTTCATCATCATCCATTCCTCAGTGACTGAGGCATGGCCATGGGCATCCACTAATGTTACCTCAGAAACCCACATTTTTGTTTTTGTTGTTGTTGTTGTTAAAGCTTTGCTTCTGAAACAAGAGCAGCTACCCAAGAGAAGGATATTGGAGGGTTTCTGCTACAAAGGTTCAAACAATCTGAATTCATTTCTATTCTAGCCAATATGATTCTTTCCAAAATGCATTTTTGCTAAACACAATTAGGTCCCAAAAGGGTAGAACACAATCAAAGATCCTCCCTCAACCAAGTTCTTAATACGCCTTACTGAGGCAAATCAAGAACAAATCTGAAGTGAACATTGGATTTGCCCGAGGCAGACTTATGAACTCGGCTCTCCTTTGTTGCTCTTTATATTGCTTTTTTTCCTTCTCGTTTGATAACTCTTCAAAATAAGTCTGGAGTCATTTCTCTGGTTACAAAGAAGTAGTCTCTGTGGAATTATTTCATTTCATCAAAATGATATAAAACAATGATACTTAGAAAAAGTTAATAATAATAATAATAATAATAATAATAATAATAATAATAATACATTTCTGGCTTTTTGTCCAGCTGAAATGCAGATAAAAAATTCCTTTTAAACACAGAGTCCATATTAATTAGTATTAACAGTAATGGGTATATGAGAACGTGAAGTATGTGTGTAGTTCCTCCTCCCATGGGGGGGGAAAACGTAATAATAAATGGTGTGTAAATGACATCAAAAATAATCAATAAACTCAGTGCTCTTTTTCTTTAAAAAATGTTTAGCGGTACTCTCATTTTGACTCAAGAATATCACTATTTTATAGTTCAAATCAGGAAAAAAACAAATACAGCAAATGGACAAAAGTACAAAGATTCACAAAATGTTTAGGGGTATGCATTTCTTCAGGGCCCAAGCTGTATAATAGTCCTTTATAGGTTCGATGTAGCACCTTGAGTTGGCACTGAAAATAAATTGGGAGGTGTGAGAGTGAGAAAGGGTTGAGGTTAGCAACCCTTGGCTGAAATATGTCCCCAGCCCTGATACGTTTTGACATCTCATTGCAGCCATAGGGTTCCAGAGAGACTTATTTCTACCCTCCCAGCACAAATGTGCTTGGCTGGGTACATAGCTAGCACACAGGGGCAGTTTGGAAAAGGGAAGGTGTGTGTGCCTGCATCCCATAGCTGTCAACTTTTCCTTTTTTAAAAAAAGGGAAATTCCCTTATTCCGAATAGGATTCCTCGCAAGAAAAGGGAAAAGTTGACACCTATGCTGCATCCCCAACCACCATTTAGCCCCTAGGCCAGGGGTAGGCAACCTAAGGCCTGGGGGCCGGATGCGGCCCAATCGCCTTCTAAATCCGGCCCCCCGGACATTCTGGGAATCAGCAAGTTTTTACATGAGTAGAATGTTGTGTCCTTTTATTTAAAATGCATCTCTGGGTTATTTGCGGGGCCTGCCTGGTGTTTTTACATGAGTAGAATGTGTCCTTTTATTTAAAATGCATCTCTCGGTTATTTGCGGGGCCTGCCTGGTGTTTTTACATGAGTAGAATGTGTGCTTTTATTTAAAATGCATCTCTGGGTTAAAATTGTGGGGCATAGGAATTCATTATCTTCCCCCCCCCCAAAAAAAAGTCTCGCCCATCACATGGTCTGAGGGATGGTGGACCGGCCCACAGCTAAAAAAGTTTGCTGACCCCTGCCCTATGCTCACCTTGTTCACGGAAGTTCGAGAGCTATTGATGCCCCTGCTATGCAGTGCCCGCCCCCAGGAAATTAAGCTTGCTCTTCATTGGTCGGTTTTCTACTTCTGAAGAAGACAAATCTCTTTGTGCAAACATTTTGGAAGTAGCTAAATTGGTCTGATCCCTTCATGCATACAATGTATTACAGTTGTTGCTGCAAATCTTGTTATATATATATTTTAGTGGTTTTACTCTTCTATTTTAACGGTGGATTTTTTATGATAATATTCAATTGTATTTTATTCGTGACCACAGCATTTGCTGTAGAAAATTATTGTAAAGTGCCTTGGACTAGCCAGATTGTGGGTGATCAATAGATAATAATTGCCAATGATAGTAACAAAAACTACAATGTTATTTGTGGTATCTGCGTCAGTAAAAGGTGGGAGGAAGGGAGCAAGAGCTTTAAGAGGGCAAATCAACAAAGGTGGGATAGATGCTCAAATTCTTGTAAAGCAGGGCTGATGATATTAACTTCTTTAAAAACTGCAGTGTTCGAGAAAGCCATATTTAATGGAATCACTTGTAAAGCAGATAAATTATTGGTGCGTGGTTTTAAAAAAAAAGCTATACCTTAGTAGCTAAGCTGATGACAGAAAGCTGAAATGACATTTACTGGAAATAGTAGATTTATACTACTCATGTTATCATTTTAATTAAGCAAGTTTCAGCTGAGTGAATATGAATGGCGAGAAAATTTAGTAAATCTTTTGTCAAAAGACAGATTTACTATGGGAGGGGGAAAGACATGCATAATCAGGGTAACAAGGCGGTAGTTAAAATCATGTCTGTTGAGTTGTTTAGCAGCCATTGACTTTACAGCATTTGCAGCATTTTCATTAAGCATTCTGTTTAGTTCACCAAAGCCTATATAAGAGCCCTTCATGCACACCAGTTCATGAGTTTATTGAGACCTGAGAACAACTCGTTCACCATATACCCCATATATATATATATATATATATATATATATATATATATATATCCTCCTTAGAAACTGGCTGTGTCGTAAGTATTTCCTTGAGAAGTGTATTTTTTTCAGAAGTGTCACAGTACGCATGCATCTACTCAGTACTAAAACTGAACTAAACAAAAACCTAAACTGGGTCAGGAACAACTAAATTGTTCCTATGCCTGCTATAACAGACAGGATTAACACAGAGAGGAAAAACCTGTTTGTGTGTGAGAGAGATTACATCACTACATTTCCCTTGATTCCTAACCATTGGGCATGCTGACTGGGGCTGACTGGAGCTGGAGTCCAACTTCTTGGAGGGCTACAGGTTCTCCATCCCTGATAAAAACTAATTTCCCTCCCCCAGTTTCCTGAGAAATATCTCTGAATGAAATTCTGGAAAACCAATCCCAGTTGGAGACGAAACTGGCCCAGTGGGACCAATGGACTGACATTGTATATGGAAGTGATATATGTGACTTTGGTATTGTTACCCTTAGAGCCCATGCTCTGAAGAGAGCCGTTAAACTTCAGCAACAGTATGCTGAGAAAGGCCAAAATATTCAATAGATGGGAAGTAACTGGCAAAAAGTGTGTGTAGTTGCTTTAGTTAATCCTGAAGTCCATCCTTGGTGACTTCAGATATTTTTGTTTTGGATCTAGTGATGTTGAAGAGAGAGGAGCTGGAGGTTAATAGATTCACATGCTTAAACACTCACAAAGGACCATTATAATTTGACTTAGTCTGACCTTCTGCATAATGCAGACAAGATATGCATTGAAAGGCCCCTGGAGCAAGCCCAAATTGTCTAGTGTAGCTTTGGAATAAATATCCAGACATACTTTTGTAAGATACAAAGTCAGCCCTATGGGAGAAAAGTGGCAGTCTTCGTGAAAGTCTGAATCTGGAAGGAGTTTTAGTGCCCAGCAGTGAAATATAACCTGCAATGTAATCTAGTCTTGAGCATAAAATGATACATCTCAGAAGAGTGTGATTAAGTCTATTAACATCTTTCTTCTTGTTATTAGTGCACAAAAACTATTAATAAATCTTTGACATAATTTCTTTAGACAGACGACACACACATTTTATGCCATCAAACCATAATGACTCTGTCATCTTTATCATGCTGGCTGTGTCTACGATCAGGACATTGTAAATAAGTTTGCTTTAAACTATGAGCCAGAAAATCAAGCCTTCTATTCAATCATCCCTGGCTGAAAGATTTAATCATGGACAATAGGCATAAATCTCGCTTATATTCACTGCTGGGCAAAATCATACGCAGGTTTTCTCCACATATTTTGTCCAATTGCCTCTGTAGTGTCACAAGTGAACCCAAAATATTGCAGTAAATCTAATTATTGTAATTCCCCATTCTAATGGTATTTATGATGTTCTGTTTTCTGAGCTCCAGAAAGGAGCCACTGTATTGATATTGTCTGATCAACTAAAGAGACGTCTCCAGCTTGAGTTTTCATTTTAATGATTTATGCCAAATCGCATCACTCCAGTTTGATAAACAACTTTCTATCCCTCCCCTAACCAAAGTAAAATTATAGCTGAAAAGGATGTGGTCCACATAACACAGAGGACTCAACCCAGCAGAGGTTAGTTGCAGGTAAACCTGCAATACTTTGTATATTTACCAGGGAATTAAGCTGGTAAATTAAACTGGTCCCAACACCTCCTGGGGAAGAAATGGCGGCATTGAGAGATTTTACTTTCTTGGGCTCCATGATCACTGCAGATGGTGACAGCAGTCACGAAATTAAAAGATGCCTGCTTCTTGGGAGGAAAGCAATGACAAACCTAGACAGCATCTTAAAAAGCAGAGACATCACCTTGGCGACAAAGGTCCGTGTAGTTAAAGCTATGGTTTTCCCAGTAGTAATGTATGGAAGTGAGAGCTGGACCATAAAGAAGGCTGATCGCCGAAGAATTGATGCTTTTGAATTATGGTGCTGGAGGAGACTCTTGAGAGTCCCATGGACTGCAAAAAGATCAAACATATCCATCCTTAAAGAAATCAGCCCTGAGTGCTCACTGGAAGGGCAGATCCTGAAGTTGAGGCTCCAATACTTTGGCCACCTCATGAGAAGAGAAGACTCCCTGGAAAAGACCCTGATGTTGGGAAAGATGGAGGGCACAAGGAGAAGGGGACGACAGAGGATGAGATGGTTGGACAGTGTTCTCGAAGCTACTAACATGAGTTTGGCCAAACTGCGGGAGGCAGTGAAGGATAGGCGTGCCTGGCGTGCTCTGGTCCATGGGGTCACGAAGAGTCGGACACGACTGAACGACTGAACAACAACAAAGCTACACAATGGAACTTGCTTCTGAATAAATATGCTTAGGATCATGCTGTATGTCTAAGATGCGGAGTCTAATCCTGTCCACACATACCCTAAAGTACCGTAAGTCCCCTTGAGTTCAGTGAGAATTGCTCCTGGAAATGCTTAAGCTTAAATTAGGTGCATCCTTAGCTGGGAAGAGAAAGCCCCCATCATGCATGAGATGAATTTATCTATTCTATTCTCAAATTGATGGGCATAGACATGGAAGAATGTCCCAAGCAAACTTTTCTTTAGTTGCAGTTTGAATATACCACACCCATCGTAACAGGATCAGAGCAGGTAACAACAATTATAAACTATTAGTAGTAACGGGTGGGATCTGAAGCAAGCTGCTGCAGTGCAGAGGTAGGGTTGCCATATTTCAAACGGTGAAAATCTTGAAAGAAAAGTTGTTCAGCTTTTTTTGCAAAATCGCAACAGCACTGCCAACATCCGGATTTCCCCCCAGGCATTTTCACCATTTCTGCCTGGACACTGCTGCCGAATGCGGTATTCCAGATATGTCCAGGAAATTCCAGATGTTTGGCACTGTTCCAACCAGGAAGCCATGTTCTCCTCTATTAAACTCCATTCTATTTCTCCTCCCTCCAGATTTTTTATTCTTCTCCCTCAGCCTGCCATGGCCATGAAGCATGCTCTGTTCTCATTGCTTGGTTTTTCACTCAAACCCTTTATGATTTTCACCCTCCTCAAGATTGTAGGGCAGTCTTCCCTATCCTGGTGCCTTCCAGATGTGCTGGGGTGCAGTTCCCACCAGCCAGTATGGTCAGGGATGACGGTGAATTGTTCATTTGTGAATTGCCTCCCACATCTGTGTCCCAAGGTGATTTACAGACACACCCTTAGAAAGAGCTAAAGTGATTTCAAAAACAGTACAAGAACAACTAAGGATAGGTTTACAAAACAACACAACATGAACCCCCAGTAGCTGGAAAAGTTTGTCAGGACACAAGCACCTTCACTTGCATCACAACAAAGGATACTACAGTGGAACCTCTACTCACGACCACAATCCGTTCCAGAGGCCCGTCCGGAAGTCGAAATGGGTCACTGGGAGAGGTGCCATTGTGCGCAGGCGTGGGCAGCGATTGCCTGCTTCTGCGCATGCACAAACGGCGGCAAACTCGCCGGCTTCTTCCGAGTTTGCTGCAGACGTTGGGCGAAATGGACATGAACGGAGGCGGCCGTAAGAAAAGGTTTGACTGTATTCCACAGAATAAGGGGTAACCAGCACCAAGTTACTGTGGAGTGGGCTTCTGATATTATGGGAACCTAAAGGAGAAACTCTCCCTCAGAACCCAGTGACCTGCTGGGTAAGGAATACGGCAGTCTCTCAAATAAATTGGTCCTGAACTGGGAAGGACCATGTGTGTTAGTAACCAAAATCTTGAAAGCGATGGTGGGAGCTTTAGCCCAGAACATCTGGAAGCCATCAAGCTGGGAAACACCATTGTAGGATATATTTAAAGTCCAGTGTAACCTAGCTTTTAATTAATGAGCCGCGAGTGCTGTTTTACTGTCTTTTATTTTATTTAGCAATATTAATAGAGGAAGAGCACAGAATTGACACAGACGATAAAGGCTGGGGCTCTTGAGCTTTGCCTCCTAATATAATGTGTTGAGCTTGCTCTCTTGCTGATTTTATAGCTGTGCTTGGAAGAAACAAACAGAATTACTGCAAAGGAGAGTGAAACCCACTGTGTTTTTATGGGACTTGCAATCTTAGATGTTGTTTAATCTTTATGAAATTTTAACATCCTTTAGCAAATTAAAAGAGGGAGGGAACAGAGGAGGGACCTGACAAGGCTTCAGCACTGAAAGCCAACCTAGGTGCTAAGAATCTGGTGCACTTGAAGGTCAGGTGAGAAATGCAAATTTTCATTAGCAATGCACTCCACTGAAGTTACCATTTGTCTTAAATTCTGGAGGGCAGAGAGAGAGAGAGCATATCTAAGCAGAACTATTGGGGGAAATATATTGTTTTGCAGTAGAAATGTCTGGGAAGGCAATAAAGGCTGGAACAAAGAGCCTCCAAATAGAGTGAAAAGTGTCAGCCAGGTTGGTTGAGAAGATCTTGGTAAGAAAGGGAAGAAATAGAAACTGGGACATTGTACTGGTTTTAATGGGAATTTTTCCAGCCTATTGACCAAATTCAAGAAGGAAGGCAAATACTGTTGTAAATTACTGCAGCAATTTTTTTACTTCTGGTTTCACCAAATATGCTTCGCTCAATCCCTTATTTCTGCTAAGATGCAAAATCATAAGACCTCAAGAGCATGCTGGATCAGACTAGTGGCCCATCAAGTCCAGCATCCTTTTCTCCTAGTGGCCAAGCAGATGCCCTTTATGGGAAACGCGCAAGCAGGATTTGAGCACCACACACACACACAAACACACCCCAGTTTCCAACACCTGATATCTAACAACCCATTTTAAACATATTATTCTTCTACTGTTAATATTCTTCTAAATGTGGCTTCACGTGATAGAAAATAGCAGAACCATGACATTCAACTGTTAAATAGATTGTCCAGGTTTTTGACCACTGTGTTACCCAACTAATGAAATTTCAGTGGGCATTATCCATTCTGTGTGTCTAGTGATAGGATTCCCATAGACTGTCTCCCGTTCTCTCTCCTGCTCTCCCTAGATGACCCTTAGCTCACCCATGTAATACAGGGCACATAACAATGTGCCTGATAACTGCCTTTAGTGCGATGTTTGGCTGTTCTTCCTATATTAAGATCCAGACACTTTACTCCCCTAGATCTGTACACATGGCTTAAAGGTAAAGGTAAAGGGACCCCTGAGAGTCATGTCCAACTCTGGGGTTGCGGAGCTCATCTCACTCTATAGGCCGAGGGAGCTGGCGTTTGGCCGCAGACAGCTTCCGCGTCATGTGGCCAGCATGACTAAGCCGCTTCTGGCGAACCAGAGCAGCGCACGGAAACACCGTTTACCTTCCCACTTGAGCAGTCCCTATTTATCTACTTCCCGTGGCAGGGATTCGAACCGCCAACCTTCTGATCAGCAAGCCCTAGACTCTGTGGTTTAACCCACAGTACCACCTGGGTCCCATGTACACATGGCTTACTCATTCTCAAAAGGGATGGCTTGTGTGTGATGTTTCATCCACTACAATGGTTCTTATATGAGATCTCTCTCTCTCTCTCATTTTTATTAATTTTCCATTTAAACATATATAATCACATCATTATTATCCACTTTACTTCTTTGGCTCCTTAGAGCCTGTCAACTTCCTTCCCTCCCACCTCTTGGTTACAAAAGTAACCTTTGTATCACAGCATTTTATATAATTTTCCAATTCTAATATAATTCATTACAAAATACCTCAAAATTTGAATAAATGTAGAAAGGTAAAGAAATTCTCATTACAAGTCTTCAGATACCCCTACTACAGTAGTGCTGTTAATTGCTTCCAGTGGTCTTTCAAATATTGTATAAATTTAGTCCAGTCTTTTTGGAATACTTGATTGTTCTGGTTTCGGATTTTTCCCGTCAGCTTCTCCGGTTCCGCAAAGTCAATCATTTTCATCTGCCACTCTTCTTTTTTTGGTAGTTCTTCTTGTTTCCATTTGGGGGCTAAAAGGATTCTTGCTACTGTTGTTGCATACATGAACAGTCTTTTATCCCTTTTTTGGTATCTCTTTGTCAACCATACCCAGTAAAAAGCCTTCTGGTTTTTTCCCCCCAACAAAAGTGTTTTTAAACATTTTCTTTAACTCATTATATATCATTTCCCAGAAAGCCTTTACCTCTTTACAAGTCCACCACATATGGTAAAAGATACCTTCCTTTTCTTTACATTTCCAACACTTGTTAGATCTTGTCTTATACATTTTAGCATGTTTTGATGGTGTTAAATACCATCTATACATCATTTTCATCATATTTTCCTTAAGTGCACTGCATGCAGTAAAATTAATACCTTCATTCCACAGCATTTCCCAACATTCTAACTGAATATTATATCCAAAATTTTGAGCCCATTGTATCATCCAGTGAGATCCTATATTATACTGCTGATGTTCTTTGAAAGTGAAAATCATTAAAGGAGTTGTTATTGCTTATACACTTGGGACATGGAACAAATGTTCCCCACCTTCTTTAAGAGGAGTGCTATTGTTCAAGGCTCTGGCGATCCTGGAAAATGAGGCTTATAGTTCAGGGATATTTGAGGGCGGGATGTTGAGAAGAATCATTGAAGGAAAGGGCATTTCTCTTCCGCCTATCTTCTGAGGACTTCTCCAGCTGCACGACTCACAGAGATGAATGCCTGAACCAGGATCAAGTGCATGGCAATCTAGTGAGAATATGCCTGTGCCACTTAGTCTGAAATGTGGGAAATCAATATGTTCGTGATTCAGCTTTTAGCACTGTAGCTATATCCTGCAAGAAACAAAGACTTGTATCCTGGTGTTTTGTTTTTTAAAACAAGCAAAGCAAAGAATTCACAGTTGGGCCACCTTGTTCAAACCTGGTTTGGTACCTAGAAATCACTATGGTTACATACCCTCCCCCCCCACTTTTTTTTTACCTATGCAATACTTTTCTTTTTTAAAAAAAATTGCTTGCAGTCCTTTGGGTGGGTAGGAAAAGGCTGCGCTACTTTAAAATAAATGCTTTCTGCCTCCTTGGAGGTTCTTCTGTTAGTGCAGGGAGTTTATAGAGGCCTGTTGTTTACCAGGACTTTGAAGTTCTACTCATGCAAGGTAGAGACTAGAGCGCTCCCAAGAACCAGCCTTGAGGCGTGGGTGTGGAGTGGGGGTGCTAATCCTTCAGAAGGCGAGCTTGCTTTGTGAGAAGCTGTGTCTTGAGGCTTTGATGTGCTGCTGTCTGCAGAGAAATCCTCAGATTAGTAATTCTGCAGGCTGCAGAACTTTTCTCTTCTGCTAAAGATTTGACTTATCCTTGATAATTAAAGGAAAGTGGCAATTTCTGATTAAATAGATGGTTCCTAATCCTAACTCTCTATTGTTCCAAAATGTTTATAGTCCCTTCTGAAGAAATATGTGAAGAACATGGTAAACTAGAGGAAATGGGGAGAATAGAAATATTCACAAGGGAAAATGGGATGGGAGGGAGGGAGGCCTTTTCTGATGCCCATGTTATTTTCACATTTATGTATGTAACATACATTTAAAAGAGAGAGAGAACCCCCACCCTCCAATTTCCTAATTAAAAAATAAATGCTTCCAATAACAGATAAACAGTGTAAGGGCAAGCAGGGAGCCTGATGGGGAGGCAGGATATGAGAGGAAATAATTTCTATGGAAGAGGGTCTCTACAAACTACTATTAAGAACAAAAGGGCCTTACTGGATCACATTGGCCAGATGCCTGTGGAAAGCCTTCAAAAGAACCCTTCTAAACCAACCAACCAACCAACCAACCAGGGGATGCCCCGCCCCCCATACTTTTCCAAACGTAATGGTAATACAGGACTGTTGATGTGTTCTGCCTTTATACTGTCAGGGAGGCCCAGGAGGGAACTGGGTTTGAAGGACTGGATGAGATGCTTGGCTTGGTGTATGTAACCAATGTGCATCCTTTGAGCCTCATGTGACCTATAAAGATCCTTTAATCTGTGAGGACACATCTAGTTAAAATTATTAGTCTGTGAAATCAATATCCATCTGTACTGCAGTGCATGAAGTGATGTGGCTGCGCACTAAGGCAGTGGTTTTCAACCAGTGTGCCGTGGCACCCTGGGGTGCCTCGAATGATGGTTAGGGGTGCCACGGGCAACACTGGCTTCTGTCCCTCTCTCTGTCCCTCCTTCCTCTGATGCCTTCTCACGTTTCTGCCTCCCAAAGGCTTGCACAGCTGTTTGTCGCAGCAGCCCTGGCTACAAGCTTTGTTGGCGAATGGTGCCTCTGGGGATCGTCAGGGGGTGCTGGTTACCAGGAATTGAGGTGGCCTTGGAGTAAGCAAGCAAGCAAGCAAGCAAGGGAGTCCAGCCAGCCAGTGAAGATCCTTTAGGACCAGTATTATATGGTCCCGGCAGCCACTCCCTGTCACCAGTCTAGCTGCCACATTCTGGATTAGTTGTAGTTTCTGAGTCACCTTCAAAGGTAGCCCCACGCAGAGTGCATTGCAGTAGTCCAAGTGGGAGATAACCAGCATGCACCACTCTGGTGAGAAAGTCTGTGGGCAGGTAAGGTTTCAGCTGTCGTACCATATGGAGACAGCTGGTAGACAGCTGCCACTGGACACAGAATTGTCCATGCACAGCTGTGAGTCCAAAATGACAACCAGGCTGCACACCTGGTCATCAGGGGCACAGTTACCCCATTCAGAACCAGAGAGACCCCCCACCCATGCCCACCCCCCTGTCCCTCAAAAACAGTACTTTTGTCTTGTCGATATTAAACCTCATCCTGTTAACCGCCATCCATCCTCCCAGTATTTGCTATGTTGTCCTTGTAGTCTGTGTTCCTTAGAGGAAAATACACAACGAAAAACTCAACCCTTCCACAAAAGGGTAATAAGACTATGCAGTTGCTTTGGTTACTATTAGGCATGTCCTGGGCAACTTCAGGTGGTTTTGTTTTGGATCTAATGATGCTGAAAGGAAGAGAGAATAAGATTAATAGATTTGCATGCTTAAACAGTCACAAAGGACCGGTATGCTCTGATTTCATCTGACCCGCTGAATAATACAGAGGAGAAGATGCACTGAAAAGTCCCTGGAGCAAGCCCATGTTATCTGGTAGGTTTTTGAATACATATCCAGACCAGTTATGTAATATATGAAGCAAAGTCCTTGTATACAACTCTGCTACCTTACTTGCCCCAGCTGAAAACATGCCATTCATTAATTCATTAATTCATTCATTCATTTAAAAAACACCTTAGAAAGAAGCTTGAAGCTTGGGAGGATTTTCTCCATATACAAATTAGGAGAAGTCTAATCTCCTGTAATGGTCCTTCCAATAAACACAGTGAAACCCTCCTTAGGTTGCAGTCCTTATGCATGCTTACATGGGATTAAGCTCCATTGAATACAGAAGAAACATGCATAGGATTCCACTATAAATGAAGTAAATGTGATCTATGTGTTAGAGCACTGGATTGCAATGTTCAAGGCAGCCTCGCCACACTGAAGTGTCAACTGGGGTCCCCTTGTGTTTCAGAAGCAATCCCTAAACAGCTTCTAAGATTCTGAGAACCGGTCCAGAATGCAAAGTCAATTGATGCAAATTTCTGCCCAGGACTGTCAAACTTTATCATTGAGCTGAACTTAAATTGAACCTACCTGAAGGAGGAGATCATCTTCCAATACCTTGTATGGCCCAACCACAAAACTATTTTAGTTGGTGAGAAAGTAGGACTGGGTCTTTCCTGTGGAGGCACCCAGATAATGGTATTCTGTCGGTTATATGGATTCCATCACTGATGACTTTTATGTGGGCTGGGGAAAAGTTTTTTTTATTTATTTTCCTTGTCTTTTTCACTCTGATCTTTAAAAATTTTAATTGTTGTTGTTGTTCAGTCGTTCAGTCGTTCAGTCGTGTCTGACTCTTCGTGACCCCATAGACCAGAGCACGCCAGGCACGCCTATCCTTCACTGCCTCTCGCAGTTTGGCCAAACTCATGTTAGTAGCTTCGAGAACACTGTCCAACCATCTCATCCTCTGTCGTCCCCTTCTCCTTGTGCCCTCCATCTTTCCCAACATCAGGGTCTTTTCTAGGGAGTCTTCTCTTCTCATGAGGTGGCCAAAGTACTGGAGCCTCAACTTCAGGATCTGTCCTTCTAGTGAGCACTCAAAATTTTAATACCTTGTTTTAATTCAAGTGAAACTCAGTATAAGGAAGTTTTATAGAAAAATAAAGAAATGGAACATAGCTACATTCTTCTGTGTAGTGGTAGATATTCAGTATTTCTCAGAAGTTATCTGAGAAGTTCATGCTCTTATTTCTGATCTCATTCATATTCATTGATGAATAAACTTCTGAAGAATTTCAGACTTCCCCATAATACATTTTGAAAACCACTAGGATTTTTATTCAAAGTAATTTGTTTTTCTTTCAGATTTGGGCATGGCATCACAGATGGCTCTTCAAATGTGGTGAGTTTTGACATGGTGGAACAGTTGATGGGTGGACATTTTCACATAAGCTGATTTATAGCTGACAATTACATGAGACCTCAACCATTCTCCATGACCAAATGTTTGAGCTAACCTTCAGGTTCAGTTCTGTATGTTTTCATTCTCAGCTTCAGAAATTTCCTGATTTTAGACTATATACAGTGTCTTGGCACGTTTTTGCTTTATACCTATCACAGTAGTACTTCTTTGTCAAAACATAAATATCTTTTTAAAGTATTTGATGTGCCTCCACTTGTCTCTGCAGCTGTTTTTCTGCTACTTCCTTGAACGCAGGAGCCTATGAAGTAATTTGGAATATTTATTTGCCTCTCAAAATGTTATATCCTATTTCCTTATAATTCACTGCAGATTGAAGATGAGAAAAGTACCCTCATAATAAATGGCAGACTTATTTGAAAAGTACTCTTCAGAATTATAGGGTATCAAAAAGCATTTGGAAGTTCTCTTTGTGAGGAATAATCATTTCTCCAGAGTGACACCAGATAACTTAATTTACATTACAAAGCTGAAGTCTGAATTACTGCTCAGTCCACAGAACAAACACAGTTGTGTTTTTAATATATATATATATATATATATATATATATATATATATATATATATATATATATATATATATATAATATAAATAAAACACTTTTAATTTAAAAACTTGTTATATTTCACTTCTGAGCACTAATCAATACTTTAAATACAGACAGAAAATCAAGACATATTAGACAGAAACAACAACAAACAAATGGAAGGTGTTCCTCTAGGAATAATCAGTATGGATTTTAGAGTAAAATGATTCTGGTTGCAAGAAAGTTAACTAGGCTCACACAATTTATGACTGATCATAGTCCACCAGCTGTGGACTATGACAGCCTGCCAGTTCATGCTAACACTTTTGTTTACCAGTCTCAGGCAGGCAGCCCCTGTTAGGCTACCATACATGGCAGGATTGCAAGAGACTTTAGAAAGCAGGCCTGGAAAGAGGCTGGCACTAGCAGACCACTGACACATTATACATCCAGATTTCCCCTGACATTACCAGGATTTCAAAGGCGGAATTGACATCCGGGAGGAATTTCAAAAAGGCAGTGCTTTGTCCTGGATCTTAGGCAAGTCAATTGAAAAATTGTTTGTTGGGGGGGGGGTTTCCACTTACAATAAAAGCTCAACAATTTTGGGGCGTCCTGGTTTTTACTTTTTGAAATATGGCAGCCCTACATTAAGCATCAGTTATGTTATGTATTGAAGTTCTCACCCTAGGCCACTAGGGGTGTGTGTATATAGTTCATGCTGCTGCAGTTCTCACTCAGGTCCGCACATGCAAATGAGGGTTTGAAAGTGACGTTCAGGGACTGGGTAACTACAGAAAGTTGTTACTGTTGCTTGTAGCTGAGTTCTATATAAGCAGGCTGCTGAGCCCTTCAGATCAGTTCTGTTCCAGCCTGAGAATAAACAGAGCTGCTTGAAGAATCACTGTGTCATCTACTATGTCACCCACTATTTAATAAGTTACAGTTTGTGTGAATGGGCTTCTTGCGCAAGCCGTGTAACATTTGATTTGTTTCTGGTTTGATACGATATTTGCATTCCACTTTTCCGTGGGAGAAGGATACCGTCGGAAGAGGCATTGTCATCTTTACATAAACACAGATGATTCTGCTTGAGTTACTCAGGACCAAATAATAATGAGCCAGTTTAAAGGCATCTGGAGGAAAGGACAGATTGGGCTGGATGGCATTTTGTTGGAATCTGTTATGACTTTTAAATCAAGCAGGTCTTCTCATCATGTCCCTCTTCAGCAGGCAGGACCGGCCCACCCATGAGGTAGAGTGAAGCAGATGCCTCAGGCGGCGGAATCTCACAGGGGCACTGAACCCACCCCTGCCAACACAGAGGTTGCACAAGAGCTTTGTGACATCTCACCAGAAGCCACCATTGTGCAACACTAGTAAGCAAGTCTTCAGTGTCAAGAAGGCTGTGGTGTCTGGCACCTTCCCATTTTGCCTCAGGCTAGGCCATCCTTCTCAGCAGGACTCATTCTTCTGTTTCCTACTGGTGGGACATATATGTTTGGTTTTCTCCATAATCTCCCGAAAGGCTGGTTTTCTGCATCTTTAAGTTAAGATACATGCTGGGGGGTTTGGCCACTGAATCGTTCACTACAATGACATTCTGTAGTAATAATTAAACACACATCAAAATGACTTTCTCTGGCAAAAAACCCAAAGCGATCACTTTTAGAACCCTTTGCTGAAGTTCTTGTGATTTAAAAGTAGGCCACTTATAGCTAAAAACAGAACTTCTTGAGGAGGCATGTTTAGCATACAGTGGCATGGAGTGTTCCCAAGGCAGAAGCAGTAAAAAGTACATTTTTTTAAAAAAAAACCTCTGCTGACTTTCCTCTAAGTTAGAAACATTTAAGAAAGGTTTTAGTAGAAAGCAGCAAATGCTTCAGCAGATGGAAAGGGATTTCTCCTTGTCATTCCTTCCTGAAGGTCAGAACCACAACAGTCATTCTTAGGTACTACAAAGTCATGGAAGAGCAATATACAGGGCGATTCATAATGAAGTACAGTCACACCTCGGGTTATGGCCGCTTCAGGTTGCGCAATTATGGGTTGCGCACCACGCCGAACCCAGAAGTAATGGAACAGGTTACTTCCAGGTTTTGGCGCTCGCACATGCGCAGAAGCGCGTCATGTGCGTGCGCAGACGCAGTGGCATGGGTTGCGAATGCTGTGGGTTGCGAATGCGCCTCCCACACGTATTGCATTCACAACCCGAGCGTCCACTGTATACAGTTTCAACGCACTATAAAAAAAGAAGAATGTAATATATCTCATGTTACCTGTAACAGAATTGTAGGGCAATGTTTAAAGTTTTTTAAGAAACAGTCACAGATGTTCTATGTGTGCACCCTTTGTCACATGACACACATTGAACCGGTAATCCACTTCTGCCCAACTACGACTCATCCTACGCGTTGATTTTCCTGGGCTTCCTTGAATGGCAGGACAAACACTATCGACTTCTTCTGATACACACGGTCATCCAGGACTTCTAAGTTTGCACAAACAGCCCGTAGTTTCAAAAAAATTATGCCAATTGTAGATACATTTTCTGTTTGAATGTTTTCCCCCGAATCGCAATGAAAAATGCTGTCGCACAACAGTTACAGATTCTGTTTTGCTCAAGTCAAGAACACAAAACGCCTTCTGCACTGCAGACGCAGCCGCTAGTCACGTGACACACACTATCGCCTACGTCACTTCCATCGGTAGCGGGACACAAACTTTATGAGGACATCTACCTCACGGTTTGCAGTTGTGGTCCGTGTCCTCGCCTGTTACTGTCTTACAGCACCTGGAAACTGTATACTTCATTATGAATCACCCTGTATAGATATGAAAGCTGCAGAAACCCCCTGTAGGACAATGGATGTGGGTCCAAAACTCCCTTTCTTCCCTTCAGGGACAGTGGACATTGGATGACTATAGGCCCATTTGCACTGTCATCTGGCTGTGGATCATCACTGTGCAGTGGCAAAGCAGACATGGTTGCTTATAGATTTAAAATGTTAATCTGTAACACGGGATATGCCACACACAGGCCTACATGCATTGAGGTTGACTCACATATAATAATTAATTTCTATATCCGATCCAAACAGCTGATAAATATCTGGAAGGACAATTTTTTTAAAAAAAAAAAATATGACTCTCAGATGCTCCTGGTTGAGTAAGTTGTTCAGTGTGAAGAGCAAGGCACTATAGACAACACGTACTTTAGAGACTAACAAGGAACAAACGTCTTGTTATGTCCCACTGTATTTCACCCACGGGATGAACTTAGATGACTCCTGAGTGCTTGCCATGTGCAGTTCTAGTGCCCAATATGCCTCTAATAAAAGTTCAGGCTGAAATATTAACAGAAGCGCCACTGAAATCCTCAGCTGGAGCATTAATTGCCCTCTCCCTGAAGTCATATGCTCTTGTCAAAAGTATAATTATCATGTTTAATCCTCCTTTTGTCTTCTCAGTGAATTACACTACTGGGGACAGGATGTCCAGCAATGTCAAAGTTGCCGGATCGTTCCAAGGAAAGAACATTTTATCTCTCGCATTCAGATGTTCAGTGAACAGCAGAGGCAATATATCCAAATTTTATATGTTGGACTGCACCTAAGACAAATATGCACTTACAGGAATTCTGTACTGATAAATTTTGTTCTCAATTATAGGCAAAGAAAGCACAATTTCTCCCCATCCAGAAATAAACTTTCCAATTATGACTGGTCTGAAATATAATGTAGAAAATTGTGTTGTGGGTGGGGGCAGCACTTGTAGATGAAAAGTATACTGGTCTTAATTTGATCTTGGCTTCAGTTTGCTTGATGGGTTGCCACCTTCCATCAAAGGTTCTCAAGTGTTCTGCTTGAGTAGGCTGTTCCAAACTCACCTGGACATTTTATTTTAGCTATAATAATAATAATAATAATAATAATAATAATAATAATAATAATAATAATTTTATACCCCGCCCTTCCCCGCCAAACCGGGCTCAGGGCGGCTAACACCAATAAAATCACAACAAAAACATAAAACAATTCATTAAAATACAATTTAAACTTAAATCTAAACTGCAGCCTCATTTTTAAGTAGCCCACCAATCAGACCAAAATAATGAAACATCAGGGTTAAACTAAAACCAACCCAAAGGCTAGGTGGAACAGATCCGTCTTGCAGGCCCTGCGGAAAGATGCCAAATCCCGCAGGGCCTTGGTCTCTTGTGACAGACTGTTCCACCAAGTCGGGGCCAGTACTGAGAAGGCCCTGGCCCTAGTTGAAGCCAACCTAGCATCCTTGTGGCTCGGGACCTCCAACAAATTATTATTTGAGGACCTTAAGGTCCTACCCGGGACATACCAGGAGAGGCGGTCCCTTAGGTATGAGGGTCCTAAGCCGCATAGGGCTTTAAAGGTCAAAACCAGCACCTTAAACCTGACCCTGTACTCCACCGGGAGCCAGTGCAGCTGGTAAAGCACTGGATGAATGTGGTCCCGTGGCAAAGACCCTGTGAGGAGCCTCGCCGTGGCATTCTGCACCCGCTGGAGTTTCTGGGTCAGCTTCAGGGGCAGCCCCGCATAGAGCGAGTTACAATAATCAAGTCTGGAGGTGACCGTCGCATGGATCACTGTGGCCAGATCAGGGCGAGAGAGGTAGGTATGAAAACAAATGTGCTTATTTGGCATATTTTTCTCCCACCTTTTTCAGAGAACCATAAGCAATACCAGAATAAAATAACAGAAAGAATAAAAACAGCATGATGAAAAAGCAAAGGATTCTGCAGTAAAATCAAGCCAGCAATTAGAACCAAGATAAAATGATGGTGTAGATAAAAGGTAGGTGACTGAGATTCCAGTACCAATAAATTCCATTTAAAGGCAGGTGAGAACCGGACACACTGAATGATGGCATAGATTGTGGCAGGAGAACATGTCTCAGCATCAAACTCCAGAATCTGGACACTGTCACTGAAAAGGGCCATTCTCCAATCGTTGCTCCTTAACTTCCAAGGACTAGTGCACCTGAAAAGTGGCTTTTACTTCCTATCAACTGCAAAAGGAGGCGGTAAATCAGGATATAGATGAGCTCATTCTTGCTTCTTGCCAGTAGGGTGATCCCAAAGTTTGAAACAAACAGGCCAATGAGGAAGCCTTTTGGTTTGCAAACTTGGGAATGGTCTGATGGAGAAAGAATTGCCTCAGTGGCCGGCTAACGGGTTAGCAGACACCTGCAACACTTACAGAAATGAAGAAAGAGGAGTGATGTGTATGCACGTGTCTTTTCCGCTGTTTGCATGTAATTGGGCTAAGAGTTATTCAGGAAGAGGGGTGTAATTTGTAGCCTACTCAATGATGTATGGGATAGGATGGGCTCTTTTCACCTTTTCTTAAAATAGCTCCCAAGTACCCATCTTTGCTGTGAATCTCCATGGAACTTGGTGTGCCTTATTTCTCAGTAGAAATGCACGAAATGTTTGGCTTCCCACGCTTGGATGAAAGACTCAGACCCTTGGCTTGGGATTTCCCCAAAGCTTTATTACCAAATCAGCATACAGTCTCAGTAGCAGCTTGAAGTATAGGATACATAAAAAGGTAAAGGTAAAGGGACCCCTGACCATTAGGTCCAGTCGTGTCTGACTCTGGGGTTGCGGCGCTCATCTCGTGTTACTGGGCGAGGGAGCCGGCGTACAGTTTCCGGGTCATGTGGCCAGCATGACAAAGCTGCTTCTGGCAAACCAGAGCAGTGCACGGAAACGCCGTTTACCTTCCTGCCAGAGTGGTACCTATTTATCTACTTGCACTTTTGACGTGCTTTCGAACTGCTAGGTGGGCAGGAGCAGGGACCGAGCAACAGGAGCTCACCCCGTCGCGGGGATTTGAACCGCTGACCTGATCAGGAAGCCCTAGGCTCTGTGGTTTAACCCACAGCTCCAGCCGCATCCCAGATAGGATACATACCTTTAGTTTAATAGTGCATAAGCAAAGTTTGAGGATATATGGCTAGGCATAGGCAAATATATTGTCCCAACACTTGACACACCCCTTCAATTCTGCTTTTAAAGAGCAGGTGGGGCCAGTCTGTCTTGCGGTTCTCATCCCAAGTAGGAAGACTATGCTTGCAAGCAAATGTTTCTACTGTGGGTGGGCTGCTGCTGGGTCTGTTCATGCTGGTGCAGATGGTGGTGCATGTTTGGTGATGGGACTTGAGCCCAACCCTCTGACTGTCCCACCATCTCCAGCTTAGCCAACTCCACCAATTGGCCACCTGTCTCTTCAGCTCTTTAGGAGGCTAAAGACTAACTCAACCAATTCTCCCTGGTCACTGGGAAGCCAAGTGACTGTGTGTCAGAGCCGTCTTCCCCATCACTGCCCAAACTCTCCCTACCTCCAATCCTAGGGACCTCCTCCTCTGGCAGATTCTGCCACTCCCAAGCTGCCCCACAACATTGAATTGCACTGTAAATTGCTGTTGCCCCGCCCTCCAGGGCTACTTCCGGGGGGGGGGAGCTACGCAGCTTTGCTGGCGGCCTCCCCCCTTCTTTCCAGCAGTTTGGGGGAGGCTTGGGAGCCACGGTCAGGATGTGTGCCAATGTCCTGCACCCCCGGCATCCCTTGTGGTGGCATCCTGGGCGGGGGCCCCGCTCTCCATTGTGGCCTTGGAAGGCAAGGCAGGGCCATGGACCTAGGGCAGCTGTTTCAGCAGCGATATCATAAAAGCCAATTTTTGTAAGGTCACGAATATAAGCCACGCTTTAACTTTTCACGGTCGGAATTTGGGGGGGAAAGTGTGGCTTATATTCGGTCCAATATAGTATTCATAATCTACGTAATTTGTCACTCTGGTTCAGTATGGACTTTTCTACTATTTCTTAGCACTGTATATGCTATTACAGAAAATATAATAAGTGTATTGTGCTAGTGAATATTTAATTCAAAAAGGTGTCTCTGTAGACCTTCTGCAGCAATTCTTTCTGTCCTATGTAAAATATAGCATGGCCTTCCTATTGGCACCCTCTGGGATTACAGTGTCTGTCCAGGCTTGACTGTTGCTTAAGACTTCTTCAGGCTTCCCTGTTTATTCCTCCTCATCATCTCTTTGCTTTACTCCACAGAGCCACCCAAGGAATGTGAACAAAGTTTGCTTGCTAAATGTACGGTATCTAACTGCTCCGGGACATCAGAGAGATTATTCAGAGCTATTGACTTCTGCAAGGTGAGGACCTAATGTCCAAGATGAGAAATTTTGATATGCACATGTGTGGTTCTGCATAACCTTCAAAACAGGTAGGAGTTTGTTTGTTTTTTAAGGAAAGGAAGAAGCAATATTTATATAATATCTTATTCATGGATTTACTGGCCTTTTTTTAGAAAAAGCTTTCTTTCTTTCTAGTTCAGTTACATCGCTTGTTGTTTATGTGAAACAGTACTACAAAACCTCATTTTCATTTTGGAAATATATATATATATATATAGTTTGCAATGTAAAACACATAACATATAAATGGAAGGAGAAGAACAAGCATACACAAATTTATATCCTAATTATGTTTGTAAAGTGGTTAGCAATATATTCTTGTGCTATTGGAAGCATCAAAATAGTCTCTTTATGAAGAAGGATGTATGAGGGCACACAGAACCTCAATATAACAAGGCATGGGGCAGATTCTAAAGCACCAAACAGATCAGTCCTACATAACTTGTTATCTACCAATCTAAACTGGGCCCTCTGGCCCCTGGACACCCCTGCCTCACAATTTATTATGATCCCAAGGAAACCAGGAATTGTAACATGCCTTTAATGCATCATCCTATGAGTCTTGTGGGTTGTAAGCCTTAAACAGACAAACATCTTTCAGTTGTATTGGTATTTTGCAGCACAATGGGCCACTTACCCTGTTCTGGGTAGGCGGTGGTTGTGGCCCCTCGTGAGCTGGCCACCATTTTCAGGTCCTGGACTCACGGCTAGACATTGAAGATCAGCCAGCCAGCCGCACTACAGGGCAGGATTGCCTGTCAAATACTCTAAGACAGGGATGGCCAACTCCAAAGAGACTGCGATCTACTTACAGAGTTAAAAACTGGCAGTGATCTACCCCCTTTTTTGGGGTTCAGGTCAAAGTTGTTCAGCTTTTTGGGGGAGGAGGAAGGCCCGTTTTTTAGGCATTCAGATCAAAGTGGTTCAGCTTTTTTTTTTAGGGAGAAGGAAAGACCCAGTTTTTGGAGGTACAGGGCAAAATATTGAGCTTTTATTAGGGGAGTCATAGTTGTTGAGCTTCTTTGGGGGGAGCCAGTGATCTACCACAGATGTCCAGTAATCTACTAGTAGATCACGATCTACCTGTTGGACGTGCCTGCTCTAAGACACCTGAGTGGGCAGAGCTTTGCTGGTGGACTGGCACATACATGCTTCCACCCTGGTCCACTGGCTACACTTAAAAACCAACTGCTCTTGGCACCTTCGATGCATTCAGCAGAAGAGCAAGTCCTTCCTTTCATGCTGCACAGTGTTTTGACTTGTCTAACCAGGTTTTGCTTCCTTGAACTCTGCCTGACCTTGCTACGATTCCCAGTGGAATTCGGGGATGGATATAAATTTGCCTTCAAACAGATTGTGACCATTTGGAGGTTTGCCTTCCCCATAGCAAAATGGTACATTTTCTTTTGGCAGGTGAGGCATTGGGTGGAATCCTAGTCATCAAGGTCTTGGGTGAATGGGAGCATTTCCTAGACTGAAGAGCATGTGTGTACTCAGGGTGCCCCATTAGAGGGTTGTAGATCAAAGAGGAGAGCAGACAGGCAATAGAGCTTCCAGCAGAGGCCTGGGGATGGCCACCCCAGTAGATTAGCATCTTGGGGAGGCCACAATTCTTGGCCCAACTTTGTAAAAGTTTCAGTCCTCCAATGGGAGGCTAAAATAGATAGAATCATAGAGTTGGAAGAGACCACAAGGGCCATCCAGTCCAACCCCCTGCCAAGCAGGAAATACCATCAAAGCATTCCTGACAGATGGCTGTCAAGCCTCCGCTTAAAGACCTCCAAAGAAGGAGACTCCACCACACTCCTTGGCAGCAAATTCCACTGTCAAACAGCTCTCACTGTCAGGAAGTTCTTCCTAATGTTTAGGTGGAATCTTCTTTCTTGTAGTTTGAATCCATTGCCCCGTGTCCACTTCTCTGGAGCAGCAGAAAACAACCTTTCTCCCTCCTCTATATGACATCATTTCATATATTTGAACATGGCTATCATATCACCCCTTAACCTTCTCTTCTCCAGGCTAAACATACCCAGCTCCCTAAGCCGTTCCTCATAAGGCATTCTTCAAGCAGCTCTGTTTATTCTCAGGCTGGAACAGAACTGATCTGAAGGGCTCAGCAGCCTGCTTATATAGAACTCAGCTACAAGCAACAGAAACAACTTTCTGTAGTTACCCAGCTCCCTAAGCCGTTCCTCATAAGGCATCGTTTCCAGGCCTTTGACCATTTTGGTTGCCCTCCTCTGGACACGTTCCAGCTTGTCAGTATCCTTCTTGAACTGTGGTGCCCAGAACTGGACACAGTATTCCAGGTGAGGTCTGACCAGAGCGGAATACAGTGGTACTATTACTTCCCTTGATCTAGACGCTATGCTCCTATTGATGCAGCCCAGAATTGCATTGGCTTTTTTAGCTGCTGCATCACACTGTTGACTCATGTCAAGTTTATGGTCTACCAAGACTCCTAGATCCTTTTCACATGTACTGCTCTCAAGCCAGGTGTCACCCATCCTGTATTTGTGCCTTTCATTTTTATTTTTTTTTGCCCAAGTGTAGTACTTTACATTTCTCCCTGTTAATATTGATAATATACTCAATGCCGTAGCCAAACTCTTCCTACATCTGAAACCAAAGTTGTGTCTTTATCCCAGATCGTTGCCTGTCCATTCAGTATATTTGTTCAAGACTTATCACCAAGACTTTAAACAATTACTGCCACGGGTTTTCAAATAGAAATGTGATCAAGAAACCTAAATAACACGTTTTCATTCATCCAACTTATATATTTTTCAATCGAAAACATGCAGTACCATAAATGATTTGACAAGATCTGATTCTATATACAGAACTACTTTGCCCTCCCAGACCCTGGAAACATGCTCATCACAGCAGAGGATAGACATTAATTGTACAAATATATTTTCCTCAGAACTACTGGGTGCATGATACATAAAGTACAGTTTTATAAGTGATGTACTCAGCCTGAACTGAAAGGAGATGAATCTTTCATAAACAGGGATATTAATAAAATGCTTTTTTTCTTTATTTGTTCCCCCCCTCCCATCTATTCTATCAAAACCCTTGCTGACAACTATTTGTTGTAATTCCCCACAGCTGAGGAACAGAATAGCGTTCTAGAAAATGAAGCTGCAGTAATGAATATTTTGTTTGGGCGTGAGAAAAGTGCCAGCATCTAGAGGTGGACGAGAGCTTATTGTCACTAGATGGAAGAATGTAGCACTGCCACCAAAAGAACATGGTTCTATTTTAACACTGGGGCCTCTAGTAGAAGCCATAATGACAATGATTATCATAATTATTATTATTTGTAGAGTGCCTAAAATAGACGAAGCACTCGCTATTCTTCTTGCCACATCTCTTAAACCAATTTGTAAGGATGCCCGGGACACATTTTTCGCAAATATGTGGCCTGTGTTACCAACGCGTTTTCTGCTGAATTTCCAATTGCATTTCCACTTCGCCACATTTTAGGTTCCTTAAATGTAGAAACCATACAAAATTCAGAAGGCCCTGCAAGCATGACTGGTCATCTGGCACTTCAAATTAAAGTTGAGTCTCTGCTTCTCCAAAGTGGTACCAAAATTTAAGCTGCACCAGATATCATTAGGAAGTAGATCCCCACGCTAACCTCTGTTGAGAGACTACAGTTCGTCTGGTGGGGCAAAACATGCCGACAATGCAAATGTACATCACAACATTGATTTCAGATGCAACTTTAGAGAAACCTAATTTTAACAAATGATTCCTAGCGTCACGAGAAGAAAGTGCTAGGCTTAGCAAAGTTACTTTGTTGATCCCAATACTCATTCCACTCTCCCTTCAATGTGCTTTTATTGCTGAATCAGTCACAGTCCCATCCATCTTAAGCGCTGAAGTTGGTGGTGTGTGTGTGTGTGTGGGGGGTGTCATATGTGCATCCTCTAGGTCCAGATTTGGAGGCTACTCCATAACTATATAGGTTTTTCATCCTCCTCCAGTGGTGCTCATCTCAAAAGAGTCAAACGTTTTCCAGTACCTGGTTCAGGTGTTCACAGATGTTCTATCTGTAAGTTCCCACTTCCTCCTCTGCCCCCCCTCTATTTCCCTCATAAACCTTTTGGCGGACAGAAAGAGGAAGCAGCAGTAGAAACTTGAACCATCCTTTTCGCAGGCAGGAATGGGGATTGACATTCCATGTCCCAGCATCCCTAACCGGGGGGGGGGGGTCTATTTGTGTCAATCACCACCAATAGAGGTGTCAAGGGATGCTTTGAGTGTTGGGGTGGGCAGGATGTTGCTTCCCCCAATCCTACTCTTGAAGAACATACGTAATAGGGCCACTCACATTTGCAACATCTGTAAAGTGACTCCCTGTTTGTGGAATTCTGTCCCCAGGGAAGCTTGCCAGGCACCTTCATTACATATCTTTACGCACCAGGCGAAAAAAAAAAATTCTTTATAACCCAGCCTTGGGCTGAATAACATTCTATGGCCTTTTAAATGTGATTGTGGGAGGGGGTGTTATTAGTTTGTACTTCATTGGTATTATGTTCCGAAAGTTTTCAAATAGAGAAGCTTGCCAAAAGCTAAGCCAAACAGAGGTGTGTGTTTGGAGGGAGCCTGTATTCTGCTGCAGGTGACTGCTAAGCTAGTTTTAGAAATCTTACTATGAAAGAGATACCAGCCATGGCTTCAGTGGCCATGTTCCTTAACACCACAGTCCAAACTCAAGACCAGTTGCAACAAGAGAGTTTAAATTCAGCAGATCTTGGGTTTTTCTGGCCACCTGACATAAATATCCAAAAATAAGAATTCTGAGGCACGATGGGCCAAGGCAAGACACCTATTCTGAATAATTTCCAGTCATGTGGCATAGAGCACAAAACTCAGGTCTGCACTCACTTGTCAGCTCAGCCAGCAGAAGCTGCCTCCCAGAGGGTCCTGAACAGAATTTGAACTAGAGGTAACTTATGCTTGTGTAAATTACACCAGCTTCCCAGTTAGGATTGTTTTGTAAGTTAATGTGCTCTGTACCATTATTTCGCTATCATCTCTAGTTCATTTAATGTGCTCTCTTGACCACCCCTGTGTGTCCCATGTTTTAATGTGCTGGGCATGCAGAAGTGGTTGTTATTTAATGAGTTAGCACAGCTGTGATTTGAGATAATTTTCTAATCTCTTCTTCAATAACCAACTGAAATTGCTTACGTTTCACTACGGTAACGCTAATGCAAAGCGCAGACGTGGACAGTTGGCATGAATGCATGACAGCAGCTAAACTATGCAGCAATCCACTGTTGACCTTTGTAAGTTACCATCAGACTAAATGGCAGCCCACCTCTGCAGGCAATATTAATTTTACAAAGCCTTTCTGTATTTGTGTTTAGATTTCCACAGCATCTTAAAGTTTCCGGAGACAAGTCTTGAAAAATACTGACTGGACCGGTTTTTGAAGGTAATTTGTTTCATCCTATCTAATGGTGCATAATTTGCTTCCTTTTGTGCAAAGAAAGTAATGGTCTATCATGTGTTTTGGTTTGGCTCTTGCTGAAAACTTTTGGTGCAAGTGCCCTATGCGAAGTTGACTTCAGAAATAAGGCGGAAATACAACAAAGAGCCATGGTATTAAGAAACGCAGCATGGGATCTTCTTCCACTGACCCAGGAATCCCATAAAACACCAGGTTCAGATGGCAATCACGTTTTCAGGATTTGCAAGTTCAAATTGTAGGTCTCTAGCAACTTTCTTCATGCTACTGACCCGTTTCTATCACAGCATTTCACAGAGAGATCAGAAAGATTATTCAGGATTTTTCTCTCTTTTTTCTTCTGTAGCTCTGATGAAATCCACCGTAGGTGCTGGCCATGATTCTCTGTTGTATCACACTCTTAACTTTTGCCTACGAGTTAGGCTTTGTATTTTACCTAAGAGATTCTGTTAGTATAATAACGGTATTATAGGGACTCAATATTCTGTTCCTTCTTTCCACAAGAAATGTTCAGCAATTCACAGATTGATTGATTTTGCTGTTTACTGTATTTTCCACCACTGAGAATCTAACGGAAGATCAGAGTTTTTGGGCTACGCTGCTATCGTTTGAGGGGTGTGGGGTGGGGACACCTACAACAACCAGGAGGGAGCGTCCTGAAATATTGCTCTAGATGTCCAGTATTTCCTCGCTACAGGTTGTCGGCGTCAAAAAATTGCTTCCAAGCCCAGAAAAGACGGTTGCAAGAATGAAGTCAGATGAGAATGTGAGTATATACAAAGTTCTGGAATCAGAAGCAAGTGTGTTTGGTAACCATGGCAACACATACATAGAGGGCTGTCGCAAAGGGTGGTGATTGGAATCCAGCTTATAACTGAAGGAGATTTCTCAAGTGATGGAGGCAGAGATTCTGCAAACTTCACAATTACAGGAGGTTTTATTTCCCCAAGCTCCGTGTTGCTTTGCTCAAGCAAAAGTACTATTTTGGGGGGGGGGGTGTGCAGAAAAAGTATCACCGAGTTCTGATGTTTATGAGCAAAGTAGCATGGAAAGTATGCTACTACACTATGGGTAAGCCCTGGGGAAAATAAAGTTTCCTGATCCTATCTCTTAGTTATCTATCTGGAATTTTCATCTTTCAAACACGGTCTAAGTAGACATCGCAAGACATTAATTGATTTATGTGCATGGAACCCAACTCTGATTGCAAAACATAGTTAACAGATGTGGTTATGTGACATTTTTTCTGCTGGGAGGGAGTCGCCTCTAACGCACATCTCATCCTCTGGCCTTCTATTTTCAAGGGATCCCTAATACACACTCATTTCCTCTTATTATTATATAGAATTCAGATTGTGAAAAAAATTACAGAATTAAACACGCTATCCCACATTCAGTCTACTACTGGCAGATGTGTGGAAAATGAAAAAGCTTGAACAGCCAGTCATTGGGACACAGATATTTTATTTAGCTAGCAAATGGGTCTGAATGGGAAAACCTCACATTTCCCCCACCCCCATTCCCAAACTTGCTCAAGGAGCAGCAACCCATCAGAGCTCCACCCAAAGCTTCATCCCTGCTACAGTTGAGGTCGCTCATGTAATTAAGACTCTCCTACACCTACTATTGAAACCAGACTCATTTTGGTGCCTTGATACGAGTTCAATCATGCTCATGACATAATACAGCCAACAGTGACATTCATGTAAAGTCTGAGGGCATTTAGTAACCACAACAATATGACTTATGCAGCTCATTCGTAGACAAGGCAGGCAGAACTTTGCAAAGGCAAGGTGATCCATGTAGTTTGGACATCTTTTGCGGGGGTTTCACACATGCAAAGCAGGTGCTCTGCTACTGAGACACATTATGCCAAAACAACCTGATTTGCAATGTTTTTGTCTTTGTACACACTGGTATTACATAGCAGACCTATGTAGCCTTCTTCTAATGTGGTTGTATGGGTGGGTTTTTTTTTTTTTTTTTAGGAAAAGGAAAAGAATTGAGGGAATCTCTCCCAGTTGAAGTGAGGAATGGGCTACATAAACCTTTCTCTCCTGGCTATTTTGCTACTCAAAATCTCCTCCCTGCTGCTCTTTTGCTTATGGAATAAAATATATATTTTTACTCTGGTTGGAAAGGCAACCTGGCAGTAAGGATTAACAGCAAAAATGTCTAGCTGAAAAAGGTTAAGCAGTGCTTTACCCTTCCCTGCTATATTTCCACTTAAACTGGCAGCTTGCTTTGGATGATTTCAAATTTTTAAAGCATGTCAGAAGATTTTTGGTCTTCTGCCATGTAATGACCAGTTCATCCCTTAGTTTCAGTAACCTACAACAATAAATGGATGATCCTTATGGTAATTGAAATTAAGCCGAGATTGATTGGAACAATGATGGGGTCAAGAAACACATATAAGCATTATAACATTTTTGTCTCTCTTACTGCACTTCTAGGCCCCAATGGAATTGCCATAGAATTGCTGCATGTTATCTTTGCATGATGCGATGAGCTGCCGTTTGCCTGTCTTCCACAAGCTTCTCACATGCAGGAAACGTGTAAAAGCATTGAAAGAGACAAGAATTCACATGCTTCCATAAGAAGTTAAGGTAGATTTGTGAGAGTGTTCCTTTGGATCTCCTTTTTTTTTTTGGAAAGCCCCACTGGGTCAAAAGGCTGTGTCTTCCCTCAGTGTCGAGATGTTTCCCAAACACATCAGTGCAATCTCAGAGATGATGCATAATTCTAGTGGGGAGGGGACAGTCCATTATCAGAGAAACAATCAATGTGTTGTTAGTGTTGAATCATTTCTGATGAAGAAAGAAGCTAAACCTTTCCAGCCTTCATTCATTACTTTAGGAGGAAACATTATTCTCTCTTGTCTATTGTCTGAGTAAATGGCAGAGAGCGTAAACCATTTCAAGATAAGGCCTTGAGAGAGAACGAGAGGCAGAAAAATAAATCAGTTACCTACATTTTCTTTTAATAAAACTATGGTTTAAAAAGTGACAGTGTGCTATGACGGTTTCAGAGTTAAAATGTCTAGTGCTATGAAAACCATTCATTAAGCTGCTCCAGTCCTTTTGAAGAGATGGTCTTGGACATTGGCTAGTTTGCTACGTCTGCATCACACAGCCTGTAGAGGAGTAGCTGAACTTGACTTGCCCCTTTTGTGTTCATAGTGGGGCTCCTACAACAGGTGGGTCGATTTTTCCTTGTTCAGCCACTGAGCAGTGTGTAATGACTGGAAAAGGCATCAAATCCTCATTATTTTTCCTCCCCATTTTAAACTTCTTCAAGTTGTGGTCAACAGAGTGCCGAGTGTATCTATTGATCCTTATGCTCAACAAAGTTTTGTTTCTTGTTTCTCTGACAGAAAAAATCCACCTAGAAGTCAATAAAATCCACCTCTGGCAAAAATCACGGCTGCTTTATGACTACAACACAGGCCCCAGCTCTTCCGATGTTCAGAGATGCCATCTGCAGAGAAGAAACAAATATCAGCTTCAGAGTTTACATTTGGGAGTGAAAAGGCTGCAGTTTTATGGCATGTACTTCTGAGGTGTCAAAACAAGCAACTGGTAATTCAACAAACCATTTATACAGGGAAACTAATATTGCTGCGTCCTGCTTGTTATGCACGGAAGCATTGCATTGGTGGTGAAGTTGTGTGCTGGAGTTGAAGACCCTGGCCTAGTGCCTCACCTCCACAACTGCTATGAGGAACATAAAGATCTACAGTATCTGCAAACTGCAGCTAACAAACCCTGTTCTCCATTACTCATTAATAACCTTTTAAATTATGGAACTGTTACAGCTTCACACATGTACGTATACATTAACTGTCTCCAAGTATTCCACAGCATTCATGCTTGCTTGTTTAAATGTGCTGCCTTCTGCACTGGTAAGTAGATGGATTTAACAAGACCCTGGTTAATGAACGCGTGTTTGTGAATAGCTCAAGCAATATAGACTCTGCTGATCATGTTTCTCTGTATTGTAACAGGGTACAGTGGTGCCCCGCTAGACGAAAATAATTCGTTCTGCGAAAATTTTCGTCAAGCGGGTTTTTCGTCTAGTGTAGCGGCAATGACAGCCGCGCTTTCGCTAGACGAAAAAAAAAGACGAAAAATTTTCGTCTAGCGGGGCAGCCTCCCGCTAGACGAATGCCTTCGTCTAGCGAGTTTTTCGTCTAGCGAGGCATTCGTTTAGCGGGGCACCACTGTATAGGGAAAGGTTGATTCTCCCTCCATTGAAAATTCTTCTGGGAAGATCTCCAGAAAATTTGGCACTGTTTTGCTTAAGGGATGGCTCTTCCCAAATTACTAAGAGAATTGCAAGAGGGGGAAATTGACTTCAATGCAGATCAATAGAATTCTTTTGCTAGCTTCTTGAAAAATATCTAAAAAGTAAGTTTTATTTGTATGTGTTTTCATTACATTTATAAGCAACATTTTAATGTTCTCTACAGTTAGACACATTAAAAACAAATTGACAAATAAAATGAAGACACAAGTAAAACGTGTACTTTGCATTCTTGGTGTCTGAAAACTACAACAAGCAGTAGTAATTTCAACTATGGGGAACTCTGGAATTGCCACTTTTTTCCTCTAGAGCATAGTGAAAGATATTGGTTTACATTCATTGCATATCATGTATCACATTTCTATTCTTGTGACATTTATACTTACTGAAATTGTTCCTATGATTTTGGGAATAAAGCGAATGATGAAATATAAAGCCAAAAGCTAAATCATTGACTTTCCAGGTCAGAATTACTTTCCTTCCTGCTATATAATTTATCTGCAAGAGGTTTCATTTCAAGAAATGCAAAATAGCACTTTAACAAATGGGCCACGTGCTCTTGCCTTTCTTGTGAGGCAGAATAGCTCGGAGGCACACCCTTCTTATATGCAGTAAAAACTGTCATCCACATGTTACGATCCTAAATCACAATCTGTAGGCTCCAGATTTGTAGCATTTACACATGGAAAAGAGACAAGACTTTTTAGCACAGTGGTGGGGAGACTTTGCCCTTCCAGATGTTGCTGAACTACAGCTGCCATCAGCCCCAGTAATATCTGGAGGGCCAAAGGTTCCTAACCCCTGTTTTAGCAGATTCCCCTTCTCACATTAAAAGCTTGCAGCATGTACAAATGGACAGGCAAGTTGATGTGACAGATCATGAGTTAGCGATATAAGTAATCAATTCCAGTCTTCTGATTCAAGCCTTTTAAGTGAGCTACCTTTAACAGAAAGAGTTGTCTCCTCCATCCTGGCTCAGTCAGGACCCAGCCAGCTGAGCTGAGCCCAGTGGATGTTAAACTGGCATAATCCCTGGATAAGAGGCGTGGTGGGAGTGGGACGAATGGCCTGGATCCAAAGGCCATTCAGCTTGGTGACCCAGCACAAAACACTATTTTAGAGTCTCGTGTTCCATCTGCCAGGCTTAGGCAGAGAGCAGCAGCCATGCTGCTGAACATGGTTTGGACCTGGTGCAATTTTATGCTGGTTTAATACATGCCAGTTTCTTGTGTATGGGATTGCTCCCTTAATCATGTCTATTAAAGTCAATGGGTCTATTCTGAGCAGAACTGGCACTAAATACCATCCTGCAAACATACATAAAATAGTATTGAAATGAAAATTGTAATTACCAAATACTGTAATCCTACACTCATAAAGTTTCTAATAAAGGTTTGGGACATGTAGGAACAGAAAAGCTGGCACTTCTGAATTTGCCACAAATGCCTAGCAATTTTTAATCTGTTAGAATTCATATTTGCCATATAGAAAAAATGTCCTAACACTTCCCATAGTAACATATTTCTCTTCCTGTGAATTCAAGCCGAATAGTAAGTCTCTAAGGGTGATACAGACTGGATGGATATTATTCTGCCTTTCTGTTGAAAGTCTGCATCCTTACTCATGGGCTTTGTTGCCCAATGCAGCAATGCCCACAACAGAAAGAACAACACAAGGGCACCCCCTTGTTTCCCATTCCTATTGTACTTTGCTTGGAGGCCACTGGCTCTTGGCTTCAAAATATATGCCACAACTACCTTGGGAGGCATTGCTTCAAATGCCAATTAAGCCAAGCATAAACTCAGTGGGATGCTTCAGACAGTCTGCTGTCTGCGAGACTGAATTTCCAGGAAGAAATTATAACCCTCCCTCGCTAGGATGTTTGGAGGGCAAGAACTGCAAAACATACTTACTTGGAAGGTGTCCCACTCTAATCAATGGGGCTTCCTTCCAAGTAAACATGGATTAGATCATGGTATAAAACTGAAATACCGTTTCAGTGCAACAACAACTTTGAAAAATAGTCACCACAAGCTATATAAATTGTAGTTAATTGAAAGTACTTTTTAAACAAACACTATCTTATGTACACAAAACATAAAATAGGGGAGGGGGGACACCCTCGTCACAAATACAAACACAAGAGACTTGTAACAAACCCGCTCGAGTATTGTTTAACGTGAAAGCAAAAAAAAGGAAATAAGGATTCCAATGAGAGATCTGACAAATAAGGTTATATGGATAACAAGATACTGCCATTTTAATATAACTTTTTCTTGGTTTCCTAGAAAACAGTATTAACTCTCTTCGGAGAACTCTTACAGTAGAGAAAGCTAAACAGCAGTTATTACTGCATAGCTGCGGGGATCCTCGCTGCCCACTAGTTTCCAACAAGCCGCCTGTGAAAGCTGTACAAAACATAAAACCACACAACTACCTGTGTCCATTCATTAGTTTGGGGGTCGTATGACTCCATGGTGTTCAGGTATGTCTGCCCGTCATATCCACCTACAGCATACAATTTATCACCGAGGATACACACTCCAACAGCATCGCGGGGCATGCTCAGTGGAGCTACCATTGTCCAAGTATCAGTTTTGGGGTCATACCTGCACAACGAAAGAGAAGGTATATCTCATGAAAGAACATATTTAGCAATCCAGCCCATATTCAACATCAGTAGAATTATTCGTTCATTCATTCGTCATGTACTTCCCAAAATCAACCTCTTTAGCAAGGGGGGGGGGAGGGGTCTGTCATGCCAGAAATACTGAATTCACAAAGGTATCTTCTCTAGGTTCCTTTCGGCCATTCAAGTGCTTTTAAGACTAGTTATTATGTACTACACCTTAAGTCCCAAACAGCCCTATTAGTTCACTGTCTGATCAAGTTCTTCCTCCCCTACTATCCATTACCTGTGCCTGGAGGCGGTTGGAGGATGGATGGCGGCTAACAGATTGAGGTAGAATCCTGACAAGACAGAAGTACTGTTTTGGGGGGACAGGAGGAGGGCGGGTGTGGAGGATTCCCTGGTCCTGAATGGGGTAACTGTGCCCCTGAAGGACCAGGTGCGCAGCCTGGGAGTCATTTTGGACTCACAGCTGTCCATGGAAGCGCAGGTTAATTCTGTGTCCAGGGCGGCTGTCTACCAGCTCCATCTGGTACGCAGGCTGAGACCCTACCTACCTGCAGACTGTCTCACCAGAGTGGTGCATGCTCTGGTTATCTCCCGCTTGGACTACTGCAATGCGCTCTATGTGGGGCTACCTTTGAAGGTGACCCGGAAACTGCAATTAATCCAGAACGCGGCAGCTAGACTGGTGACTGGCCGCCGGGACCACATAACACCGGTCCTGAGAGATCTACATTGGCTCCCAGTACGTTTCCGAGCACAATGCAAAGTGTTGGTGCTGACCTTTAAAGCCCTAAATGGCCTCGGTCCTGTATACCTGAAGGAGCATCTCCACCTCCATCATTCAGCCAGGACACTGAGATCCAGCGCCGAGGGCCTTCTGTCGGTTCCCTCACAGCGAGAAGCAAAGCTACAGGGAACCAGGCAGAGGGCCTTCTCGGTAGTGGCACCCGCCCTGTGGAATAAACAACTACCTGACATTCAGAAAATACCTGAAGGCAGCCCTGTTTAGGGAAGTTTTTAAACTGTGATATTTTAAATGTATTTTAATATTTGATGGAAGCCGCCCAGAGTGGCTGGGGAGACCCAGCCAGATGGGCGGGGTACAAATAATAAATTATTATTGTTGTTATTATTAATTATTATTATTATTACAGCAAGGCTCCATCAGAACCAGATTATCCAACATGCAATGCTGGCTCACCAAACAGGGGTATCTCAGCGAGGTGCGAGAGCTTAGTATGTAGCTCCAAATTCTATGTAAAGGCTTTTAGAACTCAGAATCCCCATTTCAGTTTACTCTTGCAACTCACATGGAGAAAGGTCTACAAGAGTTTCAGTAGACAGACAGTGTCTATCTGTGCCTGACTGGTAAAAATTGGACCTAATCCTATCACTTATTCAAATGACATGCATAATTACAATCTTAATGTAATCAGAAATTGGTTTCAAGCAATGGGTTCAAAGTATTGTAGGTTATAAATATCAAGACGGCTGATATGTACAAATTTGTAAATGCATTCCACATTTCCCCAGGGAAGCTCAGTTCAGCCTAGATAATCAGGTACTGGCCTAATCTGTTTACAGTTATGTTAAGAAACCAAATTGCATCATGCAGCCATGAGATTTTAGCTATGAATATAGTAATTTCCTTGTTGGATCAGACAATTTGGGTCCGATAGCTCATGGTTCTGCTTTCAATTGAAGAAAATCAGGGACTTCTAAAAGCTTGCAACAAGCATGGCATGCAAAAATACCGTAATCTCTTGTTGTTGTTCCTAAAATATGGCATTCAGAGGTATGCTAGTCTGTGCACGGAGTTCCACTTAGCTATTGTGGCTTACCATTTATGAGCATATCCATCATGAATTTATCTAATTCTTTTAATAAGCCATCTAAGCTTGTGCACATCACTATATCCTGTATGGGTGAATTCTGCAAGTTGATTCTGCTGGTGAGGTAACATTTACAATCTTTGAAACTTGATTTCCAAACCATTTGGGGTAAGGAATAGAGTGATTAAATGCCCACTTCACTTCACAGTTGGCTATCAAGCATAATAGTAATAGTAGTACTACTACTACTACTACTACTACTACTTATTATTATTATTATTATTATTATTATTATTATTATTTGTACCCCGCCCATCTGGCTGGATTTCCCCAGCCACTTTGGGCGGCTTCCAACAAAAATCAGATACAAAAATATCACACATTAAAAACTTCCCTAAAAAGGGCTGCCTTCAGGTATTTTCTGAATTTCAGGTAGTTGTTTATCTCCTTGACATCTGATGGGAGGGTGTTCCACAGGGCGGGCGCCACTACCGAGAAGGCCCTCTGCCTGGTTCCCTGTAGCTTTGCTTCTCGCAGTGAGGGAACCGACAGAAGGCCCTCGGCACTGGATCTCAGTGTCCGAGCTGAATGATGGGGGTGGAGACGCTCCTTCAGGTATACAGGACCGAGGCCGTTTAGGACTTTAAAGGTCAGCACCAACACTTTGAATTGTGCTCGGAAACGCATATTGAATTTGCTATATGACCGGGTCAGAGTTCCCATCAATATGAACTCGTTCTTAGAGACAGCTTAGGACATTTTTTTAAAAAAGTATGAAGTATGCAAATATCAAGTAGCACAGAATGTGAGCATCTCCAGTGGGTTAAATATTATTATTTAGTAAGATTTATCTCCTAAATAAATAATAAGTTGAAGATATTCGACTATTGCCAGCTTACATTAAATACTGATTGTCAAAACAGCTTCTACTTTTAATTCTCCATTAGTTGGAAAATTGGATTTAATTGGGTGCCATTGTTTCCTGTGAAAGCACTTAGAGCATTTCTTTTGTTACTTCATTTGTTAAAACATTCTGTATGTGGAACGTTAGGCATTTTTACGATTAAGCACTGTCATAAAAACTCTCAATATTTTCCAATTTCAAATTAATATTAATGGGAAGTTATTTTATTAGACTTTCGTAACAATTATTTCACTATAGATGATGCTGGGGATTGTAAGGGCTTTTAACAAGTGGAAAGCTCAAAAGCCTTTCTGCTTGCCTTCAGCTTGGTCATTCAAATTGATTCCTTTTTGTATTCAGCAACTTTATGATATCTCCTGCTTCACCCTCGGGCACATCAAGTTATTACAGAGATGAAGCACGCAGCCATTTCTTTAGCAGAAGAAACAGCATTGCAAAAAAGAAGGCAACATTCGAACTAAAACACTAGCATCTTTTACGTTCTGTTTTGGGGAGTTCCAAGTATTTTATTAGTCCCTTGCTACTTGCATATTAGAAAAACAAAACAAAAGGTTAGTTAAAAAAAAAAAGAGACGTGGCATTCTTGTTTGGACTGTATTTTGTTTTTGTAGGTTTTCACCTTGATTTCTTTGTGGTTGAAAATGACAGTCCTGCATAAAGCACCCTATTAAGGTTTATTTCCCTCAGGCGTGTGAAAATAAAAACATGCACTTGCTGATACTGATTGTAATATGTCCGTCAGCCACAGGAGTGCAATGGTCTCAAGGTCGATGCCCCCTTTAGTCTTAATTTAATGCAATATTTGCAACACACTGTCTTTAAAAACAAAAACTATGCCCCAGATGTCAGAGAATGGGGTTAGCGAAATAGGTAGAAGAAGAAGAAGAGTTTGGATTTGATATCCCGCTTTTCACTACCCGAAGGAGTCTCAAAGCGGCTAACATTCTCCTTTTCCCTTCCTCCCCCACAACAAACACTCTGTGAGGTGAGTGGGGCTGAGAGACTTCAAAGAAGTGTGACTAGCCCAAGGTCACCCAGCAGCTGCATGTGGAGGAGGGGAGACACAAACCCGGTTCTCCAGATTACGAGTCTACCGCTCTTAACCACTACACCACACTGGCTCTCAGAGCAATAGTCTAATTACAAGGCAGTTTCAAATCAATTCTGAAAGAGAAGAACAAAGAGCTGACAAGGCATTTTTAACTGGAAGCACATAGCACAAATTATTCTGCGAAAGTGACACATCTCTGTCATTTAGTGATCGGCATGAACAGATTTTAGAAATATTTCCAATGACGAAATTAACATGAGAGAGCTAAGGAGGAAGGAATATTGATAGCTTTGCTTAAAAATGGGTTGTACTTGGGAATAACCAATTTCAGAACGATGTTCAGCTTTATATATTCTTATTGCAATTAACCTTTAGCTGTTCTTTTAAAAGTTTATTTTAACAAATTCAAGTAATAAGACAACGGAATACATATTTATAGATCTAAGGATGTTTAAGGGAGCAGGGGAAGAGTCAAATTTGCATTCAGAATCACTACGTAAAAACACATACAGAATGGGTACCTTTCAACATAGTCCAGGAGTCTGGAGCAGTGGTTAGAGGCAGGAGCGTCATGGCCTCCGACTGCGTAGAGGAAACCGTCACAGGTAGCCACCCCAACGCCTCCTCTCCTTTTACACATTGGAGCACACATGTTCCATTTGTTTGTGTGGGGATCATAATACTCCATAGAACTCAAACAAGAACTTCCATCTCGACCACCAACTGAATATAACCTAAAATACAGTGGTACCTCGGGTTACAGACGCTTCAGGTTACAGACACTTCAGCTTACAGACTCCGCTAACCCAGAAATATTACCTCGGGTTAAGACCTTTGCTTCAGGATGAGAACAGAAATCGCACGGCGGCAGCAGCAGGCCCCATTAGCTAAAGTGGTACCTCAGGTTAAGAACAGTTTCAGGTTAAGAACGGACCTCCAGAACGAATTAAGTTCTTAACTCGAGGTACCACTGTAAACCACATACAAATCACTAAGCATAACGTACAGTAATAGAAACAAAATTAGGAAGCATGTGCCTTCCCCCCCCCCCCAATATCTACAATCTACACGCAGGGGTGGGTCTACTGTGAAACTAATGGATCTTAAGCTTCAGGGCTCCTAATCCCAGAGGGGCCCCAGAAGCGACTTAAAACATTGCTTAAAGGTTTTGGGGCTACTAGACCCAATTTGAGTTGGGTGACTCAATTTGATTCATTTTCTTCTTGTATATATTTCCACAATCCCGAAGTCACTAGCACAGATGTTGTAAAAGTGTGGTGGTCTGTCACGGAACAACTCCACTAAAGACGAGAACAGGGGCTACCAAGGCCTCATTGCTGGTTGCGAAGGGGCCCCCGTGACAGTTCAAGCTTTGGGAGGCCCAAAATGGAGGTCAGCCACTGCACTCAGATGGTTCACACACCCATTTCTAATTTTTTTGCCCTCATACAAACTCTGGGGTTTCCTCAAGCCTCTTAATAGCATCGTCTTGTGACGGATTGTGCCCTTTCAGCTCTATAAGAATCAGTACATGAGTAATAAGATGACCAGTTCAGCATTAGTAGTGATGTGGCGTTGCAGATGGGGTGGGGGCTGAGGTTGAGAGGGAACGGGTTACCTAAGGCCACCTCCCTCAGTTTGTGGTGGAGGTGATCAGAACCGTAGCTAGGTGATCTTGCGCCTGTGGCAGAACCGTCCAGATTGCGCCCCCTAACCACAGACAAATTAGCGCTTCTTTCTGCCTCTCCTCCAACGCCCCCTCTCCACCCATTCAATTCACCCTCTATTTAAAACCATTTCATATGAGGCAATAATGGATATTTGATATTTACGGACATATTTTTAGCTGATTTTGCGCCCACCTCACCGCCCCCTAGCTACGGCCCTGGAGGTGATGCAAACCAGGAATTTCTTGATTCATCACTGGGGGGAGGGGAGGCAATCCTATGGTAAGCTCTGCTAGGGTGACCAGTTTAGGACACAGTGCATCTCAGGCTCAGCTGGCATTAAGTTCACAAGCCCAGCTCAGCCAAAGATAACACCAGCATATTATTGAAATTAATGGGGCTTACGACTTCCGGTTTGGTGCCGGTCAATGGCGGACGGGAGTCCGACGGCTCCGTCCTCCGCAAGGCTCTAGGGATTACCATGCCTGCGCCACGGGTCCCTTAAAACCACGGGAAGAGCGTCCCGTGGACCGTTTACCTCGTGGGTCCCAGACGTGCCGTCTCCGCTCCTGATTGACCCTCGTAAGGGGGAAAATCAGGCGAGCGGAGTACCGGTACGGGGCTGAAGAGGTGGCCGTCTTCGGAGGACAAAGCAGCGATCCCGCCAGACTCGAGCACCCGACACTTCCTACTTAGAAATCACAAAAGAAACTCTGTAAGTAAAACTTTTGAACTGACTTGGAACTTTGAAAAAAAATAGCTTACAGAGAAAATTTAAAAGGAAGCCTGCTCCCTTTGAACTGTTTGCCGGAGCTTGGTAGCGCTAAAAGATTAAAGCCGCGACTAACGGAAAAGTTTGCGAACTCTGCCAAACTTTTTAAAAGTGGATTAAAAGTTGTTTTAAGGACGTTTAAAGACTTAAAAACAGGAGATATGGCAAAAGAAGACACCGCTCGCCCTCTGGATTAGGATTCGGGGTCGGAAGCGGGCTGCAGTAAATTGTTGCCATTTTTTTTCCTTTGTTACTGTGTCAGTGACTGTTTACCAGTGGAGATATTTTAGATACTTTGTGGCCAGTTACATCTCAATATAGAGACTTGGTGGTAACACTGCAAGTGAAATATAGTTACTGACTTGGGCTACTTAAAAATCAATTTCTTTTTGACTGCAAAATAGTTTGGGACTTTAAAACTGTGAATTCTGTGCCTAGAAGTTTGACTATTGGACTTGTGTGGGACTCCTGGCTCAGCAGTCTCTTTGTTCTCAGAAGTGAACTGCTGGCCACCTGGTGTTTACTTTTAAGACTGTTGGCTTTCTGCTGTGAATGTCTGAGACGGTTACTACAGCAACTGGAGTGACCTTGAGATTACAATTGCAGAGCCCACAGGAAATGCATGAGAGCACTAGATCTAAAACATCTAGCTCTGCACAAAGAAAAGGCTCTGTTTCCCTAACTTTACAGGAACAAATGGAGAGATTAGCTGCAAGTGTAGCAGAAATAGCAGAAGGACTTAAAAGTGTGACTGAGGGGTTGAAGCAAACGCAGGCCTCAGTTAATACAATTAGTACATCAGTTAACGCTGCAGTCAACTCCGCAATAGAAAAACTCCAAGTTGATATAAAAGCTGACATAAAAAATTCCACCGATACACTGGAGAGATCAATCGGCCAAATTGAGGAGAATGTAAGAAAGAACAGAGATGAAATAAATAAAATAGCCCAGGAGGTAACAACTTTGAAAAAGGATTCTGAGGAATTTAAAGTGGTCAAAGAAAAAATAAAAAAGTGGAACAGAAATTGGACGACATAGACTTGGAGAATATAGAGAGAATTGGAACACGACAGAGAACTGTAGAAGAATCTCTTGCCTTTCTTCAACTCCACCAGAGAGAGGGGAACATCCGTTTGAGAGGTCTTCCAGAATTGGAAGGAGAAGACCTGAAAGCCTATATTGTGGAGCTATTTTCGTCATATTGGCAATTGGAAGAAGTGAACGTCTCAGCACGCATAGTGAAGGCCTTCAGATTTGGGCCTAGAGGATCCAGAGGGAAGAAAAGTACCAAAACAGTCAGTGACTGTTTGGTCGTGTTGCATGATAGAAACGATAGGGACTTCTTTCTGGATCTGCATTATAAAAACAACCTGGTGGTACAGCAGAACAAAGTCATTTTTTATAAGGATATCCCCAGATTTTTCCTGGACAAAAGAATTACCTATAACGACTTGGTTGCTGAATTAAGAAGAAGAAACATCTCCTTCAGTTGGGAATTTCCAGAAGGCCTTGCATTTACGTTTGAGGGAAAAAAGATAAGAATCAGATCCCCGGCTGAAAAGCAAAAATTCTTGGATAAACATCTGGAAGAGTTTAAAGGTACGTCACTTGATCCATCATTTTTGTACAGACTTCCAGGCTTGCTCCCACCGCCGGGGGTACCAGGACCGAGCGTTAAGGATCCAGAAGAAGGCAAGAAAGCGGAAGCAACTGGAGGAGAAGCTTAAAACAAAGGAAAATGGCGTTTAAATTAATGACATGGAATGTTCGGGGATTGAATCAGAGACCAAAGAGACGCAGAGTATTTCATGGATTGGAAAAGAAAAATTTGGATATTATATGTTTACAGGAGACCCACATAGTTCGGCGACATAGAAGATTATTACAAAATAAAAAACTAGGCCAAGAGTTCATATCATCAGACAAGGTCAAAAAGAGAGGAGTAGTAATATATGCAAAGGAGAAATATAGCCCAAGACAGCTATTTAAAGATGAAGAAGGGAGATACATCGCAATCGAAATCAAAATACAAGGCGAAAAATTCTTGATTCTGGGACTTTATGCACCAAATGATGGAAAGTCAACTTTTTATAAGAAAATACATGATCTGCTGCTGGATTATTTGGACTATAAATTAGTTTGCCTTGGAGACTTTAATGGTGCAGTTTCCACATTAATGGACAGATCCCAAAGAACCAAATTAACAAATGATGGGAAACTACCAAAGACTTTTTTTGAAATGGTGGATAATTTGAACTTGGAAGACGCTTGGAGGCTAAAAAAACCCACCGATACTGAGGCAACCTACTTCAGTGAATCTCAGCAGTCATGGTCGAGGATAGACTACATCTGGACATCGAATGAATTGGCATCGAGAATACAAAAAGCGGAAATCGGCCCAAAGACTTACTCGGATCACAACCCTGTACAGGTAACTCTCAAAATGGTTTCCAAGGGTTCTTTCAGATGGAGAATGGATGACGCGTTGATGAGAGATACCAAGCTGGTAGAAAGAGCTGCGAAAAAGATGAAGGAGTATTTTCAAATCAATTGGAATTCGGAAGTAGAAAAAAGAACTGCCTGGGATGCAAGTAAAGCGGTAATGAGAGGATTCCTCATAAGTGAAAAAGCAAAAAAGAAAAAGCTACAAAATGCGGAAATGGAAAGACTGTTGAAACTAATCAAAGTTAAAGAAAAAGAGTTAAGAGGACATCCCAAATCTCTAAGAATTCAAAAGGAAATTAAATACTTACAATCCCAGTACGCTAAAATTATGAACCAAGATATAGAATGGAAATTGAAAATGATGAAACAAAGATCATTTGAATCTGCGAATAAATGTGGAAAATTACTAGCTTGGCAATTGAAGAAAAGACAAAAAGCAAATGTCATCGGCAATTTAGCAGTAAATGGGAAAATAGTGGAGAACCCGGAGGAAATCAGAAAGTGTTTTCAAAAATTCTACAAGCAACTGTACAAGGAGGAGAGGATAAAAGAAGAAGAGATAGACCGATTTTTGCAACAAAATGGCCTGCAAAAAGTCCCAGAGGATAAACTAGTAACCCTCAACCACCCAATATCGACCCAAGAGATTGAGGATGCAATTAAGAACATGCAACTAGGAAAGGCACCAGGACCAGATGGACTAACAGCAAAGTTTTATAAGATTCTTAAAGATTGGCTTTCGCAGCCTTTGAAAGAAATCTGCAACAAAATATTAGAAGGAGACAGGGCACCAGAGACGTGGAAAGAAGCCTTTATCACACTGATCCCAAAACCAGATACAGACAGAACGCTAATGAAAAATTATCGTCCAATTTCCCTTCTGAACGTGGATTATAAAATTTTTGCAAACGTTATGGCTACAAGATTTAAAAGAGTGCTGAAAGACTATATACACAAAGATCAAGCGGGTTTCCTTCCAGGAAGACAAATAAGTAATAATACAAGAATTATTGTGGATATTTTAGAAAAACTGGAAAGAAACATAAACACAGAGGCAGCACTACTGTTTATTGATGCGGAGAAAGCCTTTGACAAGGTATCTTGGATGTTCATGAAAAAGAATTTGGAAAAGATGGGAGTTGGAGAAAGATTTTTAAATGGTATCAAAGCCATTTATACAGAACAAAGAGCAAAAATAATAGTAAATGGTGTGATATCGGAGGAAATTGAAGTTGAAAAAGGAACAAGACAAGGGTGCCCTATCTCCCCTTTATTATTTATTACGGTCCTGGAGGTCCTTTTAAATATGTTACGAAAAGAGAAACAGATAAAAGGAATCAGGGTGGGAGAGAAAGAATACAAACTACGCGCCTTCGCAGATGATTTGATGCTATCCCTACAAGAACCGGAAAGCAGTGTCCCCAAAGCCTTGGAATTAATTGAACAATTTGGACGTGTAGCTGGCTTCAAATTAAATAAACAGAAAACCAAAGTTCTAAGTAAGAATATGAATGCAGAACAGATACAAAGACTACAAGATGGCACAGGCCTCAATTTTGTTAAATCTGTAAAATATCTAGGTATCAATCTCACTGCAAAAAACGTGAACCTGTACAAAGATAATTACGAAAAACTGTGGACAGAGATAAAGAAAGATCTGGAGATATGGACAAGATTGAAACTGTCGTTAATGGGAAGAATAGCAGCGATTAAAATGAATGTTCTACCAAGGATGCTGTTTTTATTCCAAGCCATACCAATTTTGGATAAAATGGACTGTTTTAAGATATGGCAAAGGGACTTATCGAAGTTTATATGGCAGGGCAAAAAGCCTAGAATTAAGTTTAAGATTTTGACAGACTCTAAAGAGAGAGGAGGCTTTGCCCTGCCGGATTTAAGACTTTATTTTGAAGCAGCGGCCTTTTGCTGGTTGAAAGATTGGTTTAAATTAGAGAATGTAGATGTGTTGGACTTGGAAGGACACGATAACATGTTTGGTTGGCATGCATACCTTTGGTATGACAAAGTTAAAATCCACAGAACTTTTAAGAGTCACATAGTTAGGAAATCTCTGTACCAGGTCTGGATTAGGTATAAAGACTTATTGGAGAGAAAGACTCCTAGATGGATATCACCAGTGGAGGCCAAGGCCTATAAGAGACCAAATATGTCTGCAAGTTGGTTACGATATATGGACATATTGCAGCAGGAAGGGGACTCATTTAAGTTGAAAAGTTACGATCAAGTCAAAAGTCAAGTCCCTGACTGGCTGCAATATCACCAGGTACATGAAACATTTAAACTAGTTCCCGGCGTGCACAGCGGGAGGATGGCGGACTTTAACATCTTTGCTATCTATCACGAGTTAATTTGGCGGCTGCGATGGGAGTAAGCAGCCTCCCACCTCCCCGGGACGACGGGGAGGGCTGCCTTTGCCCGCGGTACTCCTTAACCCGCTTTGGGTCCTTCGGGACCGGTGGGGGAGTCTGGGCACATAGGGCTCGTTTTCAGATGCAGCTCCTGGAGCCGGCCCCGTTCGTGCACGCTCCCTTTAATTGGATATATAAATTTGTTTAAAGATTTTGGGCATGTCTCGGACAAAGGAGTGGGAAGAATGTTGCTAACTGCAGCCCTGAGTGATTAAGAATGAAGATTGGAAGAAGACGCGGACTTTACATTGGTATGTGAAGGAGGGAAAAGAAGGGGGGGTAAGCTCTGGAATCTCCGTTTGTTTTGCCTCAATATCTACTTAACACGGGCGAAACCTCCCCCTAGAAAATCCACTTTCACAGGCAAATGGCAAGTGGACTTTAAAGACAGAATGGAAATTAGAATGGAAATTACAAAAATAAACTGTGTGGAGGTGAAACTTGATCTGGACTTGACTCAACAGAAATGGAGGATCCTCGGCTGGCTGTGACGCAGCTAGAATTAACTGCCGAGTGCTGATGATAGCCTGTGGAGCTGTACACCACTTCAAAGGGAGAAGCCGGATTTGATGGACGATTGATAGTGGAATTTACGAGGGTCTGGCCCTCCCGGAAAAGAGTGGGGACGGCTCACAGGGGAAGAAATTGGTGTGTCGCAGTTTGATTTACAAGTTTGATTTATGAGAGACTTTCAAGATGGCGTCAGCCGAAATGCGATATTGGGAGAGGATGGCTTTTTCCACACAGAGACATTATTTACTATAAGAGTGTCTGCTTGCTGGCATTTATCAGAGGCTGTGAAAATATTGACTTTATGAAGCAACTGGAAAAGATCATAAGAAAGCGCTCCGGAGTCCGAGACATGGGGAATTCACAAGTTAAAAATTTGGCATAATTGGAATTGTTATAATTGGAATTGTATAATTAATTTGGCATTGTAATTTGTTTGGTAATTGGAAATATATGTTGGAAAATCAATAAATATGTTTAAAAAAAAAAAAAAAGAAACATTTAAACTAGACAAAAAAATTGGTTTTCAAGTGGAAAAATCAAAACTGGAAACAGAACTGATCGAATCGAACTCTAAAAACCTTTCCAAGATGTACAATTTGTTGCTAGAGTGGCATACGAAAGATGAATTGGTTAAATCAACAATGATAGATTGGGCAAAAGATGTGGGTCATAATATTATGATGGATGACTGGGAGAGATTGTGGCAGAAAGGTATAAACTTTACTGCATGTAATAGTTTAAGAGAAAATGTAATGAAAATGATATATAGATGGTATCTGACACCAGTTAAGTTAGCTAGAATGAATTCTAAAATGTCGGATGTGTGTTGGAAATGTAAATCGTCAAAAGGTACCTTTTATCATATGTGGTGGTCGTGTTCAGGGGTAAAGGCCTTCTGGGATAAGATTTATAATGAGCTTAAGAAGGTAATGAAAATTACCTTTTGTAAGAAACCAGAGGCATTTCTTTTGAGCATGACCAATGAAGAGATACCCAGTCAGGATAGAGTATTTTTTATGTATGCCACGACAGCGGCTAGAATTCTATTGGCAAGAACTTGGAAGGGTGAAGAGATACCGACAATTGAAGAATGGCAGATGAAGCTGATGGAGTATATGGAGCTCGCAGACCTGACCGCCAGAATCCGAGACCAGAGGGAGGAGAAGGTGTCGCAAGATTGGAAGAAATTTAAGGACTATTTATATAAATATGCTAAACTGAATGTTTGAATATTTGAGCAGAAATATATAGAAGAATCGGCTTTAGAAGTCTAAGGTTAGTTATAATGGTATAGAAGAAATTTTTGATGTGATAGATCTATTTGCATAAGAAGGTTTTAAGATATAGAATACAAGTTAAGAAATATATTGGTTTAAACAAATTTAAAGAGCATTAAGATATGGAGTATAAGTTAATGGGAAAAGAAATGAAGCTACCTAAAGAGTATATAAGTTTTTGAAGACAGAGGAGGGACCAGGGGAAGTCCCCCCAAGAAGTAAAAAACAAGTTGAGAAACAAAGATAGGTATTTGGTAAGGTTTGTATAAGTTTTCTTTTCTGTATGGTATTGTTGTGTTTTATATTGTTGATTGTGTATTATGTTTTTATTGTGTTTATGTATGTTTAATGTTGTTTTTGTTTTGTTTTGTTTTATGGCAAAATAATAAAATCTTATTAAAAAAAAAAGAAATTAATGGGGCTTACTTAGGAGTAGGCATGCACTAATGGTGCTTACTTATGGTGTAGACACACACATTGCACCAACTCTCAACTTAAGTGTTTGTCGCAGAGCATTAATACTCTTTTATGTCGACTGTGAGACATAATTTCTTACAGACTGCCATTTAGGATAGGTTTATACATGGAAATCAGGGGTGGGGGTGGGAATTTCTTTAAGACTACTTAGTATTGTGATGGTAAAGTCTTCAGTAACTAAAATTCCAAATCCATTTGGAAGCTTGCTCCAGGGCAAATAAAACATAATTGGTTCCACCCCATATAAGTGCACATTGAGAAAATTATTCTGATTGCAGTCTAACAATGTTGACACACTGAATGCGTTTCTTATAAGAATTCTTTCACAGTTTGTTGCCTGTTGTACACTGCCTAGAGAATAATAAAATTTATAGAAATGTGGAGCATTTTAAAGTCCAAGCACTGAGCAATTTGGGATGCAAAACCTCCGATCAGTGAAAGAATTATTTACTTGGAAGCTTTTATTGTCCTAAGTACTTCATAAATTCTCAGCTAGTTAAATGTATATTTAAAGTTTCGTTGTTAATGAAGCTGTATTCTCCTCCTCCTACTGTGTCTTATGAATGCATGGCATTTTGAGGTCCTCTCATCAGCTTCATACCATAAATACCAAGGGAATCTGGAAATTCTTGTATGGCATGTGTCTCACAATAGGAATACTCTCTCATAATAGTTTACCTATGTTCACATTTTGATTCCAAGGGAAATGATGTCAAGTAACTGGGCTGATTTTGATTTATTGTTCTATAAATTAATCTGCAATTTATAAGAATCAAATCATTATTGTAGTGGTTGGCATAACCAATGCAGCTTAGTATATGTTATTGTAAACCCACAAGCATATATGACTGAACGCAAGTAGAAAGAACAGCCACATCAAAACATTTATGCCTTCTAATTAAATAGAGTGGTACCTCGGGTTGCGGACATGATCTGTTCCGGGGTGCCGTTTGCACCCCGAAAAGTCCACATCCCGAGCGGCGATATCGTGTTTCTGCGCATGCGCGAACTGCGCAGAGCGTTTCTGTGCCCGCGCGCTGAAACCCGGAAGCAAACACTTCCAGGTTTGCCGCATTCGCAACCTGCAAATACGCAACCCGCAGCAAACATAACTAGAGGTATGACTGTACCATGCTTTACAGTGCAACACTGTGCATACGTACTCAGTAGTAAATCTCGCTGAGTTGCATGGAACCTATTCCCTTGCAGGCACAGGTGCATAATGACTGTGGCAGGCGAAGGGAGGGCACAGGCGATTGGTATTGAGTTGGATTCAGCCACAACCTTATTGATTACAGGAGAGAGTAGATTTGGCTAAGGCATTGGGCATGTATGCTGCATCAGGCAGCCTGCCTGCTACCTGATAGGAACCTGGTAGAGTCAAACCTGTACTGGTGAGTAACCTCCAACATGGATTGGATGCCACGATCCTGCACAGACCACCATTGGGAGAGGTGTATTGGCCCACTGGTCCCCTAGGGGACTTCCGGACAGCGTCAACCTCCTGGACCCCTCTAACAGGGTACCTCTGTGACTAAGGATCCAGCCGAATACCTCATCCGCTGCTACAGTGATGGCTGCTACGAGGTAGGCGAAAACCTATAAGCCAGCAAATTTGCTAGCAGGAGAAAAATCCTCCCTGGCCCCTAATACGGCGACTAAATTAACTATAGCAAGGTCCATAGGCAACGTGCCCACTTCTCCCCTCCCCCTCAGTGGGTCCCTAAAGACTGGGTGGAAAAATACTACAACAATCAGCCAAGGTAGTGGTCAACCCCCTTAAATAGGCTGATTGGGTGACTGGGCACTGCCCATCCTGATCTGAGGGTCCGACATGGCCAGAGGTGGGCAGTGCCAGCCCATCCCCTCCCCAGGCCGTGACTGGGAGGTGGCAACCTCCCTGAACCTACCACGGCCGCACCATGCAGCAACGGCCAGCCACCCGGACTCCCAGGCGAGCAGATTGCAGCCTTTGGGTTCATTCTGCTTTTTCATGTATGACCAGCAAGTTGAAATCATCCGGGTGGGAAACAAGTTGTGCAACTCTTCATTACATTGTAGGTCTAGTGGCAGATTCCTAGGCACTGTTCCACCATACACATTGGATTTCTGAATCGGTGAGCATGTGAAAGACAAGCATGCAGCCGATCTACCTTAGGTGTTAGTTGTGTAACGGAAATATAGCTACCTTACTAGGTGAACAGCTGACAGTAACTTGTAGTGCTCAAGAGAGAAAACATTGAAAAGGATGCTTAAGAAAGCTGAATGTACTCACCTAATTAACAGTGCAATTCTATGCATGTTTACTTGAAAGTAGTTCCTACAATGTTCAATGGAGCTTACTTCCAAGTAAGTGTGTTCTCGGGATTCATTTACATAAAATTGTATGCATGGAGAGTATAAAGATAGTTGAGCTGCCCCTTTTCCTTCAGGGGGTGGTTTAGTAGAAATGTATTCTTATTTTACAATGGATTGTTTTAATCTTTGTACAGTAAACACAGCAACAAGGCAAACTATTGAATTATACTTCAAAAACTGAGGATGGGGAATAATTCCATGCATAACACAAGACTTACTTGTCAAGCTGCCTGTCACAACAGATTCTTTCATTTCCTTAACATCATGGTGTACTTATTTGTGCTTGTTTTTGTAAACAAATATATTTCTTCCCGTCTCGAGATCATTAACTAACTCATGCAATTGTTTTGCACCAGATAGGGGCATTTCAGTAATATTATTCTTTGACAGATCAATCATGTTAGATATAACACTCATCCACTTTGTTCATTCCGGAGACATTGATCATGCTGTTTTCTATCTGGAATCTCTGAAAACATAGTTTTCTGAATACTCCACGGCCTTATGAAATAATTTCCAACTAATGATTCTCATTTTTCCCTTCCATACTTTCTGAGATAAGAGTCAGATCAATAGTGTACTTTAGGACTTGTGCTTGCGTGTTGAAAATAATGCTTAGAGGACAATCTTACGTCAAGTTCCATTAGGGTGAGCAACTTTGGATGCAGTGGATCTCACACTCGGCCAGCTGATTCCCAAGTCGGTTAGGCTCAGTCAGCATTAAGACCCCCAACTCCAGCTCAGGCAAAGTTGGCGAGCAAATACTGGTGTAAGATCACCCAAAAGGGTGTTCTGGGGTGTGGAATGGACAAGGCCAAAGTGTGTGTGTGTGGGGGGGTACTTAAGCTGCATCCTTAGCCAGCTCAGCTGGTCAAATCCTATGACCTGCATAGGGTACTGTTTTAACAGATTGTTTTCCCTTTGCAAGGCTTAGGAAGAGCAGCAACAGCAGCAGCCCTGCTGCTGAATGAGGTTTCACAGAATCATAAAATTGTACAGCTGGAAGGGACCACGAGGGTCATCTAGTCCAACCCCCTGCAATACAGGAATGTTTTTGTCCAGTGTGGGGCTCAAACCCATGACCCTAAGAGCATGGCTGTCAACCTTTTCCCTTTTTTCCAGTGCTATAATATGGGAATTTCCCGCAAAAAGGGAAGGCTGACAGCTATGCCTAAGAGTCTCATACTCTACTGAGCGAGTCCAGTATAAGTTTATGGCAACCTAATTTACACTGACGTGCTTTATGCCAGCTTCTTGTGCATTGGGTTGCTCCTATAGCTGATTATCTAATCACAATCAACTGATTCATTTGGTTGATTCAGTTTTAATAGATCTCCATATAACTAAAACTCTATGAGAGTATGAAAGAAGTGTCACAGCATGATCTTACACATGATCTTACTTAGAAGTCCACTGAGCTCAGAGGGGCTTACTCTCAGGAAAGTGGGTACAGTATGAAATCTAACATGCTTTACATGTTAATACATGCAAATACTCCCACTCATTGATAGGAAGAACTGTCGCTTTTGTTCACCAAAACAGAATAGCATTGGGGGGAAGTCATTCATGTTTCCAGCGAGATTGAGTCTCTTGGGAGCTTTATGTACAATACCTAATAAGATTTAATTCTGCTCAGAATATACTCATTCAGAAAGCAGAGATAACGTGCAGAACATAGTGATTGCATGCAGGGCTTTTCAGGGGCTGCACTCCAGGAAAGTGCATTGATGAGAAAAGGTGTTAAAGATCAGGCTCACACACTGAATTATGAATGAATCTCGATTCAGTTAAAAGAAAATGTCACCGTACGTTTTATCACGTGGTGTACTAAAGGCAGAGAAGTAAAACTCTTTGAAAACCCACAATCACCAGGAAGCAACTACCGAATAGTGTATGTTTTTAAATTCAACTAATAACTTATTTCCTTGGGCCAATTATTAATAGCCTACAACCGCTTTTGTTAACGAGGCCAGTGAGGTAGCTCAAACCTGCCTGAATTTCATGTCTGACAGAAAAGCAAAAGTTGTGTCACTTGACCGCTGTTCATTGACACACTGCATTAATTTACCTTCCGGCGGGAAGGTAAACGGTGTTTCTGTGCACTGCTCTGGTTTGCCAGAAGCGGCTTAGTCATGCTGGCCACATGACCCAGAAGTTGTACGCCGGCTCCCTCGGCCAATAAAGCGAGATGAGCGCCGCAACCCCAGAGTCGTCCGCGACTGGACCTAACGGTCAGGGGTCCCTTTACCTTTATCTTTAAAGGTGGTGGGGATGCTACATTTAAAATGCTCCTTCTTATTGAAAATATTTTGCAAGGAAAATAATAATCTTGTACTCTACCGAGCAGGCTGGAATGGGCTTTCCCCTCTGATGCACTAATTGTTTGCTTGCAATGGCGTTTTTGTTATTAAGATATATATTTTAAAGTAGCACCCACAATCTGCAGTTTTTAATGGTTCAGAAAGTCTACTCTACCTGTCAGAATCCTAGCACTTCAACTTCAGGTGTGTGTAGTTCAGGCATTACGATTTGCTTTGTGTGAGAGAATGGGTTTGTATGACGTGCTGTAATGTTGTGTAAAATTGTCGTGCTTGCACTTCTTGCATTATATAATGTCTAGATTACAAGCAAGTAAGACTGGTTAATGGTCCAAGAATGTGCTTTTCATTCATTTGCTTCTTGTATAGGTTGATTTTGCTATCTTTGCAGTCAATGTGTGGATATATTTCAATCTGCACGAGGGACTGCTATGATGTGTGTATTAAGAGTCTGGAAGATTCAGCCATTTACAGCCTCTTTGGCTCCAACCCAAACTCTCTGATAAACACAAGGGGGAACAGGATTAGGTGAAGGCATCCCTCAGCTGAGCTTTGCTAGTTAGGGAGGGAGGCCTTTTGCTGCAACCCCACTGCGCCCTCCAGGTGGGTGAGAAATTACTGCCAGCAGTGTTTTGCCGGTGGTAGCAAAAAGAGGGCTTTGTAGGGATGTTGGTGGAGCAGATCCAGGTGAAAAAGGGGATGCGAGCCACTTTCTACACTGACCAGCAGGGCCTTGGCTGCAACACAGGACACACTATTAGGATGGCTTTGTCCATCATACTATTGTGGTCAAGAAATGGAATGGCTATGCAGATAACTTATTAACTTATATGCAGAATTCATAATGCAAAAGGCTGGACTGGATGAATCCCAACAACCTCAGATATGCTGATGACACAACCTTGATGGCAGAAAGTGAGGAGGAATTAAAGAAAGAGGAGAGCGCAAAATATGGTCTCAAGCTCAACATAAAAAAACTAAGATCATGGCCACTGGTCCCACCACCTCCTGGCAAATAGAAGAGGAAGAAATGGAGGCAGTGAGAGATTTTACTTTCTTGGGTTCCTTTCTTGATCACTGCAGATGGTGACAGCAGTCACAAAATTAAAAGACCCCTGCTTCTTGGGAGAAAAGCAATGACAAACCTAGACAGCATCTTAAAAAGCAGAGACATCACCTTGCCGACAAAGATCCGTATAGGTAAAGCTATAGTTTTCCCAGTAGTGATGTATGGAAGTGAGAGCTGGACCAAAATGAAGGTTGATCGCCAAAGAATTGATGCTTTTGAATTATGGTGCTGGAGGAGACTCTTGAGAGTCCCATGGACTGCAAGAAGATCAAACCTATCCATTCTGAAGGAAATCAGCCCTGAGTGCTCACTGGAAGGACAGATCCTGAAGTTGAGGCTCCAATACTTTGGGCACCTCATGAGAAGAGAAGACTCCCTGGAAAAGACCCTGATGTTGGGAAAGATGGAGGGCACAAGGAGAAGGGGACAGTGTTCTCAAAGCTACCAACATGAGTCTGACCAAACTGCGGGAGGCAGTGGAAGACAGGAATGCCTGGCGTGCTCTGGTCCATGGGGTCACGAAGAGTTGGACACAACTAAACAACAACATGGCAGATAAAACACAGGCTCTTTACAACGGGAAGGGAGAGAGAGACAGAGAAAGTGGGATCAGAATGAACAACAACAATGTATATTTGATTATTTTTTTAAACCTACATCTTTCTTGAAGTGGATGGTCATATTGGAAAGTGTTTGGAAGAGAGCCATTTCATTTTGGGGATTCACCCCCCCCACCCGAAAACAAAGCAGTTGCAGGCAAAGATTGTGGAAAAAGAGAAGGATGAAAACACCTTTCAAAGAAACTTTTAAAGTAGTGTGGTAGGCAGCAGAAGGAGAATTACAAATGTACGGAAAATCGAAAGGTAGTGAAGGAAACAAAATAAAGAAATGCCAGGAAAAGAAAATGACATATCACTATATATAGATATATTACCAGTGCAGCAATTAACCTGCAAAACAGAGGGGAAGGAAGAAGGCCAGATCAAGAACGTGACTTCCTAAAGGTGTATTATTCAGAATGATAAAGAAGGGAAGTGTTCATAGGGAAGCAAAGACAACGTGGTCAGTTCAGGGCAGGAACATCTGCCCATTCCAGTTCCTGCAGATTTAAAAGCATTTTCTGCTCTTTTTTCCAAGCAGCAGCAGCAGCAAATGCCCTTTCATAAAGCGGCCACACAAATAGAATCCTGTGCTGAACCTCACCAGAGGTTAATTCATCGGCCGTGGGTTACAAACTGGAGGAATCGGATTCTGTAACTGACTTTCAAAGCAAAGCTTCCTGTAGTTTCAATGGTGCAGGGTCAGCCACAGTGTTTTACCCATTATCCTATCGTCATAACAATCACTTGCTACTTTTGTAGTTTACAGCTATTTATATTACAATAATGGTTAAAAGAAATGCTCCCGTTTCAGTACTCCTTCACAGCTGTCTAGGGATTTGAACCCTGGTCTCCCAGGTGCTAGTCCAGCACGCCGGTCACTATTCCACACTGGCTCTTCATATATATATATTCTTTGTTACTGCAATTTCTCCCAACATTTAACAGAGGGGAGGCCCATGTCCCTGACTTTTAAAGGTAAAGGTAAAGGGACCCCTGACCGTTAGGTCGAGTCACGGACGACTCTGGGGTTGCGGCGCTCATCTCGCATTACTGGTCGGGTCATGTGGTCAGCATGACTAAGCCGCTTCTGGTGAACCAGAGCAGCGCACGGAAACGCCATTTACCTTCCTGCTGGAGTGGTACCTATTTATCTACTTGCACTTTGATGTGCTTTCCTGCCCTTCCCTGACTATGGGGGTCCATTCAATCAAGAGGCAGGATCAGGAACGGCAGCTTTGCTTTAAAGAAATCAGCCCTGAGTGCTCACTAGAAGGACAGATCCTGAAGTTGAGGCTCCAGTACTTTGGCCACCTCATGAGAAGAGAAGACTCCCTGGAAAAGACCCTGATGTTGGGAAAGATGGAGGGCACAAGGAGAAGGGGACGACAGAGGACGAGATGGTTGGACAGTGTTCTCGAAGCTACTAACATGAGTTTGGCCAAACTGCGGGAGGCAGTGAAGGATAGGCGTGCCTGGCGTGCTCTGGTCCATGGGGTCACGAAGAGTCGGACACGACTGAACGACTGAACAACAACAACACGCAATATCAAAGAAGGTATGTGCAGAATCCCACCAAGAAGTATAATTAGTCTTATCACAAATCGTTTCCCTTCCCAGTTCAATTTGGAAAATTTGCCTGAGCAGAATTCTGCAAATTTGTATTACTTTGGGGGGGGGGGTGGAGCACGAAGGAAATTCTGCTCTAGATCTTGTCCATTCCCCACCACTATGTGGAGAGTTTTGTCTCCTGATCTGAACCCAAGGGTGTCAATTGTATGTTTGGAGTCTGAAAACAACAACCCTGAAATGTCTATTTGCCTTATTTCTCCGTAATCAATAACGAGCAACCCATTATACTTGATATAAGCACTATTAGCCAGTGGAACTATAAAGTACTTAAAAGCCTGCTTTTGGGAGGAGGAGAATCAATAAAAGGCAGAAGTTTTTCTCTGTGGGTTGTGAAAGACAGCTATTGTATATGTGTGAAGGGCTCCTGTATTATACAACAATTGTGACTTCTGACACTTCACTCAGTGGGTGGCTGTTCCGTTTGAGAGTCACTCACAAGCAGGCTGTTTATGTCTAGAAGTTCAGATATGATCTCCCATTAAAGGAAGTTAAATATATTTTTCTTCCAAATGCACACATACAGAATTATTTAAAAACAGAATAGGGGAAAATCTGTTCTAATAAGAGGCTCAGAAGCCATAGATCACTTTTAAAGCATCGTAATAGGAAGAGTTAGTAAAGGAATAACGTGCAGCTCTTTGATATAAGCAGAGCTCCTAATAATTAAATCTATCAGAATAAAATGTATCGCCTTAATTTCATTTCAGATTTTATGGTCCCTCTCAAAGCAGTATTTCTCTGCTGCAAAAATTAGGTGAGTAAATACTTTGTGAAAGAGCAGTGCTTTCAGAACTCCTAACTCCTCAATGTTGATGTTTTATATAACATCAGATTATTATTATTATTATTATTTTAAAAAACTAGCATATTCTGGAATTCTAATATATTTCCACTTGCAAGGCTTCCACCAGGGACCTGGAAAGAGCCATTCATGTCAAGTTGTGGGCTTCCCATGCCTTCTACTCAAGGCAACTGAAGCACAGGATACTTCCCCAAAACAAATAAAGATAGCTTGAAGTAAATGGCCTAGGAGCATCACAGTGAGCCCAGCAGGAGAGATAGTTGCAGAACTTTGATGAGAAGCACTCGGAACCTGCTCCCTAGTGGTTAAAGGTAAAGGTAAAGGGACCCCTGACCATTAGGTCCAGTCGTATCTGACTCTGGGGTTGTGGTGCTCATCTCGCTCTATAGGCCAAGGGAGCTGGCGTACAGCTTCCAGGTCATGTGGCCAGCATGACTAAGCCACTTCTGGAGAACCAGAGCAGCGCACGGAAACACCATTTACCTTCCCGCCAGAGCGGTACCTATTTATCTACTTTCACTTTGACATGCTTTCGAACTGCTAGGTTGGTAGGAGCTGGGACCGAGCAACGGGAGCTCATCCCGTCGCAAGGATTCGAACCACCGACCTTCTGATCAGCGAGCCCTAGGCTCAGTGGTTTAGACCACAGCGCCACCTGCGTACTCCCTAGTGGTAGCTGTGGGTAAATTGCATCATATCCAGAGTTGAGGCAAAATGAACACTGCTTGCAAAATTAAAAGAAGGCACCTACTGAACCATGTAAAAATGTGGAATCATGAAAATAAGATGGCTGCTGCTGTTATCACCTTTGTAAACAGATTTGACTATTTTAAATAGAATAATAGAATTATGGAATTGTAGAGTTGGAAGGTACCCCAAGAGTCTAGTCTACTTGCCCAACGTGGGACTTGAACCCACAACCCTGATATTACATGCTCTACCAACTGATCTATATCGAAAGGAACTACCGTATATACTTGCGCATAAGCCGACTTTTTCAGCCCATTTTTTGGGCTGAAAAAGTCGCCCTCGGCTTATGCGCAAGTGAGGCGGGCGGTGGGGAAGGAAAAGCAGAGAGAAAGAGCTTCTCTCCGCTTTCCTATCCCTCCCCCCACCCCACCGGGAAATGTGCAGGACGGGGGCATCTTCTCCGATCCCGTCCTGTGCGTTTGCAGCTGTCTGCGAGGTGGTTGGGAAGGAAAAGCGGAGAGAAAGAGTTTCTCTCCGCTTCCCTCCCCCCCACCCCACCAGGAAATGCGCAGGATGGAGATCTGAGACGCGTCTTCTCCGATCCTGTCCTGTGCGTTTGCAGCTGTCTGCGAGGTGGTTGGGTAGGAAAAGCGGAGAGAAAGAGTTTCTCTCCGCTTCCCTCCCCCCCCACCCCACCAGGAAATGCGCAGGATGGAGATCTGAGATGCGTCTTCTCCACGATCCCATCCCCTGCGTTTGCAGCTGTCTGCGAGGTCCTAGCGCCTCCAGACACAAGCTGGAAGGGTAAAGACGCCTCTGCCTCCACTCAGCAGCAGAAAGGCACAGAATGGAGGATCGGAGAAGCACTGCACAATGCTTCCCCCTCTGTCAGTTGGGGGGGGGGAGAGAAGTGGAGAGAAGCTCTTTCCTGCAAAAGGCACAGGACAGGATCAGAGAAGCAGGGGGCACTGGCTTGCCAAGGGTTAAAAAGGATTGAGTGGGATTCCTAGAGAGGTCAGGAAATACCAAGCCCACCTACAAAAGGAGGAGGGGGCCTTTGTCTCTCTCTTCTGCATGTGCTTCATCCCTGGCGCCTCCTGAATCCAGTGAGTCTCTGCTCATCTTGCAAAGGGTCCATTGGGGAGAAGAGGGGGGTCCCTGGGATGAAGGGGAGGGTGCAGGGAGGACCCCCAAGTCAAGGAACAGAGGCTCTTGCCCCCCCTCCTCTCTGCAAAGCCCAGGAGGAGGCAAGGTCACAGGAGCTCTGCAACTCTTATCTTCCTTTGGATCCATTCACAGCTTGGCTGTTTGGGAAGGGAGGGTTCTTTGGGGAGGGAAGAAAAGGGCCTGAAAATAAACCCCCTCACACTCAGGAATCAGTCCCATTTATTGATAGAGGTTGTAGGGGGATGGAAATATTGGACATAAAATACACCAAAGAAATAAAAAGGAAAGCCTAACAGTGAAGGATAGGGGTGCCTGGCGTGCTCTGGTCCATGGGGTCACGAAGAGTCGGACACGACTGAACGACTGAACAACAACAACAACTGTTGGAAGAGGGGAGGGGGCAAATAAAAGAAAGCGCTTATTCCTGTGGTGCAGAGTCAAGCCTATGGAACTCCTTGCCCCTGTTTTTCTTTGAAATAAATATTCAAAAACATTTAATCTACTGATGTCTCAATTAATGTAATTTTATTTATTTTTATTTTTGAAATTTACCAGTAGTTGCTGCATTTCCCACCCTCGGCTTATGCGCAAGTCAATAAGTTTTCCCAGTTTTTTGTGGTCAAATTAGGTGCCTCGGCTTATATCTGCGTCGGCTTATACTCGCGTATATACGGTAATTCCAATGACTTTAAATAAAATGTGTGTGTGTGAGAGAGAGAGAGAGAGCAAGAGAGAGCGTGATGAATAATTATTTGTATACTTAATTCTGCTGAAAACCATGCCGTTCATATATTATGAAGGAGGAGAAAGTTCAAATCATGACATTATGCAATGATTCAAAAAGCTTAACTGGGATGTCTAACAAATGACATAGTTAAAGGGACTGTTGAGACCTCTGATCTTTTTACGAAGTCGTGTATGGGTTGAGGCTATCAAGAACTGCTTAATTTTCTCTTTCTATTATTTTCAGTATACTTAGATTTTCCTACTTTTATGCCTTAACATTGTACTTAGCAAACTTTCACCATATGGAATTTATAGAAAATATCTTACCTTAAACCACAACTGATGTTTGTTTATATTGCTAAAATTATGGGCTTATATCCACATCCCCTAAAGACAGTATCTATAAAAGCCATAGATTTTCACTGTGCTTAGCTATGCACAAAACAGAAAGAAAAATAACAAATGAAGATTTCCTCAGAGGTTTCAGAGCTGTACTTATAAGATCATTTGGTAAATTTACATTTTAGCTGACTGGTTAAATGTGACCATAAATTTATATATTAAAAAAATATTCTTTTGGAGGGAGAACAAAGTTGTGCAGTCAAAGCAGAACTGTCCATTTGAGCTATCCTCGAACATTTCAGCAGCACTTGGTGCAGTGGAGCAATGACAATTAGAAAGTCAACTATAGTTTATGGATGAATGGGCAATGTGAGATTGGACACAATGTCCTAGGAACTGAAGTATTATTTTTAGATATACTCAAAATATATGGACCACCATTCAAAAGTTATATATGCCTAATGCTACTTTTGTTTTTAGGTGTGCAATAAATTTATCATTAACAAGGATTGGATAAGTACTAGGATGCACTGCAACTCTAATTTAGTCTCCTAAGCCTAAGAACCTTGTAATTCTATATTGTCTGGTATTGTTTAGTAATGTCAGGAAACCCCCCCCCCCCAGCCACTCTGGGCTGCTCCCAACAGAATATTAAAAATAGAATCAAACATTAAAAACCTCCTAACAATATAGCAACATGCATCACTACTGCCAGGGCTTGTTTTTCAACAAACACCACTATTGCCTCATTACGTGAACCATCTTTGGAACACCACAACACACACGTAACTAGCTGTAAGGTAACATAACATGATATATAATAAAACTGTAATTTTAATCGTCATATCAAAATTCACAAAGCACAGTTCCTGATGGGAACATATCATATCTTCTGTACGTATTGGTATCGTAAAGTCCAAGGATTGTTTAAAAAAAAAAAACCCCACTGAGGAATTTCCTGGAAACCTTGTCGCTGAAGAAGCCCGATGGGCGAAACAAGGGTGTATCCCGAGAAGTATTCTACCATTATCTGCCTTTTGTTACTAATTAGTTCCATTTGTCACACTTTCAGACATAGGACGATCCAGAAGGAAGATATCAGCATGAAATGACATTGCCAACAGGAAATTTCCATTGTAATCATTGCACCTGACAATCCTTGGACTTTACGTTATCAATACATATAGAACAGGCATATCCAACAGGTAGATCGTGATCTACCGGTAGATCACTGGATGTCTGCGACAGATCACTGGTAGATCATTGGCTCACCCCAAAGAAGCTGAACAACTGTGACTCCCCTAAAATAAAGCTCAACATTTTACCTCCTCCCTGAAAAAACTCAACAACTTTGACCCGAACCCCCCAAAATGGTCCTTCCTAAAAAAAAAAGTTCAACAACTTTGACCTGAAACCCCCAAAAGGGGGTAGATCACTGCCACTTTTTTTTTTTAACTCTGTGAGTAGATCACAGTCTCTTGGGAGTTGGCCACCCCAATATAGAAGATAAGATACGTTGCCATCAGGAACTGCACTTTGCGATTTTTGATATGGCGATTAAAATTAGGGGGGGTTTCAGCCAGAATTCACTAGAACTCAGTTCTGGCACCTCTCAAGTGGGCACCATTGCCATTGTAAGAGAACAAGGAAAGTGTTCATGGTGAGCTCTGGTACTTCTTTTTCTAGAAAAATATCACTGACTGTTGCTACTATACATCCCAGACCAAGCAGGCTCACATGGAAACTGTAACTTGTGACAATCACATGGAAAGTCTCTATGCCACTGCAGCTGTAGAGACTTTCCATGGTATTAGACTATTAGAGTAGCAGGCTTTGAAGGGTACGATCCCAAGACAGAGACATCACTATAAAGAAGCATCTCCATAATGCAGACAACGTGTCAAATCAGCCAGAAGCTGTTACTCAGGAGCAAGCATAAGCTTAGTAAAATAGCTTTATGTTAATGCATATTTATTCCTTTATTTGGCAGACCAGTTATCACACAGGTGATGGCACTATCTGCCATGTCTCCAAAACTGTTTGGAGACGGTTCTACTCTGTCTCCAAAAACACCCTTGGCATCTTGCTTGCTTTTTTCCATTCATCTGTGTGGGTAGAGGAGAAAAAAACAACAACCCTGCAGCCTACAGATATTTAGTGGCATTTCCCATTCAATGGAATATATACAGTATATATATACAGCACTTCAAAAGGAAAAAAAAGCAACGGGGGGGGGGAATAAAAAATTAGCTATGGTGATAGTCCAATGATAATTTTTGTCTTTCTGATAAGAATACACAAACTGTTTTATCAGCTTAGACTGGTAATAGAGGTAAAGACTCTCACATACAGTGAAATATTAACAGTGATAAATCAAGACATGCAGAGTATAGTTTGAAGCCGACTCAATGAGTTTGTGTTTCTGTGGTGCATCAATCTTAGTTTATTGTGACATATATAAACATACAAACAACAGGGGACCTGTGGCATCTTTAAACTAACAGACTGTAGCGAATGCCACAATAAATATGTTTGCTTGAATCAAACGTTGTCAGAATGGAAGGACCCCTTAATCTGCGCCAGAGGGTGTGCCAAATCTCCAGAGCAGATTTGGAGAAGTTGGGGCAGGAGATAGCTGCAAGGGAATGGAAAGCAATATGAAGTCCTCTTGTGCAAGTGAAAAGTGCTCTCAGGCAAAACTGGATGACATCTGTTGCCTTTAAGGTACAATAAGGCAGGGATTTATTTTATTTATTAAGATCATTTTGGGGGAAGTGCATTTGTTTAGTTGTTTTGTTTTGAGTACAGGACTGTTGAATAACAGGTTTAATATGTTGGAGGGAGAAGCCTTGAATGTGAAAATGAAAAGTTGGGTTTTCAGTATAAAAGAATGGGTATCTGAGAGAGCAATGCTAGTATATTTCAGTCCCTGAGACATCACATCTACTGCTAGCTCCTTGAGGTATAATTCAGAGAATCAACTACACTAAAAAATCTCATACAGTCTGATGCTGTGTAATAAGCACTTGGTTCAGTTGTACGTACTTCCTTGCAGGTGGAGCAAGGCTGCAATGTCTGTTGTTGTTTTTTACAGCTCTGTCAGATACTTAAACCCTTTTCATGCATCACATTTGTCCTCCTGCCTCTGCCCCTAACCTCCATAAGCTGAATGAAGATGTGAAGAAGGACCCACTCAGACCCATGGTGACACTGCACACAGTTATTTACTTATCCTGGCGGACCCTAACATTTTCTTTAATTTCACTTGTTCAGAACACTATAAAGAAGACTGATTTCATGAGCCATTAACTATTTCTTCTTGTTACTGTTTCAAGCTGAGCACACAGATATAATTGTTTTTGTAATAGTTCCATCATCTCACTTTAAGTGGACATAGTTTAAATGTGACTGCTTTACTATAATTATTTTTTCTCCCTGAATCCACACAATATTAAACAACAGATATATGCAAACTGAGCAGAAATGTACACAAGTGTCATAGTCCTGCGCTGCCCAGCTACAACAGATCTCAGTGGGGGGAGAAGTCAGCCAACCACTCAAGTCTCAAGGGGGTACTTGCCTGGAGGCAAAGTTCAGTTGCAAGGTTCAGTCCAGTCCTAAGGTTAGGAGTATCTCAGTTCACGCAGTCAGGTGATCCAGGGGTCAAGAAAGTTGAGAGGCCAAGGTCGCGAGAAGCAAGAAGCAGCAAGGTCTGGTCAGGAACAACAAATGTTGTTTCCAGCAACTGAATGAAGCTGGAAACCCTGATTAAGAAAGCTGGAGCCAGCTGGTTCTCATCAGGAGCAAGAAGGCTGATCAGTAGCAGATGGAGTCACTTCGCCTTCAGGTGGCTGCTCAGCAGGTGAAGCCAACTCCAGGCTATTACCAGGCATAGGCAAACTCAGCCCTCCAGATGTTTTGGGACTACAACTCCCACCATCCCTGACCACTGGTCCTGTTAGCTAGGGATGATGGGAGTTGTAGTGCCAAAACATCTGGAGGGCCGAGTTTGCCTATGCCTGCCTATGACACTAAGGAGGATCAGAATCCTATCTGCTAGTCTTGCTCCCAGGCTTCATGTATCATTGCCCAGGAGCTGAAACCCAATGGCCTTTGCTCTGATTGCAGGATCGGCACACTGCTACAGACTGCACAATTACAGCTCATGTCTACAGGCTCCTAAAAACAAATTATTGTCAACACATGGAGATTGAGGGGTGGCCATAGAATCATCGAGTTGGACCCCAAGGATCATCCAGTCCATCCCCCTGCAATGCAGGAATATTCATACAGGGATTGAACCTGCAACCTTGGCGTTATCAGCACTGCTCTCTAACCGACTGAGCTATCCAGTGCTGAGTCAGTAGGTACAAACTTAGCACCCACATACCTCATCCATGAACACATGCTTACATGATCTGCATGATTATTTTATCTGTAATCTTTTTTTAAATAAAGCTATTTTTTTGAAACACCGTAAAGAGACCTTATCAAAGTGTCGAAGATTTTAGTGCTGAAGCCCTAAAGTATCTGCTGTAGAATATTAGTTTCCAATGGTGGAATAATATTCCCACACCTCTAGTATAACGGTCTGGTTTGTGATATTAAAGTCCATGCAGCAGTTGGCGTGTGGAGCAGTTTAAGCACTTGCATGGTGTTGTAGCACGTCTCAGGTGATCAATTTTTACAAATGTCAGCCAACTCTTTCTGAAGATCAAACAGAAATAGGTCCTGTGATTTCTCAAGTGAAAGAGCAGTCCACTAACTATGAGAAGCTACAACTGCTTTCCTATAACAAAAAATAAGAGTAAAATTCCCTGTATGCAAGTGTCTGTATTGCATACAGTTATCAATTAAAGTCCCTGTGACAGGCGTTGTATCATACTAGAGCCACAATTCGTTAAGACCAGACTTAATTAGACTGAAACCTGAAATAAATGTTCAGAAGAGAAATGAAACCAATATACTTTTGGGACTGGTCTGATTTTAAAGGAACATTTTGACTAAGGGCATGTTCACACTGCGTGATAATGTGCATTCTGTGCTGGACGCAAGCACCTTAGGGGAGTGCTGTACACATGATGCCAGCTCTGTGTTGCACCTGTCTCACACTATATGTTGCTGTGAAAGACATTTTGTTGGTAGGGTTATAATCTGTTTTGTGCGAGAATGCAATTCTCATGCACTTGCTACACACGTGTACACAAGGGAGTGCTTTTTCAGGTCACCTCCTCCTGGGGCAGATGCTCACAATTTAACTTTTCTATGAATGAGAAAGGTGAAATAGGAAGCAACACAGACCCTTAGGCGCTGTGGCCAACTACACGACCACTAATTTTTTTGTTTTCTGCTCCCTGGTTGCAATTTTAAAACTTGTATTTGTGCTGTGGTTTGTTTCCCTATGACTCCAGGGTCTATGGTTTGCTGTAACTTTATGTCATATATTACATATTTTATGTTTTTATGGGCTTATAGCCGCAATAAAATTTGAATTTGAATTTGAATTTGACCCTAAGCTACCTCTACAAACAGATTTATATCCTTTGTCTATCAGTATATACTGGTTTCCGGCCTCTCTCTTTTTAAAAGACTGCATTATATAAAAAAAGAGGCCTGTGGAAAAAGTAATTCAGGGGATGAGTTAGCACTTCTGTGTACTAATTTGAAAAGACACCCACCTGCCTGTTCACAGAACATGGATAGCAGATGATGCTTTAGATATGTTGTGTTAAAGTGTGTACAAATGCAAAATGCTATGTACAAAAGTGCACTGTGGGGAAAAGCGACTTCTAGGCATTTCAAAGGCAATATGTGAACACAGCCTAAGGATGCACTCCTATCACACTTACTTGGGAGAAAGCCCTAATGGACAAACCAAGCCTTACTTCTGAGGAAACATACACAGAACTGGATTGTATGACTGTAGTCCAAAGCATATTTACCTGGAAGATCTGAAAGCAGTGAATGTTGAAAAATGGTAATAGTGGGTGTTAAGCCGATAGCTCCATTAGTTCCTCAGTTTTCTGATGCATTCACCCTCCCAGAACCCTAATCATGCAGGTGGTCTTGAGTTTGCATCTTCTGTTTATGTGCACCATTGGGAGCTACACTGCCAGACCAATTACAGGACTAGTTTATTAAAATGACGATGTGTCGCTTCTGCCTTCTTTGATGACAGAGTGTTTTGTTCTAGATAAAAAAAATTCCTTCCAGGAGCACCTTAGAGACCAACTAAGTTTGTTATTCAGGAAGCAGGTGGTGCCGTGGGTTAAACCACAGAGCCTAGGGCTTGCTGATCAGAAGGTCGGCGGTTCGAATCCCCGTGATGGGGTGAGCTCCTGTTGCTTGGTCCCAGCTCCTGCCCACCTAGCAGTTCGAAAGCACGTCAAAGTGCAAGTAGATAAATAGGTACCACTCCGGTGGAAGGTAAACGGCATTTCCGTGCGCTGCTCTGGTTCGCCAGAAGTGGCTTTGTCATGCTGGCCACATGACCCGGAAGCTGTACGCCAGCTCCCTCGGCCAGTAACGCGAGATGAGCGCCGCAACCCCAGAGTCGGCCACAACTGGACCTAATGGTCAGGGGTCCCTTTACCTTTACCTTAAGTTTGTAATTGGTATGAGCTTTCGTGTGCATGCACACTTCTTCAGATACACTGAAACAGAAGTCACCAGACCCTTATATATAGTGACTTCTGTCTGGTGACTTCTGTTTCAGTGTATCTGAAGAAGTGTGCATGCACACGAAAGCTCATACCAAGAACAAACTTAGCTGGTCTCTAAGGTGCTACTGGAATGAATTTTTTTTTATTTTGTTTCGACTACGGCAGACCAACACGGCTACCTACCTGGTTTTGTTCTAGGTATCAGCAATTTATTAAGATAATGTGACAATAACATAAATGAAAGAGAAAGATTATAAATAAATAAAAGGAGAAGGAAAATGTAAGACTGCAAAACTACTGGGAGCAAAAGGCATAGACACTGACACAGTGTTGCCATCTACTCCTGTAACTGAGAGATGGGAAGAATGAATAAAGATCACATTATGAAATGCAAGATTGTATTTCAGACACCATTTAGGAAATATGCAATTTCTTCAAACTGCAAACTTAATTGTGAGATTTTCCCTTGCACTTTCAGGTCTGTAAACACTGTTCTACTTATGCACAGGCTCCATTTCTGAAATCTCTGTTCTGGGCATAAGCCATTTTAGTCACACTTGCAAGTAGCAGAAGAGCACCTTGAGTTTGGAGTTTTAGAGGACTGAAGAGATAATCGTGACACCTAGTCAATGTGAGAGGCATTGGAACGTTTCTGCCCAAGTATGTGTCAGTTATTTATAACTGTACCACTTTAAACCATTATCCCCCACTACTCACTTGCCATTTAATGCTGCCACACCGACTGTGCTTCTGGCAATAGACATGCTGGCTACAAAAGTCCACTGCTGATTTTGGGGGTCCCACCTCTCGACGGTGTTCAGATAGCTCCAACCATCATGGCCTCCAACTGCATAAATTGGCCCTTCGAGAACAGTAACTCCTAGAAAGAGAGTCAGAGGAGGAAGATAACAATACATCCAACACATGAAAGGCCAGCTCTGTAAAGGCTAACATGCATGGAACAGTCAAATAGGTCAACCTGCTTCTCATATGGCAGTAAACCCCTATGTGACAGCATGTGGAGCTCCCAGAGGAATGCTGGCTGGACAATCCTTGCCTGAAGGGACTGTGTGAACTGACAGTTCTACTGGAATGGTGCATAGGTAGCCACCAATATTTGCACGGCAGTGGCAGCACTCTTGCAGAAGTTGCATGGGGCCCATTTGATGTAAGAACTAGGTGGGAAACTGGCAAGCAGGACAAAAATTAGTGCTAATACACCCAGGACCCTCACGAAAATGCTGGAGAGGGTGCACCTCCACAGGCACATACTTCCACATGTGGTGGGAGTGCCCCAAAATCCAAACATTCTGGACAACAACCACACGAGAAATATGTAAAATAACCAAGCAAGTGTTAGAAATCACCCCAGAATTGATCTTACTAAACATCTTCCAAGACAATAATGCCCACTTACAACACAAAGAACTCATAATCCATCTACTCTCAGCATCCAGAAACATCATAACCAGACACTGGAAAGACCTGTCAGGAGTAAACATGGACCAATGGTACCAAGCAGTATGGGAAACAGCCCTACTAGAAAAACTAACCAGTAAACTGAAACTGACACGGGGACAAACTGAAGAAGACACCTTCACCCTGGTATGGTTCCCCTTCATCACATACACAACAAGACAATGACAAAAATCTACCGACAGCATACAAATCAATATGGCTAACCTGACCCAAAATACCCACCAACCCCACTCACAGGAAACCAAAGATCACCACAGCCAACCACAAACGAACAACCACATCCCAAGCCAACTCCGACCTCTCTCACCGCCAAACGAGCACAAGCAAACAACAGAGAACCTACATAAACAATGCTGACACCAAACCCTACTCATATCAAGTAAAAAAGAAACACAGTCACCCCACCCCACCTACCTCCCCGTCCCACCCACTTCTTCCCCACTTCCCCCCTTTCTTTTCTAATGTCTCACCAACACTGACTTATAAAAATGTTATATGGAAAAACTTGAGAGAGACATTGTACTACCTTTGAAAATCTTTAATAAAAATATTTTTTTAAAAAAGCACAACAGCCTACCTGGTTTCAGATCCCCCAGAAACTGGTATTCAGGGGCATACTGCCTCCGACAGTGGAGGCGGAAAATAGCCATCATGGCTAGCAGCTGCTGATAACAATTATTCTCCACTAATTTGTATAACTCTCTTTTAAAGGCATCCATGTTGGTGGTGACCACTCCCCCCTCGCCCCAAGTATGAAGAAGTACCTTCTTTTATCTGTCCTGAGTCTTCCAACATTCAGATTCCTTGGATGTTCATGAGGACTAGTGTTAAGAGGGAGGGAGAAAAACTTTTCTCTATCCACTTCCCCCCTGCCTTGTTGACACTCTCAAAGAACCCGAATAGGCTCAAGAGATGAGATTTATCCTCTCTCTTCCTCCTGCCCTCGTAGGACTCCCCCCCCTTTTTTTCCTTTCGGCTGAGAAAGAAAGGGGCAGGGAAGTTGTAGGAAGGGCTGTGTAGCAGCAGGGGGAGATGCACACACCACAGCAGGAGTAAGGGTAGGCGAGATACCTGACTCAAAATGCAGCCAGACTTCTCAAGCAGGAGAGTTAAAATGCCAAGCCCCCCACAAAGCCTCATGCCATCTCTAGTAAGAACCTATTATTTGTCTTACTGGATCAGACCCAAGTCTATCCAGGCATGCATTCCGTTTCCAACAGGGGACTTCTGGGGACACCCAATCAAGGCATGAAGGAGAGTGTCTTCCCCTGTTCTCTTTCCACAGCATCAGAGATTTCTTACTCTTTTAGAATGGTGTTTCCTTCAGCTTTCATGGCTGAAATTTCAGCCATGAAATTTCAGTGTATCTGAAGAAGTGTGCATGCACACGAAAGCTCATACCAAGAACAAATTCAGTTGGTCTCTAAGGTGCTACTGGAAAGAATTTTCTATTTTGTTTCGACTATGGCAGACCAACATAGCTACCCACCTGTTTCATGGCTAGTAACCTTTGATGTGTCCCCCCCCCCCCAGCCCAAAATAATTATTCAAATTGTAGCAGCTGCCTGCATAGCAACCACACTCTCACAACTTGTCTTTTTGCCACAGTGGAAGTCCACCTGCAACCCCAGGGAGAGCTTCTCATGCTCCAGCACAGCTCATAAGAGGGCAGCCATGGGCATTGGTTCTTGGGCTTGCAGAAAAACAGTATACCTGAGATATATTGCTCATTTTCAGACTTCAGAACTCTTGACCTATCTTAAACAAACCCAGGTTTTGCAATGTTAATAGCATTGGTGATTTTAAGTGTTTCTCAAAGCTCTCTCCTTTAAATAGCGGAAGATGGATTTTCTGAGGCAGAACAGTAGCTTGAGAAAGACAAACTGTTTCAAAGATAGCTAAGGCTAAAAGTCCTCTTTTCGAATGAACTTTTCGGTTCATTTCTTTTAATAGCTAGAACTCAATTTATTTTTAAGTAGTCTGTAGTGAAATGTCAGGCTGTTGTTCCTATTAGCACATGGTAGCACCTCTGTTCTGAGGCCAAAAGTGCAAAATTCTATATAAATTGTATTTTTTTTTCCTAGTAGGTGCACCTGAATGTGGGACAGTCTCTTGGGATTAAACACTGCTAGCTGCCCTGACAACTTCTACCTGATGTGATGATTCAGCACTTAGTCATACCCATACCTTTTGGCAGCTAATTTATACCTGGGACCTGCTGGAAGATGTTTTTTATTGGAGGTTTATTCAAATTATTAGAAGTTGTCTGTTGAATATTCTACAAAGTATACAGCTGCACACTGAGTTGGAAACCATATTAATGTAGCAATATATTTATCCCTGCAAAGATCATAAAATTGTTCATGATCAAAGCACATGGACTAGTAGTTGAGAAACTGAGATCACCTGAGTTCTGTTGCAGGGCTTTGCTCTGTGAAGGAAAGCTGCATAATAATTATTCATATATATATTGTCCTGCGCAATTCACTGAAGTTTAGTACTTGCTCTAGCCTTTCATCAAATGTAAAATAAGAAATGGCTGTATCTGAGATTCAACCTTTTATTGTCATGGTTTTGCATATCAGTTTTAAAAGTCATAAGGTTATTGTCCAATATGTGTATTGAACTCCTATTTCTATGTCTTTTTTTTTTTTTTTTTTACTTCACCAAATGGGCTTTAAAAGTATTCCATTGACTCAGACAGCAGATGCCATTGTCGAAACAAGATATCTGAATTATTTTCATTACAACTGTAGGGTTTTTTTCTGGAGCCGACATGAAAATTCTCTTGACAATGCTATGTTAATCTGAAGTTTGTTCTCCCAGATGGCAAAATGCTTGTTGTTCTCCCTATCCCCCCAGGTATAAAACAGTATATGAATTCAATAAATAATAATAAAATAATAATAATATTCATCTCACAGCTCTCTGGAAGCAGTGGTCAACATAGCACACAGACAGAGAATGGACTCAGCCCCAAACTCATGTCTAAACTGTACAGATGACTGTACATCTTTCCCCATGAAATCTCATGGAAATTGTTCTTGTCAGGAAGTCATTCATTACTTTATATTCTATCAAAGGAATTTTGTGGAGGTTTGGGGCAGGAGGGGGAGAATCTATGAAGGAGTTACTGCCACCTTGTTGGCTTGATGTGGCTAGGGTGGGAGGGGGCTTTTTGCAAATACTTTTTTTTTCTCCAGCTCTCTTTTCCATTGACACAAACTATTGAGAAGAAGAAGAAGAAGAAGAAGAAGAAGAGTTTGGATTTGATATCCCACTTTTCACTACCCGAAGGAGTCTCGAAGCGGCTAACATTCTCCTTTCCCTTCCTCCCCCACAACAAACACTCTGTGAGGTGAGTGGGGCTGAGAGACTTCAAAGAAGTGTGACTAGCCCAAGGTCACCCAGCAGCTGCATGTGGAGGAGCGGAGACACGAACCCGGTTCCCCAGATAACGGGTCTACCGCTCTTAACCACTACATCACACTGGCTCTATTATTGTTCTTATTTTTGAAACCAGTACTTTTTATTCCTCCAGAGAAAAAGCTTCTGGAACGCCACTTCCCTCAGAAGACCTACCCCAGAGCCCAAAGAGGGGCAGCATGGGGGCTTGCTCAGCTAAGGTGCAGCTTTCCTGTGCATCAGCTGTTGAGGCTGAAGAGCCTCACCAAAACTCCGCTGCACCTCTGGCTCAGGAGGAGACCCTCTCTGGAGCCCGTAGAGGATATCCGCTAGCGGGGTCCAGGGAGGGTCTCCTCATGAGACGAAGTCACAGCAAGGCTTTGATAAAGGTGGTTAGATCTGTCCCTGCACTTCTGGGGCCCACCTGAGAGGTTCCGGAATGCCACCCTGGCACATTCCAGCTGAAAAAAAGAGCCTTGATTGAAATTAACTACGCCAATTCCAGAGCTCGTGTACTTATTGGATCTTATTTGACTTGTTAGGGAAGGATGCACTTTTTAGTTCGTATTATTCTAAAATATCTATATATCACTTTCCCAGGCAAGGTCTACACAAAGGCAGCTTGCACAGAATAAAAACCACAAATATAAAAATTACTAAAATGAAGAATAAAACAGATAGAAAGAAATGCAGCCCTAGCTTGTGTTCACTGAGAATACTGATGGACGGGGCCAGCCCAAGACCTTTTGGCACCTGAAAAAAGATAGACCACTGACATTTCCCCTTGCCCACAGGTCTGGGCCCATCCCTGGTGTGGTGGGAGGTTGCCTTACCTCACCTCATTGGTGTGCTTGCCATGCTAGGGCAGTAAGCTAGCTTAGGGGCTGCTGGGCAGACCACATGACACTCCTTCTAGCAACTTTCCAGCTGCCTCACTCTGCCTCATGGTAGGACCAGCCCTGCTGATGGGTGTGTGTGTATAGATTTTATATACCTGATTTACATTTATGTGCATCTATGCCCACAGAACTTCAATGAAGCATAATGGGGGCTCTTCGAGGGGTGCAGGTGTTGTTCCATTAACAGAGTTTCTCATATCTATATATCTATATATCTATATATATCTATATCTACCTACCTACCTACCTATATATCTATCTACATACAGTGGTACCTCAACTTACGAAATTAATCCATTCCGAAGGTGCGCTCGTAAGTCGAAATCTTCGTAAGTTGAAGGCGCCATATCGGAATGGGGAAAAAATCGGAAATCGAAAAAAGCGCATTCAAATTTTCATGTCGAGGTATCGTGCCGCCACTTCCGAAATTTTCGACTTGCGAAGGGAAAGCAGCGGCACGATACCTCGACTTACGAAAATTTGAATGCTCTTTTTTCGACTTCCGGAGGTCATTCGGAAGTCGGAAAATACAGAAGTCGAGTCACTTGTAAGTCGAGGCACCACTGTGTGTGTGTGTGTGTGTGTGTGTGTGTTGTACAGTAGCACCTTAGAGACCAACTAAGTTTGTTCTTGGTATAAGCTTTCATGTGCATGCACACTTCTTCAGATATGAAAGCTCATACCAAGAACAAACGTAGTTGATTTCTAAGGTGTTACTGGATAATTATATACACACACACACACACACACACACACTGCGTCAGAGCAACACAGCTACCTACCTGAATCTAGAGTTTCTCCCTGTCTGCCACTGCAGGGTCACACATCATATTCCTAAGCCCCCACTCTTCAGGTATTTTTTATTTGTAGAATATTCTCTCTCTCACACACACACAAGTCTGCGTGTGTTTTGTTTAAAAACAGAATTCTGTACTACCAATAGGAAAATAAGTTACATCATGGTATGTTTATCTGGGTAAATATATAGCTACATCTGCAGAAGATACTCCTTATACAGGTTTTCTTTATTTAAAAGGAAATCTTAATTAAGGGTAGTTTAATGTTGCTGAGAGCTTTTATTAAATATGTGGGCTCCTAGGGCTTTAAAAATAAATTAAAGAAGCATCTTCATTATTCTGAAAGTAATAAACCTGCTGTGGTTGTGTGTGTGTGTGTGTGTGTGTGTGTGTGTATGGCACACATTGCTCAGGCATACGGAAAGTTCATGTTGAACATCCCAGGGACTCAATAATTTTATCTGGGAATTTTCATGTTCCATGTTTAAACACAGTGGCTGTTGTAGATGTACATAATAAAAATGCAGATCAAAGAGACACAAACTTAAAGTTAAAAGCAAAACAAAAGAGAAACCTGTACAGACAAATAGAAAACATGACTTCTTTGTTCTGGTTCAAGTCAGTGATGTTTTCTACAGCTCGTGTTCACATTTCACACACACACAAAAAAATGGCTTTCCTCTACATGATGAGGCTGTATAAACTTGGGAAATGAGGAATTGTGCTTTGTTTAAGGTCTCTTGTTTAAAGCTGTAGCTAGAGAGAATAACATCAATTATTCAAGTTAATGAGAATAAGAGCTTAAACCAGGGATGGGACACTTGGCTTTGTAGGGGAACAATCCTATAGCAAGATTTGCTGCAATGAGGATCTCTGCTTGAGCCTGGAAATTCTTGGTGCAGTCAGGTTATGTTGGCTTAACTCTCAGATCCCCAGTTTAGCTGGAGTTGCACCAGCATATGCACCCTGATCTCAACATAGTCCCCATAAAGTATAAATACAGGTGAAATTCGAAACATTAGAATATTGTGGAAAAGTCCATTTATGCAAGCAATTGTTTTCATTCGCTACTGGAGTTTAATTTATGAGAGACTCATGACATGCAAAGCGAGATATGTCAAGCCTTTGTTTGTTATAATTGTGATGATTATGGCGTGCAGCTGGTGAAAACCCCGAAGTTGAAATTGTTAATTTGGGGTTCTCATCAGCTGTACGCCATAATGATCACAATTATAACACATAAAGGCTAGACGTATCTCGCTTTGCATGCCATGAGTCTATCTCATATAAGGTATCAGTTTCACCTTTTAAGTTGAATTATTGAAAGAAATGAACCTTTCCACGATATTCTAATTTTTTGAGTTTCACATTTGGAAGTAGTTTTATCTAGTGTTTCCTCCATTTGTTTTCCTATTCATTTGTTATTTTACCCTCTAACGCTTTTCCTTATGATTAGATGCTAGTGCTCTTTTTTTCCCTTTTGTATATCTACCATGTCCACAACAGTGTGTTGTTTTCCCCCCTATACACATTGATTTAAAAATAGACACAGTAGCAACAACATTGTTTTTAATTTCCTTTTTTGCTTTTAACTTTTTCTGATTTTATTGCTTGGTTTTATGTTTACATATTGTTGTAAACCACCGTGATGTATCTTGATGATACAGCGGTATATGAATACTCTTATGGATATATAAACCAAGCAGCAGTGTGGTGGGCAAGTTTGCTGATGATACCAAATTGTTTGACGTGGTTAAAACAAGGCAGTGTGAAGAGGCGCAAGGTGGTCTCTTCAAACGGATGAATTGGCAGTAAAATGGAAAATGCAATGCAAGCAAGTGATCAGTGAGGAACAATGGGGTAAGAGATCTTAATTTCATGGGGTCTAAATTAGCAGTGGCTGACCAGGCCCAGGACCTTGGGGCTATAGTATATAGCATACTGAAAATAATGAAAATGCTGACCCAGTGTGAGGCAGCTGAGAAACAGATTAATTCCATGTTATTGATAGTTAGGAAAGATGTTTCACAGAGCACCGCAAAGTTTGCAATGACTTTATACAGACCTATGATGAGACCATGGGACGCGGGTGGCGCTGTGGGTTAAACCACAGAGCCTAGGGCTTTCTGATCAGAAGGTCGGCGGTTTGAATCCCCACAACGGGGTGAGCTCCCGTTGCTCGGTCCTAGCTCCTGCCAGCCTAGCAGTTCGAATGCATGTCGAAGTGCAAGTAGATAAATAGGTACCGGTACCGCTCCAACGGGAAGGTAAACAGCATTTCCATGCGCTGCTCTGGTACGCCAGAAGCAGCTTAGTCATGCTGGCCACATGACACGGAAGCTGTATACCGGCTCCCTCGGCCAGTAACGCGAGATGAGCGCCGCAACTCCAGAGTCAGACACGACTGGACCTAATGGTTAGGGGTCCCTTTACCTTTACCTTTCTATGATGAGACCACAGCTGGAATACTACTGTGTATAGTTCTGGTCACCTAACCCCAAACAGAATACTGTAGATCTGCAAAGGTTCAAAAATGGGTAACCAAAAATGATCAAGAGGTTAGAGCAGCTCATCTATGAAGAAAGATCACATTTCGGGCTTTTTTATTAAGAAAAAAGTGTGAATAATCTAGGGTGTGATAAAAATGGATAGGGAGCTATTCTACCCTGCCCTTCTCACAATGCTAGAACTACAGTGCATCCAGGGAAGCTGAATATTGGAGGATTCAAGACAGATAAAAGAAAGTCCATATTCACTTGTGCATAGTTAACTATGCGTGATGGCCCAAAATAAAAACGTTATATATATTTATTCCCCCGCTTTTTTTAAAAAAGCAAATTTTAAATGTGTGCTGTCTAAAAGTCCATGCACCTTTTTGTCTGTAATTTGACATGCTTTGTTCACACAGGATGTGCTACAATGCCTGGAAATTTTATCTTCTATCAAAAGTTGGAAAAGTTATAGCCATTTTTTATTTCCCAAAAGTGAAGGGGAAGATTGTTTTTTGGTCATTCAGTTTCTTCTTCTTCTTCTTCTTTGCTCTTACTTCATTTTATCACATTGCTCCCTTCCACACACACAGCACAGTATTCCTGGCCCTTTTGCAGTTGCTGTTTCTTTTATTGCTCTCCTGAATCTATTGACTGCACAAGCAATAAAGATATAGATAGATGCATATTTCCCCCTGCACAGCTAATAGGGAGCCAGTTTAGATTAGAGTCATAGCATGAAGAGAAAGGAGTAGACTCCGTGCTCCAAAGCTATGGCCCTGACTGAACTCTCAGCCCTCCCAAGGCTGCTGTTAGCAAAAGAAAAAGATGTCAGGAAATGAATTAATTCATCTCCCACATCACATTAGTTTGGCTATAGAATAATGTTTATCAGCTGTGCTATAAAGGAGACAACCATTTGTTTGTCAGAGAAACGGGGCTCACCTATGCAGCAGAGCTCTACCTCTTAACTCCTGAAGAACAATGAGTATCTATATAACCTAGAGAAAAATGACTGCTTTGGACAGTCTCTTGGCATTAGAAACGGGCAGAAAATAAAAGGAAGTGCCAACAGATCAATTGCGTGAATTGTTCCATCCCAGCTCTGGAAATCAGCATGACCTGAAATGACCTTACCTTGATGGTCACGCTGTGCTACAGGTGAAACTCGAAAAATTAGAATATTGTTGAAAAGTCCATTTATGTAAGCAATTGTTTTCATTAGCTACTGGAGTTTAATATATGAGATAGACTCATGACATGCAAAGCGATATGTGTCGAGCCTTTATTTGTTATAATTGTGATGATTATGGCGTTCAGCTGATGAAAACCCCCAAAGTTGAAATTGTTAATCAGCTATACGCCATAATCATCACAATTATAACAAATAAAGGTTTGACGTATCTTGCTTTGCATGCCATGAGTCTATCTCATGTATTAGTTTCACCTTTTAAGTTGAATTACTGAAAGAAATGAACCTTTCCACGATATTCTAATTTTTCGAGTTTCATCTGTATATTATTTACAACAACAGGGATCTTGGATTCACCAACATAATTTCTGTGGCCAAAAATTTAAAATGAGATACTTTCATTGGTATGGATTTAACAAAAAGAATTCTCTGGATTTCTATAAGATTAAACCATTATACAAACACAGTACAAAACACAGTTAAAAATATTCATTTAACTAATGATAATAAACTAGCCAAAATACACTTAGGTGTCACATTGTTTTGTGACACAACTTGGTGCGCACAGAACTGTTATCTTGGATAGAAGGGGAGAGCTGAAGAAGAAGAGGCAACACAAAGTAGACATGGCCCCTCCCAACAACCTGGTTGGTTAATGGGGAGGCGGCATAGTCCCCTGTGCATGGGGATAATAACATGTAAGGAGTAAAATATATACAAAAGAAAGATAATTCAGTTGAAAAGAAGGGTGAATACATAGCTCCTAGATTGTATCACTCATGTATAAGGGAAGATAAAATTCCATTTGGCAAATTATAGGTTCCAACAGCATAGCAGTGTACTTGCTAATTGTAGTAGAAGTAATTTTATGGATCCTCTGCTTTTACAAATACCAGGTAGTCAAGCCAAACAGGCAGAAGTGTATGCAGTGGACTGCCTGACTACTGATCAACAGTTCTCCAACCCTTAATTTAGGGGAAGCTTTAGTCTGGTAGACAGTAAATCTGATAGTACTACAGAACTACTCAACAATTTATGTACTGGTATATATTATAATATCTAACCCACCCACCTCCAACCAAATGTCAATTGCACAAGAGAGCCTATATTATGGAAAACTAGAACAGCAATCCTATATCCACTATCTGGGGAGTAAGCCCCATTGAACTCAGTGGGACTTATTTCTCTCCAGACATATATAATATAGCATAGTAAAGGTATGTATTTCAGGCGCTGATTTCTTTGCTAATATTCACTGTCTGTACTTGTTGAGTCAGCATAATAAGCAGGGATTATATCCACATTTCTGTTGGAAAATGCTGTTGAACTCTAAGAAATTGCTGATAAGGGTATAAATGATTAGACTATGTCCCCATCGCACAATGATTTAATCCACTGCAAACACTGACAGACTTGTTGTTAAACTGCTATAGGCTGTGATTAAAAGAATAAGAAAATGGAATAAGAATATTGCTAACTATCACTAGACCTTGATTTAAAATGCAGTACAAATTATCTTGCAGAGATTGAAAGGATTGTTAAAGTTATCTACTGCCAATTAATTGAAATAGACTTATAAAAGGAAGAAATTTATGGCAGAGGAAAGGGTATTGTGCCACGGCTGTCCTAGAATGGTAAAACAACGAGAGAGAGAAAATCCATTGCTAGGCATTAAGCTGAACTTTTTGTACAATGCAAGTTGTGGACAAGTTTCCCAAATTTACTTTTCATGAGAAACAATGAAATGAATTTTCGTATTTCTGTGCAGGCAGGAATCACAGTGAAAGCAGAGCCTTAGAAGAGCCTTGCTATAAAAAGAAGAGTTTGGATTTGATATCCCGCTTTTCACTACCCGAAGGAGTCTCAAAGCGGCTAACATTCTCCTTTCCCTTCCTCCCCAACAACAAACACTCTGTGAGGTGAGTGGGGCTGAGAGACTTCAGAGAAATGTGACTAGCCCAAGGTCACCCAGCAGCTGCATGCGGAGGAGTGGAGACGCAAACCCGGTTCCCCAGATTACGAGTCTACCGCTCTTAACCACTACACCACACTGGCTCCACACAGGGAAACAAGCAATTTAAGCCCCTGGAGACATAAATATGAGAGTGTAGAATTTGTTCCTCTTCCTTCTTCCAGCTCAAAGTCCTTCAAATATGGGGACATAATCTTTGTCCTTATGTTAGAGAGTCAGCATCCTCTAGGGTATCCCAGTTGTGGGAGAGGCTGGAAAGGAAGGGGAGCAGCCATCATAATCTTTTGCTGTTATCCCATCACAAAGTTCAAAGTTATCCAAATGGCTTATATATTATTGTAACCGCTGCTGCAAAATATTTTTCTCTAAGCTTTTTTTTCACAACTTGCATTGTAGCAGAATCATAATCCATACATAGTTGATGTTCATGTTAGTTGCATTTATTGGAGGAAGAACTACAACCTTAGCACCCAGAAAACTGTAACTAATCCTTGAACAGAAACACTTATTAAAAGTAAGATTTCCTAGACTGCAGCCTCTCTCTGCCCTTCTGAAGATCTGGTGCTTCCTTTTACTACAGACATTGATCATTGAGCTCATATTGTCTCTGACTGGGAGCAACTCTACAAGGTGTCAGCTAAAGGTCTCTCCCAGTCTGCTGCTTGAGAACCTTCAAAAGAATATGCCAGGGACTGAAGCGGCAACCTTCTAACTATAAAAAATGTGTTTGATCACTGAGCTATAGCTACAAAGACCTTTCTTTGAATGAAATAACAATCCATCATTTAGAAGCTGAAAATTAAGGCAGTATTTTGAAGTTCACCTACAAAATGTGCAATCTGTTATGAACTTCTGTTGCATGTGCAAGGTATACAGTTATTTTAAAAGCCAATTATGCATCCGTGTTATTATTTTTGGTGTCAATGAACTTAGTAGATGTGAACAAAGACAGCTGTTTTCTCGTTAAAAAAAAAAATTAAGCGCCAAAAGGGTTAGAGTAGGAAACTGAACATGAAATTGCTCTAGTTAGCCAGCCACTCCCTCCTTCAAGATATTCCATTTTATTCCCCTCCTGCCTGCCCATTAGATGGTTTACCATTAGTTTTTTTTTGGGGGGGGTGGGGTACTCTGCAAACCTTGGGACTCTGCCAAGCCTGCTGATACCCACCTCTTGCATATGGGTGGTGATGTTTTGACTAATCCAGCACTGGCACCTGAACACTGGAAATAGAGGGAATGACTGATAACAAAAGAAATACTCTGAAAAGGAGGATTAAATAATTTAGGGATATCTGGGTAGTAACAGGATAGTTACTGTTACAGGTGGGTAGCCGTGTTGGTCTGCCATAGTCAAAACAAAATAGAAATTTTTTTCCAGTAGCACCTTAGAGACCAACTGAGTTTGTTCTTGGTATGAGCTTTGTGTATGTGTTCATACCAAGAGCAAACTCAGTTGGTCTCTAAGGTGCTACTGGAAAGAATTTTCTATTTTGTTTCGAGGATAGTTACTGATTTAAACCACTGGAAGCTTATATTGGCCCCTCCAGATGTTGTTGGACTAGCCAGCACAGACAATGGTTGCAGGGGATGGGAACTGTAGTCCAATATTCAGAGGGGCACAGATTAGGCACCCCAGGATTTTTAAAAAAGAAGATATGATTCAATTTTACTCACAGTAGGATAACCAACAAATATTTTGAGGCAATCATATTGCAAGTTAGTAAAATACAGGCTTTTTATTAGTCCTTTTCTTAATTGAAATGCATATAGATAATAAACAATGATTTATACACACCTTTTTATTTTTACAATCGCCCCCACAGAAGCACCAATATCTATTTGGTTCCATTTAACTTTTAAGTCATTTCAGTTTTTTAACAAAGGTATCATTCCAACAAATCGCCATGTGTTCTTGGTGGCCTTATAACCATGTTCTATTGATGTTGCATATATAATAAAAACTGTGCCAGAACGCGCTAGAATTTGGTACACACATAGATGAACACATACACAAAGTACCATGGGCACTCTTATATATACTTTTACCTGTTCAGGCTTTTAAACACATGATGGGGATGTGATATGTATGTCCTATTCACTGGGCTGTCTCCACAATCATGGCTTGTTTACTAGTCACATCAATGGCTTACCACTGACTTTACAACAACTTCAACTGAACTATTTGAGAACCAGCTAAGCCCAGTCATAATCATATTCTAAGATGCCAACCACATGCAGATATTATTTCAGTCGTTTACACAAGCCTGCACTTAAGTTCCTCCATGCAGTTTTGCATAAATATAGATATGCACATGTGTACTGAAATTGCTTGTGATCAATGCAAGTGCCATTGCTTTGGGAATATACAGATAGCTTTGGGAAACCGAATACTTACCTAAGCCATGCCTATGGGTTGACATTGGAGGCAAAACAGTCCATGCCTTTGTCTTTGGATTGTAACATTCGACTGTGTTTAACGTCTTTAAACCATCTCGGCCTCCGATAACAAAGAGTTTGTCATCAATGACAGCTACACCAAATTGCAGCCTTCTGCCGTTCATCACTCCAGCTTGGATCCATATATTTGTCCTGAGATCATACTTCTCTATGGTTGTAGCACCTGCTAAGAAAAACCAATAACGTATTTAATAACAACATTTACACGATTTGCAGACAAAAATTAGAATACATCTTCTCAACTGTTTCTCTTTGTAATTGGAAAAGTCCCTATCTATGGGGAAAATGCCCTTACAATTTGATGTCTCTTTTATTGAAAATGAAGTCAAAAACCCAATAATTACAGGCTCATGGATCCAAATTATAGTAATGGACTAATTTTGTAATCCCCTTCACTACAGAGATGAAAAACTTGGCAGTCTGTTCACACCATATTTTACTGATAGTTAGTGATGTGATGGCAGAATTTACACCAAATTTAAAAACCCTGTTTCACCATATTTGTTTGTCTGATTTGGACTTTTGTTTGATACCAAAATCAAATGATTCTTCTTTATCTACTTTCTACCCTGCTATAGCTCCTCCAACTTGTGCAGAAATAAGCTATGCTGCTTCACTTCCCACACTTTGAATGTAATATAAGCAGTGCTCTGAGTCTATTCACAGTATCAATCAGTAGAAAATAAAATAACGCATTCCATATTTTTGTGGAGAGGGGTGTCTAAATGAGCTGAATTTAAAATACTCTAAAGGAAAGATTACTAGCATCAACTTAACTCCTTTTCTGCTTTGTTTTCACACTTGCACACCCAAGTCATGCCTCCTCTCCAACCACTAATTGCCCCTACAGAGAAAGCTGCATTCATTATAGTTTGCAATTAAATGTTTCTAATCTATTTCCTCATAGTATGATAAAAAGTTATTCTGTGTGTGTGTGTGTGTGTGTGTGTGTGTGTGTGTGTATGAATAAATGTTATTTAGCAAATAAACTGCAATGATACAAATGAAAATAAACTTTGTCAAAGCTAAACTTTTTAATAAAAAAAGAGATGTAATTTGAATCCCAGTGTAACAGAACAATAATAATGTGGATGCCCAACTGGATATATTAAATTCCATTCTAATTTGCTCAGCTACAAGAAATATGAACAAATTTCTGCATTCAATTATCCTAAGGTGGGTTCCCCCCCATCCTTAATTCAAAACTGAAACTGATATAAATGAATTAATTCACTAATTAGAAAGAACTAAGTACAAACACTTGCAGAGCTGTTTTTTGTTATTGCAAAGTAGATTAACACGGCATGGATTTTCAAATGGTTGAAAGTATCTCAGTCTGTGCTAAGTGTATAGTACTCCTTTTTTGGCCTTTAAAAATTACCAAACAACTGTTAATCGTAGTTTTGTATGTTTTGCACACAAAATAAGGTTACACAGTGTCAGGGGACTGCCCTCTCCTCAGCGCAGAGTGGTGTTGGGGCTTTCTGGGTATCCCGAGCCCCGGCCCCACCTTTTGTCCAACTCTTCTTCTTCTAGTGGGGAAGGCAGCGGTCCCTCTAGTAGGGAGGGAGGTGCGGACCAGCGCTCTGCCAGGGTAGGAGAGCCATCGCACCAAGCAGACATAGGGGGAGACGCACCTCTTCCGCATAGCTGTCAAGTTTCGGATTTGAAAATAAGGGATCAGCATTCTCACCTATCCCGGCGACAGTCACATGTCAGTGGTGGGCGGAGCCAGAAGCAAAAGTGGGCGGAGCAGCAATGTAAACTCCAAGCGGGCTCGTAGCAGAGCAAAGAGGAGGGCAGCCAGCAAAGAGGAGGGCAGCCATGTGCTCCACGCAATGGAGCCCCATCGTCTTCTTGTCTGATCCCATCAAAACAGGACAGGAAGCAGCAGCTGCTCAAAGGCAGCCAGGCTCCGCCCGCCAGCTAACCCTATTGGCTGGCTGAGGGGCTCGGCGGCAATGGATAGGGGCTGATGCAGGGGGAGGAATACACCCCCCTGTAAGCACGGGAAACGGCTCCCACTTGCTTTGAGGGCTGAGGCTTTTCTCTCCAAGTAGGCGAGGTCTTCCCACCCAGTCCCTGGCCAGCAGGGGAGGAACTGCTTCCATTAAAAACGGGAAATTTAAGGGAAATAAAAAATAAGAGAGAGCAGTGGGAAACTGCTTGAAATAAGGGAGAATCCTGGGGAAAACGGGATACTTGACAGCACTGCTCTTCCGTCTCCCCACTTGCACAGAGGGGGGAGGTGCAGGGATGGTAGGAGGGGGTTCCGCATCCCGCGGCTTTTATGCTGGGCAAAGAACCGGAAGGAGTCATTCCCGGACTCTGGCGAAGGATGAGACAGACGTGAACTTTTATGCTCTGCACTGTAAATATCTGCACAATAAAGAACTGAGAAAAGAAGTGACGGATTCCGCTCGGTTACTCATGAGCAACCTTACACACAGCTAGTGTGTTTTAATGAGTACTGTGCCAAAAATTCTTCTTCAGTTTACAATGAATGAAATTGCATTTGAAGAAGTTATGAAAGGGGAGAGAAATGTCCAGCAAAATTCTCATGGGCGAGATACAGGGTTTTTTTTTTAATGTGCATTCCTTACTTTCAAAGTGGTTAAGAGGTTGAGTGATATAACTTCTCACACAGGGCGTTTCAGGTCAGGAAACATAGTGCTGCTGGAGAGAGTGCTAAGCACTGAGGAAATGCCCCATGGAAAGAAAAAGAAACATGCAACCCGCATGGCCCCCTCACAACGATAAGATAAGCTGCACCAAACAAAATTATTAAAAAAATTATAAAGTGCCCTGAGGAAGAATTTTTTTTTTGAGGAATCGATTAGTTTGTACTATAAATTAAATATCTGGCACAGAAAACAAAGCATTAAACAGCATGAAAATTTGATGCTCACAATAATAGGTGTTCAGCCTGCTCCCCACGAAAAACACACATTTCTGTCTGAGACCATGGGAATGCAAATTGTGCCTTGACAACAGACTGTCCATCTATGGACAAGTGAAGTTCATCAGTGGGGTTTAACAAATCCCAATTTTGCCACTGTCTTCCTCGTTCCCCAAGGGTGGTCTAAATTTATATATAGTTCATCAAAAAATTGACAGGCATTACAAAAAAAAAATGTATCTGAAGAAGTGTGCATGCACGCGAAAGCTCATACCAAGAACAAACTTAGTTGGTCTCTAAGGTGCTACTGGAAGGATTTTTTTAAAAAAATGTTACAGTCTACTCGAATGTTTCGGGATTTTTTTTTTAATACCATTCTAGAATGAACCACATGCAGTATTTCAGTCTAGTAAATGTACACACCAGAAAATTGTTGTGTCCATTTTCAACTAAAAAGTAAAATTAAACCATAATTTGCATAACTTTGACATATCCTGTGAAATCTGCCTTAACAAGCAAGCAGAAAAAGAAAGCAGCAATCTTCTCTCCCCCCCCCCCTGCTGCCTAGGTTCTTTCCTTCCTCTGAATAAATTCTCCTTGATATCTGTGTCAATAACCCAGTTCAATCACATTCGTTCCACCTCAATAGATATCTTTTCATTTCAACACATACTGTTGCAGATCACTAGGCCAAGGTCATCAGTTTGCACCTACTCAAAGCAACATCTCTAAATCTTGAACAAAATGGTCAAAGGTATATGTCAGCGGCAACTTCAGCAGGAGCAGAATCAGCAGAAAGAGCTTCAAGAAGAAAAAAAGTGATTTACAGAGCCTATAGCTATAGACTTCAATTCTTGTTCTTCTTGATAGTTTCAGATGGTACAATGCAACAGTGACTGTAAAGAGATTCACCATGAAGGCATTTCTATTCCAAATGTAGAGAATCCAATCTCTGCACCCCAACACTTGCACCCCAGAGTGTAAAAGCAGAGCTGAAAAACCAAACTTCCTTTTCCTGTTTGGTTTCGCCAAACTCCTAACGAACTGTATCATGCTGATTTGCATTTTAAAATGGAAAACGGTGTTTAATAAACCATAACATACATTTCCAGTAATCTTAACCGTTACATATTCCATTATTAGTACGTTTATTTTTTGGCTTAAGGAACATTTGACCATTGAAGTGAATTCTACATTGTAAAGCAGCAGGCTCACTGAGTGCACAGCTTATATTGAGACATCAGAGTGGATCAGTCTGAAGAGGGTGTGAGAAAATCTTTTTTTCCAGTATGAGTTAATGCATGGGTAGGCAGAATAAGGCCCAGGGGACGGATCTGGCCCAATCGCCTTCTAAATTTGGCCCGCAGACGGTCTGGGAATCAGCGTGTTTTTACATGAGTAGAACGTGTCCTTATATTTAAAATGTATCTCTGGGTTATTTGTGAGGCCTGCCTGGTGTTTTTACATGAGTAGAATGTGTGCTTTTATTTAAAATGCATCTCTGGGTTATTTGTGGGGCATAGGAATTTGTTCATTTTTTTTTTTCAAAATATAGTCCAGCCCCCCACAAGGTCTGAGGGACAGTGGACCAGCTCCCTGCTGAAAAAGTTTGCTGACCCCGTGAGTTAATGTGATGAAAATTATTTTAACAGCAACAAAATCTGTTCCTGGTTCTATGCCATTAGAACCAGGAGTTGCATGTTCTGTATAAATTCGAAACCTGTTGTAAGCTCAGAAAGCAAGAGAAGCAAATGGGGGCAGTACACTTGCTTGCATTGCAGACTACCGCCCCCCCCAAAAAAACTGGGCTAAGTTAGGCAAGCATGCTCTCACAGTGATTCCCCTGACTGCATCCCCTCTTGTCCCATAAAACCACTGAAATAAATTAATAAAAAAATGTAGCATCTATAGAGTATCTATACCCAGGTGGTTCCTTATTTCTGTTCCTCACACCTCACTGAATTTTTGGCTTGCTATGCCACTATATCTGAATATCCATGTCTATTTGTGCACATACACACATGGACTGTGTATAGGTAGTTTCTGCAGCTGCAGAGGTTTCCACTCATATTAGTTACTCATGAATTTTTAGCAAAACTCATGATACTTGGTTCTCCATGATCACTGCAGATGGTGACAGCAGTCCCGAAATTAAAAGACGCCTGCTTCTTGGGAGGAAAGCAATGGCAAACCTAGACAGCATCTTAAAAAGCAGAGACATCACCTTGGCGACAAAGGTCCGTGTAGTTAAAGCTATGGTTTTCCCAGTAGTAATGTATGGAAGTGAGAGCTGGACCATAAAGAAGGCTGATCGCCGAAGAACTGATGCTTTTGAATTATGGTGCTGGAGGAGACTCTTGAGAGTCCCACGGACTGCAAAAAGATCAGACTTATCCATCCTTAAAGAAATCAGCCCTGAGTGCTCACTGGAAGGACAGATCCTAAAGTTGAGGCTCCAGTACTTTGGCCACCTCATGAGAAGAGAAGACTCTCTGGAAAAGACCCTGATGTTGGGGAAGATGGAGGGCACAAGGAGAAGGGGACAACAGAGGACGAGATGGTTGGACAGTGTTCTCGAAGCGACTAGCATGAGTTTGGCCAAACTGCGGGAGGCAGTGAAAGATAGGTGTGCCTGGCGTGCTCTGGTCCATGGGGTCACAAAGAGTCAGACATGACTGAACGACTGAACAACAATATGATACATTAACAGCAATATATCATTTTGGATGAAATATGAGCATAAGCATAGCATTTTCACTTGCAAACTGTCATTTTGGATTGCACCACAAGCCTTATTACCAGACTCCTTGGGACGTGAAATAAAGGTTGGGGGCAAATGTTTTAAATAAATGAATATATGGAAAAATGTATGTTTACAGCAAAAACTGTATATTCAGAAACAGTCCCACTGAGTTCAGTGGGGCTTATTCTCAAGGAAGTGGGTTTAAGAACATAGCCTTACTTGCTCACCTAGAGAACAACACCTGAAACCCACGCCACTACATAAAGATTCACTCAAGAGACCAACATCCCTGTTGCAAGATTAATTTTTTTAAATTCACATTTCCATTTGCAAAAATGCAGAGGAAGTATCCACACAGACTGATTCCAGAGAGCAAAATTATTTTCAAATAATATGGAAAAAATGTTAGTTTTCCAGCATGATTATTATCTCATCAGGGGGCTGAAGGAAGAAGTTCCCCGTCCCCTTTCTTTTTTTCTTCCATGTGAAGAGGATAAACCACATTCTGTGGAATTCAAATGGCTGCATTGTGCAGTCAAAATGGATGACAAAGGATCAAACGTCCATTGCTTTACTCTAGGAAGACATCCTGTTCTCCTATTTAAACCACCTGCTGACAGTAGGAAGTCCCTCTCCAACTTACATTCTTTATGCTTATCATCCTAGCTTTCTCTCTGCTTTTTGTTGTTTTTCCACTCATCTCTCGAGCATCCATACTCCATCTGGTGAATCCATAACCTTCTTGACCTGGTGTAGAGTGGTTTTTTTGATGTTGGACCACACTGAGACCGCCAGTGGAGTGGCCACATGTGCAAGTGGTTAAATTAATTAGCTTTTCTTTAGAACTACAAACTAGCATAAAGAATGGCTTGCTGTGATAAACTTTCATAGCAAAAAAAAGTGGCTATTATATGAAGTTATAAAGAACTAATTAGGTTCTCTTTCATGTTCTGTATAAAATGGCTCACTCTAGAGAGCAATTGGAGAGCTAAAATCCACATGCTGCTCTGCCTGTTAAAGCAGTGTCTCTAACATCACACCTATCAGAGCAATGAGAGTGCTGCCCAGTTCTTACATATTGTATTTCTGAGTTACACTACTGCTGAGTTCTCTGGGTGACAACCATTCAATGTTTGGTAGTTGGGTTCAACGTTTGCTCAATGTTTTATCTGTTACAGAGAACAGGGTTGATATACGGTAAGATAGAAGGTAAGATAGACCTTGAAATCTTCTATAATTAATGGCAAAATGAAAATTTGTGGAACACTCCCACACATAATTAGAACATCCATGTTCAACATGCTTCTCGACTTTTAGCTTGATCAGCAGCTCGAGCACCAAAAGCTATGTCAGCAAATCACAATACAGTGGTACCTCTGGTTACGTACAGTGGTGCCCCGCTAGACGAAAATAATTCGTTCTGCGAAAATTTTCGTCTAGCGGGTTTTTCGTCTTGCGGAGCGGCAATGACAGCCGCGCTCCGCAAAACGGAAAAAAAAAAATAAGAAAATTTTTCGTCTTGCGAGGCAGCCCCATAGACTTTTTCGTCTAGCGGGGCCGCCTTCCGCTAGACGAATGCCTTCGTCTAGCGAGTTTTTCGTCTAGCGAGGCATTCGTCTAGCGGGGCACCACTGTACTTAATTCGTTCCAGAGGTCCGTTCTTAACCTGAAACTGTTCTTAACCTGAAGCACCACTTTAGCTAATGGGACCTCCCGCTGCACCGCCAGAGCACGATTTCTGTTCTTATCCTGAAGCAAAGTTCTTAACCCGAAGCGTTATTTCTGGGTTAGCGGAGTATGTAACCTGAAGCGTATGTAACCCGAGGTGCCACTGTACGTAATATTGTGCTAAAATGAATTGTCACCAGTACACTATTTTAAGGCTGCAGTCCTATTCAGGCTTAAGTAGCAATTCTATAGCAAGATCCGCTGGGATGAGCAGTGAGGATGCAGCAGATCTCTGGCTGAGCCAGGAGGTTTCCAGCCCAGCTGGAAACACAACAGCCTATCTCCCCCATCCCTACTAAGTTGGCACCCTGCTAGCTGAGCAGACCCTAAACCAGATTAAGCCCTGAAAATGCGGGTGTCTTGGAGGCATGGCAGGGGTGGGGCCAGAGCGAAGGGTCTCAGGCTGCATCCTAAAAGCATTCAACTCAGTCATGTGACCTGGCGTCCCTGAGCCAGGTAAGCCAGTAAAGGTGTGGTGTGACTCAAAACACTATTTTAAAAGGCTTGTTCTCCCTCTGCTTAGGTTGGCTCAGCCAGGAAGGACTCCATGAAGTTTGACTCTGCCTTTGGGGTCCCAAGTTCAATCGCTGGTGTCTAGGGCAGAAGTCCTGCCTGAAACCCTAGAGAACCACTACTATGGCCAACAATACTGAAGGAGATGGACCCAGAGTATGTCTTGGTAGAAGGCCACACTACCTTTATTTTATTCTTAAGACCACAGGCATGACAAATTTCTAGCAATGCATACATGCCCAGGCTGTTCACTTAGTAAGTCTGAGGTTCTGCTAATGCTTCCTAGCAATCTTAAGACCTTGACACATCATCCACCGTTGTCATCTCAACCATTCCTATGTGGCTCTTTCAGTAGTACCTAATAGTGAGTACCTTTTGCAATCTGTCTTTTCTCTTCCTGAATGCCATCCTGATGAAGTTAACAGGAACGAAATTCTACTCCCTTTGTGCACACTTATGGATAAAGGAAAACAGATTAAAGATACAAGGTTGGGATTTGAAGGACCCTCCAGAGCACATTTGAGGGCTAAATGGGGAGAAGAGAAACAATAAGTCCCCCTGACCAAGTGGACAGACATCACTGGATGTTGCCCACATATGTCTTGACAATTAAGAAGGAATGCTTTTGCGTTTGATGCCATAGACCTATGAGTATTTGTCCACCTTTACAAATACTAAGGGGGAAGTATATTTTTTTGTAACCCGTCCTATACCCACAGGACATCCAGTTTATGTGTTTATCAAAATCTCATTTGTTTGAAAGTTTTAGATTTAATCATAAGATTAAGGAATAGGATATTTGAAATTAATGTTTCAGTAAATCAGCTTTTATCTCTTCCCATTACTATAATGTCTGATTTTTTTATAGTTGAATTTCCTGCTTGGGTTATTTTAAAATTTTCTTTTCCCTGTGTTCACCTCCAGACAATGATTCACTGAGAGCTGAGATAACCTAGGGCTTTGAATCCAGGATTTCTCTCTCCTCCCCACCTTTTCAATCACAGTGTGTCTGACATTATTACTTTTAAAAAAAAACATTTTTATTTTGCGACCCAGCTAACTCCATTGGTGTTTCTTCTTCTAGAACAATGAAGCAGATTGAAACACCTGATGGAAGAGCAATCAGTATTCTGCCCTTTCTATTAAACTACTCAATTATTTATTAAAATAGATTTTACCGTTTAGCCCACAATACAATTTACATTGTAAGATATATATTTTTTTCTGCATGAATGATTCCAGACTCTCCTGGGGAGAGACGGGGGATGGGGACTATTCTGTCAACTGTCTTTATCAAATCAATAACTGTTAATTAGTACCTTTGTTGTTGTCCATTCCTCCAACTGCATACAGGGTCCCAACTGTGGATTTTCTTGGTTTAGTTCTTGGGCTTTGCATAAGAGTCCGTCTTTCTGGCAAGAGGTGGTATTTCATGGCTTCCAGAATCAGCTTCTGACACTCCAGGTCATCTTTAAAAAGTGTGTGGTTTTCTAGGTCAGCTAAAATCTGTGAATTATAGGAGTTGTGATTTAGTAATGATATCCCATTCCTTATATCCCAACTCCTGGAGAGTTCTGCTTGCACAAGCTTCGGTGACAAGAACAGGACTTGGGCTGAGGGATGCACTATGAGCTTCAAGGCTAAGCAGGGTTTGAATACGTATTTCCCCAGTCTATGTTCAACGCGCTCTGTTCACCGAGTCACACAGACGCTGCATGGTGTGTATGGGGTATACAGTGAAAATAAAAGTTCAGACACTGGATTAAGGACTAAGCAGAGACTTGAACTTCCAGGTATCAAATTCATGGCAAACATACTAACCTGGTCTACACACTGCGTGACCAGGCGGCGACAGCCCCAGCCCCCAGGGATCACAAGAAAGGATTAAAGATTCTGACAACGTTATATGGAATTAAAATTAGGCCACAACTTTATTAAACTTCCGAATGTAGGAAGACCTTGGGCTTAGGCCTTGGGCGTGTATCCCTCCCAGCCCCCCCCCCCCAGCCAGGGGGAACTGGGGCTCATCAAGGTAAATGGGATATGGGGGTGCTCTGCGAGACGTAAGTGTAGCAGGCAGCCCAGCCCATATCCCCGCATGCAGAGTAGTTCACTGATGACCTTTCAGTGTATGGCCAGTGACACCCACATATATAACTCCTTTAAGAAGGGGACTCTGGAATCGCCGCCGCAGGGGGGTGAGTCACCACTTCACACACACACACCCCATATAGGGAAGAAAAGACTAAAGGACTCCCCCCAAGGGCATAATCGCCAAAGTTGTGACAAATTGCTACGGGGAAGACAGGAAAAATTCTTCCTGGTCCTTCAACAGCAACCAGTCAAAGACCGTAGCAGAGCCCACTAAACAGGAAGAAAAAGTTAACCTGCAAACAAGAAACATTAACCAAAGGGAGGGTAGGGAGGGTGAATCTCCAGAGCCAACTGCCTGGGTGTTGTCAGCTCCACCCTCTATTTATAAATGGGGCTGGCCCCACCACCCAGCAAGAAACTTGATTACTGAGGCTGGGCGTGAACCTCCAAAAATTAACACCGAGAGGCAAGCCAGCACCTGTTTGTCAGTAAGCTTCCTGGGAACTGTAGCACCACGTGCGATCCCACAAAGGACACCCACAATGTAAAGTGTGACTGTCATTATGATAAAGCATGGTTTATGCTGTTCAGTTGCATTTGCCTCCCCCCCCCCACCCCCATGCCATGCTGGAAGGAAACAAACTACAGCACTGTCTTCAGATTATGTGGAAACAAGCACTTGTAGTATGTTTGGGGAAAACAAACCATGGTTTCATGTAAACTAACACTTCATCCTGGCAAGGCATATGGAGAAAAAACAAATTTTTTTTTTTCTTTCCAGTAGCACCTTAGTGACCAACTAAGTTTGTTCTTGGTATGAGCTTTCGTGTGTATGCACACTTCTTCAGATACACTGAAACAGAATTCACCAGACCCTTAAATATAGTGAGGGAGTTGACGACTCTTAATGGCTGCAATTAGTCTTGCAGGGAAAGGCACTGGGTGAGATGGCTAAAGATAGCTTTGTCATGTATAATGAGATAAGAATCCAATGTCTTTGGTCAGACCAGGTTTCTCCATGGTTTTAAGTTTGGTGATTAGTTGCAATTCAGCCACTTCTCTTTCCAGTCTATTTCTGAAATTTCTTTGTATTAAGACAGCTACTTTGAGATCTTTTATAGAATGTCCTGGGAGATTGAAGTGTTCTCCTACTGGTTTCTCTGTCTTGTGATTCCTGATATCAGGAATCTGTACTGTAACTGTAACCTGTAACTAGGCATATGGAGAGAATGCACAGGCTTCAGAGCAGTGTTCACCAGCACGCTTGTTATCTGTGGCAGATAACTCATGGTTTGTTTTAGACCACAGCTTACCATTATGTGCAAATGGGAACACCCTCTACCGGTTCACAATGCTACCAAATGATGCTTAAGAAACATGAGATCAAATTCATTTCATTCTGATATATCCAGAAAGGCGACCTGGGAGCTAATCTCAATCCTTGTAGTAACTTTAAAAATAACAGCCACAATAACAGAAGCGTACACATTTTCTCAGAAAATAGTCAAAATTGGTAACTTGTTTTACTATCTGCCTTAGATAAATTTTGAAAATATGGCTGATGCTGATGCTAGAAAAAATCTCCTACACAGGAAATTAACCTGTAATGTTAGTTCAATAAGTCAGCAAAGCAAATACTGGTCCCCCGCCCCTGTACATTTCATCTTCCCAAAGTGTTGCATGGAATAACTAAAATTTAATTAGCTTCTGCCCTAGCTCTATCATAAACTTCCCTTCCATGCTATGTACCCCCGGGGGAGTTGAGTAAATAGCTTGTTCAGAAATAAGTAATACAAGAATGTATCTGCATCTGACAATTTTTCAATCAACGGAAAGAACAGTATATTTCCCTCTGTCTCTCTCTGTGTGTCTAAGACACAACTTATACATCCTGACATCACAATGTTGTGTGTTTGAAAGTATTCCCAGCAGCCAATTATTTGTCGTAGGAAAGCATATGGTGCTGGAGGAGACTCTTGAGAGTCCCATGGACTGCAAGAAGATCAAACCTATCCATCCTTAAAGAAATCAGCCCTGAGTGCTCACTGGAAGGACAGATCCTGAAGTTGAGGCTCCAATACTTTGGCTACCTCATGAGAAGAGAAGACTCCCTGGAAAAGACCCTGATGTTGGGAAAGACTCTGGGGTTGCGGCGCTCATCTCGCGTTACTGGCCGAGGGAGCCGGTGTACAGCTTCTGGGTCATGTGGCCAGCATGACTAAGCCACTTCTGGCGAACCAGAGCAGCGCACGGAAACGCCGTTTACCTTCCCGCCAGAGTGGTACCTATTTATCTACTTGCACTTTTGACGTGCTTTCGAACTGCTAGGTGGGCAGGAGCTGGGACCAAGCAACAGGAGCTCACCCTGTCACGGGGATTCGAACCGCCGACCTTCTGATCAGCAAGCCCTAGGCTCTGTGGTTTAACCCACAGCACCACCCGCGTCCCTTATCCTAGATGTACCTGGTCAGAAATCACATGATTATATTAACAATTTTTAGATTAACACCTTTTTAAGTTTGTTAGATCTTGATATGAAAAGCTTCAATTTATATGTTGGGGTAGAAATCATTTAACCATTTTTGATATTTTGTATCAGTAACACAGCTGAAAAGAATAGCCACTGTACAGTGGGTTAAAACTTCAGATTTATTCAGATCAAGGTGCATTTTTCAGAAAATAAGAATGAGGACTTCTCAGAAATGCCAGTTCCTAACAATGGGCCCCTAACTGACTAGAACTTTTAAACCTTATTCTTGTTGAAACACTTTGCAGTTCACTGCGTTCTACATTGCAGGAATTTGATAATGTCTTCTAACAGATATCTAACACAGTATCTTCTAAACCTCTTTAGATAAGACAAGGTAGATTGATTATAAACCCATTGAGTTTAGTCAGTCATTTTCTTGGTGCCTTTCGGTAAAAATTCTCTTGCAACCTGCCAATACTTTCCAGCCGGTACAAAACACTTGCTTGACCTTTTCTCGCAACACTTCAGTCTGATCAGCTAGTTGACTGGTTATATTCTTTTGAGGTTAATAGGGTATCTTATTATCTGGGGGGAAATCATTGCTTTTGTAAAAGCTCTGCAACGCATTCTAAGCAGTTATTTGTTATTCCAATCCATATCAACATCCTGACAAAAACCCAGCTTAGGCATGTTCACAAAAGTTAAGCCTTGCAGACATCTTCTGCTCTCGTCCTTTCAAATACAAAATGCTCAAAACTTACTACAAACTAAAAGTGTTTGATTTAATGCCAACAGTGCTCCCAGAATACACATACACAAAAGAATGAAGTTGGATGAAAATACTGACTTTTTACACACTGTCATATTTTCTCATTTCTAACTAACTCCAACCAGCCACCCTAAATTCTTCCAAAGAGGCGACTGACATTGATGCAATCGCATCGAGCAAAAACCACTGAAACTATTGAGAAAGACAGTGAGGTCGTGTATCCACAGCAGTGACCAGAGGAGGAATGACTGCTGGAAGGAGACTAGAGAGAAGAAATACCAGGGTGCATCTGCACCAGCGAAACCAGGTGCCTTCACATGCTCCATCTGCAATAAAATATGCCTCTCCCATATGACTCTCAAGAAGGATACTGACAAGCTGGAACGTGTCCAGAGGAGGGCAACCAAAATGGTCAAAGGCCTGGAAACGATGCCTTATGAGGAACGGCTTAGGGAGCTGGGTATGTTTAGCCTGGAGAAGAGAAGGTTAAGGGGTGATATGATAGCCATGTTCAAATATATAAAAGGATGCCATATAGAGGAGGGTGAAAGGTTGTTTTCTGCTGCTCCAGAGAAGCGGACACGAGGCAATGGATTCAAACTTACAAGAAAGAAGATTCCACCTAAACATTAGGAAGAACTTCCTGACAGTAAGAGCTGTTCGGCAGTGGAATTTGCTGCCAAGGAGTGTGGTGGAGTCTCCTTCTTTGGAGGTCTTTAAGCAGAGGCTTGACAGCCATCTGTCAGGAATGCTTTGATGGTGTTTCCTGCTTGGCAGGGGGTTGGACTGGATGGCCCTTGTGGTCTCTTCCAACTCTAGGATTCTATGATTCTATAGTCGCAGCAGGCTCTGTAATTCTACAATGACTTGACTTTGCTCCTGGTGGCACACTCTTCCATTGTCTCTTGAGACAGACGGATGCCAACAAACTCGCACAAGAAGTAGTGCTGGCCACTGACTTGAATGGCTTCAAAAGAGAACTGGACAAAGTCATGGTGGATATCAATGGCCATTTAGCAAGTTGTCTATGTTCTTCTACTTCCAATGTTGGAGGCAGTATGCTTTTGAATGCCGGTTACTGGGAATGACAGCTGAGGCTAGGCTTCCCATGGGTTGGCCGTTGTGAGAACAGAATGCTGGGCTGAACCAACACTGGACTGACTCTGCAAGGCTCATGTTCTTACAAACAGTGCTAAGGTGCTGTTGTTACAGGTAGGTAGCCGTGTTGGTCTGCCATAGTCAAAACAAAATAAAATAAAAAAATCCTTCCAGTAGCACCTTAGAGACCAACTAAGTTTGTTCTTGGTATGAGCTTTCGCGTGCATATCTGAAGAAGTGTGCATGCACACGAAAGCTCATACCAAGAACAAACTTAGTTGGTCTCTAAGGTGCTACTGGAAGGAATTTTTTATTTTATTTTGTAGAGCTAAGGTGTGTGGTTCTGTCCGCTTTCTTCTTCACTAAGGCACTGGTGATGGCAGAGGCTCATGGGAAAGACTCATGGGATATATATATATATATATATATATATATATATATATATATATATATATATATATATATAATTATTGTGTTTCTAGTTAGCACATGTGCTGTTTGTAGCAGTTTTTGCTTTATGTATAATTTTTATTCAGGTCACCCTCAAACCCCAGTTCATATCTTGATTCAGTTGCAGAGTTAAATCAGGAGTTCTACTTGCACTGTGATTTAATCAATGTACCCATGCACTGGTGCACAGAAAAGGAGGAGGAGGAAGAGGAGGAGAAAACTGTGGCCCATACATAGTGTTCTAAAAAGACTAGAAATTTAAAAAAAAAAAAAACAACCAAGAGATTGATGGATTGCTAATGCCTTGGTGGCATCTAAGAACCAATTACTGCTCCTCGGCAAACTACATTTTCTTACTTATTGCAGTTGAGTTTTCATTTATTCACAGTTTATAATTCTTTTATTAAACAGGGTCAACGTTGCTTGTAGCAGAAGAAAGATTGAGATAATTGTTAAATTACTAATGTACAAACAGCAACTCGATTAAGAGCCAACGTACATCTTGTCTATTCCAAGTTTAGATTTTCCTTTATATGATTCTAAAATCAACTTCTGGAACAAAATTATCCAAATTATTACACTATCAACATAATATTTAAATAAGTGAGGAATCTTTCCATGTGCTTTAGACCTTTAGCAGTCTATATTATAATTTTTTCATGATTCCCGCTACTCTAATTGATGTGTTGCACTCTGCAGCAACTTAAGCGAGGCATCCAAAATCAAGCAGGGGATTGGTGCCCTAGGCATAGGAAGATTGTTTTGTGATTAGATATCATTCTGCTGCTGCATAACAAAATAAAGTACACACTATATTTGGTATTAAAATACTGTATCACTATATAAATAATACGAGAACACACAATCTGAGACTCGTTAACAAACGCAATTTGAAATGTAATTTCACAAAATGTTTTGTACTGAAAACATTAGACTACCATTCTTGTGCTTAGTTGGCCACTGAAGCCGGTAGAGCTCATTTACTCCTAAACGTTGTGGTATCTGAGGGGGCAGTGGGGAGAAGGAGGGGGGAAGCTCTGTTGCCCAAGCAGAAGTCCATGTGCTAACAATATGACTTTGCTGGATGCAACCCAGAAGGAGTAAATAATAAAAGCACAATTCTATGCTTATCAATTCAGAAGAAAGCTCCACTGAGGTTCATCAGGCTTACTCCCAGGTGCTCCCATGGAGCTGCATGGCCTATTGAATAAATACCATTTAAAATAAAACTTCCATTTTGTTTTATCAAAAATATCACATTATTCTAACAGGAACATTTTTCAATGTATCTCCCCCCCCCTTCATCTTTTCAGGTCATCTCACGAGATTCCATTCTAGAGAAGTTTAAGGATCCATATGAGGAAATCTTTGCACAATGACACAGCATGAATTAGAAATGCAAATTAACTTTGCTATGCCAATTGATCCAGGCTCACCTTAACCAATATTCTGATTTAGTTCGCTGGCCGTAAAATAAATCCAGTGTAATTATTCTCAATCCCTTCTTGAATCTATTTTAATTAAAAGCTGGCATTTTTCCATTGAAAGCTTTAAGTGGGTTTATGTGGCTAAGATTTTAAAATGTAACACTTTACATAAGTAATCTCAGTTTAAAGTAAAATTCTTTTTAAAATGCAATAATAATTTATCTGGATTAGTTTTTTGGTTTTCATTTCCACTGACTTTTTCACATTATGTTTCTACCTTGAATGAAAATATATTATAAATTATTACAAAAGCCACACTTGAAGGAAATCAGAGGGTAAAATAATTCTATTTTTGCACATACTAAAATAGTTACCTGAATAATGAATATCTGTATTGCCATGCCTTATTACTATTTTGCATAAACACTAGAATATCTGTAAAAGAATGCCTGTATTGTGGTAGAGCTTAAATAAATGAATATGCTGCATGATGACTGACTTTTCAATGACATGACACCCAATTTCCTGTTACTTCTGAGGCTGTGGTCTTAAATATACTTACTAGGGAATGAGCCCTCAGAGCACAGTAGGACTTCCAAGTAGTATGTGTAATATGTGGTTTTCCAAATGATGGAGTCAATGTGCTGAACAGTGTCTGGAATTGGTAATGGGCTGGATGGAAATGAATAAACTGACTCTCAGTCCAAAGAAAATGGAAGGATTGATGGAAGGTGGTTCATCTAACCTTTTTTTCAAGCAGTTCTGGATGTGGTTGTATTCCTCTTACAAGGTCACTGGAAGTCCAGGTTTTATCAATGGTCCAGTAATCCTTTCATGAGCCAAGACTGCTTCACCAGCTTCATCTCCTTTTGGACAGAGACAGCTTGGCTGTCCTACTAACCTCTAGCTTTGATTATTGTAACGTGCTTACATGCCTTTGAAGGATAAACTTTTGCTAATGTAAAATATAGTTGCTTTACTATTCACCAGGAACAGTTGGTGGGAACATACGTCTTGGATTCAGAAACATCTTCTTATCCATTTCCAAACTCAATTTAAAATGCTGATGCTTACTTTTAAAGCCCCACACTGCTTGGGGCTAGGGTACACGAAGGAAAACTTCCTTCCACACCAGCCTGACCATGAATAGAGATGGTAATAAATATGCTATGAATGAATGAATGAATGAATGAATGCAGTGCTATGACGGGAAGACTGCCCAGAAATTTTAAGGAAAATGTTATCAGTATATGGATGACATAGACCTCTTGAAACCCTTTCCAACCTCTTAAGGTGTGACTGTAGAGGTCCACAATAAATGTCCAATCAATGAAGGTCAATCCAGATAAGATTGAGGTTCTTCCCATTGGTCAAATAGCTCTCCAGAGAATGGGAATTTGGCCTTTTCTAGATGGGGTTGCACTTCTCCTAAACATGTAGCTTGGTATGTTATTAGATCCGACTTTATGGATAGATGCTCAGGTATCCTCTCTAGTTTATAGCACCTTTTATCATATCTGGCTGATTCTTCAGCTTTGGACTTTCTTGGAAAAAATGAGACCAGGCCACAATCACGTATTATACTTTCAGGATTACCAGCACCCCTGTATCTTCTGGCCCATGCCCTGCCATCAGCAAGGAAGGCCCTGCTTTTGGTTCTGCCAATGGGGGGCAGGTCTAGGGCAGTGCTTACAGTACTTTCTCATGTTTGGCATTCCCTCCCTAGGGAAGGCATCAGCTAAAGACATATGTGTTCATCTAGACTTTTGGAGGTAAATATCCTGGGGACACAGCAGCTGATATATGTTGTTTAAGTCTCAAGTTAGGTTCTGTTGAATGTAGAGAACTTTTTTGGATTTAATGCAATGTTTTGGAATAGACTGTATTTTAACGATGCTCTACACTGCTCTCGATTCCCAACTGGGGGGAAAGGCAGATCAGAAAGGAAATTATCAGTACAGGCGCTGATAGCACCTACTGTTAGATTCAGGAGCAGCTGGCACAGTGGGGATGTGGAATGGAGCTGCCCTCCCAAAACTGGAGTCACTGTCAGTTACTAGGATGGTTGGCAATAAGAGTTGTGAGTTCAGGGCTGTGCAGGCACACTGGCAGAGTGACTCGATGTGTTTTACATGGGGTTGCCTTTGAAAATGGTTCAGAATCTACTATTATTACAGCTGGGCTGCTAACTGGTATTGATAAAAGGAACACACTTTGCCAGTTCTTAATAGGGCTATACAAGATTCCAGTTTGTTTCAGAGCACAACTCAAAGTGTTGATATTGATCTATGAATTCTGGAGCAACTTGGAACTGAAGCAGCTAGAGGACCACAGAATCCTGCATGTTGCCCAGCTAACTACTAAAATCATCTTTAAGAGACTCAAAATGCGCCTCATTTCCCCTGAGGTGAGGTGGATGGCTACAAGAGACAGAACCTTTTCAGTCATGAAGTCTCTTCTCTTCTCTCCCTCTTCCATCTGTCAGACTCCTCTCTGATGATTTTCAGAAGACAATTAAAATGCTGCTGTTTTCTTACCCTGATACTAGCTGATGAACTGCATCTGCTGAGTGGTTTATGTGTTTGAGTTTTATGCTGGTTTTTGTACTGATGTTTGTTCTATTGCTAGACATCATAGAAATTATTTATTTATCTGTGTTTGTTCAGAGTATTTTATTGTGGGCTGTTTTTCAGGAAAAAATCGCAAAGCAGCTTTCATAAAAATATTCAAACAATAAGTATCAATACCAAAAACTCTGCAATAAAACAACAAAGAAAAGTAATGAACAAAAAAAAACAACACCTCACACCTTTTTTGAAGCTGGACTGCAACACATTAAAAAGTCTAGAGAATAAAAAAAGTCTTTATCTTCCACTTAAAAAAAAGCAGAATCAGTGCCAGGCAGGCCTACTGGGAGATAATTTTCTAAAGATGGGGCAGCAGAAAAAGTCCTTTTCCAGTTCCTGTCACATCTCAGATGGCAAAGGGACTCATAGATGGTTGGCGAAAATTTAAAACATTGTTAATTATTGTACACATTTCTGTCAGCTAATTCCCTTTGTGATTTACAATAATTGGAAATAATATTTGTTCTGTTTTCTTGTCCTTTTACATTTCTATACACACTATAGCCTACCCAAGCCCAATATTCAATAAAGTTGTGGCCTGTTTCAGTCCAAGCCAGTCTCGGGTGTCATTTAATCTGCTGAGGGTTGGGGACGCTTGGGCCCACAATGAATATCACCAGAAAGGTTGAACACTTAGTGCTTATTCACTAGTCTGCTAAACACAGGGCAAGTTAGTGAAAAAAATATACTTTTTACCCAAGCCACTGGCCAGATCCATTTAGAGCAGGGGGCATTTTTCTTCTAAGGACAAATTTCCAGTACTCAGGGCAGAGGAGGGGCTGTCCCAAGTAAAGACCCTAGCATAAGGGTTGGGGGCTTTAACCCTTTATCTCCTCCTGATCTGGCTCTGTGTATCCTGCGTATGCACAATTTGCTTTGAAAAGAAAATGCCACTTCAATGGAAGATCTGCAAATTACAGGCTTGAACCATAGCAGTGGGTTCTAGGGCACTGATCCAGATCAGGCTGCCCACACCAGCAATCTGAGTTAAGAAAAGCACACTGCACTTAAAAGCACAGCTATGCACCTAGCGTTAACATGTAGTTTGCCCCAAACATTTAGTGGAGAGTATATTCAAGAAATGCTGTCAGGACTACTACAAGTGAGACAATGTCTTCATACAGCTGTGGAATGGGCTTCCACTTGAGGTTTAGATATATCCCACACTCTTGATGGCTCAGAAAAATTCCTCTAGCTGCACAGGTAGCTTATACATCCTTGTTAATTATGTCCTTTCCCTGCTCCTCTTTCCATGGATAGAAAAGGAGAGGAAAGATTGTGCATTCAAGTGTTGAATCCCTGTTGTACTCATTGCCTTCTACCTACAATGGGGGCAATGGTTAGAAGGACCTTAGGCTGCTCCCAATTTTACTGCAGCTAAGGCCATAAATAAGCAGACCCTATCTTGGCCTTCTAGAATAATTTTGGCTTTGCAAAGAAGAAGAAAAACCAGCAATGAAAAGATCTATGCATTCTGCATGTATGCCTCGTTCTGTGTCCAATAAGCAAGAGACGCCTTTGTCTGGTGGCACTGTGACCCATAAAAGGTAAAGTAAAGGGACCCCTGACCATTAGGTCCAATCGTGGACGACTCTGGGGTTGCAGCGTTCATCTCGTGTTACTGGCCGAGAGAGCCAGCATACAGCTTCCGGGTCATGTGGCCAGCATGACTAAGCCACTTCTGGCAAACCAGAGCAACGCACGGAAACGCAGTTTACCTTCCCACTGGATCGGTACCTATTGATCTACTTGCACTTTGACGTGCTTTCGAACTGCTAGGTGGGCAGGAGCTGGGACCGAGCAACGGGAGCTCACCCCGTCACGGGGATTCAAACCGCCAACCTTTTGATCAGCAAACCCTAGGCTCTGTGGTTTAACCCACAGCGCCACCCGCGTCCCACTGTGACCCACAGATTGCAGCAAAATACCCTGCCTGCTGCTGACAATAAAGATTTGGCCAGATTTTATCCCATCACCATTGCACAGTCTTGTTATTTTGCTGTTATCATGGGTCACATAATGCGCATGCCTGGGCAAATGACTGCATGGATACTGCAATTGTACTGCTGTCAGTAAACGGTACTGTCGGTAGAGAGAAAATATTATTCTGATGTACTGATACCCCAGAATTAACTAAAGAAATTAACTAGTATTAACTACAGTACTTAAGATTCGTTACTAATTCAGTTACTTTAATTTGGCATTTTATATTCAAAGAGATGTGACTTCAAATTCCTTTTTTTAAAAAAAAATCCATAAACTTCTACACTAGTTCTTTTTTTATTTTAAAAGCAGCATGTCAGTTATTCAAAATTTCCACTGATAAGGCCATGAAATGAATGGCCATTTGGGTCAAATTGTGTATATATAAGACAAAGAATTTTGATAGCTTTAGAATTAAACTGCCAGTACCTTTTTTATTTATCTCAATTGCATTTGTGACAGGTACAAAGAGTTCACATTAACTGCACTTAGTGGATAGATATTCCAGGAAGAACAGTACATGAAATTCTGAAAAACATTGACATTTCTGGTGGTTTAGGTTCTTCCCTGTCACTCAGCTATTGAGCAAAGTGATGCCATCGGATGTCAAATGATTACAAATTTTTACATGACTATGAAATTAGCTCAAAAGCTGTCAGATCCTTTTGGACTAAGCAATGCAAAGTCGATTTAATTATCAAGCAAGATATTTTCAATACAGAATGCAAATCAACAGATATGACAATGCAGAAATCCATATGAGCTAATGGGGGTGGAGAGAGAAGGGGGGGAATTTTAGCTGATGGTGACAGGGCAGGCAAGAAATCTTGAGGTCATGATAGAAAGCTCAGTGAAAATGTCAACTCAATAAGCAGCAGTTGTGAATGAGGCGAATTCTATGCAAGGAATGGCTGGTGCTAGCATTGGCCGAATTAAAAAACTATGGCAAACTGACACCATGAACCACCTGAAAGTGGCTCAAGGCCCACTGTTTGAGAAACACTGGTTTAGAAAAGATGTAAATAAAGACATGAAAGAAGTGTGTAAAGCAGATAGAGACATCTTTCTCAAAATACTAGAACCAGGGGTTATCCAAGGAAGGTTAATAAAAGGAAATATTTATTCATGCAGCACATAGTTAAACTACCAACCCCATAGTTAATTAACTACTAGAGCTGCAAACAGATTGGTTTTAAAAAGGTGATTAGACATGGAGAAGACGGCTATGTATGGCTGTTGTTGTTCAGTCGTTCAGTCGTGTCTGACTCTTCGTGACCCCATGGACCAGAGCACGCCAGGAACGCCTATCCTTCACTGCCTCTCGCAGTTTGGCCAAACTCATGTTAGTAGCTTCGAGAACACTGTCCAACCATCTCATCCTCTGTCGTCCCCTTCTCCTTGTGCCCTCCATCTTTCCCAACATCAGGGTCTTTTCCAGGGAGTCTTCTCTTCTCATGAGGTGGCCAAAGTACTGGAGCCTCAACTTCAGGATCTGTCCTTCTAGTGAGCACTCAGGGCCGATTTCCTTGAGAATGGATAGGTTTGATCTTCTTGCAGTCCATGGGACTCTCAAGAGTCTCCTCCAGCACCATAATTCAAAAGCATCAATTCTTCGGCGATCAGCCTTCTTGATGGTCCAGCTCTCACTTCCGTACATTACTACTGGGAAAACCATAGCTTTAACTATACGGACCTTTGTCGGCAAGGTGATGTCTTTGCTTTTTAAGATGCTGTCTAGGTTTGTCATTGCTTTTCTCCCAAGAAGCAGGTGTCTTCTAATTTCGGCTAGTAGACATCAAAGCTAAATAAGATGTTCTGCAATTGGGGCAGCATGCCTCAATACAAGTCATTGGGGACCTATGGTAAGAGAGGGGGCTTGTCCTCATGCCATGCTTTGGGGCTTCCCACAGGAATATGCTTGGTTATTATGGGGAACAGGATGCTAGATTAGATGGCTCTTTGGTCAACCCACATTATCAGCCTGTGCACAGGTGGGACAATGCTGCTCTCCTATCTTCCAATCACAGCACATCACTGGTGTTTACTGAATGGGAAATGTAAGGTGTGGGGAGCCTGGTGCAGCAGAGCCAATCCGTGCCTGTCTATCAACCTGAAACACTTCCTGCTTCCCTTAAAAATCTTCAAATATTTTGCCCTAGGAGAACATCCAAATTCCTATTGAAATTTCATTTTAGGCAAAATTAAGTGCCAACTTAATGATGGGCAGAGAGGGAGACCAGTCATAACAGCTCAGCCGTCTTATAGCAAAGATAATTTTCTTCTAATCTTTATACAGCTGATTCTCAATGAGCTTCATAATAAACTACTATCAACACATTCTTCAAATGACTTAAAGGCCACCACCACTACTTCTGATATTAATACTTCAAATACAAGAGGGCCTGATGCAACAAATTAGTCAACTATAGCAGCTGCCCATTTTCCCTACCTCTGGGGCTGTCACGCCCCACACCCTGTTTCCTCCTTACTGTGCCTCTTCATCCACAGGTGGGAGAAGAGAAATTGCAAGTTTTGAGGAGTGTCCTGGCTCTTGGCAAGTTCAGCATGTGCTGGGGCATTCCCAAGTGCAGTGTTGCCACTCGTCTCCCCGCCCCATGGTGGAAGACAAGGGACAATGACAGAAATGGAAGGACTCAACAGTGGTAATGGTGAAACGGGACAGGCTACCCCGGTCTACAGAGGAAAACTGGTAAGCCACTGGCCGAGACTTTATAAATATGAAAAGACTAAAACATAACTTCAAATCGCTGGGCAAGATGCATGCTTCAAAACTCTTATTTATGAAAGCAAAAAAATATTATGCCATTTAAAAAAATACAGCTTTTATTAAGGAGGAGGAGAAGAATTTACCTGTGGTGGAAGAAGTGGTAATCGGATGTAGGCAAGTAACATACTCAGGTCGTCGCATCTCCTTTGCATGTCATACTTAACCCACTTCATTAAGGCATTGAAAATGGTCTCTTCATCGGGAACATTCACATCATCACTCGCAAGAAGCTTATGGAGTTCCTCTGCTGGCAACAATAAAAACTCTTGATTTCTTATAACTTCCATTATGTTTTCCTACCAAGAAAAATGAACATTCCATAATTAACCGTCAAAAAGGAGTATCAGTACAACGATCAAAGTTATGACAACATTTTACCGATACCAAACAACAGCCCTGAGAACCAATCGGTTCAGGACAGATAATATAATCTAACCTATAGTTTCATTCGGACACACAACCACTAAGGCTGTCATCTGTAGTCCAATGGGAATAAATGTCCACCAATTAATATGAATAACAACAAATCAACTGGCCTACAAAGGCCTAAAAATGAAGTATATGTTTTTTCTAACTTATTTCTAAAGACTACAAAACAGCAGGAAGCTTAATATTTATCTGTTTCTTAACCATTTGAATAACATTGCAAAGAGACAATTATCAAACTTGTAGGAACTTATTTCAAATACTGTATATTAGAATTTTGGGGGGTCTTGTTGCCTAGATGGCTCTTTCTTCCCCTTACCCTTTCCACTATTGCAATATGCTTCCCACCTAAAGGTCTAATTTTATCCAGGACTTTTGGGGGTGTTTGGGGAGGATGTGGGGTTTTTTTTGTAGCGCAACCCATTCCTTGCTATTTCCCATAGCGTTCCAGCACAGTGCTTTCACAGTTTACTTAGGAGAGTGTGAACTGACCCTGAACCTTTTGTTTATTTGTTTGTTTCAACAAATACATTAATGTTAAGCAGCCTCCGTCTTCTCTCTGCTCAGGTCACATAATCTCTAAATGGAATTAGTAACACATCATAAATCCCATTCCCGGGCATATTATTTGCATTAGCGAATATTCTGACCTGCTTGATTTACTCTAAAGCTAAGTGCCAGGTTTATGTGGCTCAGGACATGAGATATAGCCTGGGTCACAAAACCAGCACCATTGCAGGCAGAAGGGATATACTTTGCAGCACTCATGCCTGGTAGCAAATATAAACTATCCTGACCGCGGGATACATATCATTTTTATATTTGTACTGTGTTTACTAGATATCTTTATTGAGCAGAGGTGAAGCAGAGTGCAAAATAACCACTAGCTGGACCCTCCCTTGAGTTCTATCAAATTCAAACGTTACCAAAAAAGTATGCCTCCTAACCAAGAAAAAACTTTACAATTTAATGCAAGGTGGCTGGATTTTAGCACACATCCAGCAAGATTCAAGATCCGAGGGAAAACCAGTGAGTTCTACTTCCATACAGAGCCATGTGATTTTAAAATACGAGAAATGGGGACAAGTGAGCACAAAACTCTGCCATGTCTCTGCTGATCTCCCAAAGAAGAAACAAGGAGCAAGCAGTGCATGTATGTGTAAGTATTAATATATAAATAGACAAATGAGAAAAATTTCTGACATGAGATGCCTTTCCACTCATCCTTCCCAATGTGACAGGAATAAATTAATGCCCTCAATTTGCATCAATAATATGCAAATTAAGCAGCCCAGATTTGATACACTGGGAATATGGAAACCATCTTCAGGCAAGAACAATATGTGGCGTTTTGAGAATTTATAATGGAAATGTTTACAGATGTTAAACTAATGGGTTTAAATTAATTTCGTATCAAACTATTATAATTTTCAAGAAATGTAATTAACAGTTTTAAAAACAGAACAGAGATACTTGGTTAACAATTGGATGTAACTCCATCCTAAAGATTTAATTTCATTTGATAGGTAGAAGACCAAAATCAAATCTTGAAATCTGTTTTGAGTAATTTAATATTATTTCTTTAAGCAGAAATCACACCTCAACCTTCATTAACTCATAGATGTAAAAACTGCCCTTGAAATATATGTGCCATAAAAAGCTATTTATTTAGCAAATGAGATAGCTGTTTTTTTCTGGGACGAATGCAAGAACTGAAAAATCCTCTATAGTCAAAATGTAATTGTATTTTTAAAATCTTCATTGTTTTAAAATCTTCTGAACTTTGGTTGCATGCTTTTTTCTATACATTATGTATATTTTTCACAACACATCTCTACCCATTTGAACCATAAATTGGGAATGATATTACATGTTACCTTAGATATAATTATTTTACATATAGTTCTTCCTATTTAATTTAATGCTTCTTCTTTACATTTTTGAGAGCAGTGCAGTGTTCCTTATGTTTTTCCCAGAAAGACACATTGCATCTCAATGCCCGACAGTAAAAAGACAAGGTCGCCATATGTTGGGGAGAAGGAGGCAGGTTTTTCCCTTATTGCAACAATGCACTTTACTTTCCAATGCAAGTGAATTTGGAATAGTATTAAGTTGTATGATGCCACTGGGATAGATACTCACCTGCATTCTGCATATCATAAACCAGAGCTCTGATCACATGTCCTCACAGACAGCACATACAAAACACCGCTGAACCTTTTGTTACGTAAATACAATACTGGTAACAACACACACCACGTAACAGGCTCTATGTAACAGTATAACTTCTATTTCAAAAAACAATTCAACATATCATGTCACAATATGTAATTCCATAGACCAAATTATCATATGAGTGGAACATATTCTGAGAGATTAAAGTCCAGCGGATTGATCAGGAGATACAGTCTATTCAGTTCATATATTAGCAATAACCAAGATGTGGAATGCTTATATCAAACTTGTAGTGTTCCACGTGTCAATGCTTTTGAGATTTCTAGCGTTCCTTGTAAGTAGGTATCAGATGAAAAACTTGAAAGTATGGCACATGAAGAAAATAACTGTGAATGCTTCTTAAAAAGCATCAACACATGGAACACAGTTATTTTCTGCATGTGCCATACAGTACTTTCAAGTTTTTCATCTGATACCTACTTACAAGGAACGTTAGAATTCTCAAAAGTATTGACACATGGAACATTACAAGATTGATATAAGCATTCCACATCGTGGTTATTGCTAATATAAAAACTGAATAGACTGTATCTCCTGATCAATCTGCTGGACTTTAATCTCACAGATAGCAGGCAGAGACAATCTCTCAAACCAAGAGAACTGGGCTTTGGAAACAGTCCTCGATGTCCCTACCACCTCAGGTCTCCCATCCTCAGAAATGATAGTGAGGCCAGCACCCCATCTTCTCAACATCTTCAGGCTAAAGAGATACAACTACTATCCAAGAACTCCAGCTCTGAAGCCTCCGTTATGCTCCAACTGCCTCCACATCCCATCATCAAAGACTCCTAAAGCAAGCAAGTTCCCTTTACAGGTGGACACTTGTTTCTTTGTGGAGACAAAAGCAAAAGTGAATAGCCTGAAGGAAGCCAAATCTCTACTTAGAAGATTCAGTCAGAGTTTGCTAGTTGGAGGAACAGCGTCCAAGTTTAACGAACGATGGTGCTAAGCCTTTCTTTGTTCCACTTATGTAAGACCTGACTTTCCACTTCATCTGCCCAGCAGATTTCTTCATGCTAACCTCTCTTTCTGGAATTTGACCCTGGCCTGACTTGACTCTGTTCACGATACCCTTTTATGGCTCCCCTGGAACCAGCTCTCAGCTGTGTCCTACCTGGGTTTGGCCCATCCCTGAGCAGATACTGCTGGGCTGAAACAACGTACAATCCTGGCAACCACAGCTCTTGCTCTTACCTGTATAGTTCCACCTCTTCATCTGCATGGCTCACATATGGGTTATATTTCCTAGTTATGCAAACATGTAACACAATGCGGAGGACTGGCATTTTATCTATGCAGATTATTTACCGAGAAACAAATAATATTCCACTGCTTGGATCCAGAAAACTGTAAAATTGTTTCCACTAACTCATGGGGGGGGTTGTAAATCCCATTTAAACAGTGGCGCTCTGCAACTCCCCACCCTACAAGACCTCATACACTCCAAACGACCTAGCTCTCCCCACCACCATAATCACCTCCCTTCCAATTTTAAAGGCTGTTTGAATGGACTGTGTAGGTTTATTCATGAATATTGAGTATGAATTTGGTACAGCTGCAGTGGGCTACAGAAATCTAGAATCAGAGAAAATTGCCTTCCTGCTTTCCACTAGAAGAAGACTCCACTGGGTCAAGGAGTTTTCCATCAGTGGAGGGACACGTCTGAATGAAACCCTTGTGGTATAACGTTATCTATAACGCATGATACAGTATTATGTACTCTGAAAATATTGGCTCAGAATAGAATACCACTTCCTCTTGCTTTTTCCCAACAAGATAAATCCACAGATTGTATTGTCACTTTATTCCAAATTAACTACTATTATAAACTTTTTAAGGAGAACATTATGATACAAGTCACCAGGAACCTGTCACATTAAGTTGTTTTACCCTGACAGAACACTTACAAACTGCTCATTGAACTGCTTGTTGAATGCTGAAAATTTGCCAATGTGCTCTCTGATCCCCACAGATAAATTTCAGACTAAAATGAGATTGGAAAGCATTTTTCATGTGGCACATTATATTGATTAAACTGACAGATATGCCTGTTTTATTGGTCTTTTGCAAACTGCACTCTCTGAAGAAAAGTGCATTGTATCCTATTTTATCAGAAGTGTCAAATGATTTGCACTGTCAACAATCGGAAACATGCAGTTATTTTTCACATTAGCTTACTTCTGAATAAGGAAATGTCAATAGTTTTTGTGGAGTTCCTTGTGCTTCATATACTTGGCAACAGCCCCTAGATAATCTAGATAACAGGCATCATTTTATCACTGAGACTTGGTCTAGTTCCGCATAACAGTAAACCAGCAATGGGAAACTTCCAGCTCTGGTGCCTTAAGATGGGCTCTCAGTTGTTCCTTGGCATGGGGCAAGAGTCACTGATGGCACCCATCATTTAATAAACCTTTTACAAATGGCCCATAGGGCTGGGCTGAGGTTAGGATGCAAATCAAGTTCCCCACCACTGTGATAGACCATGGTTTCCTGTGATGTAATATGCTTCAGTATGTCTCAGGGCTTCCAAATATATTCTCATTTGTGCATGAGAAGGTCAGAAGTGTTTGTTCCTAATTTTAAACTAAACATGTAAACTGTAAACTATGGTTTCAGAACAAGTAAGGATCTGAAACTCTGGCCTGATCCAGCCTTTTACATAGTTGAAACAAACTACAGTTTACCTAATTCAGATGTCACAGAGAACTATGTGGGGTTTGTTTGTTTTTTGTTTGTTTTTGTTTCTGAAAGCTTCTGAACCTGCAAGCCCAATACTCATCATGGTCCATCACATAGCAGGGAACCATTATTTTTCATTATGGCTGAACTAGCCCATTACTAGGAGTGCTCAGATACCTTGCCTTTTAAGGTCTATGGCAAGATCTAAAGAAGAACTCAGCATATATTTCCCACTTTTACAGATCACACCATCCATTTTTACATATATCAAAATTTAAAGTCAACTTGAGCATTCCTCTCTAGGCAAGCTATTTAAGGAATTTTGATAAAAGGAATAATAATAATAATAATAATAATAATAATAATAATAATGTTTCCATAAGGTTAATGAAATTTCTCAGTCATGGTTTCCATGTATCCTGAGGGTACCACCAGATTTTGATTACATCAATATCTAAAAAAGAAAATTCTTTCAAAGGTGAAAAATCTGAGTGGATTTGAGAGAAGCCGAAAAATGTTCTGATAGCACATATTTTGCTTGTTCCCAAGTTTTTGCCAGAATTCACTTAAACCAAAGTTTGAAGTAAATTTGGAGGTTGTATCAAAGGAAAAAACATCAAGCTCCCCCAGACCTCATACATAACAGCACTACCGGTAGCATACAAATCAATATGGCTAACCTGACCAAAAACACTCACCCACCCCACTCACACAGGAAACCAAAGACCACCACAGCCAACCACAAATGAACAATCACACCCTACGCCACCCCTGACCTCTCTCACCACCAAAGGAGCACAAGAGAACAACAGAGAACCAACACAAACGACGCTGACACCAAACCCTACATATATTAAGTAAAGTAGAAACATCGTCACCCCACCCCACCCACCTCTCTCCCCATTGCATATACCTTTGTAAAACAAGAAAATCTGTAATAAAATAAAATAAAATAAACAGTGCAACCCTAAAAAACCCCAATCACTGCTCCAGAATGAATTTAAACAGGAAACATCCACCACAGACAGTAGAAAGTAGTCGCCCTGAATACCATATGCAAATTGCAAAGCCAGACAAACAGGCTCTCAGACATCATTTGGAACAGGGCCTAAAGCAAGCATGGGCAAACTCGGCCCTCCAGATGTTTTGGGACTACAGTTCCCATCATCCCTGACCACTGGTCCTGTTAGTTAGGGATGATGGGAGTTGTAGTCTCAAAACATCTGGAGGGTCGAGTTTGCCCATGCCTGGCCTAAAGGAATTATGCCCATCAGAGATGCAAGAGAATGCCCACATGTTGGCGCATCATCATGCAGGAAAAAGTGGGGGTGTGGAGATTTAACGCAGGTGCCAGGAGGCAGGCAAATCTGCCAGTACCTCTTAAGACAGCTGTCCTCCTAAACTGACTTGGAAGAAAATTGGGAATGGCTCATCTTATCTGGGGAAGACCCCTTATCTTCTGATGATAGATTATTTTCCTAAATTCACTGAAGTTGATCATTGGAAATAAGCTCTCAATAAAACTGAAAGCTATTTTTCATGCTCCGAGATCCCCAGCCAAGTCATCTCCAATAATAGGCAACAATTTTCATCAGAACTTTGGAGAAGACTTGCAGAGGTCAAGAGTGAAGTATGTCAGTCTCTGACATTATTATTATTATTATTGGGAGGAATTTGAAAGCATTTGGTGGGATACTGTTCCTGGAAAACCCGAGATCAATGGAGGAAATTATGTTTTCAAATGTAACCGGTTTTAGAATCTTTTAACTTTTTCAGAATGTTTTCTGTTATTAATGTAGATGTGGATGCCATTCTGGGCTCCTTTGAGAAGGAGGATATAAAACAAACAAATAAAGATATAAACACACTTAGCAATTTCTCTCCCAGCCCATGGTCTTGCAAGCCTGATATTTAATACATTAATTTAAATACTGTAATCTTGCAATGCCTTACTAAAACCCAGTCTCCAATATGCTCTTGGTATACCTATTTCACCATCCTGCAAATAAATGTTGTATTATTGCATATACCTATTTAATATCTGTTTAAAGTATTTATTATTTATTTATTGCATTTTCTTCTCCGATAGGCTTTTTCCACAGCGAATACGAAAAATGCTTTAAGAGGCAAGAAGATAAACAAGAATGCAAGTCAGACACCCTAACCTCAACCCTGATATAGAAAGCCAAGGGGGGGGGGGAAATAATTTTGTCTATAATATTCATCAAAGAAAGCAAAAGATTAGATTTTTATGACCTTTTTACTTGTCATAAAAGCAGTATGGTCTCTGCTCAATTTTAAGATGTACATAAAAGCCAGCTATATTTCTGAATGTCAATTAAAGAGACTAATGCAGCCTCAGCACAGAGTTGGCACATCACGGTTGTTTATTATATGCTAAAATCATACCCTCCAAGTCTCCTGATTTTCCAGGTACAGTCCTGGAATTAGAAAAGCCACCACAACTTCTGATTTGATCCCCAAAGGTGCCTATTTCTCCTGTCAGCTTCGCCAGTGCTGAACTCGGGGAGGAGGATGAGTTTGCGCATCGAGGACCTCAAGTCCCCCCCCCAATGAATTGACACAGGAGACATTTTTTGTTGGGGGTTTTGGCAATAATTTAGGCCACAACTTTATTAAAATACAAATTTGGTGAGTGGTTGCATAGGCATTGGTTCAGACTACTGTCCTACCGGGACAGTGGCTGGCCTAAAACCAGCGATTGGAAAAATGCCGCTGAGGAGAGTTAAGGAGCGGGGGGAAACTACGCTTCCCTCTCCCCATGGTCCCGGGGACTCGGCCATGGCCCTAACCCCTACCGGGGCTCGGACAAAGCATAAGAGTCGCTGGATTCCTTTAACAGAATTCCCAGCATCATCATGATTCTGAATGGGTACCGCCCAATCCAGCAATCCACACAGGAACCAATGCCTAACCGCCAACCTTACAAGTTGTGACTAGTTGCTACTGCAGTAGGCAAAAGCAAATGGCAACAGCCAATCAGCCAGATGGACAAATTCCTACTGGGCCCCTGCCCCAAAAGCAGATGACCCCATGACAGGCAGTTGCAAGGTCAAGCACAGAGGCCTAAGAAAAGAGGGGCGGGCGGGATGGGTGATCAGAAGCTCGAAGCCAAGAGAAAGATCACCCTGCGTGCAGAGGAATATATAGGACGCTAAGCTGTCCATCACAAGTTGCAACATCTAGCTTTGCCCAGCAACACCTCTCTGCCCTATAGCTGCTAAGGCCGGCTGCCGGCCCCACCCCCACAGGAAGGGATGTGTCTTGCCAGGTCCTGATTGCAACATGTGCTCTTACTCATGGTAGAACCCGATTTGTCCCAAGCAATGACAATAGCAGCAGTGCAAAAGAGCGTCTCCATGGCCACCGCTGCTGGCCTCCTCCCTTGGGCAGCTCATAGCACCTGCTGGAGAGCAGGCAAGGAGGAGAGGTATCTGTCCCCGAGGCCCAGCCCTGCATGATCTGCCGGCCTGGGGGGGCAGGGAGAGGGCAGGGCTACCCTTGGTGGCAAGAAAGAGAGGAGGAGCGGAGTGCAAGGAATCTTGATTTTTTTAAATTTTAAAATGTTTTGTGCATCCACATCTAATCTTGCTCCTTTCCAAAATTTATCTGTTGGCATGTGTTTTTCTTTTTGTAATAGAATAAAATAGAATAACATAGGTACAAAGGGGTTTTCTGAGGATAGTGTGTGTGTGTGTGTGCTGTGTCCTGTTGGTGAAGTGGTGGCAGCACTCGCCCTTCTGACAGGAAATGCTCCGCAGAAGACACACACAAAAATGGGGGATCAAGGAGGCACAGCTGGGTGTGTGGTGAGAAATGTCCTTATTCTCATCTGAGGAATGCCGAAGGGTATGTAAAATGCAACAGAGTGCATTGCCCTGCAAAAAAAGTGGCATGTATCTTTGATTGAAAAATTTGGCCATTGAAGAATTGTTATCACCCCCTATATAATGCTTCTCTTACTGCAAACTTCAACAGAATAAGCATGCATCCTAAGATTTTTCTTAGGATGGGCCTTCACATCCACAACACATGTGTTGTTGAAGAAAAAGCCAACCTGCCATGAACTATTGGGACCTGATCAAATGAGATGAGTGGACCTTTACTGGCCCAGCTTGTTATGACCAGATACTTGTTCCAGTAACAACTTCAGGATAGAGGTCAGGGAACTAGAGTTTTCATGATTCAAGACTGGCTTTGTAATGTGTTTTACCCAGCAAAATATATGGTCTGGTCTTGTTTGTGTATTTCAAATTTCAGATGGTTTACGCTCTGACTTGAGGCTGGTGCTGGAGGTGCCCAAATTTCTGGCAATAAAGGCTTCATTCCTGATACCTTGCTTGCTCAGCACAGGGCTTCATGGTCTCCATGGCCCCCCTGGGACTGGCACCCCTGGGACCGGCACAGGGTGTACTGATCTGTGCACATGCGAAAGGTTACACAGTGTACTGCACTCTTCAGGATTTGGGTTATCTGGTGACTGAAGGCAAAGATACAATGCTGTTGTCACGGTAAGATCGCTACAAAACCAAGTCACTTCCACGGGAATAGTGGGCCATTTGGTATGGTACACTGTTTGAGACTTGTGGAACCTCTAGGTTTTCAGAATGCGGAAAGATACATAATGAGACATTGTGGCTTAACTGATATTCATAAAATGATACAATTGCTAGGAACAATTCTTCTCTTTCCAGTTTTCACATGTACTGCTCCCCTTTATATTTTCTACAGGAAGCACTACATCCAGCCAAGAGCAATTTCTTAGCAGGCAATTTGACTAGGCGAGAAGAAGAAGAAGAAGAAGAAGAAGAAGAAGAAGAAGAAGAAGAAGAGGAGTTTGGATTTGATATCCCGCTTTATCACTACCCGAAGGAGTCTCAAAGCGGCTAACATTCTCCTTTCCCTTCCTCCCCCACAACAAACACTCTGTGAGGTGAGTGGGGCTGAGAGACTTCAGAGAAGTGTGACTAGCCCAAGGTCACCCAGCAGCTGCATGTGGAGGAGCGGAGACGCGAACCCGGTTCACCAGATTACGAGTCTACCACTCTTAACCACTACACCACACTTTATGGCATCTCGCCAACTCCATCCCCCAAGGACCCAAAGAACCCACACCTTACTGTCTAGTAGAAGGATGCAAAGCCTTTCATTAATTCAGTTTCAAACAATGCAAATATATTTGGCCAGAAAATGTGATGAGAGGTTGATGGGTTAGAATGCTCTTTTATTAATGTGAGCAGTACACAGCACCTTGCAAACAATTACAGTATATAGCTGTCAAACTGCACTGTTCTAGGCACTTTAAAAAAAAATAGGAAAGGAAAGGAAAGGAGAACATGGCCTTAGGCCTATTCAGTTTTCGGTAGTAAACTAAACTAATCCATCACAGTGGTGTTCTTAAAATTAATTTTGGAGGATTATGAATCTAAACAAATATGCTCTCTTAAAATATAGTTCACTCTCTTTCTTTGCATTATGTAATCATTTCAATTAACATCAATTATGTCCAATTACATGGACTAATTAAGTGAAAAATATGATATCCCCATTAACATTACTGTGTCAGGACACGTATTGTTCCCCCACTTACAATACAACAGGAACACTTCCTATTCATTCTAAAAATAAAAGTGGGCTAATCACATTCATTAGGATCTCAAGCAATGCACTGCTAACTACAACTTTATTTACCAAAAGTCAGAGAATCGGGAAGTCAAAACAAAGACCAATCAGAAGACACCACTAAGATCCCAGCCTTACATAAAATGTGGATAGAAATGAGACTAGGAATCGCAGGCCCAATTCACATGTATTCCTAAACGAAACCATAGTGAAGTATGACAAACTGGGATGCAGGTACTCACAGCAAAATTGCAGCTGCTTTGGTCCTCCTATAGTCCTGCTGCCTTGCCACTGTGAGCCATGGTTTGGCTTAACACATGGGTAGGCAAACTAAGGCCCAGGGGCCCGATCCAGGCCAATAACCTTCTAAATACGGCCCACGAACGGTCCGGAAATCAGTGTGTTTTTACATTAGAATGTGTGCTTTTATTTATTTAAAATGCATCTGTGGGTTATTTGTGGGGCATGCCTGGTGTTTTTACATAATGAGAATGTGTGTTTTTATTTAAAATGCATCTCTGGTTATTTGTAGGGCATAGGAATTCGTTCATTTTTCCCCCCACAGAAGGGTGGTGGGAATGGGTGATCAGCTGATAGGTGTGGGAAACCTGCTGACGACTCTTAACGACTGCAATATTTACAGGGTTTTACAGGGAAAGGAAAGGGGTGAGATGGCTAAAGATAGCTTTGTCGTGTATAATGACAATTCTACCTGTCCTGCACATGTTGATGGCTCTATAAAATATAGAGAAATATAAACTTGGACACTTAAAGTTTCATATAAAATTCACTACGGAGAGTTTTATCAAGAGTTTTTTGAACAACAACAACATAAAGGTCCTCTTTTAGGCAAGTATACAAATCCTCACGACGGGGTGAACTCCCATTGCTCGGTCCCAGCTCCTGCCCACCTAGCAGTTAGAAAGCACGCAGTGCAAGTAAATAAGCAGGTACCGCTCCAGCGGGAAGGTAAACGGCATTTCCGTGCGCTGCTCTGGTTTGCCAGAAGTGGCTTAGTCATGCTGGCCACACGATCCAGAATCTGTACTCTGGATCCCACAGCCAGTAAAGCGAGATGAACGCCACAACCCCAGAGTCGTCTGCAACTGGACCTAATGGTCAGGGTTGCCTTTATTACTTCATGTGGCATGCTAAACTTAAATCATGCAGAATTTGGGAGAGGGTAACAAGAGAAAATTATACATATGACAGGGAAAGGTAATTCGAGCAGGAGGTCTGTTTTTCTTGCAAAATATTCCACTCTCCTTTTGAAAAGCTCAAACCAACTAATATTAGACTCCAAGTGCAATCTTTTAGCCAGGCAACCACCAGACAATGCTAGATCCCAAGCTCTTTAGAGAGAATCACCCACATGAAGTTAGACATAGGCTATGGGAGGCTGTATCTAGATCCAGACAATGTGTTCTTTAACCCAGGTCAGTTGTCGCTGGCACTATGAAAGCACAGCTCAGCTGAACATGTAAGGTCAGAACTTAGGGGCCTACATGTATATAGAGTTCCAGACAGATCAATAAGATACGTCACAGGTCATGAGGCTACTGAATCCTTTGCACTCAGAGTAGAATCCTTTTTAACTTGACTGGCCAATGTAGAGTTGTCTGGAAAATACATGTAAAACACATTCCTCCTCCTCCTCCTCCTCTTCTTCTTCTTCTTCTTTGTGCAGGGAGTAAAATGGTGAGCATCTCCTGGTTACTTACTCAGTAAATTATACTTATATTTACTGACGTCAGCAGATACATACCGGTACTGCTTCTCCTCTCACAATAAGATACAGTTGATAAAATTGGTTTGGCAGTAAGTTAATATGGTCAGTTCTTATGAACATATAAAAATGCAATTCTGTGTATTGTAACCAGTAGGTCTGTGTCTGTTCCTCAAAGAAATTAAATTTGAATTTTAGGACTCTTTTTAATGGGCTTAAACTTGAAAATTTCCAACCTAAATGTAAAATATTTCAGTTCAAGAAGCAGATCTAATGTTAAATCTATGTAGTAATTCAGCCTTATTTTCTAACATGTTAATTTCCTTTTGTGCAATTTATGCAATAAGGTTGGAGGTTCTTGGAGTTAAATTAGGCATCAGATTGCAGACTAATTCACCATGGGCTGTTTGCTTAACTACTTTCCCGATAAGATCAGAGGCATTTCAGTACCAGCAGTTGTCTTCCTTATATGCCTGCTAATTGACTTGTTGTCCATATGCTGGTCCCTTAAATGTTTTTACTTTTCCTCTTCCCCCAACTGTGCCGTGATGAAGTGGTGCTGTGGCATCATTGCTGTATTAGAGAAAGCTTATCATAAAAAAAGTTCCACACTGTGATAAGTGCTAGTTATATCCATTCATTTCAAGCAAGCACCTCCAGAAAGCCAAACCACAAGCAGTGATCTTATGAAGTACAGCAGTTTATGGGGGAAACGGGGGTGGAGGGGAAAGATATCAAAAGCAAGGGAAGTCTAAGCCTCCTTTAATATCATGAACACAGAGAAATACAGCTTTGCTACTGCCTCTCACCCATGAGAAAGACCATTCTGTTGATCTATGGAAGCTTGGTAATCCAGCAGAAGTTGGCATCATGATTTCTTCTTTGAAATCCATCACCCACACCAATACTTGTTGAATTTTATCATTTGGCAAGACAGATTGATGGCTCTCATTGCATACACTGCATGAATAGCTAAACATTGGTATAACTAATATAGGAAAATCTGTGTCATATTATCTGCCTTTCTCTTTACTTCTGCTAGTATTTCCTGTGGGCTTCAAAAGATAACACTCATGGAACCAGAATAGCGTGACAGAGTCTAGGTGCACTGTACAGGTGAATTCTGAGCAAATAGCTCTAGACAACTAAGCATGGCTGCTGTGACCAGACCAGATATTTATCTCAAACAACTACCCCTGCCCTGCCCTGCCTTCCACCTTCCCTCTTGATAGGAATAATGTGTGGTGACTAAAATTATGTGCCTGGGTGAATGCAGAGGGGAAGGGTACCTGTATTATAATGATCACAGTCAGGGAGAGATATGATGCTGAAGGTTTGATAAGCCTCGTGAGAAGAGGGGCAGATGCTTAAAATTATTGTCTCTTCCTGGTCCTTCCTGCATCCACCAAGGCGTAGTTGTCAACCAATCTTGTCAACCCATTCTCTAGGCTAGTGGTGGTGCTTTTCAATGCCAGAGCAGTCCACAACAAGACGTCTTTCATCCATGATTTAATCATGGATGTGGAGGCCCACCTGGCTTGTATTAACAAGGGTGGGGTTAGCCAGACTCTGTTTTGTCCACCTGGGAACTCAGTGCAGCACCTTCATTGGCTGGAGGGATTAGGTGGGGCAAGGGAGTCGTCGTCATCATCTACAAAGTTTGCATGTTGACTTCCCCACCACCTGCCACCCGCCGCCAGTAAGCAGCAGAAACTCAGCTGTTGGGAGGTCAGATAAGCACTGTTTCCCAACCATGCTATCCAATAGTGAGTCCAAGGTGCAGTAAATGCATCTTTGCATGAGGGTGGTGATGCCTAGTGTGTCTACTCATTAAAAAGTCCCCCTTGGACCCGGAGGCTTGTTGTTGTTGTTCAGTCGTTCAGTCATGTCCGACCCTTCGTGACCCCATGGACCAGAGCATGCCAGGCACACCTATCCTTCACTGCCTCTCGCAGTTTGGCCAAACTCATGTTAGTAGCTTCGAGAACACTGTCCAACCATCTCATCCTCTGTCGTCCCCTTCTCCTTGTGCCCTCCATCTTTCCCAACATCAGGGTCTTTTCCAGGGAGTCTTCTCTTCTCATGAGGTGGCCAAAGTACTGGAGCCTCAACTTCAGGATCTGTCCTTCTAGTGAGCACTCAGGGCCGATTTCCTTGAGAATGGATAGGTTTGATCTTCTTGCAGTCCATGGGACTCTCAAGAGTCTCCTCCAGCACCATAATTCAAAAGCATCAATTCTTCGGCGATCAGCCTTCTTGATGGTCCAGCTCTCACTTCCGTATCCCGGAGGCTTAGGATAACTCAAAATGTTGCCACTGTTTGGATTTTGAGGTTGTTTTTTTCTTATGAACAAACATGGCTGCACTTGTATTTTATGTGTCTTGATCAGTACTGAAACAGAAAGACATGCATTGCTATAGCCATTTGAGATATAGCTTGAGATATGTCCACCTGCAATAATTGAGGCAGCAAAAATTATTCGGTTTCTATAAGCTCGTAGAACATGCATAAAGACCAAAGAAAAGATGTAGTTTTGGATTTTGATTTTTGGGATGATGCTGGGATGGGTTTTATTACTAGTTTTGCTTTCATGCTTGCAGTTGTATGTTTGTTTGTTTTTCCTACTTGGTTGTTACACTATGGTATAAAAACTCTATAAAGCTCCCATATTTTTCCTCCAAAGGAAACTTACCCTATAAAGCTCAGTTTCAGGAAAGGGGAAAGTGAAACAATATATTGGACTCAAGTTTTCTCTTATTTCGTGTAACTAATCCATCCTCTGAAGTTCTGTATGCAGAATAGTGATCACCTTTTGCAGTCAATTTGTTATCAGTTGGATAAATAATAGCCACAGGTATGATAAAGCTGGACACTTTCAAGTTCCAGTGATTTCAGTGGAGAAAACCTACAGAGCAATGCATGTTTACATAGGAGTAACTTCCACCGTAAATGTGCATAGAATTGTAGCTACAAATGCACACCTATCTATTCCACTGAAATAAATGAATTAATTTTTTAAAAAACTTATTGTTGGCTAGATTATTCTCCTCTTCAGGGTGCTTACTTTCCCTTTACATATTGCGTGCGGAGGTCCCCAAACCACCCCTCAAATGAAACACACTTCACACAGAAATTTAAGTTTAAGGTTTTTGGCATAATTTTGGCCACAACTTTATTAAAATACAAAATATGAGTGGTTGCTTAGGCATTGGTTAAGACTATCTGTGCTGCTGGGGACAGAACTGACATCCACCCGCCTGTGGAGTCAGTAAAGGGGAAAACACTTTGGGGAGAGAGTGTGCGCCCGTTCTCCCCAAATGCTCCCAGGGGCTCTTGCGTGGGCCCTGGCCCCCGACCAGGGGAAACGGACAAGCATGGCGAGCCCCTGGATTCCTTTAACGGAATTCCCCATGCAGCTGCAGCATTGAAGGGGCAACCACAGCCAACCTGCCCCTTCGCAGCATAGAAAGGGCAACCACAGCCAACCCTGCTCCTCAATCAACCAATTTATAACCAATGCCTAACCGCCAACCTTCCAAGTTGTGACTAATTGCTACGCAGTAGGCGAAAACCAGATGGCACCAGCCAATCAGCCAAATGGAAAAATTCCTACCAGGCCCCTGCCTCAAAAGCAGACAACCCCATGACAGGCATAGCAAGGTCATACGCAGAGGCCTAATAATAGGGAGGGGGGCGGGTGATCCGGTGTACGCAGCAAAGAGGTATATCATGCTGCGAGCCAAGCAATATATAGTCACTGGGCTGTCCATCAACAATTGCAACATGGAAATCTCCCCAACTACACCCAGAGCCCAATCGCAGTAGTGGCCATCTATACAATCCCACCCAGCAACAGAGGGGTGACTTGCTGGCCCCCACCGCAACACGTGCTCTCCATGAAGGAGAACCCGCTTTCTCAGAAGGTATATGCTTTATCAGTCATCATCTTAAACCTTTTTCTCTGACTAAATTCTCAGCCTTTCATGTGGCTTTAACCATTTCTAAATTATTTTAGTTTAGTGTGTGTGTGTGTCGTAGGAGCATTTACGCACCCCCTTCTTAAGTTTGTTATTCACTCACAGTGCAATACAATACAGGGGGTACATATCTATTCAGACCATTGAGTTCAATGGGACTTACTCCCAGAATAAGTATAGATAAAAGTGCAGCCTTAGTCTCCTTCCCCTTTGCTTTGATGATATCTTTTGCATTTCAAATTCTATACCAACCTTTTACTGGTGCTGAATCCAATATATAATGAGCAATCTGAGACAAGTTCCAGGCATGTCTGAGTAACACTGGCACTGCTACATTAAAATGGTAAAATTGCTGTTGAACTCAGGTATGGTCTAACTTAAAAAAAAAAATCTATGAACTGCTCTTCAGAAGAACACAACATAGAATAAGCTGCTGGTTTCCTTTCAATCACAGCATTCTGCTTCTTTTTAGACTTTCTCAGCACTCTTTGGATCACTCACTAGCCACTCTGCTGTGGGTTCCATGCTGGGCTCCACATTCTGGGTACTTTCTTTTCTGCAATACTCTTCAGCACTTTCAAATGGGGGGAAAAATACTTGTGTATTTGTATTTATTGGTGCATTTATTAGGGCTTTTAAATGCAATCAAGCAAAACATGTCTGAACTACATTTTATTCTTTGCAGAATACTTCTCCAGCAAGAATAGTGGAATATCCATTATTTATAACACTGTTGGGGTGAAACCTTGTCTGCCTGGGGATGAGGGGAAGGAAAAAAAATACTGTGTACACATGGAAGGGGCCATGATTAATACTTCTGGAATTACCTTGTATCTGTCCGCTGTAAGTATACCTGAAGGAGCGTCTCCACCCCCATCATTCAGCCCGGACACTGAGGTCCAGCGCCAAGGGCCTTCTGGCAGGTCCCTTGCTGTGAGAAGCAAAGCTACTGGGAACCAGGCAGAGGGCCTTCTTGGTAGTGGCGCCCGCCCTGTGGAACACCCTCCCATCACAGGTCAAGGAGATAAACAACTACCTGACATTCAGAAAAAACCTGAAGGCAGCCCTGTTCAGGGAAGTTTTTAATGTGTGATATTTTTGTATCTGATTGTTGTTGGAAGCCGCCCAGAGTGGCTGGGGAAATCCAGCCAGATGGGCAGGGTACTACTACTACTACTACTACTACTACTACTAATTATTATTATTATTATTATTATTATTATTGTTGGGCTTTATTTTACACCCTCCCACCAGATGTCAAAGAGAAAAACAACTACCAGACTTTTAGAAGACACCTGAAAGCAGCCCGGTTTAGGGAAGCTTTTAATGTTTGACAGACTACTGTATTTTAATATTTTGTTGGAAGCCGCCCAGAGTGGCTGGGGAAACCCAGCCAGATGGGCAGGGTATAAATTATTATTATTATTATTATTATTATTATTATTATTATTATTACTGCTGTAATGAAGACTGTATCAGGGAACCCCAGTGTTTCCTTAGTCCCTTCCTCGGGAGAATAACACCCCCGCAGGCGGTTTGCGGGGTAGGATCAGTGCTGTTTAGAGTCTCCTCATTCTGACGGACACAGAATCCTTCCACACTAATCACCTGAAGGGCTTTCCATGTTGCTGGCCTCACCCCAGATGCCACATGGTTACCTAGCTTCTCTCCTGACATCCATGCATTGAGCATGAATGGCTGCAGTGGAGAAGCCTATGTACACAGGCCTTCATTAAGAGCTGGAAACCTGGTCACATGAGATGTGTTGCCAGGGCTTTTTTTCAGCTGGAACTCAGTTCCGGCACCTCTGAGGTTGGGTGCCATTGCCATTATAAGAGAACAAGGTGAGTTCTGGCACCACTTTTTCTAGAAAAATGGCACTGCCTATTGCAGATACCCACACTCTGTATGCAAATGTCAGGAGTGAGGTCAAGGAAACTGGGTAACATTTTTAGCAGGGCCAACAGTGCAGCTCTAATGTCCCTTCGATGCATGGATCCCCCTTCAGTTTATCAATGTGTGCAGGGGGCTGGAGTTGTGGAAACATCCATCACAATGACTTGATTTATCAAAGAACACTGTATACTCTCTCAGAATACAAGTCAGCCCCAGTGTACAGTTTGGGAATCACTAGTATAGGAGATGAGCACCGCAACCCCATAGTCGCCTTTGACTGGACTTAACCGTCCAGGTGTCCTTTACTCTTTTACCTTACAGTTTGGGATTCACTAGTACAGTATAGGAGAACAACGACACTGAAGGGTTTCTATTTTCAATCAATTGACAAAGGACAAAATATTTGCTACACATTGCTAATTGCTTCACATCATAAAATAAATGTCTACAAAATTCATGTAACCCCTTCCTCCTGGCAATTGTAACTGCATAGAGGGCACAAGGAGAAGGGGACGACAGAGGATGAGATGGTTGGACAGTGTTCTCGAAGCGACTGGCATGAGTTTGGCCAAACTGCGAGAGGCAGTGAAGGATAGGCGTGCCTGGCGTGCTCTGGTCCATGGGGTCACGAAGAGTCGGACACGACTGAACGACTGAACAACAACAACAAAATCCTGAAGGTTATATGGGAATTTCACTAGGCACAATATATTGGCATTTCAATGCTCAGAAACATGTTATTCCTACCAGAAAAGTATATTATCTAGGGGGCACAAGTGGACTCAGCACAACAAATGACTAACACTTGTGCATTCATTGCACAAAATCACAAAGGGCTTCGAGGGAAAGAGCTCTTCTTTCCTATCTTTTCAAGTCTCTCAGAGCTGTTTATAAATAAAATTCTTGCCTGGATTTTTGTGGACTCTACTTCATTATATATGTTCAAAACTGCACATTTTATTCCATTAGTTTGCTTTCACAGTCTGTGCTGCCTTTTATTGTAGATACTTCCTTTATTTATTTGGTTCCACTACTACTGAATTATTTAGTGCCAACTGTGTGTACTAGACACCAGATTTCACAAGGTTCATTTCTCTGCCCTGATGCTTAACTCCAGCTTGTCCGTAAGTGTCCTGTTCACTGTAACGTATTTATATTGCTCTAGTATTTTGTGGCATGGACCCTATCAGCATATGAAATTGGCATGCATGACTTCCTGAAACTGTCAAAACTGTTCCCCACTTTGCCTATACTAATTAAGCAGAAAAAAAATGTTTATGAAGATTGTTTTTTGTGTTTTTTCTTTCTTTTATTGCCCTTTCAGCCATCTGGCATCATTCCACATTTGTAGAAAAAGGCATCCTTCCTAGCCTTTGTCTAAAAATGCTTGTTGTAATTGTATCATCACAATTTCCACCAGGCTTGGTTCTGCTTGCCATTTCCTTTAAACAGCCCCAAGAGATTATTTTCCAGCCCCCACTATGTTTAATACTATAGCTTTGTTATAATATTAAGATAGACAAGATTATATTATTATTGTTGTTGTTATTGTTGTTATACATTGTTATTGTTATACATTGTTATACATTGTTATACATATTGTTATTGTTGTGGTGGTGGTGGTGGTGGTTGTTATTGTTATACATGGCTATGCATACACTAAATTATAAAATAATCACATTTATTTATTTATTTATTTATTTATTTATTTATTTATTTATTTAAATTATATACCACCCTATACCTGGGGGTCTCAGGGTGCTTCACAGAATAAAATCAAGATATAATCACAAAATGCATAATAAAATCAAAATGGAGGCTGAGACAAAGTGACAGTATGCACTGTTGTGATTTAGCAGTGAACAACACTGACACAGAAGTCTAGAGGGATTAAAAACCTGGTCCTAGATTATATTATTTGAAAATGCTAGTAACTAAATAACAGTAACAGTAGAAAGTTGGAATAATTCACAATCTCCATTCCTAGATTAAATAATTTGGAAGTGCCTCATATTCTAAAGGTAGTTGGAATCTCTAAAAATCATGTAACTATAGCAGCTGAATGAATACCAACATTTATAAAGTGCAAGAAGCAGAGGTGCTAGAAACCAGTCTGCAATCCAGGAATAAAAATGTGTAGCTGTAGGATTAAAGTGCTTATTTGAATTATACATATTCCCTGAAGACTGTTAATTCCCAAAGGATATCAGTGAAATTTTGACTTCTGTAGGAAATGGAGCAGAAATGCAAAATCAAACCAACACTGGTAAAATTCCCAGTCAAACATTCCTTCTCACGGTTGCTGCTGAAGATCTTTAGCATGTGCAGCCAATTCACAACAACAGGATTAACATGTAAATTCATCTTCTACTTACATCCGCACTTCCATATGAGGTATTGGCATATGAGTCAACAATGTGAGGCAGCAGCAAAAACAAAACAAAACAAAACCCCTAATGCTATTCTAGGTTGCATTAACAGAAGTCTAGTGTCCAAATCAAGGCAAGCAATGGTCCTGCTCTATTCTGCCTTTGTCAGACCACACCTGGAGTACTCTGTCCAGTTCTGGGAACCACAATTTAAGAAGGATATTGACAATCTGGGACACAAGGAGAAGAGGGTGACAAATTTGATCAATGGTCTGGAAACCAAGTCTTATGAGGAATGAAGCTCCAGGTCCCCTTTTGCGAGTAGCCTGGGTCCCTGAAGACAAGGAGCCAGCAGAGAGTTCTGCCTGCATCTCTGCCTTCCTCGCATCTTGACTGACATTCCATGATGAGTCCCCTCCATCTCTGAAGAGCTGCCAGCCAATCTAAGCATCTGACCAAGAGTGCTGCTTGTTCTAATGGATATCTGGCTAGGCAAGCACAGCAGCTGCATTTAAGGCTCTGTTTATTGCTACAGTAATAATTTCAATCTAGACCAGAAGGAACAGTTCTCTCTGCGGACAATAAAGTGTAGCCAAATATTACTAATAGTATCAAGTCACAAGGAACAAGTTGGGTGCAGAATAGTTCTATATTTTAATTTTAATTTAATTTAAATTGTTGCAGTGTTGCATTTGCTTTAAGTTTTAGGTTACAAGTAGTGATACTTCATTACTATGCAATTATGGCTAGATATAGATATGTGCCTTACGCCCAGTCCTGAAACCCTTTTATTATAACGAGACACTTAATTTCATGTCACAACTAGAACCCAAAGATTCTTTTGTGCACACTCAAACACTGTGGAAATAATCCCATGCGGACATTTTTATAACGGCACAGCATAAATTGTTAAAATGCAATGAAAATAACGAAAGCTTCTCTGTATCTAAAATAATTTTAACTGATTCAAATCAAATTTAGAGGAAGGACTGAAAGTCAGTAGAACAACACATATTTTAGATTGAAAAGATCCCAGGTTAGGGTTATGTAGGACTGAGAAAGACTTCCCAGCTTCTGGGAAACGTCTACTGTCAATTGCAAGGGCAGGCATCCAGTAGGGACCTGCCGCACACCTGACCTCCCATCAATCATGTCAATGTGCTTATCAGAAGGGAGGGGAGGATGCGGCAGGGAGGCTGGTGCAGTGCAAACACAGCAGCAGAGTCAATCCAGCACTTATGCTGCTGCCCCTGCACTGTGCAGCTGCTGGGAGTCGAGGTGCATGTGGTGCCCCTTCCTAGCAGCCATTCACGTGTCAGTATAGACAATACTGAGCTAGATGAATCAATAGTCTGAACCATAGGCAGTTTCCTATGATCCTAGAAAGAGCATTTGATAAGAGGAGCACTAACCTAACTTTTCTCCCTTTTACTGAAGTAAATGCAAACTGAAACTTTGTGTGTGTGTGTGTGTGTGTGTGAGTGTGTAAAACTATGTGGCTAGGTAAAGGACCCCTGACAGTTAAGTCCAGTTGCAGACGACTCTGGGGTTGCGGCACTCATCTCGCTTTACAGGCCAAGGTGGCCGGTGTTTGTCCACAGACAGTTTTCCCAGGTCATGTGGCCAGCATGACTAAGCCGCTTCTGGCACACTGGAACACTGAAACCAGAGCAGCACACGGAAACGCCATTTACCTTCCCACCGGAGTGGTACCTATTAATCTACTTGCACTTTTTGGCATGCTTTCGAACTGCTAGGTTGGCAGGAGCTGGGACCGAGCAACGAAAGCTCACCCCATCGCAGGGATTCGAACTGCCAACCTTCTGATCGGCAAGCCCAAGAGGCTCAGTGGTTTAGACCACAGCACCACCCATGTCCCACGAGTCCCATGGCTATTTTGTTGTTCAGTCGTGTCCGACTCTTCATGACCCCATCTCTTCCCATGGCTATACTGATATGTATATCAGGTCTTGTGGAGAGCTTTCACCACTACCACCACAATGTCAGGAATCCTGGTGCCTCAGCCTCATTTATCTACACACAAACACTGGTGTCTGTGTATTTTAAATACCTTCACCACCTCCCATTCTCCCAGAATGCTTCACACAACCTCCTAGTCACGTGGTTAGGCTTGAACACGAGATGAACTTCACCAGCAGACCCAGGATAGTGTTAATATGGGTTCCAGATAGACAGGCCGATCAAACGATAGATTCACACACACACATACTGATACTGCACATACTGGAGACTTAAGGTGCCAGATGAGAGTTTTGCACCTTATGAGTATGTACTCAAGGGCTACTCTTGCCTCTAAATGGCATTGCCCCTCAAGTCACTTATCCTAATGCACCACCCACTAATTACTTCCACGGCTCTTCTCCTGAAGCAACTCCTCAAAAGTCTTTCTCCTATAGTTAACTCCCAATGGAGTTTTAATTGCTCAACTAACTGCAATTTGCCTGATTTGAGCCCTGCCTAGTAAACCTTCAAACAATCTCTCTCCCCTGCCAAAGATGTGACCTAGCAACCACTGTTAACAGGCTTGTCAAGTTATAACAAAATAGGCCCTCATGGCTACAAGAGAGGCTCCATAACGTATCTTCTTTTTTAAACAGAAACATAACCAAACCCACACATATATAGCATTTCTCCACAGTACTCTTGGGAGCCTTTGGAAAACATTCCCCACCCTCTTCCTGTGTCAGAACTTCTAGTAGCCAGAATCCATTGAGACAATAATGGAAAATTCTTATTATAAGATAAAGATTCAAAGCGATCTAACCAGGATGCTAATATATTATACAATGGTGCTGGTTGCTGCCAAGGAGTGTGGTGGAGTCTCCTTCTTTGGAGGTCTTTAAGCGGAGGCTTGACAGCCATCTGTCAGGAATGCTTTGATGGTGTTTCCTGCTTGGCAGGGGGTTGGACTGGATGGCCCTTGTGGTCTCTTCCAACTCTATGATTCTATGATTCTATGGTTTCTATCTGTACCCATGCAGCCACCCACAAAGGGTTATTATTACACTTTTTCTATTAACTTGGCTGAAAGAACAGGTATATTAAATTGGGATGAGATAAGCCTACTTTGAAACCACCAAATCAGGACACACAGGACACACAACCAAGGAGTTAAATAATAAATAAAGGACATGAAATTTCAATCAAGGAAATAAGTCTGTTACATAAAACCCATTTGAATGAGCAGATAGTGGATAAATCAAACTATCTAGTTCTTAATGCTAAGTTTTGCAATCTATAATATTTTCTATAAAACATACTGCATAAGAAGGTATGAAGAAACAAAACACAAGAAAACATTTGAATGCTAGCGAAATCTATGTACCCTTTGCCTCTGCTCTCCTGTCATAAGGTATGTTGAACTGCCTTACCATGGTATAGCTGTGAGCCACTTTCATCAGCTCTGTGCATCCTTGAGCATCTGCAAATGCCCGGATTCCCAAACAGTTAGATGGGTGTAATAGCTTCATGAGAAAATGACAGCATACTTCAACTACTTGAGGGAGCTGAAGGAGACACGCAGCTGCCAGGAGGTTTTCAATGGTATCTTCCTTAAGTTCCAAGCAACCTGTACAAGAGATTAAGACACACATGCAAAATTTGCTGCCCATACGTGTGCAACAATTAAACAAATAGAGCCAATTGCAATTGCGATTAACAAAGAAGCAAGAGGGGGGAAATGCTCAACCATTATGAAAGCAGATGAAAAATATAAAAAAACTTTACACGATTACTGAGCCATCAGCATGCTTGTGTTGGGAAAGTTTTAGAAGAAAATTTAATACTGCCCCCTTCTTCTCTGCACTCCTCAATTAAATCTCCTTTATTAGGCATCAGTTCTCCAAAAGAGTAGCATTGCACAGCTGGTTCACTGCAGTACAGAAGAATCTGGCATACAATATTACCCAGTGGTAATATTGCATTGCACTATAAAACAAATCATACATTTGAAGTATTGAGTAACCTATTCCTGTGAGATCGGTATCCTAATTTTTCTTTCACTGGATGGAGGACTGACACCATAATAGCTTTGTTTTAATCAGATTTATAAAGCTGATACTAGATGGATTCAAAAGCATGTACTGTAATTGCTGAATCAATTTACCACAAGAGCTTGTGTGTCCAGTGAGGCAGCCTTGAGTCTATATGTGGACTCATTGTAAATCTAAGCGGTAACAATAATAAATTAGGTACAAGCATCATACTAATGTAGGTTCTTACCAGAACCAGTGTGCTGTAGAGGTTAGAGTGTCAGACTAGGGCCTGGGTTCTAGTTCCCACTCAACCAGGAAGCTCAGTCTCTCAGCCTAACTTCCATCTTACAAAACAAAATAGAAAATTCTTTCCAGTAGCACCTTAGAGACCAACTGAGTTTGTTCTTGGTATGAGCTTCCGTGTGCATGCACACTTCTTCAGATACCAACTCAGTTGGTCTCTAAGATGCTACTGGAAAGAATTTTCCATCTTATGGTTGCTGTGAAGATAAAGTAGAAGGGGAAGGGGACTACCTTGAGGTCTTTGGAGGGAAAGTGGGATAGAGAAATAATAAAAAATATTTTTTTAAAAAAGTGACTGCAGATTCAGATGAATGCAGCATGTCGCCCGGGGGAGCAAGTTATGAATGGGTCAACACATTTTTGAAGGGGATTGAGATGGCTGTGGATTGAGAAGGCTGAAACGGCTTCTAATCTTCTACACATTTTCAAAGTGACCATGTCATCAACAGGATACAGGAAATAAAAGCCAAACTGATAGCAGATTCTGATTCTTACTCTGTTTGATTATATGCCAAGAAGCAGGCTCAATCAGTGAAAGTTGCCTTGAGATTGTTCCAAATGAAAGTCCTGCCTCTCCTGTTGGTGGGCATTTCCCTGGGCGCTGGTAGGGATTTTCTTAGATTGGAATCTAGCCAATCACGATTTCTTAGAGCCATCCTCAGGATCCCCCCTTCTGTAGCGGGCGCGGTCATGAGATTAGAGGTGGGTTGGCGAGCTTTGCGATATGTCGCCTTGAAGGTAAAACTCTGGCTATGGCTCAAGTTATGTTTTAACCCGGTGGGCATCACCCCCTTGATACTGAGGGATGACTTCCAATCATCGTGGGAAAAGGAGATTATAAATGAAGTACAGGCTTGCGGATTGTCACATCTTTACCTGGAATCTATGACATTCAGTCAAGCTAGAGCTGGGATCTCTCAAAGATTGAGAGACATTGCAAGACAAGAGGAGACTGCTCTTGTGAAACCTGGGATGTTTTGGGGGGACCAGATATTTCAGATTTCTCCAACCCCTTATCTGGCGGAAATCCATTACGTGGAGTACCGTAGGCTTTTCACAGCTGCCAGGTTAAATGTGCTGGAATCGGCAGTTTTGTTGGGAAGGTACAGGGGAGTCCCATATGCCCAGAGATTTTGTCCCTGTGCCTTGGGAGTGGTTGAGTCAACTGAGCATATTCTTCTGATCTGCCCATTTTATGTAGACCTTAGACAAAAAATTTATAGTTCCACTGCTATCCCAACCTAGTCCTGTAGACAGAGAAAAACGGGTTTTGTTTTTGCTGAATAACTTTACTGGACCAACGGCATCCTTGGTGGCCAAATTCCTTTTTATTTTGGCCCTTAAGCGCTGTAAGGTTACAATTGACAGCATTGACATGGGTCTAAATGTATAACCTACTTTTATTGCTGGCTTAAGTGTCATGTTCCTTTAGATGCTTAGTCGTTTTAATTTTTGTATGGATAAATCCTTGTTTTCTGACTGACGGTCGAATAAAATTTTGATGATGCTGCTGCTTATTCTGTTTGACAGTCACTTTATCTTGCCCAGGAGAAGCCAAAGTGGCTTACAAGACTGACAACCACACCGCCACTAAGAGATACATTAATACAAAATGGCAAAATAAATACGTTGAAAACATCCCACCCATTTCTGAAAAAAAACACAGACAGTTAAAGGCCATAGAGGAAAGTTTTTGCCTGGCACCTAAGAATATGTAATGATAGCGTTAGGAGAGTCTCCCTGAGGACAGCATTCCACAAACAAGGAGCCACCACAGAAAAGGCCCATTCTCGTGCAACTACCCTTCGGACTTCACATGGGGGAGGCACACAAGGAAGGGCCTCAGATGAGGATTGCAGGCTGTTAAACAGGCCATATAAAAGGCACACATTCTGTTGCTTTGAATGGGAATAACAGCTAAACACCTGGATGTAAGGTGTTTTCCATTTAAGCAGATGGACCTTCCAAGGTGTCAGAATTGCCAAATTTATGACAGATTGGGTAAAATACCCCTATTTTAGAGTCACCTATGCAATGATCTCCCCATTGCTTTCAACGGGACACCCAGATCCCCTTGTCCTGCCTGAAATGTCTGTGTTTTGCATACAATTGGCATGAGTTCCCCCCTCCAAAGGATCAGACCTACCAAATTGTAGATGGAACAAAATATTTCTCATTTTTAAATAATTCCTAATGTATATTAATGACCTGTCTCTACCTTCCTCTCTTCGCTCTTCCTTTCTCTGGCTGTTCCAGAGTGCTACATTTTTTTCATCTCAACTGCAACAAATGGGGAAATGAATCATATATATATATATATATATATATATATATATATATAGTTTCATTCCTAATTTCAATTTCCATTCATTTTAATTATGAAAATTAATGAAGTAAATTGGCTCATTTTGTTTAGTTTTTCATTAATTTAGAAAACACGAAGTGAATGGGCTCATGCTGTTCATTTTTTGTTGTTGTTCATTTTACAAACAAATGCATATGCTCTATAGTGGGGTAGTAGAGCTGGGGGGGGGGTCACATATGGCAACCCATGCATTCCTTTGGTTTCAGATAGTAAATTGGTAGAGTCTAAAAAGTCCAGGACACAAATTTTCATTGCCCTCTAGCAGCTATGGTGGCTCATTTACCAGAAGTATGTACTCAATTCTGACCAAACTAAGCCTCCTGGTGTGTATTTTCTTACTGGGGGCTTAGTTTGGTCAGAATCAAGTATACACTTCCGGAGTTAACACTAAATACATTACTTATGGTAAATGGTTGTGCATTGGTTGCCAGATGTGAAATATATTGGCATTATTTTCAGATCTCATACCCCACTCCTAGAATAAAGAGCTCATGCATACTTCCTTTTGCGACAGGCACAGGTCCATGTTTTAAAGCACCATGTCCAAGGCAGATTTTTCTTGTTCCAGTGACATTCCTGGGAAAACCCGTATTTTACCACAAAATCTGAGCAAACGTCAATCCATGGAACACCTGATTGCATTTTGCTCCAATGCAGTGGTAAAATGTGGGTGTTCCTGGGGAAAGTTCCAGGACAAAAGAAAAAAAAAACAACCCTTCTTGAACATGCAGCTTTAAAGCCTCGACCTGTGCCTAGAATTACAGCATAAAAGGAAGTCTGGGTGAGCCCAAAGTCTAAGTCAGCCAAGTGGCATGTTCCATTTGTGTGGACATGACATAGTCAGAAACAATTTTAGCCAGATAAGAGCCAATATGTTTAATTTATATATATACACACACACGTTTGTTTTTAAAGCTGGGTATAATAAAGTGACAGACGCGGGTGGCACTGTGGGTTAAACCACAAAGCCTAGGGCTTGCCGATCAGAAAGTCGGCGGTTCGAATCCCCGCGACGGGGTGAGCTCCCATTGCTCGGTCCCAGCTCCTGCCAACCTAGCAGTTCGAAAGCACGTCAAAGTGCAAGTAGATGAATAGGTACTGAGGGAAGGTAAATGGCGTTTCTGTGCGCTACTCTGGTTTGCCAGAAGCAGCTTAGTCATGCTGGCCACATAACTTGGAAGCTGTACGCCGGCTCCCTCGGCCAATAAAGCGAGATGAGCGCCACAACTCCAGAGTCGGACACAACTGGACCTAATGGTCAGGGGTCCCTTTACCTTTTATAATAAAGTGAGGGGGAAATACACGTCAGGCAAGGTGACAATGTGTACTAGGCAAGTTAAGAAAGTAAACCTATTGAGTACTCACAAATGTTAATAATTTTCTCATTTTTTTGCGATTACCGAGAAATCATTTAATTTTAATCTGATCACTACAGCATAAATTAGGCTAATCACAAGTGTGATGCTCAGCTTCCCACAGCTATAGTTCAGCTGTCCACCCCCGTATTTAAAAGTCCTTGACTAGGACAACTTGACTGGAACAACAAACTTGGTTTGTTGAGGAAATTTACAGTTCTACCCTAAATTAGTCTCCATCCAATGACTCATATAAGGCTTACAGAACCAAATGCCAGATAGAGCAGGGATAAGCAGGGGCTATTGTAGTTGACACATCAAATGACTTGCCACACAAGTAACTAGACTCACAAGAGGTCATTGCAATGATTTGTGGGGGTGCTGTGACTTTTCTAACCAATGAAGAGGAACTGGAATCTTCCATTAATCTCCTTCTCTGACATTACACTGCTTGTGTGAATGGGTCTTCACCTTGCAGCAGCAAGCCAGGGTGAGAGGGCATCACCTCACAGTGAACACAACAATTTCAACATGGGTTGGAAGCTGCAGTTAAACCAGTGCTTTGTGTTACCCCGCCCCCCTTATTTATGAAATGGATGATAGGAGTGAGAAGTCTATTACCAATATAGTGGCGGCAGTGAACAGTTCCAGAGATTTGTAAGTGCCTATTGTTTGCCCACGTCCATTGGGTAGAACAGTAAATGACAATGAGGCATGAGAAAGGGTGACTTGTGTACAGTAATGAACTTCTTTCACAGCACCTGCAGATACAGAGAGAGAATGAATGAATGGATGGATAAATGCATGAACGCACAGCAGGGTAAAATGAATGCAAATACATCATTAAAAGGGGCTAAAACAATGTTTATAATGTGGGAAAAAATGAGACAGATGTGAAATGGGAATACCTGTGGCTTGTGCTATCATTGAGTACCTCACTTAAACTTCTTGGCAGCAGTTGGGAGCTCTGATAGGTAATTACAGATTCCTCTCAGACAAAATCTTGAAAAGGTTGCCTGCAAGTATCCTTCACATATAATTGGTAATATGGCCTTCAGTTTTGTCAGACTACAGTATATGTGTATTAAAGGAATCAAAGAGATTGCGGGGGGGGGGGGGGGGAGAATTATTGTACCGGAAATACTTAGGAAAAAGATATACTAAAATACTACTGTTATTACCTCCTCCTCCTCTTTGTGTGTCTTTCACCATTCACTAAAGACCTGACCAGGCAATATATCTGCATAAATCTAAGTCTGTGTGGGGAGGAAAGGGGACTGCACTTGCTAGTTCCAACCTGAGTATTCATTGTGCAGAGTCCCTGTGGGGCTCTGCTAGCACATTCTGTACCCTTAAAAACATGCAAATCCTATTGCCTTGGTTCTATACATAAGTTTGGATTGATGCACTATTGGGGAGTGGGGAGGGGAAGCATAATGTGAAAGCCTTTGCTCAGGCTCATGAAGGTTCACCCACATAGTGCTAAGCCATGGGTTAGTGGTTTGTTCAGGACACATGTTTCTACACATCTGCATGCTAACGTTCTATGTTCAGGGACTAAGTCCTTCTGGAATATTAATGCTTGCGGAAATGTAGTTCAAATGGTGCACTGGGAAATCTTTCCAATGTAACTCTGGCCCTATTCCAGCCATGGGTAGCCTGATGTCAGGCTTGTGGGGCCTGGTCCTACTAGCAAGGCAACCAAAATACAAAGAAGCAAGCATGCATAATATTCAGATTGTTTAGCCTTTGCCAAGGGAGAAACAGAAACAAGTCATAGATTTTAAAAAAATTAAAGTTTTTAACTAAAAGAATACTGAAACATAAATTAACTGGGATTTTCTAGGAGAAAGAGAGACGGCGAGGGAGAGATGGGGGAAGGAGAGATTGTGGGGTGAGCTGGTGGCACAGATGCACAGTACGGCTTTGGCCTGAACAAGATGAAGGTGGAAGAGTGGGATTGTTGCAGGAATGAGAAAAAAAGGCTGGGACATTGGGTTAGAGAGGAGAGAAGAATGATTACATTGAGGACCTCTTTGAAGACAACAAAAAGGATGATTATCTCAGGTCGTGAGACAGATGCCAGGCATCATCTCAGTTGCCTGGGGAGCACTCAGGGGAATAACAGACTCGAGGGGCGAAGGAGCTGCACAACTCAGCAACATGGAAAGGCAGGATTAGTGTGCCCAAGCACCTATTGATTTAGGATTTAAAGAACTCATAAACCAGGTATGGGAAACCTTTGGCACTTCAGATATTGACGAACTACAACCTCCACCATCCATGGCCACTGGCCATGGATGTGGGGTTGGTTGAAATTGAACTTCAGCAACATCTGGAGGGACAAAGTTTCCCCATGCCTGCAATAAAGGGAGTGGGTGGCCCTGGGAGATTGTTTCCAGGGGTACAAAACAAATATGTTTGTCCTCGATTTAATTAACAAGGGAGGAGGGGCAGGGTTGTAAGTAACTGAAGTTTTCTTAAAGCGGCTATAGTACAATATATAGTGAGAATGCCTTTCCTCTTACAAGGATTCTGGACAGTCAACAGGTGTGCAGTGCAGAGTCTTTATATTATGGAGAGAAGCAGACTGTTATTTATAACCTCAGGAGCTACCACACTATCTTAATGGCACACGGGTGAGGAACCTCAGGCCCAGGGACTTTCTCCAGCTTTGGAAAAGCTGCCATATATTGTGGTGGCCAACATTCAATTTTGTCGGTAATAATCTGTGCAAGCCTGCTTTAAATTAATGTCCTATTGACTTGTATGCAACCAAAGACACATTTTTTTTTATCAATACAAAGCAAATGATGGGAGCCTTAAAGTACTACAGAGTCTTGGCCTTTACGAATCAATAAATGTTTACAACAAAATCATAAAAAGGAAGTTCAGCAAACTCCATTTATCTCTGCATTACAGTTCCATTGCTAACCAGTTCACAACCATGCTTGGGTGGCAGGATATTGTTGACACAATCCCATTATGAATACTAATATTATTTGTGTCACCTTGATAAGCGCTAAGCATAAACTATTTCTGAAATGTTTTACTGTTTTCACAGAAGACACTTCCATAAATACCGCATTTTTCGCTCCATAGGGCGCACCTTGTTTTTAGGGGAGGAAACAAGGGAAAAAAATTTTTTCCTGCTTTTCCTCTTCTAAAAGCCCTGTTTTTTTGAGGATCAGCTAAAAGTTTTGCAGCTTTTTTTGCTAAGGGGGAAAAGCAAATAGGAAAAGCCCCATTTTTATGGGGTTCAACTCACATTTCTGCAGCTTCTAAAGGAAAGGGAGCCTTTTCTACAGTTTCCAGACAGATAATCCAATCAGCCAGTCACATGTCGCTGGGGGAACAAACAACCTCCCTCTGCAGCACATTCAACAATGGAGGGCGGGGCTGAAAGGGAGCAGGGACTCTTATCTCTCTCCCGATCTCTTGCTGATCAGCTGCTGAGCGGGGTCCTTTCAACACCCCCTTTTCTCTTTGTAAAATAAAAAGCATGATCCTCTTTTGGCCCCTGGGCAATTCAGCTCCAGGGACTGCCATTCGCTCCATAAGACGCACAGATATTTCCCCGTACTTTTTAGGAGGAAAAAAGTGTGTCTTATGGAGCGAAAAATACGGTATTCATTAACCGAAGTCACTCATTACATTTGGCAATACTCGGTATTAAAATAATAACCAAATTAAAGATATCACAATAATTTTCTGTTGATACCTATATTGATTCCAGAAATGAAGAAATAAATTTCATTTCATTTCATTTCATTTCAGAACTGTAATTTCTCCTCTATTTCTAACACATATTGTTTGTTCATTTTGTCAGACTTCAGTCCATCCTTTTCAGGGAATTTATATATTTAATTGAGGCATCAGTTGTTTCCCTGCTTCTTGCATCCTCTATTTTTGCCACCCTCATCTAATAAATTCTTCCTATAACCCAGCAAGTGGGCCAAGGTACGCAAAGGTATAATTCGACCTGCAATCTCCATATTACATTTCTTCACACCAGTTTGATCTCACAGCATGACCATCAGAAGTATGCATCCTTGGCATTCAGAATGTGACAATATACCAAATAAGAATGATAGAACTTTGGCTCCCGAATAGCTCCTGAATTCTGCCACAGCTCAAATCCAAGTATTGTTCCCTCAGCACATTGTACAAAGGACAATATATAATAATATATACAAGGTGTCCAAACTGTTTTAACCCTAAGGACAGGGGCATTCAGAATCTGCCCTCTTCCTGTATCTGCCATCTAAAATATTTGAAGGTACCAGATTTAACTAAAACTCTGTAAAAAACCATTCTCTCAATTTCTGCAAACCCTTAAAATAGGTAGGTGGAACAAAAGGAGTGCAATGGAAAATCTTATACAATGGTGCTATTTTAGAAACCATTGCAAATGCAGTTGTTTTATTCATCTGTATGAGTGCGTCAAATAGTGTGCTTCAAACACTTCCTGGCAAGCTCCATTCCCAAAATCTTTTTATATCATACAGATAAGTCTAGTTTCACCACTAGCATGAAACGACCCTCTTCCAAGAGTTATTGTTTTATCTCCTCCAAGTGTTCTATTAAGAGATCGCCAGGGCTGGCTAATGATACTTTTAACCCATGTTACATGTGGGCAAGTTCTGAGATGTCAGAACTTAAAGGTATATAGCTGGACAGTATTTTTCTCTGCTGTATATGGAGTCCAATCCAGAGACTTCTGTGCTCAAGAACTGGCTGATGGTCTGCCCAGAGCAAAGAGTTTATTGGCACTATCAGTTCTTACAGCACTGGCCATATCTTGAAGGGAAAACAGATGCTTGGATTCAGATAATCTGTCACTGAACATGTGTCCCCCCAACACCTGCACCTCTCCTTTGATGAGAAAATCCAGATGGGTGGTACACAAATGAAAACCTCTTTGAATAGTCAGATAGATGTTGCCATATTGGGTGAAGATTTTTTTCTCCTCTGCATATTAAAACGTACATATATTTTAAACTAGCCACTCTTGGTTAGCTAAGTAATTGGCATTCTGGGGGAAAATAAGCATAAATTGCTGCAATATGTTTCTTATACATTTGCATAATACATACCATGTGAATTAAAGTGGCAATCCTAATGAAACAGTAATTTCATTTATGTTGTAATGAAAACTCTGTATTGAGTTATCATAGTAAAACTACATAGAGTAATCCCATTATAATAAGGGAATGTTTTAACAAATATCTTAATATTCAATTAAAACACTTAATGGAAGTGGGAAATTTAGTTAACATAAATATTACAATGTGTGTGTGTGCGCGCACGCGCACAAACACACACACACATTGTTTCTTCCTCAGACTAAACATGTTTTGCTTTAGAGATATTCATTACATACTGAAGTTCTCATTTATTTTGCTGAGGGTGCTGCTTGGTCAGAGATACATTAAAATTTCATTGTCAATAAATGCATGCAATTTGGCAGTTTAATTTTCTACTCATCTTCCTAATACCCTTCTCCTCTAAGGATAGTATGCTTTATTTAAGCTAAAACCTTATCAGTTCTGTGCAGAGCTTGACATTCTGCTTGTAACCATGTACGTTTGTGAAAGTCTCATGTATTTTTTATACTTCAGTGAACAGGGTGTATTTCCTGTATCGTCTCAGGATACTAATAAGGGTCTAACTGCACATTACACACCAACATATGTAGCAGTTCACTGGCATTAAAAACCAATGACTCTAACCCAGTTCTGGAAGATGCAATTTAGAGTAGTCATGGGCCAGGCTAATCCCTTTCCCGCTCCAAACTATTACCATCAACCACACACACACACACACATCACAACACAATTGATCAAGCATTCTGAAACCATACACTGCATACTTCTTTGGAGAAGATCCATGCTCACATGCGCTAGACAAACCTGCATTAAGACCAACAACTCTTAGACCTCAAAAGGGTGACTGACTCAGGCTGTTAAGGGTCAAGGGCATAATTCTCTCCCACAACCACACACAACCATTTCTGATAACCAAAGGACCTCCCACATCTTAATTACAACTATTAATTCCTCTCCAGTGCACAGGCAACTCCAACAAAGAGCATGGGGCACATAAATATTACAAAGACATGGCATTCAACTTTCCCTCATCTTTTTTGCAATTCTTTGCACTTACTATTTCAGGTGCTTCAGATGTGTCTTTGTGGTTAAAGAAGTTTCCACTGAAGAAAATATAATTTAGTGCATATTATTTAGTACCTGTGTATGCAAACTGAACAAGATCCCAGAGTGCACTTGGGTCAATGCCTTCCATTTTGATCTCCTCTTGCTTGGCTTCACAAACATCACTTGTAAACATGGCAGCAAAGTAATCAGAAACAGAACTGAGAACAAGTCTGGGGGAGGAAAGGAAGATCACAAGTATCAATTAATCCATTACATTTCACATTAACTGTAAAACAGTCCTGTTCTCAATGTGCTCAGCTAGAAGCAACCTTGCTGCAAATAAGCAGTCAACAAGGTAATGATGGACCCATATTGAGGATGATGGAAGTCCCAATATATGGAATAATTTTATTTTATATGTAAAAATTTCCTTGTATGTGAGGTGATTTTTTGTTCTTCTGTGGTGGAGGGATTTAATACATAAAATCAATAAAGATTTTTAAAAAATTAAAAATAGAAGCAACCTACTGTATAGCCCTCCAGATGTTGTTGAACTCTAACTCTCATAAGCCCCAGCTACTCTCCACCCCTGCTTTAAGAACATGAATTGTTTAAAAACAACGTCATGAAAATCAAGCACACATATTTTAAATACTAGTTTGACTCAAATGGCAATCCTATGCACGGTTATCTAGGATTAGGACCACTGTACAGTGGTACCTCTGGTTACGTACTTAATTCATTCTGGTGGTCCGTTCTTAACCTGAAACTGTTCTTAACCTGAAGCACCACTTTAGATAATGGGACCTCCCGCTGCCGCTGAGCCACCAGAGCACGATTTCTGTTCTTATCCTGAAGAAAAGTTCTTAACCTGAAGCATTATTTCTGGGTTAGCGGAGTATGTAACCTGAAGCATATGTAACCTGAAGGATATGTAACCTGAGGTACCACTGTATGCATGGATAGGATCTCACTTTAAGAAAGGTTAGTATTTCATGAAAATCAATCAATTTAAAAGTAACATTTAAAAACTACACATCACCACACACCAAAATTAGTAACAAATTGTTTATTTTGATTTAAGGTCAATCGATGTCAAGCAGCTATCAGAGAATAAGCATTAGCAGGTCAAGAATGTTGGTACCACACAAACAATAATAGTGTTCCATTTGTCCTGTGATGGAAGGAAGAGGGAGAGAGTTCCCTGCCTGGACTCAACCTTAGCTCCTGAATAGTATCATTCTTTCTATGATTCAATGCTGGAAGAAGATGAGTCATGCTGTTGAATGTGAGAATGGGACCTGCAGAGGGATCTGGAAGGTTTGAAACTTCTAGAATAATAATGCTCTCTGTATCTTAGAGGTGAAGAAGGTGCCTGCAAAGGTATGTAGGTCTGTCTCTCTAGAATGACTACAAGAAAAAGAGTAGTGTCACCCATTGTATCTAGGAGACAACTGCACCATTCTTTGATATTCTATGCACTAAGAATATCCTTCGGGGTGGGTCCTCGCTAAGTGGTGGTCAAATATCTTCAACCCAGTCTACAAAATCGAGTTGGCTATATTTGCCCTCATTCACCAGAATGGGTGGCAGAGGAGAATGTCAAGTATCTTCACGACCCCCAAAACTGGGATAAGAAATACAGCCCTCCCCTGATGTGGGCATTACCTTGCATTTCTGGAGCAAAAGAAGGGTCTTGGCCATATACATAGCCATGGCAGTGACTCCAGGCCCATTCAACAAAGACTGGAGCAGGATGAGACCAAAGTGATGCTACTTTCTCACGCCAAACTTCAGCCCAGGTATGTTGGGAGGCACCCAAGTGACGGCAGCCTGGGCATCCAGACAGGGGCCTCATGCTGGCTTTCAGTGAGCAGGAAAGGACCCATTTTTTTCCTGAAGCAAGTTGCCAAAACAAAGGTCTGGGTTTCTCTTAAACATATTTCATATGTACATAAAAATATTTTACTCAGAATTTTTTATCAGCAGCAATTTTTTAAAAAAAACCCACATTGGTGAATTACTACCACAGCTAGTGTTTAACCATGTGAAACAAGAAGTGAAAGTTGCCTCATAATTAATCTTAATTCTGAGAAATGACATCCTGTTAAATCATCCAATATTCAAAAGGAAAATAAGGATGCTTTTGGACTCCCTGAATTCACAATGAACTGTTGCTTTCTGCACCTCAGAGGGCTGCAGGTGGTGCTAAAACTTGGCACTGAGGCATGTTGACCTATTCAGCAGAAAGGTCAGTTGTCTCCTGGATGTCATTTTCTTCTTTTCAATTCCTGCTATGCTGCAGGAATAAACTAATGAACCTTGTTTCCTCCATGGAGTGTTGCATGCTATATGCAGCCCAAAGATAATCCATCATTTCACAAAATACTTTCGTCCAACTTTTCAAAGCCAGCATTTCATTAAACCTACTACTTCCATGCACACTATCCGGTGCGTTGCAGAGATCTGAGCAATTGGAAAATTTACCACAATTCCTTGTTTCCCAAGGAAAAGTTAACATCTCAAGTGACCCAAGTTTCCCTCCCCCACCCCCCGACCCTACCTGGTTTCTAGTTCAACAATGGATTTTATTGCGTGAGGAGTTGCAAGTGTAGTTATGAAGCTTCCGCCCACTGCTTCCAACTATGTGCATTTGCATTTATCACTTTTATCAGAAAGTATGAATCATCTAATGTTATGCATGAGAAATTAGGCATTTTACCATAATCTACCAATAGGGATGAAGCAGTTCCACTGATGTGGACAAGCAGCCCATACACCCATCCAGCTTTAGGAGGCTTAATTTCTATACAGGTGAAACTCGAAAAATTAGAATATCGTGGAAAGGTTCATTTCTTTCAGTAATTCAACTTAAAAGGTGAAACTAATATATGAGATAGACTCATGACATGCAAAGTGAGTGTGATGGCCTGGGAGTCAGACTCAGATGCTGAACCTGAGGGATCCCAGCCTGCACAGGAGTCCCTGCCTCCAGAACCAGCTGAGCCAGGAGGATCCCCACCTGTGCTGGATCCCCAGGTGCAGGCATCAGCGGAGTCTGCTCTGGCTCCTGATGGGAGGGAGGACCCATTGCCTGCAGGTGCTCCACTCCCAGCCTCATCAGAGGAAGCTGAGGCAACCCCTGGGTCCAGTAACCCACCAGCCTCTCCTGAGCTGCAGAGGCTCAGGGCAGAGAAGCGAAGAGAGCTAAGTGCTTACAGGAGGAGTGCTCGCCTCCAGGCCCGGAGGAGAGGCGAGTCTCCAGAGGATCGGGGCCGCCCCTAAGCATAGGGCCAGATAAAAGCCAGCCAGCCCCAACCCAAGTTGCGTGAGCAACTTAGCTGCGAACGTATGCTTGACCCGCAACCTCGTGCCTGCACCTGCCTTGGATCTTGACCTGCTCCCGCCAGACTGACCTCCTTTGGACCCCTAGACCCAGGACTGGACTTGGACCTCGCTTCACGGACAAACCCCCGGGGCCAGCACAGCGAGATATGTCAAGCCTTTATTTGTTGTAATTGTGATGATTATGGCGTACAGCTGATGAGAACCCCAAATTAACAATCTCAGCTTTGGGGTTTTCATCAGCTGTACACCATAAGCATCACAATTATAACAAACAAAGGCTTGACACATCTCGCTTTGCATGTCTTGAGCCTATCTCATATATGCAACTCCAGTAGCTAATGAAAACAATTGCTTACATAAATGGACTTTTCACGATAATCTAATTTTTCGAGTTTCACCTGTAAGTGTTATTGGTGGCTAAATGCTCCTACTTTTCCTGCAGCTGGTGAAAAAAGAAAAAGATAAAAGCAGATTAACTATTGCCCTCGCACTGGGGTGGGGATAAGGGTGCTGCAAGTGGGCCTGCGATACTTCAAATGCAACGCCTTGCTTTTTTCTCATCCGCACAGGCCCACGGTAGTTGCAGAAGTGCTTGAAGAAGCATTGTTGCAATAAATGCCACACGATAAACGTCTGCCTTGTGTTCTGTTCCTCATATTTACAAGTTATTTCACAGCCTGAAAATTCGATTTGAAGAGGGTGTGTAAGGGGTGCGTAATATATACCTCACTATATGTGCCAGTAATTCTTGATGGAACAGAGTGAGCTGTTGACTGCATATTAGAAGTCAGAAATAATATACAAGCATGCGTGCACCTTTAACTACGAGGCAAAAATGTGATTCAGTTTTTATTTCATGGGCAAGCTTATATTTATTAAAGCAATTTTTTTCTGATTCAAAAAGATTTGATTGCTGTTGAACTGAAATAGTCAGAAAATCAGATTGAATGTGCAGACACACAGTGATGCAAATATGTCTACTAACCCTTTAGATAAAAATGGTAGACAGAAATCTCATTTCCCCTGCCCCTGTAAAATCTGCAACTCCTCCCTCTGTCCAGCAAGTAATAAACGGTACTTTATCACAGTTTCCAAACTTGGCAAGTATGTTAGATGTACCCACTCTGAACTTTCTAAAGTAAATCAGAGCAGCAACATAAAGAAAAGCTTTCTTCTTATTATAATATCCTTGTCTTATGTTCTTTCAGATGAACAAAATCAAGCATTTGAAAAAAAAAATGGCTTTCAGTGACTTCATGGGACTTTGGCTGTAATGCAGGCCAGGACTCACCTAACACACCCTGCCAGCAAAAAACAAAACAAAACAAAACCTGGCAGTAGTTGTTCCACTTGCACAATGGGACTCCCCCTTCTCTCTACTCATCACACTTCCCTTCTGTCCCCAAAAATTGGCTCAGGGTGTGTGTCCAAAGAACCCCTATAACAGTATATGTGGGGACAAGAGAAGAAGAAGAAGAAGAGTTTGGATTTGATATCCCGCTTTTCACTACCCGAAGGAGTCTCAAAGCGGCTCACATTCTCCTTTCCCTTCCTCCCCCACAACAAACACTCTGTGAGGTGAGTGGGGCTGAGAGACTTCAGAGAAGTGTGACTGGCCCAAGGTCACCCAGCAGCTGCATGTGGAGGAGCGGAGACACGAACCCGGTTCCCCAGATTACGAGTCTACCGCTCTTAACCACTACACCACACTGGCAAGCTGCAATGATTTTGCAGACAGAACATTTGTAATATAGCACATGTTGAATTCTACCAATAGTCTTTGAATGTGGGCTGCTGCTGAACATCAGAGGTACGTGTCTTGTAAAATCTTTGCGAGGAATTGGTTCTGCAACTTTGCCCTTTTCATATATGTCACCACTACTAACCAAAGTTTGGCCGGGTACCAATGTCACATTTCTTTCTTATGAATACACCCCAGGGTAGAAATTAATCCTCAGCACAACTGACATTTGGCTATAGGATGAATTTGTACCCTACGGGCCATTATATGCAGTGGGGGTAGGAAGCCGGCCCAGCTTATTTTTAATACTGATTTTCAAATTGAAATGAATTTAGTGACAATGTGTCCTTGATGACTCACCACAATAGTTATCTTAAAAGCTGCAATTCACTGCCTTCTGGTTAACAATGTTTGCAGGGATTTGAGTATCTGCTCTCTGTTCAGAAGCACTGAACTGGTCCACTTTTTGTGGGGGGGGGGGGAAGCAAGAGGCTAGCACACCATGAGAAAGGACTGCCAGGCAGTCAGGTTGTGCAGCAAGATTCTCTGGATTCACTCTGACTTGCTTTCAACATACATGCACAAAAAGATTTCAGGCTCTGTGTATCCCCCCTTCCCCCAATTTATACATGGTTTCCCATTATTTTCCTTCCTCGGTAAAAAAACACCAACAGTTCCCACGCACAACTTGTATTCTTTTGTTGTAGTTACGAAATGCAGAGGGAAAGGTAGACAGTACATGTTTGCGGTAAGTAACTACTATACCTCCTTGGCCCCTCCGCCCCCTTCCCTGGAAGTGAAGGTGATAGTTTATATTTTATCCCTCCAAGGCTATCTCTGTAATCTTCCCTTCCAATGATGCTACCAGATAGTTAAAAGAAGAGACATCTTTTCCTCTGATTTGGAAACTGGAGAGGTAAATTATGGCAATAAGTGTTGATAGTAGATGATCCAGTTCAGTGGCATCACCCGCATTACCATAAAAATGGTATTAGGAATTAGTTAGTTGCCTAGGCAGCAAGATTGCTGCGCAGTTCACATGTGCACTTTCAGACTTGATGCTGGAACTCCTGACATGTAAGCGGTAGTGGCAGCGCACTGTGTTTGTAGGGATATACACCTATGATCAAGAGTGAAACGTTTCTCGAGATATGGAACAAAGTCTGTAAGGGGATGTCTGCAAAGATGTGGCTAAATCACAGTTAATTCACCATGTTTTATCACCTACCTATGTGCAGGTATCTTACGGTTCCCAGCAATCAGGATAACATCACAGAGTTGCTGTTGCTTCAGGTAGCTTTCCATCTTCCTGAAGGTTTGTTCGGCATGGTGTACAGCTTGATAGAACTCCTCGGAACTACTTGGGTCCATGTCACACGGAGGTGTCAAGGAATGGCTGACTGCTGACAACCTGTAAGCCCAAAGAAAAGGAAAAGGTTGTGGGGGGGGGGGTTAGTCATGATGGAATGCTTCTAGGAACAATGAGTAAATCAGATTCTCAATGCTGATAGGAATAGAACTGAAATGTGCCTTTTGCACAACTCACATCAGCCCCTGCCAGCATAATAAATGGTCATTCTCTCATATATAAGAGAAACCATGCATGCATGAAAACTAGCTTCTGTGTGCATATTTGTATTTGTATTTGCATAAAGAGGTGCTCCTTGCACAGAGCCCCAGCCCAATCCGGGGATGTGCACCTTGAGAAGACTACAATCTCACTGGTCCCACATTGAGAGGCAAAAACTCAAAGACACCCGAAAGTGTACTCTTCTGTTGTCTCCCAAAACAGATGGATGCCAACAGACTCATGCATGTTTTTTATAGGGAGCTTTTAATTCTACTGTCAGTCTTCAAAGTATAAAGCCCATATCTTATATTTATAAATCGTCTTTACATTTCTACAATATTGAACTTTAAGTTTTCTCACTGCGTAAAGGTAAAGGTAAAGGGACCCCTGACCGTTAGGTCCAGTTGTGGACGACTCTGGGGTTGCGGTGCTCATCTCGCTTTGCTGGCCGACCCTTAATAATGTTCTTAATGTAATACGAATCCATTGTGGATGGTGTGAGAGTGAAGAGTAGGGGTGGCTGGCCCAAACAGCAAAAGGGTCAGTGACCCCCCCACCCCCAAAAGCTGTTGGGAAAGTGTTCATGCAACAGAAGTCTGACAGCTGGTGACACTTCTCCTGTTCCTTCCTGCCGGTATGAGTCAGCTTCTGGGATGGGATGGGCCTCAGGCGCATGACACTCACCACTGACATTGGTCATGACCATTGGAGCTTGCAGTCAGTCCCGGTTAACAAACAGCATAATTAAAACGCGCCGGTATTCAAAATAAAGCAGATACTAATTATAGTGCATATTTTTTTTTTCCTCTTTAGATGAATGGATCACTGTAGACACTGTAGTATTAACTTTGAGGAACTGGGAACCTCACTGGTGATTTTATAAAAGTGTATTTATTTTCCCTTCTGAACAGTTGTATTCATTGCTAAATAAAATTTGACTTGGAGCTGAATAAAACATATGGCTGAGCTCGCTTGAAAATGAGGAAGTAACAGGTTTTCCTGACAACCAGATGAATTCTGTTTGGAGAGTTATCCAAGGGAGATGTATTGTACGAAACTGGATTTGTGTCTGAACCGTCTGTCATGTTATATTCTCAGGAATCAGCATGCCTGAACATTATGTCAGTTTTATAATAAGTTAGCAGATGAATAGCTCCATCCTAAAAATATTTCTGTTAGTGTTGAGTCCTGTTATTCTGTCTACATTAATAATAATAATAATAATAATAATAATAATAATAATAATTAGTAGTAGTAGTAGTAGTAGTAGTAGTAGTAGTATTTGTGGGACTGAAATTATTTTAAAACAATACAGTGAACTTCTGCTATATCTGAAAAAAAATTGAGTTGACAGATTTTAAACAAACAAGCATGAATTATGTCACCACTTCTCAAACTTCCTTGGGATGCAGTTCTACATGACTACTCCAGAGTAAGCTCCACTGAGATCAGTGAGGCTTGTAAGTGCATAAAGCAGGGGTTGCCAACCTTATTGGGCCATAGGTATATTTGGAAATTGGAGTAATTGTTGTGGGGTTTATACACACACCACAACCTATTCTGTTGGCTACAACTGAATGCTCCTTTCAAGCCACACACACACACACACACACACACACACACGGAAGAAAACTAGCAGTGGAAATGGAGATGTTTATTGTACTTGGCATTTTAAAAAGGTTGCCTGAACTGCTTGTTACAACTCAACCTTGTGAGTGGCAAAGTAACTGAAGCAGTTTTTTGGAGGCCTTCTGAAGCCAACAGCCCTATTAGTAAACCACTGTGCAATACTTTGGTTTCTAGACTGTCTTATCTGCTGTAAAGAATGCTTCTGGAAGTGACAGCAACAAACTGTAATAACCGGCATGCTGAGACCCCTGTGAGCGCCTATCACAGCATGAATTAGGACTCCATGTGAAGCACCTGCCCTTTTGAGGTCAGCGACAAATCTCCCACTGACATACAGGTGATACTCAAAAAATTAGAATATCGTGAAAAAGTACATTTATTTCAGGAATTCAACTTAAAAGGTGAAACTAACATATAAGATAGACTCATGACATGCAAAGCGAGAGATGTCAAGCCTTTATTTGTTATAATTGTGATGATTATAGCGTACAGCTGATGAAAACACCAAATTCACAATCTCAGAAAATTTGAATATTGTGAAAAGGTGCAGTACTCAATCCATAACACCTGCAAAGGGTTCCTGAGCCTTTAAATGGTCTCTCAGTCTGGTTCAGTAGTAATCATAATTATGGGAAAGGCTGCTGACCTGACAGTTGTGCAGAAAACCATCATTGAGATCCTCCATAAGGAGGGAAAGCCTCAAAAGGTAATTGCAGAAGAAGCTGGGATGTTCCTAAAGTGCTGTATCAAAGCACATTACTGGAAAGTTATGCGGAAGGGGAAAGTGTGGAAGAAAAAGGTGCACAAGCAGCAGGGATGACCGCAGTCTGGAGAGGATTGTCAGGAAAAGACCATTCAAATGTGTTGGGGACTTTGACAAGGAGTGGACTGAGGCTGGAGTTGGTGCATACAGAGCCACCACACACAGACGGATCCTAGAGATGGGCTTCAAATGTCGTATTCCTCTTGTCAAGCCACTCCTGATCAAGAAACAATGTCAGAAGCGTCTTACCTGGGCTAAAGAAAAAAAGAACTGGTCTGTTGCTCAGTGTGGTCCCAAGTCCTCTTTTCTGATGAGAGCAACTTTTGCATCTCATTTGGAAACCAAGGACCCAGAGTCTGGAGGAAGAATGGGGAGGCACACAATGCCAGATGTTGAAGTCCAGTGTGAAGTTTCCACAGTCTGTGTTGATTTGGGGAGCCATGTCATCTGCTGGTGTTGGTCCACTGTGCTTCATTAAGTCCAGGGTCAATGCAGCTGTCTGCCAGGAGATTTTGGAGCACTTCATGCTTCCTTCCACAGATGAGCTTTATGGGGATGTTGACTTCATTTTCCAGCAGGACTTGGCACCTGCCCACACTGCCAAAAGTACCAAAACCTGGTTCAATGTCCATGAGATTACTGTGCTTGATTGGCCAGCAAACTCGCCTGACCTGAACCCCATAGAGAATCTATGGGTCATTGCCAAGAGAAAGATGAGAGACATGAGACCGAGCAATGCAGAAGAGCTGAAGGCCGCTATTGGAGCATCCTGGTCTTCCATAACACCTCAGCAGTGCCACAGGCCGATAGCATCCATGCCACGTCACATTGAGGCAGTAATTGATGCAAAAGGGGCCCAAACCAAGTACTGAGTACACATGCATGCTTCTATTTTTCAGAGGTCCAATATTGTTCTATTTGCAATCCTTGTTTTGTTGATTTCGTTTAATATTCTAATTTTCTGAGATTGTGAGGTTGTGAATTTGGGGTTTTCATCAGCTGTACGCCATAATCATCACAATTATAACAAATAAAGGCTTGACATCTCTCGCTTTGCATGTCATGAGTCTATCTCATGTTAGTTTCACCTTTTAAGTAGAATTCCTGAAATAAATGAACTTTTCCACGATATTTTATTTTTTTGAGTATCACCTGTATATTATCATCCTAAGCTCCAGCTACGTTACCCTGGCTTTATCCCTCAATTGTGTATTTATCCACATTTTTTGACACTTAGCGAGTCACGATAATCAAAGTAACCATCACATAACTTTGTTGTTAAGAATATATCTTTTCTGAGATCAAAGTAAATCGATTGACTTTTCTTCCTCCAAAAAGGTTTTTAGCTACATACACAAGAAACTTCCACAATTACTGACCTGAGAATTTACTTTTCCTGAATTTTAATTTTAATTTTAATTTTAACAAAAGTTGACTTAAAAGTTGACCTCAGGTGCATTGGTGTTTGTATGCTACTCTACAACCAATTAAGCTTTTTGTACAACTTCATATCATTTTGCCAAAAGACTAAATACATTTCTTTGTCTGAAATACGTAACCCAACTCTGATTATGTGCACCAGAAATACACATTTTATTGCGTGCCCAGGCACAGTCTCCCCCCAGGAGCCAGACCTCAGATCAAGGAAAATGCTTTGGGGTCGACTGCTGGTGGTGTCAGTGCAGGCCCCCTTTTATCCTTTAGGAGTGGACTGGAGTGAAGACTGCTCATTCCCGGTTCGCTCCTCTTGCCCCAGCCCCCAGACCGCTGCGGATTTGAAAAGGGTTTTTTGACAGGAACCCAAAACAAACTCCGCGGCGACCAAGGGGTGGGCAGAGCAACAGTCAGCGGAGCAGCGTGGCTGCTGGAGGACAGTGGGGCTGCACGCCAGGCCACAAACCTCGCCCACCGCCAGACCCAGTGAGCGCATATTGTTGAACATAAATGCCTCTCAATCATTATCAAATGTGCCTGTTTTCCAAAAAGCTTGCATCAAATCAGATATGTCGATAGCATTTTTAGCAAACTTTCTTTCTCCTGGTTAAAACCCATTTATTAACACAAAAAATGAAGGCCTTAAAAGTTACTAAATTGGCAAGCAGTGTGTGTGTGTGTGTGTGTGTGCGCGCGCGCGCGCGTGTGTGTGTGTGTAACTGACTTGCTCTCAAAGTTTGTAAATGTTGGCTAATAACATAAAACAGGTATTGTTGCCAGTTAAATCTAATTTGTTCTGTTAATTCACTAGGAGGCCCTCATTAAGATCCATTTCAATTAGGGTTTAGGCCATGTTTTGTAATGGGAACTGTATTAGTAACCCGTATGTTGACCTCTGTCGGGATAGAAAAAGGGAAAATGTGTTGCTATTAATTCTGCTTGATCTCACGGCAGCTTTTTCGATCATGGTATTTTTTTCTGGAGCGGCTGTCCACCACACTGCAATGGTTCAAGTTTTACTTGGATGGTTGTTTTCCATAGGGTTGTGCTTTGGATAATGTTGTTCAGACCTCCGGAGTCTTCAGTGTGGGGCTCTGCAAGATTCCATCCCCCCACCCCACCCCATGCTGCTCATAGTAAAGTCGTGAAAATCTCTAGAACGGGTAATTGTAATATATAGTTCAATACAAGGAAAGTGCAACAACTTAATATTAAAGAGCCTGAAAGCTTCTGTTTACTCTGTCTCTGCAATTTTTGTCCCCGTGGCTGTCTGTTTTTTGGTAGCTCATAGTAAAGTGGCAGGAACAGCCCGCCATCTATCACTGGCCGCACTCTACCAGGATGCACAGAAGATGAGGGGAAAGGGTGCAGCAGCTTTCTTGCTTGGCCTTGCAAGGGATTTTCCTGATGTGGAGGGAGGAGACGGAGGAGATACTGGGCATGCCAATAAAGCCTGACAATTCATGACAACATATCAGTGGTCCGTTACAGGATTCAATTTCGGAACTAAATGGACAGAGTGCGAACAATAAGGAGAAAACAAGATATTATTGCAGAGAATATCAATATCATGAAGATATTACTGCAGAGGAACCTGTGACCCATTCACATGCTGACATCAAATAATGTACATGGTACCGTGCAAAAGGTTCCTCTGTTTCTTTACCTTTCAGCTATGGGGAAGCAGCACAACACTTTATCCCAGTTTCCTAATTCCAGAAATTACATTTTCTGGGTGGGGGGGAAATAGGGGAGGAGTCTGCAGGGTTTTTCGCACATCAGCCAAAAAAGTATATGTAAAGCCATCTCCGGTTTGTTTGTGTGTGTGTTTTAATAACACACATTTCTTATGAGCAGGTAATTAGATCTAATTATATAATCCTCTAGCTAGTATTTTAATCCAGTCTATTATGTTTATGAAGTCTTCTTTATTGATTTTTTTTCTTGTTTTAACTAAAGGGAATAGCAAACAGAAAAGGATGTAAGAGCATTATAAAAACAAATATACGCCAACACCCTAGGGATTTCTTCAAATCTTTTTCTTGTAAATAGATTTGAAAGAAAAAGATGTGCTATTTTGATTTCAAGAGGGAAAGGCAAATCACTTTTTTCTTCAATGAAGACAGAGAAATCTTATCCATGTAAACACTTTATAGCAGGCTGTGTAGCCCAGTAGTTTCTGCTTAAGACTGGCACACGATCTCATGTAGAGGTCTTTAATACTCTCATAATTGGCATGTAACAACAACTGATGAATTTCTTATTTCTAGATAGCATCACACACCTTTCATACAAGTCTTTCACTTAAAAACGAAGGACTGACTGCTTAAATGCTGAGACAGGCTTTGGCTAGGGATTATAGCTGAGTGGTTAGGGGTTTGCTAGGAAAGGCAACACAGATTATTTCCCTATGCGGAAGGACAAGATCCGAGGAAGGGTCTAGAAGTGTTTTAGTGGCTGCCGGCCACATGACCCGGAAGCTGTACGCCTGCTCCCTCGGCCAGTAATGCGAGATGAGCGCCGCAACCCCAGAGTCGGACACGACTGGACCTAATGGTCAGGGGTCCCCTTACCTTTAATACAAATCAACATTCTAGTAGAAATCAGTTTAATTACAAACAAGTTTAAAGTGGAAGTTTTAGGCACATTCTTAATTATTTCTCATTGAAACTATTAAGTTTTAAGCCCCATCTTGTGTGTTTAAATAAAATTCCAGTTTTGCACCCAACATGCCTCATCCGTACTCGAAGACCACCAACACCAGCAGCCATGGAAAAGTCATGGGATGTTCCCCACCCACTTTCATCGATAGAAGCATCTTTAGGTCTACACATTTGAAAACTTATCCAAGTTACTATGCTTTAATTGCAGGATTCAGGAGCAGGACCTGCTGCTTAATAAGGGTTTCAAAACATATGAAACAACCACTCGTGTTTTAATACCCTAATTAAACATATTGTTTCCTTCTCCCTTTCCGCCGCCATCCAACTGCACTGCAGAGAGCAGGACTGAACTCTCCATCCACCAGTTAGGGACTGTGAAGTTTCCTGCAGAGAACGTGCTGGTCAATCAGGGCAGGACTGAATGCTTTGTTCACCAGCTGGTGGGCAGAGGCTGCCTTCCCCTCCTTCTCACTCCCACCCCAAACACCAAACTTTTAACTGATAGCTAAAGCTGATCCAGCGATGCCTGAACCCAATCTGTCTGAAGCCCGGATCCTCAGAAACTGCCTCAATTCAGTTCAGGATCCAGATGAGGCGCAAAGCCCGAATTTGTAACACCTTGGTACATTAACCTTTCTCAAAGGTTACAAATGAAGCAATGTTTTGAGTGCTTTTGACCCCAAACCCGAAGTCTTTCACTGAAACCAGTTTGTTGTTAACGGAAATATTAACCATTTTAATGCTTTCTTCTGTCTGCGTAGGAAATCTTCAAAACATTTGTATTCAGCAGAAGGGGTGAATTAAACTTTTATTCTCAAATTTAAAATTTCATATGCTTTAAGTTTATTAAATTTTAATGTGAATGTGGAGATTCTGAAATGCTCACTTTAATAGAGAGTAGCTATATATCTCCCAGAATAATAATAAAAAGCCCTTTCCCACAAGTCTGACTTACAGGCACCTTCTCATTCTTTCCTTTCAAACTACTTTTCATAAATGCATGAAAAAGTCAAAACAAATAGATGTAATCTAGGAGTTCATATTTGTACAAACTTTATCAAAAACCTGACTGCAAAAAAATATGAAACATGGCCTGCGTTTAAAATCTTCAACAGAAATAGTCTTCGCAGGTTGTTAATTTGGGATTGTTTTCATATATCAATAATCCATGTTCCTATAAGCAGGGAATTCCAGACAGCTCTAAAGCTCATGCACACTCTGTTTTCTTCACCTTCCAAGTCTATCTCATATTTCTTCAATCTTGAGTTGGCTCTGGGAATGTGGATTCACGATTAAATGCCAGTTGTGTGTACCCTTCTACTAAGACTTACAGTGCTTTTCACTTCCGAGCATTCCAATTTAGATATGCTACCATTTAAAAGACAGGCGTGCCTGGCGTGCTCTGGTCCATGGGGTCACGAAGAGTCGGATACGACTGAACAACAACAACAACCATTTAAAAATATATATATTACAGAATGAGTAATGAAAGCAATACGAGGAAGCAGTTGCAAAACTTTTGTAACATTCCAAAATTTTAATGCCTGGGTTCCCGGGCATAATGTGAGGGAAAGGACGTTGGCAGGCACCACCTCTGCCATCCAGAAGGGAGAGACATCAATAGGCTGTCTTGTCAGGATGGCACAGCTTATTTCAACTTTGCAAGTATCTCCTAAACCTACTTTCCCCCGTCTGCTCAGTAGCATATGTCTTTTATTGCAGGGGGAGGGAGTCCTAAGCTTTTTGTGCCTGGCCCATTACCCAGGATCAAACCACAGAGGTGATGATATCCTTTGATACCATTTGTGAATTAATGATACTTCTGGAGTGCCTTTGTAACTGGTAGCCGACAATCCCTCATCCTAAACGAAGGTGTAGGAAAATGCCACTTTTTGAACAATATAGAGAGCTACAGTGAACAAGAACTATAAGACGCTCAAGTTTTCAGTTCTCTGCACTTCACTAAACATCCTAGCAGGTATTCCGCCATTGTCTATGCACAGTGTATTCTTAACTAATTATGTAGGTTTGGGGGTTGTCTGTCTGCATGGTGCCCCGAGTCCCTTCCAATTGTTAGGATCCTGCATCTGTGGTGGGTAGGAGGTAAAGCAAGCTCACCAACCCAGTCCCTTTGTCTGGGCCAGACATCCCCAACCTTTGGCCCTCCAGATGTTTTGGATTACAATTCCCATCATCCCTGCCCACTGGTCCTGTTAGCTAGGGCTCATGGGAGTTGTAGGCCAAAACATCTGGAGAGCCGCAGGATGGGGATGCCTTGTCTAGGCAATAGTTGTGAATCAGAATAGTTAAGCACCACAATTAGTATAACCAATGAAGTTTCTCCGTGTCATGGGGCAAATGGGTGGGCTTTCCCCCTCCCCACCTGGCTGGTAGACAGAAGGACAACGGAAGAGTAGCCAGTTGTGAGAGAACTAGGCAGAAAAGCAGGCCAGGAATCTGGAGGTAGACACATGCTTGATTTGTGCTGGAATCCAAGGCTGTGACTAAGGGAGAAGCAAGATGTGTTGGGGTGTTAATACTGTGAGCCTCTCCATCATAGGCTCGTGTTGTATATATGTGCAAATAAAACAATGTAAATTCTAAAGACACCACAGTCTCTGCTGACCTTCTTTCCAAGGAAACCAAACCCTGGAAACCCTGGAATCTCTCTGCTTAAGACAGTGGGAGGCGTGTAACACTATGCATACTGCATACCAAATGGCATCACTTTTTAATATTTGCTTAACTGAAAAGAAACTGAAGGCAAACAAAGAAGAGGTTCTTATATTCCCTTGCCACTTTCTTCTCCCCTGATTACAGTTTCATTTTGTAAACAACACAGGGCCTAAAGAATTCAGTGCTTAATTTCTTTAAAAAATAAACCTAATAATGCAAGAGTCCCAGCAAAGGCAAAATTGTTCAGCTCTTAATGGGCTGAATTACTCATCCCTAAATGGCTTGGTTCCTACACATCATATGGTCCGATCCTATGCATGTTTACTGAAGTAAGTCTATTGTGTTCTGTGGGCTTACTCCCAAGTGTACACAGAACTGCAAATTCGGAAGCTGCTGTAGCAGATATTGGAAGCTGAGGTAGCAGAATGGTTAAGGGTATGAGAAATGAGTTCCAGACTCAGATCTCAGCTCAGCTATAAATTATCCAGGTGAACTTATGCAAGCCACTGATATGTTGACCTGGATGCTATGTTTAACTTTGTCCTCAATATGATCTATCTCCATGTCACAATTCTTTTTGCCCCATTGTAATGGCTCACTGTGTGGACTGTCCTAGCCACATGGATACTTTCCCAGTATCCAGCATTGACAAAAGCACTTTTCATATGATCAGGAAGATTGGCATTGCAATTGCTGGAGAAATTGCATCAGGGTAAGGAGAGTTGCCACAAGGACAAGGGTTTTTTTTTGTTTTTATTACATACTTCTTTTGGGGTACAAGCAAATTGTCTGAGCAGTTTATTGCAATATTAAAGCAAAACACCAACAAATTCATAGAGTTAAGGGGGGAAGCAATCAGCAATAGGAAAAAAAAATACATAAAGGCCATGTTAAACTAACAAACTAAACCTAACACAATTTAAAAGTCCTACACTATGAAAATGGTCCACCTGGAACTGAAAGGATAATAGAATCAGCATCACTCAAGGATCCTTGAAGTGCATGTTCAAAACACACAACACAGAAGACATTATCAGAATCTTCACCTAACTCATTTTAGCCAGAAAAGGGACTTGAGGGAGGGTAGCATATACGGTAGTTCTCACGTGGTCTGACAGGGATAGGGAGCTGAAATCACTCCATTGTCATGGTCAGACCAATTTCTGGATTTGCTATGGCTACTTCTCCCTATAGTGGTGGGAAACCAGTTTAAAATGCCCATCCACGGAGACTTATGGAACCCGCTGGATTTCTGCTTTTCCACTGGAGAGAACTGTCGATCCTGCTGAGCCTCTGGAGCTGCTGAATGGAGACATGAAATGGGCTATTTATTGGCATAAACACTCATGAGAATCCTCTCTGCTATGGAGCTTGTTTTGATCCCTGATATACCAGGGACTTCAAAGTGATGAAACAGGATGGGCAAAGGCTAGAGCACAACTGGTGGAACGATTGCACTGAAGCCCACCGAATGCTGATTAGAGTGCATAACTGTCTCTACTATGCAGTGGTGAAGCTGCCAAAGAAGGCCTGTCTCTGTCACTTGAGGCACAGGTAGTTTCAGTGGATGTAGTAACGATCTTCAGTCCAGAAACCTGTTCATTTTCTTATCTGAACAAAGCCATGGTTTGGTTTGGCTTAGCATGTCAGTGCTTAATGTCTAACTTTGCAAGGCTTTTGTTAGTATTATTACAGTATCTAGGAGACAGTTTGTGCATTACCTTGAAAACACACCCCTATGGTAATAGCACGTTTATCTACGCTCAGTCAGGGGTCAGCAACCTAATGCTCACGGGCCAGAAGCGGCCCGCGGAGGTCGTTTGACTGGCCCACGAGCCACCCCTGAACCGAGCTGCCCGCTAGCATGCTGCGCTAAACAGGTGCGGTGCGGGGACTCGCTTCCGCGGCACCGGAAATTGCATCTGCACATGTGCAGCCGTCGAAAAACGCGGGCACACGTGATCCAGCCCACGGAGAAATCTCCGTGGGACCAATCCAGCCCAGGCAAGATAAACCTTGCTGACCCCTGATCTACAGCAGCTGTCCAGCAGGGCCATCACCATGGCATGGGGAATCTCTTTAGTGTATCATATGTAACAGTCTTAAAAATTCACCTCCTTTGCTCTTCTACTGACATGTGCGGTCGGGGCTGAAGTAGAGTCCAATATATTTCTCTGAACTCCCTTCCTGATATATCTCAACTGCATGATTTATGGCAGAAGTGGATTAACATCCATATTATAAGATCTGTTTTTTTGTTTTCCTTTTACAAAGCAAAAGCATTTACCAGGATCTTTTACAAAAGTGAAAACATAGCTAATATTTGTTAAATGCACAGCCATTCTTCCATAAGCTTAGCACTCCTTCCATGAATCTGAGTGACAACAGGCACTGGTTGTTTCACTGGAAACTGGCCAGCATCAGTAGACTGCAATCTACCTTCTGGCCATCCATGATTAAGGCATACAACCATATTATTTTAGTTTTATACCATTTAACTGCAACACTCAAAGGATCCCTTGTGTTCATCATCCCTAGTCCTTCCTTCACAGATCAATTTCCACAATTTCCTGGGAACAGAGAATGGTTGCTATACCAATTTAAGTCTGTAATGTAAATATACCACTGGGGTTCTAATACTCCTGAATGTGAACTTATATATAAGTAAGTTTAATGTTTTGTCTGGGACAGCATTTGTTTCACCAGTACATGATCCTTTAAATCACAGGCATCCCCCAGCTCCTCTTTACTCCCAATAGGACAGCAGAACATCTTGAGGTTTAAAAAAAGGAAAGGAAAAGGAAACTGCGGTATCATAACTTTAAAACGAATCCGATTGAAAAGGTAGAAAAATAATGGCAGTGCTGTGGAAGAGGCTTAGTGTAAGACACAATATTGCCATTTTAACCCAGTTATAATATTTTTAATAGACTTGCTCTTTCACATATCAGTCTTCTGTAACTTAATTCCCAATGGCACTAAATCCTATTAAGTAGGTATCAACACAAAAAGTGCAGCAAGGTTGAAATATGTTCATAGACAGCCATAATAAATTCATTCAAAAATAATTATCTACTTGATAAACAGGTCACACCCACAGTTTATTTACCCATCTAAGGTTGACTGGTGTATAAATGATTGGTAACTGTCAAAAATAACTGCACTGAGTACAAACACCATGGACTCAGCTACATTGGCAAAGAAAAAGTGCTTTATATGAGTTGTTCGTGCATTCTAACACTGTGACACCAGATGGCGCTGTGGAGTTCCATTTTTGCCAACCCAATTTCTCATACAAAGTTTGCAACGTGTTTTATGGAAGCTCTTATTTGATGGGTCTAGATCATGCCCATGTTTTTAAATTGTAGCACAAGGAACATACATTCAAAAAAGCATATCACACACACAACAACAACAACAACAACAACAAGTGAAAAAACACATGTCGTTGAGTAGACCTAGGGCATCCAGTATCAAACTTGACTTTTGTTCACATTGCACTCACATCACAATTCATAGCTGGACATAATTAGCAAGAAGCAATTTCAGCTGGCTAGTTTCCACTTGGATAACTCTTCCAAAAGCACCTAACCACCTTATCAGAATCCAGGCAGAGTCCCTGGGAGTGTTGATGGATGATCTTACCCATCTTAGTGCTACTTCCTGTTTGTCTCCCCTTCTCTCTCTCAGCAACAATAATTTCTTTGGCAGTCCATCACTGGATACCTGCCACTTCTCGCTACTTAATGCACTATTCTTCAATTCTCAGCATCTCCCTTCCCTGTCTCATTCCAAGCCTGCCATTTCTGAATCTGAAGCAGTCAGATCACCCATGTGTTTCATTTATTCCTGTAAGTGTTCAAAACATATTTAAAATTTTGACTAAACGTTTTCAATCTTGATCTATGCCCAATGATTATTTGTGAAATTTGTATACGGTACTGTCCTTCCACCCAGCAGTCGGTGGAGGGTGAGACAATGAAGGTGATGCTAATCGCCTGTCTTCCCAGGTGTGAATGTTGATGCCATTTCCTTAGAGGGAGGGGTGGGCAAGAGCAGCTCAGTATGGTGCAGGTGGAACAACAGCAGTAGCAGCAGATTGGGAGCTCAGCAGGGTTCAGGTGCAGCAACAGCAGCAGGAGAGTCAAATCGGGGCCCTACAGTTTAGAGCAGGGGTATGCAAACTAAGGCCCATGGGCAGGATCAGGTGCAATTGCCTTCAGGATCTGGCCCACGGACTGTCCATGGATCGGCATGGGGATTCTGTTCGCTCAGGCTGCGCCATTTTCCCTCCTTCACACACACCGTGGCGGCGCCTCCTCCCTCCCTCGTCCTGGCTTTTCTCCGCCCTGCCTAGAGGGGGAAGGGGGCTGGGTTGAGTGCCATTTTAAGCATCCCCTCTCCGGAGCCAGCCCTTTCATGCCGTTCATCTTCCCTCCGCCATTGCTGCCACCATCCTGGTGCTCCTATGGGCCAGAGAGCGAAGCGGGCTCTGTCTACCCAGAGAAGCAGCAGTGGCGGTGGCGGCAGTGGGGATGGTGGCGGCAGCAGTGGTGGTGGCGGCAGCAGCCCCTGGGAAGGTAAGCACAGCGGCTTGGGCTGGGGCTGGGGGGTGGGAAGGAGGACTACTTGCCCCCCTTGCCTCATCTTCCAGCACCCCCCCCAGTGCTTCTCCGACCCACCACAACATCTGAGGGACAGTGGACCAGCCCATGGCTTAACAAATTTGCTGACTCCTGCCCTGGTTTACAGGCTAACACACCTGCACAATCATAACTTTACCAAATATAGAGAAATATGAAGAATCACATACTGGGTTGGAAGCAGACCAGCACATTTGTGAACAGAAGGGAATAGGTTACAACTGAAGTTCCCATGTAAAGAATGAGGAAGGAATTGATTACTGTTGGTTTTGTCTTCCTGCTACAGCCTCCAGCACCACCTCTAAGTAACACTTCCCACCCATTCCAGAGGCAGGTAGGTAGCCGTGTTGGTCTGCCGTAGTCAAAACAAAATTAAAAATTAAAAAATCCTTCCAGTAGCACCTTAGAGACCAACTATAGTAAGTTTGTTCTTGGTATGAGCTTTCGTGTGGAATTTGGTGGGAGACATGATATGTTTATGGAAGAGACGGTACGCTAACATGAAAGAAACTCCAGTGAAACTATTTTTGTGTTGAACAATCCTTTTTTAAAGTAGATAAATCCGCCAAATAATGCTCCATATTTAACAAACAATGCTCCCATGTAAACAAATGCTCCCATTGTTATGAATTAAACTGATAGTCACCTAACCCAAGGTTTACAAACATGCTTTAAAACATACAAAATTGTTGGAAAATGTTTGTTAAATTCTGACGGCCACTGCAGAATACAAAGAAACAGAAACTCAACAGCAAACCCAGAACAGACATGTTACAGGGCTGCAGTCTTAGAAACAGCATGCATGTGAAAAAGGTGCAGCGACGGTATGTGAAGATTTAACAAGAATGAGCAACTTTAACAGCTGTTTAGAAGAGAGAATTTTAGCAGGTGTAGCTTGTTTCCTGCTCTACCTCTTGCTACCCTGGGCTCCACATAATATTACTTGCCCTGTTCTTCACCCCACCAGCCAAAACGGGCATCATCTTGAAAAGGAAGGACACAGATTTTTTTTTTAATAAATCCTGACTTCTGTTTTAAACTTAATGCTAGGAAAGCTTATAGCGAGAGTAAGATTTACAGTTGATCCGCATTTAATCACAGTGATTTTAATGGGATGGAAACTGAGAATCACAATTGAATCAACTACCTGTAAAAGCATAGCCAAGACTTTACTGTGCCATAAAACAAATTTGGGATGGGGGTAAACTACACCGGAGCAATGTCACAAAATACAATATCTGAAGAAATGTGCATGCACATGAAAGCTCATACCAAGAACAAACTTAGTTGGTCTCTAAGGTGCTACTGGAAGGATTTTTTTAATTGTTAATTTTGTTTTGACTATGGCAGACCAACACGGCTACCTACCTGTAACAAAATACAATGTCATGCTAGTACCACATGACTATTACACTGGCACTGCAAGTAGAAATACCATCACAAAAATATAGGGACCAGAGAGGGTTTCCTGTTCAGAGGAAGGACAACCCAACTTTATGTTCTATCTTTATGTTCTATGCACCTGAGAAGGACAACCCAACTTTATGTTCTATGCACTGAGAATATACCCATCCACATGAAAAGAAAGTATTGTTCTCCTTTTGCTATAATGCAAATTTTGAATAATGAAATGAGTTCTGAAGTAAGAACAAAAGAAAGCACCCAACCCAAGCAGTTCAATGGGGATTAGTCCAAGCACAAGGATGCAGAAATCTAACCGGTTCTGCACCTCCACTAGCTGCCTTTATAAGTCTGCTTGCATTCAAATCCCTAGTGTAGAATTTGAATGCATTTTCTTTTTCTTCAATTTTGAAAGCTGAAATTATGGAGAAAAAACTTATTTCAGGTTGTTTAGGAAACTGCTAATAAAAACATTAAATTTATCAGGGGCTGCAATGTACTGAGAAAAAAAACTTTCCCAAAGAATCTCTATTCATGGTCAAAGATTCTTATTTATAAAATGACACCTGTGTAGAGGCTGAACTAGTAGCTTAGCTGGTAATTAGGCAGATGGTACATAAGAGCCTTTGTTCTATTTTAAACTTTTATTTCTTTATCCATTTTATGATTCGGAAGAGACACTTACAATCCTTTTTTCTAAGCATCTTTGCTGGGATATAAATTTCAATGTTCTCGGTTTCATTTAATTCCAAGCAAAAGGTCATTAGGACTGGGGTATTACTATAATAAGGTTATGGGAACAGTAGAATTCCATTTATTTAAAGAAAGGGGGATAGGAAGGAATTGGGTTGTGAGATGAAAAAAAAATGCACTGTGACTGCATCAAAAGAAAGATGGAAGCTCACACAAAATGAGGACGCATAAAATGGCAATTCAAATGTATTCACAGAAGTTTTCAGCAATAAACAAAAATGTCAGTCCTTTGCATAAAAACCCTCCAGAAAATGTTTTGCCTACAAACGCAATACTCCAAACTTTTACTCTGTGATCTGAATCCAAGTGAAGTGAAACAGGATTTCAGCAAGATGTCCCCAATGTCTCTCGGAATGAATATCCAGCCTTTACAAGTTCCCATTGTTGCATTAATAAGGATTTTCCAAAGCTTGTCTCCTAACTTTTCAAGGAGATTATAGAAATCTAGTGTAAAATAAGGAACTAAAAAACAAACAAGAATTTTTTTAAAAAAAAAAATCCCTCAAATACGTAGACGATGCTTCATTTCTCTGAACATGTGCTATGGCACTGTAGGAGTGGGGGAGGAAAAAAAGAGTACCAGGGCAGATACCAAGATAGGTTCACCTCCTGGCAATAAATATCCAAGGCTGTATAGGTTCACTGATTAATCTCAATATTTACGCATTTCGTGACACCATTACCTTTGCTAGCTAAAAGACCAGAAAATAAGTAGCATGTTACCACTGTGCTCAGATTTTGAGTACAAATAGAATATTGGGTTTTTGAGTTACCATAATATAATTTTATTCATTTGTTCATTAAATTTGTATACCATCCTTCATCCACATTTCTCATAAGAACGTAAGAGCCTGCTGGATCAGGACAACGGCGTGTCTAGTCCTCTTCGCAGTTGCCAGCCAGGTGCCCAAATGGGAAACTTGCAAGCAGAAGACAAGCATAAGAACCCTCTCCCCCCCCCGCCTCCTCTGGTTTCCAGCAGCTGGTATTCAGAAGCATTGCTGCCTTCAGTTGTGGAGGCAGAGCACAGCCATCAAGGCTAGTAGAGTTCAATAGCCCTCTCCTCCATGATTTTGTCTAATCCTCATTTAAAGGCATCTAGGTCGGTGGCCACCACTGCCTTCTGTGAGACTCAGTCCCATAGCTTAAGTAAGGATTGTGTGAAAAGGTGCTTTATTTTGTCAGACTCGAGACTCGCAGCGTTCAGCTTCAATGGATGTCCGTGAGTTCTAGTGTTACGAAACCGGGGGGTGGGGGACGGGACTTGTTTCTAATTCCTTCATCCACGCCATGGACAATTTTCTAAACTTCTATCATGTCACCTCTTCTCTAAACACCCATTTTCTCTAAACTAAAAAGTCCCAAATACTGCAACCTTGCACACTGGGTCAACATCCTCTTTGAGCTATCTGCTACATCCCTAAGGTCTCGTTTCTGATCAGTCACCGCCATAGCTGTCAACTTTTCCCTTTTTTAAGGGAAATTCCCTTATTCCGAATAGGATTCCTTGCAAAAAAAGGGGGAAAGTTGACAGCTATGGTCACCGCCATCTCAGATCCCATAAATGTATATTGTGAAATTATTATTATTATTATTATTATTATTATTATTATTATTATTATTATTATTATTATTATTATTTGCCTTTACATGCATCACTTTACACTTGTTTACACTGAATCACCTTGCCGACAAAGGTCCATATAGTTAAAGCTATGGTTTCCCCAGCAGTAATGTATGGAAGTGAGAGCTGGACCATAAAGAAGACTGATCGCCGAAGAATTGATGCTTTTAAGGGGGAGATATGGCCAGTCCCAGGAGACTCTTGAGAGTCCCATGGACTGCAAAAAGATCAAACTTATCCATTCTTAAAGAAATCAGCCCTGAGTGCTCCCTCGAAGGGCAGATCCTGAAGTTGAGGCTATAGTACTTTGGCCACCTCATGAGAAGAGAAGACTCCCTGGAAAAGACCCTGATGTTGGGAAAGATGGAGGGCACAAGGAGAAGGGGACGACCGAGGATGAGATGGTTGGACAGTGTTCTCGAAGCGACTGGCATGAGTTTGGCCAAACTGCGGGAGGCAGTGGAGGATAGGGGTGCCTGGCGTGCTCTGGTCCATGGGGTCACGAAGAGTCGGACACGACTGAACGACTGAACAACAACAACACTGAATCGCATTTGGCATTTTATCACCTATGCACTGAGTCTGGAGCAGCCCTTTTGGAACTCTTCACAATCACTTTTTGTTTTAATGACCCTGACAAATTAGTAACATCAGCAAACTTGAGCATCTTGCTGCTCACTCCAAATTCCTGATCTTTTATGAACAAGTTTAAAAATGCAGGTCCCTATATTGACCCTTTCAGTACTCCACTTTCTACATCTTTCCATTTGGAGAACTGTCTATTTATTCTTACTTAACCCTGCAACTTAACCAATTTGGGATCCTCAAGAGGACCTCTCCTCTTATTATTTGACTGCCAAGTCTAAAATAAGGGGGGGGGGAGGCATAAGCTAAGACAATAATTGTAAGTCAAGAACTCAAAGCTTCAGGGTAAAGCAATGCCCAGTTACAATAATAGACCCTGCAATCATAAGTGATTTTGGAGATGTTGCATTCATACTACAGATTTGGGCAGCCTTATAATCTAATAAGCAAAATTACAGTCCTAATGTAGGTGAAAACCTGTAAGATGTGACATTCTTACGTGGATCCTATGCGTGTGATTCTATCTTTCTCTCTTCTCTCAAAGCCCTCCTTTTCTGCATTTGGGTTAATTCCTTAGCCTGCAATCCCAACCACATTAAGTTAGGAGTTGTTGGCATCTGTCTGTCCTGAAAGAGACACAGGTGTGCACCTGCGAGGGCGAAGCCAAGCTGGTGTGTTAGCATCACCGACGTGACCTCCCTGAGGTGCAAGCCTGGGCAGTGTGTTTGGGAGGTCCTGGGCTGCCAAGATGACAAGACAAAAGATGACAAGGAAAGCAGAGCAATATGTTTGCACCACCATGATTTGAATGATATTCTCAGATATATCATTAGGACACTATAAAACTATACAGTTCTGCTATAGGGAGTGCTTTCAGCTGCACAATGAAATTTCCCCTCTCTCTTATCTCCGTACCTGCCCCCACCCTGCCATGCACATCTTAAATCTGTTCCAGAGGGTTGTGACAGGGGACACACACACACATATAATGTATTTAGGAGGTCTGGAGAGAACCCAGGGATAGGAGAGGGAGTGAAGTTCTGTTGTACAGCCCAAAGTGCTTGAACTAGCAGAAGTATCAAGCTTAATAACGCCCTTAAAATTTACCACCATGGTCTTTGATGGTAGCACTTTTTCTTTAGCTCTTCTTGCACATCTCTGTTGTTTATGTAGCATAGTTGCTGTGTAATGAACCATGCTCATTGATAAACACACTAAAAGCTTATTTCAAGAAGATTAAACATTTTTCTTCCACAGCTGAAAACGCCACGAAATTATAAAGCGGTTGCTGTCAGGCTAATTCTCATTTAATGATCTGCCTACCTCAGGCAGGTTACGCAATCTGGATATATTGCTACACTGAAACATTTAACACAAGAATGTCTTTTGTTTATAATATAAAGCCTAAAAAATCCACGCAAAAGAGTGATTGCACTTGCAATTTTATTTACAAATACTGTACCAATGCAGGTTCATTAATTAATAAACAAGAAAATGTATAAAACACAACTAAAATTTGTTAAAGCACTGAAAGAAATGCAATTAAGTGATAGGGAAGAATCCACTGATCTCAATCATTGTTAGCTGCATTCTACTCTTCTGATGCATACACAGGTACTTTAAAATTTGCATTAGTTGATCACAAGCTGTAATTACGCTCAATGAAGGATACTTTTAAAAAAGAACACCAAATATTGAAAACAATAAAGTTAAGCACTTCCAAACTTTTCTATTAAAAAACAACAACTGTCAGATACAAGAAGGTCATGCCAGGGAGAATTATCAGCGAGAACTAGTAGCATGGACTCCACCCCACTAGATAATATGACAAAACCAAAACATTTTTACAAATTAATATGCAGCTTAAGTGAACGCAATATTGTTAAGACTCTAATAAGGTAAGGCAAAACAAGAATACAGTGAACTCCAAAGGGCAGCCGAGACAGAAATATGGCTGAATCGTTTTCCTTGGTCATTCAAGTTCAGGCTTTGTTTGACTGTTTCAAAACATTTTTTAAAAGAAAACTGAGTATGATATGATAAAGCCACAGTTCATTCTTGTGTAGAAACTCAGGGCTTAACTATAAGTTACATTAATAGTTTTTTTAATAACATGTTTGGGACTGGCCATTTGTTGTTGTTCAGTCGTGTCCAACTCTTCGTGACCCCATGGACCAGAGCACGCCAGGCACCCCTATCCTACACTGCCTCCCGTAGTTTGGCCAAACTCATGCTAGTCGCTTCGAGAACACTGTCCAACCATTTCATCCTCTGTCGTCCCCTTCTCTTTGTGCCCTCCATCTTTCCCAACATCAGGGTCTTTTCCAGGGAGTCTTCTCTTCTTATGAGGTGGCCAAAGTATTAGAGCCTCAACTTCAGGATCTGCGCTTCCAGTGAGCACTCAGGGCTGATTTCTTTAAGGATGGATATGTTTGATCTTTTTGCAGTCCATGGGACTCTCAAGAGTCTCCTGGGACTGGCCATATCTCCCCCTTAAAAATCCTTTCCTCTGTTCTCTTTCCTACAGAAAATCCCCTCATGTTTCTGTGCATCAGGTGCCCTGTGATGCAAACAGGACTTCTGGAGACAATTAGCAGCATTAAAGGGCAGGGTGGCAAGGGAACCAGCCCAGGTAAAAGGTAAAGGGACCTCTGACCATTAGGTCCAGTCGTGTCCCACTCAGGGGTTGTGGCGCTCATCTCGCATAACTGGCCAAGGGAGCTGGCGTACAGCTTCCGGGTCATGTGGCCAGCATAACTAAGCCGCTTCTGGTGAACCAGAGCAGCACACGGAAATGCCGTTTACCTTCCCGCCGGAGCGGTACCTATTTATCTATTCGCACTTTGACGTGCTTTCGAACTGCTAGGTGGGCAGGAGCTGGGACAGAGCAACAGGAGCTCACCCCGTCGCAGGGATTTGAACCGCCGACCTTCTGATCAGCAAGCCGTAGGCTCTGTGGTTTAACCCACAGCACCACCCATGTCCCAACCAGCCCAGGGAAAGTGTTAAAAGCACTTCCACGTTGCTTTTAAGCACAGCCACAATGACTCTTAAGAAAGAGTGGTGACCAATCCTTTAAAAAAAAATTCAATAGATAAGGTGTTATTTTGAAGTTGCTGTAAATTTATTGGCTAGTTTGGACTCTATTTCTTATATCCTGAAGTTGTTTGGTATTTAACCAGAGACAGCAACAAAATAATGAGACAACATACAAAAAGCTGTATTATATCCGCACCCATTTCCAGCTTTAACAGCCATGGTATTGAAGATATTATTTAAGAAATAAGAGAGAAATGAAGTAAAAATGAATCACCCCCAAGCTTTTCCCTTGATCTCAGAGTGGCCACTGAGATTATCATTCTACAGAAACCTACAGTACAAACCTATACATGTTTGTTGAGAAGTGAATTCCATGGCAGCTTTGATGATTTTAAAATCCTAATGATTTCAACTGGAGGGTCAAGTAGGTACTTGGATCTGTCCCCCAGTGAAATCAAAGGAACTTAAAACTTTGGCTGGCATTTAACCTATGTATCCAACCAGGAAATGAAAAAGAACACTTTATCATATTTTTTCTTCTAAATTCCCATGCCTACAGAAGAACCTCTCTTCAGGTTTGAAGCTTCCAAACATGATTGGAACTTGCTGGTCATCCAAAAAAAAGGCTTCATTTCACTTTTTTTCTGTTCCTTCCATTTTGCAGAATCACCAGTATAGCTACAAATTCCCCTGATGCTCCCAAAGTAAGAGAACTACATGAATACCCACAAAACTTTTCAATAAAAAAGTCAAAGTGTATGAAATCAGTTTCTCCACTTCACTGCCTTGAAACTGATTCATATATCGTTATACGCGCAAATGACTGCTCACACAAGCGGACCACTCACGTGAGCAGACTAGTAATGGGCCTGAGATCTCACACAAGTTCCCACCTGCCAATTCACATGAGCCTGTCCCATTCTTTCCAACAAAGAGCAAAGCATCTTTTCCCACCCACTGCCTTTTATCTCAAGCACTCACTGCCACTTTCTCTCTGCTTGCCCAGGTTCCACAATGTGTTTGTGGCTTGCTGGCTTGCTGGTTTGTTTGTTATTGCATAACTCATTAGGTGAGCACCTATTTTATGCATGTCCTTAAACACAGTAACCGTCTTTCCATCTGGCATTTTCCAGGCACTACTTTCACCCATGAAACCCAAAGGATGGCTGGGACTCCTCCTCCTACAAATAACACTGTTCTAACCTGCAGTTGCCATGAATGTAAAGTACTCCAAAACGTTCCCAGAAATTTGCACCGTAATTACATGACATCAGTTTTTGGTTTCTCATTGGTTTTTATTTGGGAGGTTTTTACCATCTAAAAATATACAGCAAGTTTCTTCCTGCCTGATCTAAACATTACCTCTCCTGTATTTTTATTCAATATACCATGGTAAGCGATTTCTCTTCCTAACACCCAGAATATGAAGGTAAAATAAGGTAATACAGGTGTTCCCCTCCTGTATTCAGAGCAAAGATACTTGAATAACACAGAAAAAATGACTAGACATACAAAAGCGGTCCAGTTTTGCTAAAACAAGTAGTACTGAATCAACAGCTTTGAACTCCAGGAAGTTCAGAATTTTCCCATCTATGTCCTTGGTCATTTGGGGAAATTCAGTTGTTTATCTAGAATCGTGGAAGGATAGCAACTAAGTGCAGATGCAACAATCTGTTGATAGTTTTGTGGCAAATACTGTACATGGATAGTTTCACAGTTAAGATTACCACTGGAGAATTTGGGCAGCATGCAACAATTCCCCCAAATCTAGGATTTTGCATGCAGCATTTAAGAAAGGCATAGACCTACTAAATGTCATCACACCTCTCTGAACTCCAGACTTAGCAGTGAAGCGAATTTAACAAGCGTCATATCCAGCAAAAACCACTGATCTCATGATACAAGCAGACAATTCTTTAAGTGTTTGAGCTCTTTAAGATGGGAGCTGACAATTCAGTTCCATCTTGGTTAACTGCAAGGCTGAAAATTTAGACCCCTGCCTGCTTGCCTTCCTGTAAATCTGAGTGGCACCTAGAAAGTTTTTTTAAAATTTCATTTCTGTACAAGTTTGGTACCTCAACATTTGATAGATGTAACCCAGCCAAAATGAAACACTTAAGTTTTGGTTTTAACAGAAGCACATCTAAGCATGTACTCTTGTCATTCAAATGACAGACTTAAAATGGCTTAACTTTAATTTGATCATGCCTGTTGACAGTTAGGCATATTCTTAACAGCCCTGATTTAACATTCAGGCACCCCAGAAACAGAAAAAAAAACTGGGGCACATTAAAGTAAGTAGCAGATGAAATAAAGTTTCTGCTCTGAAAGCCTTACATACTGAGAGAAAGGAAAGCACGATCTCTTATTGAATTAATCAAAAGGAAATGCAAACAGAACACTTCATCTGACAAAACGGAAAGAGTGCAAATACTTGTGAAGCTCAACACCAAACATATTTACTCAGAAGTTCCATTAATGTCAACGGCACTTGTCTGATGTACTGCAACCTTGCTCATGCTCCATCTTTTTGGGACTGACTGACATGGACTCCAAATGTTTATGGAAACTTTGAGGGTACCACGCGGAAACGCAGCAAACACTGGCTACATAACTTTTCTATCTGAGCCCGGGGCTTTAACTGAGTAGTGGATTTTGAATATGAGCCCCATACTAAAATGCTTGGGAACCAAGACTTTAATAACTTTTGGGACTTCCAGCAGAAGCAAATAACCTAGTAGAACAAGTTCAGAATTCATATACTAATCAGTCCAATCTTTAAACCTTCAGCAACAACATGTATCTTTAAAATGTATCTAGAATATGAGCTAGGATGTTAAAATTCATTACCTAACTCTAAAATGAGAGAACCAGAGTTCACGTTGGCACCCTTTGTCCTAGAAGTATAAAGCCTTTATCTTCATCATCTGTCTCCAAACTGACTGTGGCTATTTGGTATGGCAGAAAGGCATTCTACATACATTCAAACACACCCTTCCTTACATGATTAGTTCATGTGTTCCAGACTTATGTCCTAACACTGGGGGGGGGGGATATGGGGCAGGACCCTGCTTGAGTCTAGCTCAAATTAAATTCTCTGAAGGTATTGCTTTGAAGTATCCTTCAAAGGCAATTGGCAAGAGCAAGAGAGATTGATATCAAACTAACCAAATCAACTTGAGATTACAAAGTTTTGTTACTGTGATCCCTGTAAAATGAAGACCTCCTGGATGGTCCTCAAGCAGCATGATTTTAACAAAAACCTTTGCTGTAAAACTCACCGAAGAGAAAAGAGAATTATATGCCCTCTTCAGCAAATCAGCATTGTCACAGTCCATCCAAAGTTAAACACTTTAGATTTAAACGGGAATGATTTAAGCATGTCATTAATTCTCACTGAAAACAACGGCACTAAAAGTGCATGCAATCAGCTGGATTGTTTACTAGTAGCCTATATGCTGATCCCACTGCAGGGTCCATGCAGAGTCAGAAATAACTGCACATGCATTTGGAATGTGGTGTTCAGTTAACACCAAGTGCATGCAATGGATTTAAAACCATGTGATAAAAGTACATGGGGCAAAATGGAAAGTTCCTCCGGTTATTCATCTGGAATCTGTTTAACTCGAGGCTCCATGTCCACTCCTACAACTTTAGAAAACTGCAGATTACTCTTCCTCACTGACTCGGTATCGTTTGGGCTGTTACACTGGCAGATTTGAAATAGCATTTGCAGAGGGGTGGAGAAATAAGTGCAATTACTCTTTGGCATGGAGGAAAGCCCCAGAGTCTTGTGGCACCATGAAGGCTAAGTGCATGATCCATCAAAGATGAGTAATTTTAAGAGCCACTGGTGTTAAAGGGAGGGTTAAATGTGCATTTGAACTCAAAGGGATATGCAGCCCTTTCCTACCCATCTTTACTCAAGTTCTGCCAATTTCCAAGTCTTGAAGGCTGGGATCCGATGCATGCACGGAGAGTAAGCATCACTGACACAGTAAACTGCCAAGGAAGCAATCTCGGGAGTGAGCCCCACTCAGTTCAGCTTCCAAGGGAACATACTCAACACCCAGCTGTTCATTTCAAGGAAGACGCTGCAGCTATGCAGAGTGGAGGAGAGTAGGTTCAAAGGCTCAGAAGTCTCCCAGAGTTCAGCAGGGCTTACTCCCGACCGAGAAAGCATGCATGCGTCTGGCAGAGGTGGGCTGGGAATGTGCCTTATTTCGTGTCACCGTCCAGTTACCCTATTGCAGGGGTGGCCAACTTCCAAGAGAATGTGATCTACTCCCAGAGTTAAAAACTGGCAGTGATCTACCCCCTTTTGGGGGGTTCAGGTCAAAAGGTCTTGAGCTTTTTTGCAGGAAGGAAAGTCCTGTTTTGGGGGGTTCACGTAAACGTTGTTGAGCTTCTTTAGGGAGGAGGAAAGTGACATTGGGCTTTTTCTTAGGAAGGAAGGCCCTGTTTTTGGTGGTTTAGGTCATTTTAGGAGTGCAGGGCAAAGATGTTGAGGTTTTTTTTTTTAGGGGAGACAAAGTTTTTTAGCTTCTTTGGGGGAGCCACTGATCTACCGGCGATCTACCACAGACGTCCAGTGATCTACCGGTAGATCACGATCTACCTGTTGGACATGCCTGCCCTATTGCAAAGAAGATCAAGGGGGCAAACATGTGAGATGAACTCTACCGTAGAGTGGGGGGCGTCGCGAGGGTGCAGCGCATTAAAGAAAACAAAAACCTACAGGGGAAGACTGTGTGTGTGTGTGTGTGTGGACACCCCTCTCTCCCCAAATGCAGCCTCGCAAACGCCTCGTTTGGCCAGCTGCTCCCCCTGAGCGGCAGAAGCCCAGGTGGGCTGTACACGGGTACTGTACCTGTGCGCGGCCCCTTCACCTGTTGCCTGGCCTCCGCCCTCCAGAAAGGGCGCCGCCGGCTCTTCCTTGACCTCGCGCAGCACCAGCGTCTTCTCCCGCTCGCGCGTAAACTCCCCCGGGCCGCCTCGGCCGGGACCCCCCTCCTCCAGGGACTCCACGTAGAAAGCGGTGCGAGGGGCCGGCTGGCGCCGCTGCTGCTCGGCCAGTCCATGGAGCCGCGTGGAGGGCAGCAAAGTCCCGTTGAGGGGCGGCGGGGATGCAGCGCAAGGCGGCGGCGGCGGCGGCGAGGACGACGAAGGCGACGAAGAGGAGGCAGCTTTCTTCCAGAAGGCGCCGCCGCTGCTTCTCTCCTGGCTCTTCAGCAAGCGGCTCTGGCTCGGCCCCCAGTGCTCGAAGCTGCTGTCCTGCTGCAAACAGCCGCCGGCCGGGGCCGCCGGGTGGCTGAACAGTTTCCAGCGGAGGCGCAAAATGTGCTTCACGTCAAAGTCCTTCCGACCCGAGTTCGACATGCTGCTTTTTTTTCCGAGGCCGCGGAGGGAGACGAAGAGGGGCGCGCGGCTCCGGCGAACGGCACCGGTGAGGCTGGAGCGCGGCGCCTAATACGCCTCCGAAGCGCGGCGCTCGCCTCACGGAGGAGGGAATTTCCGAGGGGGGAGGAAGGAAGGGGGCTGAAAAGAAGAACGGCACAAAAACCAGAGGTAGACCGGAAAAAAGGCGGCGGCGGCGGCGGCGTCCTCAGCGAAGACAGCAATGAGGAGACAGCTGACGGAAGGCTGCTCCAAACTGCGCGGCTGGAGAGGAGAAGGAGCGAGCGAAGGGTCTCCTTCCCCAGAGCGCACCGAGGGACTGGCGGCGGGGGGAAAGCGCGCGCTGCTCTCGTGGACGAGGCGGTGGGGGAAGAGTCCTCCGCTTTGCCCCCCACCCTCTCAGCCCTTTTCCGGGCTCAACGGCGGCAGCTCCGGTAGGAAAGCAGGTGGCTTCTTCTTCTTCTTCCTCCTCCTCCTCAGCAGCCGCCGCTTCCTTTCCTTGGCGCAGAAGTGTGGAAAGAGCCCGGAGTTATTCGCTCCCCTCTGGAAGCCTCCACTGAGCGCTTCTCTGAAGGGCTTGGGGGGGGGGAGAAGCGGCGTCGAAAGTTGCGTAGCCTTTAAGGGCTACTTAAGTCGGAGCGGAGAGGGGAGGCGGCGCAGCTTCCCTCGGCATTGGCATATTAGCTCTCTTTCTCTCTCGCGCTCACACAGCTGTCAAGGTCCTCGCCGAACCATTTTCTCTCCACCTCTCCAGCGCCTCCCTCTCTCCGGCGCTGTCAATAAAGGATGCAGATGTTCAGAGGAGCCTTGGGCAGCGGGAGATGCCAGATGACCCCAATTTTAACGGTCACGCTTTCCATGAAAACGAGGCGGCGGCGGTTTTTAATGGCAGGATCTTACGGCCCCTTAGAATCGATGGGATGTTCCAGGTTTTGTCCCCAAAAAGCGCTCGCGATTCTCTGCAGCAGGCGGGTGGTGGACTCGTGTGAAGTTTGCACGAACAAGTGGGGATGCTGGCGAGTTTCCTCTTCTCCCGAGCTCTTATCGAGGGAGTCCAGTGCAATCCCCACATAGTGTCTTCTTCCTCTTCAGGAGTTCAGTTTTGCAAGGATGTTCCAAGATGGCCACACAACCTGTGTTTTGGAGGGAGCAGGGGCAGCGATAGCCTCCTCAAACTAGCAGTGTATTTCCAGGTGGCACTAAATTCAGTCTATAATAAATGAAGTTTCCACACTGGCCTTTCCCCCACTCTTGTGTGCTGACCCTGCTCCCTCCAAAACACAGGTTGTGGGAGCCAGTGTGGTGTAGTGGTTAAGAGTGGTAGACTCGTAATCTGGGGAACCAGGTTCGTGTCTCCGCTCCTCCACATGCAGCTGCTGGGTGACCTTGGGCTAGTCACACTTCTTTGAAGTCTCTCAGCCCCACTCACCTCACAGAGTGTTTGTTGTGGGGGAGGAAGGGAAAGGAGAATGTTAGCCGCTTTGAGACTCCTTCGGGTAGTGAAAAGCAGGATATCAAATCCAAACTCTTTTCTTCTTCTTCTTCTGACATTTTGCACTCATTTGCTCCCAAGAGTTCAAACAGTTCTCATCCCAAGCTGTTGAATTTCCATGTTTTTCCTGGAATCCATCCCATTTTTACTCCCAGTGTTGATTTGATGTGATTTAGAAACACACACACACACACACACACACACACACATTTTCACAGCAATAGTGGCCCGGTCTTTTCTGCTGTTAAGTGACTGTTGGACACCCACTGGTTGTTCCTGCCCTAGGGGACGGAGGGGGAAAGTTGTATTATAATTTAAAATCCATACAGATGTTACAGCTAAAATATGTGAGCACAATCCAGCAGGATTCTAAAATGCTATTAGTTGTTCCTGGAAAGGTGTGGATTTCCTGTTCTGGTAATCTACTTCCTGTGAGAAACGGCTTGAGAATTCTTAGCCTTCCAGAGCAGGCACACATTTACAAACCTTGCTTGCTCTCTTTCTAACCCCCTCAATTACTAGCTGCATTATATGCAAATCCTTGGAATCTAAACCCTGTAGAAGATGAGGGGGTTGCTGTAAAAAAATAATAATAATGAGATGCCTCATAGGAAAAAAAAATCACAAATAAAATAAATAATTGTAATAAAAGCCATGGGCTGTAGTCAATGCTAATACTGAAGGGGTTAATTAGCTAACCTGTATATATTTACCTGAATGTCTTGTTAGTCCAGAAGTATAAAAGAACTCTTTAAGCTTTTCTTTATGAAACCTCTCTGTAAAGCTGTGAACTTTGATCTGCATTGCACTTCTTTCTGGCAAGCTATGACTAAGAGTCTGGAGATAACAGTAGAAGGTTGACCTTGCACAGAGAGGAAATGTCTAGGTCAGAGATAGGATGGCCTTGCTGAATTGCGCATGAACCAACTCAGGGCTAAATGTCCTTTTGCCTTATATGTACAACAGGAAATGTTCCTTATATGGACAAGAGGAAGATTCCTGGGGTGGGAAGATAAGCCAGGGAACTGTCTATAAGAACTGTCTGAAAATTGACTTTTTTGTACTTGATTGGGTGTCTGAACACCGCAGGTACCTCTGCATGCAGAAAATAAATCTTTCTCTCTCTGAAGCCAGCAGCCTCAGGTGTCTTTTCTGCTTCCATGTTTTCTCACCGGGTGCAACCGTGGGAACCCATAGGGGCAAATAAGGCTCCAATACTACACAGAGTCAACCCATTGAACTTACTGATTATGGCTAACTTTGGTTCACTTATTTTCAATGGGTCAACTGAGTAGGAGCAGCATTTGCTACAACCCATTGAATGCATTGAGTGAATAATTCCCCCAAATGAAAGGTCACCTCACATGCTGGAGGAAACACATTTCCACAGAGGTTCTGTAGCATTTGAAGAAGGTCTCTGTATACATGATGAATATACACCTCCCAAAATGAGTATATGTTTACTTCATTCATTTGTTCTCTCCCACATGTATGATAGCCCCATAAAGGTTTTCAGGGGAAATGGTGGTTTATCCACAATGAAAACATAAGTAACTACCTGTAATTATGTTTGAAGTGGCAGGGTACTCTGTCAGAAGCAGGATACTGAAGAAAAAGCTATCTTGAATCCTATTGTTTTTCAGTGGCAATATTTAAGAACTTGCATTCATTGGTCTCGTGGCTTTGCTTTCTGGTGAGCAGATATACTGGAAAGAAAGGGAGGCATTGTGTACATCAGATACAAAATGCAGAGCCTAGCTTTGGGCTGTCACGTTAATATATGCAGACAACGGTGAACACTAGGGAGGTTCAGACACATTTGCCTAGGGACATTTGCTCACCTGGGGGAGGAAGTTGCAAAGGTTGCACTATGCAGCTGGGACATAATTACTGAAGGAATAACTTCATGGTTAGAAACCAGCAGAGCAGCGGCAAAACTGCATTGCATGGCATTGCCTTCTAGCTCATAAATCATCATATAAAATGTATGAAAGACTGTAGGCAATAAAATGATACACACAGTGGCTGCAAACCACTTTCCTTACTGAAATTGGGTATTTGGAAGAGGGGAACAGGTCTCCCTTTTAAGGAAAAAATATGTACAAAACCCCCCACATGCTGTACATGTATTTCTTCAGTTTAAAGAAGTTTTATTCTTTCTCCAAAGTGCAATCAAAAGAGCACTATATGAAGTTCATGGTGAATGCAATTGGCAGAAGATGAGGAATGGTTTTCCTAACTCAACTAGGAATATTCTTTGCTCCTTGTTCATGAAAAAGCTGCAGCTTTGAAAACCCATTTGCAAAGTACAGATGCTTGGCACCTGGGATAATAGTTCCAATTCTTTTTGACTTATCACCAAGCTAGTAAACCCAGTTACAACCCTCTGTTAAGGGTTGCATCTGTCTCTAGACAAAGTCACATATTTCAACTAAACAAGATTCCAGGTCTCCAGGCCCCATTTTGAGGAGAAGAGGGAGGGAAGAAACCACTGCACATTTTAAATATTGATTTATTGCACAAGAACTAGACCACAAAACACCCCATACTGTGATTTTGTTCTCACCATTCAGTGATAAAACAGGACAAAAAATCTGTTATAAAACAAATAGCAAAGAAAGGTCGTTTTTTTTTTATCAAAGACCGCAATGAACTGTTAAAGGCACCTGCCTAAGGTCCTATTCAAATGATAGGGAGCAACATGAGGGCGACTACACTCCTGTTCATTTTAGTGGCGCTTGAGAGGAGACCTTAACAGTGGCTTGTGCCCAAGGTGATCAGCTGAGAGCAGAGGTCATGCCAACACATGCATCTGGAGCAGCAGTGATAAAACTTTGCCATAAAGGCTAAAGCTCTGCAGACAAAATACTGAGTTTTTAAGTCAGGTGTTATTTATGAAGGGGGAAATGCCCTTTCTTCTATACATGATAAACAAAAAACAAAAAAACAACAACATAATTTTAGACACTTTGTTAACTCTGCGGCCGGCCAAGGCTGAAGCCAATGGTCGGCCACAAGGGGGGGGGAGGCATCACCCTCTCCCAGTTATGCCCCACGAAGCCCCGCTGGTCCACAACTATTGCCCACCCGAATAGGTAGAAGCAACTGTTTTAGAGAATTCACTAAAAGTGGAGCCTTATTTGCCCCTACGGGTTCCCATGGTTGCGCCCGGTGAGAAAACATGGAAGCAGAAAGACACCTGAGGCTGCTGGCTTCAGAGAGAGAAAGATTTATTTTCTGCATGCAGAGGTACTTCGGTGTTTAGATAGCCAAGCAAGTACAAAACTAGTCAATTTTCAGACAGTTCTTATAGACAGTTCTCTGGCTCTGCCTCTTGTACATCCTTGTCCATTTAAGGAACATTTCCTGTTGTACATTTCCTGTTGTACATATAAGGCAAAAGGACATTTAGCCCTGAGTTGGTTCATGCTCACTCCAGCAAGGCCATCCTATCTGTCACCATTTCCTCTCTGTGCAAGGTCAGCCTTCTTCTGTTATCTCCAGACTCTTAAGTCATAGCTTGCCAGAAAGAAATGCAATGCAGATCAAAGTTCACACCTTTACAGAGAGATTTCATAAAGAAAAGCTTAACAGAGGCACTTTTATACTTCTGGACTAACAATACATTCAGGTAAATATATACAGGTTAGCTAATTAACCCCTTCCAAAAGTGACAATAAAAACCTGGGAAACCTTTGGGTTCTGTTAGTCACTCAGTTACAAATCCACATAGCTTTCACCTCGTTAGACCTCACCCCACTGGCAAGTCCATACACACTTTTGTGAAGGGATATTTCAACACTCCTTTCCCTGCCTTCTCTCTCTCTCTCTCTCTCTCTCTCTCTCTCTCTTTCACAGACTTGTTCATCCTGTGACACTTGTGGCACTTACAACAGACCTGTGCAAGAATCAAAATGCACATGTGAGCAGCACCTGGTGAGCAACTGAAATCATTTTCCTGCCGTGGTACAAAATGGTGGAGCTCATAAGGGAAAGAAACGTGGAGGTAAAATATTAACTACAGTCCTTACAGCCCCCTTTGACAAAGTTCTATAAATTTTTTTAAAAAAGTAATCTTAATATGAAGATGAGTTTGATTTTTGATTTTTTATAATTGAGCTTTTGGGGTTATTTTTTTTTTAAATGAAAGAATGAATGTGTGTTTAAAAAAACTCAGCCTGTTGCACTTCACTTTGAGCTCAGTGAAATATGAAGTTCTCGGAATTATTTCTTCATATCTAATTACATGCTCCATTCACCATTATTTTGCTTAGAGGGCTGAAAGCATGGTAGCTTTAGCATGAATCCATTTGAAATCAGGACACATTTGTTGGCTGCAGACCAAGATACACTGGGAAATGGAGAGGGCTCACAATCCTGTTTACAGCATCATGGCACTTTCATTGAAAACACTGCATTTTTTATTTTTTTTACAAACTGTAACTCTTAAGCTCCTGCTTTTCATGCATTGCATCCTGGGAGATATCATATAGGATCTACTGAGTGTTCAGAAGTGTCATGACGATGGTACACAGTGGTTGTGGGAGAGGAGATAAGGCACAGCACAGAACTGTAATATCAAATATAAAATCAATTCTTATCGGCCTATTCCAGTAAAGAACAGGAAAATACATGTGTACAAGAATCTGCATTTACATATCTTTAACAATATAGCCAAGATGCTGTGTAAAATTGGGGAAAGTATCTATGCATGGAAAAGATGAACACACAATAATTCATAGCTTTAAAACTACAAATATGATGACTTAAGTTAAACACTGAACAAAAGCAAACATAGCAAAATGATCTGGGTATTCAGCAAGCAATTCCAAAAGCAAGGAAGGATGCAACCCTCCCTCAACTGGATTCGATCAAATGCATTTGCAACCCACTAGAGGACTACCAATAGCTTCCAAAGATGACTGCAGTTGCATCTTCACACCAAGGGTGGGCAACCTGCAGTCAACCTCTGGCCGGTAGCCTAATTTTATGTGGCTCTCAGCCTTATTTCAAAAGCTCTTCGCAAGCAATCAGCTGTGATTTCTAGCAAGAGCAATTTGTCCCTCTTCCAGCAGGCCACTGGGCAGAGAGGTAGGGGAAGTGAGAAAGGGAAAAGAGGATGTCAGAAAGAGAAAGGTGGGGAGTGGGTGGTTAGATAGAAGGAAAGGGTGATGTTTGGTGCCCCTTGGGATAATTAGGGCAGAAAGCAGGGAACCCAACAGTAGATGGAGCCAGAGCCAATGACGGGAAGAACCAACTGATTCTAGTTTTGTCCTCATCCACTTTCCTGCTAAGTTCTACAAGGAAAACGCTGACACAAGAGGAAAGCTGACAGCAGGGTCCATCCTCTGGGCTGGTTAAACAAAGAAGGCAGGAAGGTAGGGGGTGAGTGAGGGCTGACTGAGGTTGGTGGGGCAGCACCACCGGAGAAAAGGAGTGGTCACTTGTTCTTTGTTATGGAAAAACCAATAAATTCTTTTTAAAAAAAGAAAAAGAAAAGGAGTGGTCACACTCACTTTTTTTTTTCCTCTTAGGCTGTATACACATTATAAATTTGAAGCACATTTGAAGCACATCCTTTCCCTCAAAGAATTCTGGGTATTGTGGTTTACCATTCACAAAGTTACAGCTCCCAGCAACATGTAACAAACTACAGTGCTCAAAATTCTTTGGAAGAAATAATGCGCTTCAAATGTGCTTTAAAGGTCTAATGTGTACCCAGCCAGGTTCTGCCCTCTGATAGATTACATACCCTCCAAGTGTCCCAGTTTTCCAGGGACAGTCCCAGAACTAGGAAAGCCATCCCAGAATGTCCCTATTTCCCCCACCAGTGCCACAGCCGAGCTTGGGGAGGATGAGCCGGCAGTTGTCCCAAGCGATGGTGATAGCCATGGTGGAGGTTGTGAGGGAGCATCCCATTGCTTCTCCCTGGCCTCAAATTAATACCATATTTTCTGCACGAGCTGCCACTTCCAGAGTCTTCCAAAATGTGGTAGTTTAAAAGGACAAATCACTTTCAGGTAGCATCATATCTGAGTTCAGCACTGTATTAGAAAGAATTTGGTTCATGGGCAATTGAAAGTGTTGGCTTCGTTGAAATTTGGAATGAATTTAATTACCGTATTTTTCGCTCCATAAGATGCACTTTTTTCCTCCTAAAAAGTAAGGGGAAATATCTGTGCGTCTTATGGATCGAATGGTGGTCCCTGGAGCTGAATTGCCCAGGGGCCAAAAGAGGATCATGCTTTTTATTTTACAAAGGGGGTGTTGAAAGGACCCCACTCAGCAGCTGATCAGCAAGAGATGAGGAGAGAGATAAGAGTCCCGGGCTCCCTTTCAGCCCCGCCCTCCATTGCTGAATGTGCTGCAGAGGGAGGTTGTTTGTTTCCCCAGCGACATGTGACAGGCTGATTAGATTATCTGTCTGGAAACTGTAGAAAACGCTCCCTTTCCTTTAGAAGCTGCAGAAATGTGAGTTGAACCCCCCAAAACAGGGCTTTTCGACTTTGCTTTTTCCCCCTTTGCAAAAGGAGCTTTGCTTTTCCCCCTTTGCAAAAAAAGCTGCAAAACTTTTAGCTGATCCTCAAAAAAAACCAGGGTTTTCCCCTTTGCAAAAAAAGTTGCTAAACTTTTAGCTGATCCTAAAAAAAGGGCTTTTAGAGGAGGAAAACCATTTCTGGGTTTCCTCCTCTAAAAACGAGGTGCGCCCTATGGACCGAAAAATACGGTAGCCACTAAATCACAATTGTGCTTCAAGTATAACAGAATTTTAGATTCATTCAAGCTGGGCATTCTGTTACTGAAACCATCTGAGGGCAAAAGTTAGACCACCCAAAACAGGACAGTAAAACCAGTTTCACTATTTCAGTCTCTTGCCTAGATGCAAGCTGAAAACTGTGATATCATGCTAACATTTAGATATACCTCTGTCCTCCTCATTGACAGCATGTAGGATTGAACTGATTAGCTATTTCAGATGGGTGCTTTGTGTGGGCAGGGGATATATATAATCTATATGCCTTCCTCTGTCTTTAAAAACATAGTAAAACTTGCACACTTAAAAGTGTCCACAGTCATGGAGAATTGACTTTATAGAGCCGTAAAGTTGCAAATATATGAAGCAGGATTTTGTTGGCAGGAACATTGCTGAACAAACCATGCAAATCAGGTGCTGTTTATATAATACTGAGACAAAAAAGAAACTTAGAAAGAGGTCAAACTTAGCTCTCCTTGCAAATACAGTAAGTTCTGCAGAGACCAGGTGTAAATGTAGAACTGAAAAATGTTAACTGTATTGTAGAAAGTAATAACTAGAGACATAGAGCTCCTATTGGTCTCCATTAGAACACATGGTGCCAGCAGCAGAGCATTCTCTCTCTGTTCCCAGGGTGGGCACTCGCCAAGGTGCACACAGGGCACACCCAGGTGCAGGGCATGGGGTGCCACGGGAGTGACCCTTGCCTACTGCTGCAAAGCGGGGTGCACTCACAGCACCCCACAAGCCCCACGTTGCTTTGCAAGATTCTATCTAGATAGTGTATTGCAAAAAGGCAGCCCACACCAGTATGAAGAATTCCAGGCGTCCAATTTTCAGGTATCACACACTGATGGGAGACAAAAATTCAAGCTTTAATACTATGTGCTGGTATGCCAGAGCCTTGCAGTTAAGTGGAAGCCAGTCTATTTTATTGGGAAATTGTAGAATCAAATGAGCCTGCCGGCTGTTCTGAAACACTGCCCTGAACTTTGGGAACTCCAGTTAAAATGAAAACCAACTCTAAGTGGCATTCCATAGAAACACTGCATTCTCTTTTCACTGGCAGCTGTAGCCTCTCACATTCAGATTCCTTTCTCAGAGGTGCTAATCATTTTCTCTGTTTGTTTCTTTCTTTCTTTCTTTGCCTTTCACTCCCCATTGCTCCCTTGCCCTCTAACAGCACTTGGAACATGAGGGCCAGTCACTCTGCTCAACTGCCCAGGATTGGAAACAGTTATAGCACCAAAAAGTTGTTTTCCAGGTGAGGACTGCTCAACCAATTCAGTGTTCATTCATAACAGCAAAAGTTCAGATGGATGCTGGTGATGACCCCTGTGGGGATTCTTTGCTGACACCTCCCGTGTGCAGGACGAAGTTGGCCTCACACGGGGCGCCAGTTACGGGGATAGGCAGCCTGCAGACGGGACGGCCGGTAATTCCGGAGCCTGCTCCCACCGCGCTGTGAACGAAGAGATCCGCTGGCTGCAATCTGAAGGTTTCGAGTTCTGTGAGTTCGTGAAGATTGCCTCGTAGATGGTTGCAAGCGTCTGTCTGGTCCAAAAACTCCGAAGAGGAAAATAAGGCTAAAGGTGGCCAAAACTGAATGGCCAAATAAAAGACTTTAAAAGCAAAAATGAAAATAAAACTATGGAGACTGCAGTCTGGAGGGAAACGGCTTTGGCTGCCCTGCGTAGATGGTTTCGCTTTCGCTTTGCCTAGGCTTGTCACGCAACATTCTTCTCACGGGGCTTTCCCGCGCGTTCTCCACACCACAAACAGGGAGCGGCAGCTATTTATTGAGTGAACAACCAACGTCATAATCGAGACACAAACCAATCACAACTCTGTTGCTGCCCTAAATTGGGCGGGAAGCAGATTAACTGACCGTTGACTACTTTAAAGTTTGGAGCCACTAAAACCCCATGGAGGATCCCAGCAGCAAATCGCCTGCGGATCCTGTTATTACCTTTCCTTCCAGGTGGAAGGATACAGTAAAATTAAGCATAATTAAACACAAATAAACACAAATAACCACAGGTGCAAGCGCACCTGAAAAGTATATTCCCACAGACCCCCACATCCACTTTGCTTATTTTATTTATTTATATACCACTATTTCGTTAAAAAATAGCAAAGTAGTTTACAGCAAAAGAACATAAAACCATACAAAAATGATTTAAATAATACATCAATTAACTATCGTGGAAATATGTATTCTTAATTGCCTGCATTGGTCTGGCGGAATAGAAAAGTTTTCAGCAAGCATTTAAAGGTTGAAATAGAAAGCGCCTACTAAATCTCTATTACCAGAGCATTCCACAATACTGGAATAACACGAAAGGTTCTATTTCTTGTTGTTATGAAATGAGCCCCATCAACTTTGGGAATGACCAGCAATGCGCCTGCATATGTTCTCAGTGACCGAATTGGGACATACCTGTAAGGGTTCATGTGGTCCCTGAAGTATCGTAGACCTAAGTTGTTCAGGGCTTTGTAAATGGACACAAAAACCTTGAACCTGACCCAGTAGTAGCCTAGCATTCGTAGACTAAGTCCCATTGAAATCAGTGGGATTTGTTGAAGAATAAGTACAGTGTATGTTCAACAATGGGAGTTTAGGACAGATTTCAGCATAATTTAATCTGAAGTTCAGGGGGTGATTACTCCGAAGTACGTTTTAAAAGGAGCTTACTCTGTACAAAATAAGTTAAGGATTGCGGGTTAAATGGATCCAAAAAAGCATTCAGAAATAAGTGGGCAGTTGGGGGGAAATGGTTACAGAGCAAAGTAATTTTTAGCCCATCAAGTAACCTCCTTTCTTATACATTGTTTCCTGTTATGAATAGTCCTGCAGTTAGAGAAGGGAAGTAGCACTTTTCATGTGGCAGCAATATAAACAGTAAAACAGAAAAGAGCTCTAAATGGAACTAAAGAATTGGATATTTTTAAAAAATACATCAAACCAGACAGAGTAGGTTATTTTCAACAGTTTGCTTAGATTTCGAGGCCCATGTAGTTCCATCATTCTTTTCTCCAAGTAAGTAGCACAGTAACTTGGCAACGGTGATAATTCTTAAGCAGAAATTGTCGACCGTACTATTGTAGTTAATGCTTTATAAATAAGTTTTGCAGAGCATTTGGAAATCAATCTTGTAGCATAGACCCAACCCAAAAATTCTGAAAACTCGGCTGTAATTAAGTGCAACTATTAAGGCAGAAACAGATACTACACTGGGCATGTGGCACCACCAACCACCACATTACATGTCATAATGTCAGCCTGGATAGCTCAGTTGGTTAGAGCATGGTGCTGATAATTCCAAGGTTGCGGGTTTGATCCCTGTTATGGGACAGCCACATATTCCTGTATTGCGGGGGTTGGACTAGATGATCCTTCCAACTCTATGATTCTATGCATTTCCCTAGCCCCAATCCACATCCTTGACAAGGACAGGAAATGATACATTAAAAGTAGAGGACAATTCAGTATAGATTGTCACTTTTAGCCAATCGCCTCAAGCTGAACCTATTGTACCTCTTCTCTTAAATTTCATAGTCACAGCCATTTGGTTAGCAAATTATTTTGATAAGTGATATTCTGAATGTCACAGCTTGCTAAATTGCAGAAACACAGGTGCATAAATGTCTGCATTTTCCTAAACGTTCAAAAATGAAGATCAAGAGAGAACTCATTTGTTCTTCTTTGCTATAGAGTTCCATTGAAGTTGTACGCATCATGCCTTAGTTTTATTCTTATTCTTCTTATTTTTTATTATTGTATCTTAAGCCATTATTGTCCATAAAGCCACTCTGGTAACTTTTAGTTATAAGGGTGACTGATACATGTTGCAAATCAACAACAGAATTTCAGTGTATTATTTTGCCATATATACACATATATGTGTTCAATGTTGAAGCAATGAATCTTCAACATCAACTTTGTTGGACTGGTCATGTTGTGCGGATGCCTGATTATTGTCTTCCAAAGCAACTACTCTATTCCGAACTTAAAAATGGAAAGCGTAATCCTGGTGCTCAACAAAAGAGGTTTAAAGTCTTCTCATGGCAAATCTAAAAAAATATAGTATAAACACCGACAACTGGGACACACTGGCCTGCGAGCTCTCCAATTGGAGAACAGCCTTTACCAAAGGCATCATGGGCTTTGAAGGCACTCAAACTCAGGACACAAGGGAGAAACGTGTTAAGAGGAATTCATGCTTGGCAAATCCACCCCGTGATCAACTCCCACCCAGAAACCAATGTCCCCAAAGGGGAAGGACGTGTGGTTCCAGAATTGGCCTCCACAGTCACTTACGGGACTCATTGTTAAAACCGTGTTTATGGAAGACAATCTTACTCAGCTGCAAGTGATCGCCAAAGAAGAAGAAGAAGAAGAATGTGTTCAATTGATATGTCATGGGTTGGAACGAAATCCATAAACATATCAGGTTCTGACTTATTAATTGTGTAATAATATTATAATGCAAGCATTTCAGTATTGTAAGTGTACAAACAAAAACAAACATAACCACCCCTTGGTAGACTTACATAATAGATTTTCCCTGTGTAAACAAACAGTACAGGCAGCTCCCCACTTACACAAGGTCAAGGCACATGTGACCACGAATGTACGCATTACTGGGAACCGGGAGTGGCACGAAAAGGGGCAAAAACAAGTCCTAAAGAGCACAAAAAATGGCAAAAAGTGTACAAAAACAGTTGTCTGGCAGTCCCACAGTATTTGCAAGTCCAATCCAGGAGCCAACACTACCTTTGAGTTCTGTGGAGAGCTAGAGTTTGAGCAAGAAGACTGGAGGGAGCGACTGTGGTGTTTTGTGGTGTTTTTTAAAGGGTTTTTTCAGGGTTTCCAGAAGTTTAGAGGGTTTTGTTGCAGGCTTTTCAATGGTGTTCCCCAAATACATGATTTCACTTAAACACGTGGTGCCCTCGGAACGTAACCCTTGCAATAAAGGGGGATCTGCCTGTATTTTCTTAAAGCAGAGATAAAACACACCCATGGCCACAAATGAACTGCAAAGAAGTGACAGTATTTGTATCAATATTGTACAGTTCATAGTGAGCCCATTCTTATTTTCAGAGTCATTCAATGTGTTCCTTTCACTGAGTTTCTCAAAGAAAGGAGTGCTTGTCTTTGACAGCCTTATCTACAATCCAGTTTAAGTCAGCTACTTTGGTTTAAACCAATTTATCATTCATTCAAGAATTTAACAAGTGATTCCAGAAAGTGTACTTGAATTTTCCAAACTTGGCTGATTGAATGGGAGAGCCATACTGACCCAACTTATCTATTCAAGTTAAAAACAAACCACATTTTCTCTACATAATACCATGTTGCATCCTATACAGACATATTCTTACTCAGAATTATTAATGCCCACACCTGAAATGTGTAATGTCTTCCATGAACCTGAGTAAGTCCGGGTGTTAAATTTCATAAAGTTTTGAGCTGAGGCTGTAAATCTTTTTAAGCGGCCAACTTATAATGCACTCGTTATCTAGTAACCTAAAGTTAGAAAACTCAGAACAGACATACATATCATAAACCTGTTACAATTGATTAAACAAAGGGAACCAGAGAAATGTCACATGCACCCTAGGGGTTCTATATAGAAAGTTAACACACATAACTATGAATAGAAAAGCCCATGAAGCTATAATATTTAATGCAACTTAACAATAGTCAAAGATATGTTGAGTGATGTGGCTAGTTTCATACATACCGGCTCAGGTCATACAATACCAGCTCCGGGGAACAGGAGTGAGATCATATATATATTCATACACACACACACACACACACACACACACACACTGAGCAGATCTACACATGAACATACATAGGCATGTCCCAATGTGTTTTTTTAATAAATTTTTATTAATTTTCCACATTAAACAACGAATCACAAATACACCACACAAATACAATAAAAGCACAACAAATACAATGAAAAACTAAAAAAATAAAATACAAAAAAGAAAACTTATACATACCTAACACACGAACACTGGAACATTATATACTTATTGTTTAACTCTAATTCAAATCTTATATGGGGACTTCCCCCGTTCTCTCAACTGCGTTCAGTACTAATTACTTTAGTAAACTTTGTAACTATTTTCCCATCATCATCATTCTATTACAATTTCAAAATACAACTTATCTCATATAACTTATTACTACATTCAATAACATAAACCTTCCAATAACATTACTTTAATATACTATTTTTACCTAAACATCATATAACTAAAGCCACTTATATTCACTGATTCTGCTTCAAATATCTAATTTTTCACGATTTTTTAAATAGTCTTTAAATTTCTTCCAATCTTCTTGCACCTTCTCCTCCCTCTGGTCTCGGAGTTTCGCGGTCAGTTCAGCGAGTTCCATAAAGTCCGGCATGTCCCAATGTGAACGAGTCCTTCCAATTATTTCAACCCTGACATTTCCCAATTCAAAATTAAGAGATGTGTATGGACACAATGTTGTATGGGTGCATGTGGGCACCGTCCAAATGCCCTCCAAATGGCCCTTCCATGAAATTAGTTCTTAAGCAGGATCATAAGGTATTAAGAAGTCCAGAGCGAGAAAGTATTGGATCGCACAGAAGAAGCAGAAAGCGAAATGCTGACTCTTGAAAAATAATAACCGTGGCCATTGGTCCTAGCAAAGTTGCCCAGTGTGGACCCCATTTTTTACAATAATATATTAAGTGGCAAAGTCAATTTCCCTATTGCTGCTTTTAGAGTTTTCGCTTAACATGAATCTGTTTGGAGACACATAGCAGGTGCTGGTTTGAATTTGATGCTTCGCTTCTTTTCACTTTGTGTCTGTATGTGTACTTAAATGAAAGTTGGTTAAATCTTTGAAGCCACAACTGTTCCCATTGCCTGTACATTCATCAAGGATTCTCTCTGCTTTACTCTGCAGCGAGTGCATATTGAATAAATGACACACATTCATTACAAATTAGCTCCAGGCAGATGGTCTTTATTACCTTATGAGAACAGCCTAGTGCTTCTCATACATGCCTGGACAACTGTACCTCATTTAATTCTTTGAGTGGAAATACATTTGATTCATCTTAAGAGCAGTTATCCTTTGCAAAGGGAGGTGGGGTTTTGCCTGATCTCTGACACTTGACTGCCACTTCTGAAATAATAGACAGTCGTTTTTTTGAATCTGCACTTATGGCATGATCTACTAAGGTCTGTGGAAATAAAATCATGTACTTGAGAAGAGCAATTTATATGTTACAAGTATTTCTACAGCTCGTTAATCTGTGAGCATACTCACTAATAGGGCCAGAGAACCAAGTGGAACCAATTTACCTTTCTTAAGAATAAAAAGTATGTATTGAAGCTCAGCACAAACTCATTTCTCAAAATTCTGATGTTATGCGCCACATTTAACAGTCTTGATCGCATCTATTTTAAAAAAAGGAGTGACAGAAAAATAGATTTTTGCAACTTTCTCCAATGGTTAATGAATCTCCTTGCTTAGCTTGTTGTAGCTGTCTATTGCTGTGAGCCTAGAATAAGGTTTGTTATTAATATGGTTAAAAATGGTTGGCTATTCCCTGACACCTCCTGAATGATAATCTAATCTTTCTCTGATGAAGGAACTGCTTGGGAATGATGTTACAGTTGGTATGAAAGCTGTTAATTGGCTGTGGACTCTCTGTCTATCTGTACTGTCTCCATTCATTTAATATATATTATTTTAGCATTAATAGAGTTGGGTTAATTCCAACTGCATTTTCAGCAGCAGAGGCATAGAATCAGGCTTCTCAGTTTACACCTTTGACCATCATGCATACAGCTAATTACTAGCATCAGATATGCACCACCCTAGAACATAAAAGCAAGCATATGGTATCTAATATGACACAACCACAGGGAAATCCCATAGCTGAAAATGAATGACTTTTGAGACAAAGCTGACATTAAATATACTTAACAATCCAACAGGCAATGACGAAGATGATATGATATTGTTAGCTGTGTCCTGTGCTTATATTAATTATATTATATTATATTATATTATATTATATTATATTATATTATCTTATAGTAATAGTTTATTACAGATTAATAAAATAGTACGACAGCTGTGGCAGGCTTATTTTGAAACTGCCATATGGTCACTGAAGTTTAGGTTGTTCTGTGCTGCTCAATGTACTAGCAATGCAAACAATGCTTTGAGGGTTGCCTTGCAATTAATCCAAGACAAATCTACGACTGTATTTATTATCATTACCACGATGATTACCATTGCCTCCATCATCCTCATGTAGGTTGTTCCTGGCTTTGATTTGGAATGGCAAAAGTAACAATAAAACCACTGCACATCGGCTGAAATAATGACAATAATAATAATACTAATAATACCACAGATACTGTAATGAAAAATCCAGTTATATATGTAACGTATATGACCAAAATCAATACAAAAGAACCATTCAGCTTGGGATGTATTCAAACAGCTCAGTGCCAACATAAGTTTTCAAAAGTTCACTAGGACAGAAAAACAAAGCTGTCGGTAGTGGGATGTAGTCATCTTGAATCTTTTCACAGAGGGGCATCTGAGAAGAAGAAGAAGACCTGCCTTCCGGATTACAACAGGTTTCGCAAAGAAAGCTTCATCAGTTCTTCAAGTATATATGATTAATCAAACATACAAATGATGTAGGCATGACCAAGGAAATGTTATTGTAGGATTTTCTGACTGTGATACGGTGCAATTTTTCTAAGTCTGTTTCCTGTTGCTTATTCAAAATGGGTTAGTCCACATAAAGCAGTGTTCCCCCCCCCCTGAAAATAACTGCTGGTACATATGCATTATGTCCCCACCAGACCCTCCCTGCTGCTGCCTGACCACCCACTTCAATGCTATAATAATAATAATAATAATAATAATAATAATAAATAATAATAAGTTATTTATACCCTGCCCATCTGGCCTGGGCCTACCAGCCACTCTGGCGGCTCTCCCAACACAATATTAAAATACATAATTCATCAGATATTAAAAGATTCCCTAAACAGGGCTGCCTTCAGATGTCTTCTAAAAGTCTGGTAGTTGTTGTTCTCTTCGACATCTGATTGGAGGGGCATTCCAAAGGTGGGCGCCACTACCGAGAAGGCCCTCTGCCTGTTCCCTGTAACTTGGCTTCTTGTAATGAGGGGAACCGCCAGAAGGCCCTCGGCGGTGGACCTTCAGGGTCCGGGTAGATCGATGGGGGTGGAGACGCTCCTTCAGATATACTGGACCGAGGCCGTTTAGGGCTTTAAAGGTCAACACCAGCACTTTTGAATTGTGCTCGGAAAAACGTACTGGGAGCCAATTGTAGATCTTTCAAGACCGGTGTTATGTGGTCTCGGCGGCCGCTCCCCGTCACCAGTCTAGCTGCCGCATTCTGGATTAGTTGTAGTTCCGGTTTGAAGTTGTGATATGCTGGAGAAAGGGTTCCGTTTTCTTGGGAAAGAGTCACATGATTGCTCCCTGGCCATTTGACTGGGTCATTAAAATGCTCTTTCCTCCACATGCGAGCTGCCCAGGGCCAGCTAAAAGCATTTGCTGCCTGAGGCAAAGGGCAAGATGACACTTTCTCCCCATTCCATGTACAGAAGCAGTATACACTAAGAGCAGAATCTTACTGCACCTCCACTGTAACTCCTGGGGCAACAGCTGTGTAGTATATGCATCTCTGTTCTCCTACAGCTACCACCTCTGACCCGCAGCATGCCCCCACAGCATCTGCTGCCTGAAGCAGTGACTTCTCTTTGTCCAATGGTAGGGCTGGCCCTGGAGCTGTTCATGGGCAAACAGATCCCACACAGCTGTGGGGGAGCATTTCACCTGAAGATGAAAGAAAAGTGATGAAAAAGAATGACTGCTTTAGAGAGCCAGTGTGGTATAGTGGTTAAGAGCGGTAGACTCGTTATCTGGGGAACGGGTTCGCGTCTCCGCTCCTCCACATGCAGCTGCTGGGTGACCTGGGCTAGTCACACTTCTCTGAAGTCTCTCAGCCCCACTCACCTCACAGAGTGTTGTTGTGAGGGAGGAAGGGAAAGGAGAATGTTAGCCGCATTGAGACTCCTTCGGGTAGTGAAAAGTGGGATATCAAATCAAACTTTATTCTTCTTCTAGATGTTCATTGGACTCTGCATTTTCCATGTGCCTTATAGAGCGAGAACAAAGGTGAAACTTTTTTTAAAATCAGCAAATCTTAAATCTAGCCAGATTACTTTTGATGTCTAACAAAACAAAATATAACTTCAACCGTAAGTACATATTTGTGAGAAATGGCGAGTAATCAATATAATTTTAACAAGAGGGGTCTATATATACAGATTTCATAATGAGATTCAACATCCACTTTTTGACTGTGGTGTGCTATTCTGAATAAAGTGGGCATTCACCATCTATATTTAGTGTCCTGAATGCTCAGAGGATAGATTGTCTTTAATGTACTAAAGATATTTAGTAAAGTTCAGGATATTAAATTTTGAAAAATAGCTACTACCACGCACAGTTGTACTTTCATAGCATCCTTACATAATCTTGAAACACTCATAAATGTTTTATGAAGCCTTGCAATGCCACATTCCTATAAAGTGTTTCAAATTCTCTTCCCACGACTTTTCAGGATATGTAAATGAGGGCTGCAGTTGTATGTGAATTTTTTGCTTATAAATCTTCAGCAATATTCATCAGCTGTTTATATGACCTTGCAGTCAATGGCCATAAGATAATTTCAGCTTCTCTCAAGAGCTTCAGTAAATATTCCTTAAAAAAAGAGGGACCAGGTCTGCACTGTACATTTAATTAAATATTTCCGATCGAATTGTGGCAAAGTGTGAGGTGCCAGTTGTTATTTATTTTTTAATGAAAGGAAAACAGGAACATGAAATTGGCCTGGTTCACACAGCATGTGGATCACTCAGTCACTCCAACATTCATCAGTTTTTGGGTGCAAGCAAGGTAGACAGTGTTTTTTCCAGACATCCTTACTCTTGCAGCCTAAACTGATGGTGAAGGGGTGGCTTTGCAGATTTCTCCTGTCTCTTTTCTTATCTCCATACAATCAGTTTAATTGAAGCAGAGCATTTTTAACTCACCAGTGGAGAGGGAAGGAGGGAGGGAGGGAGAAGTTTCTCTTGCTCTGTGTGTGTGCTTTGTCCCACTGCTGCTTCAACAAGCAAGTACCTGGCAAATGGACCCTATGCCTTTCCCTGCAGAAGTCATTCCCACTGTATTGAATGGTGCTTACTCATTAATAAATGTGTTTAGGATTTCAGCTTGCAAATCACTAAGGACAGCTGTGGGGGTAGCCAGCAGATGGGACGGCCCGTAATGCTGGCGTTCCCGCCTCCCACTGCACGTGAAATGGGTTCGCTGGCTACGATCTGAAGGTTTAGCTTGTGAGTTCGGAAAGTCGTTGATTGCCTCGGAAGTTTTCTGCGAGCTTCTGTGAGTTCCAAAGGTTCTGGAGAAGAAGAAGAACTAAACTAAGCGATGGCCAAAAACTAGACGTCCAAATAAAAGGTTTTTAAAACGAAATGAAATAAACACAAAGGAGACTGCAGTCTGGTGAAGAAGCCTTCCGCTACCCTGCGTGGTTGGTTTCAGTTTCTCTTTCTCTCTATGCTTGCCACACAATGATGTTCTTACTCGGCTTGCCTCGCGCTTTCTCCACACCACAACAGGGAGTGGCGGCTATTTATTGAAGGGTCAACAACGTCATAACAAGCATATCAACCAATTACAATCCTGTTACTGTGCTAAGTTTAGGCGGGAAGAAGACTAATGACCGTTACCTTATTTAAAACTAGAGCGCCTTTTTTTAACCGCGGAAGGATCCATGCAGCGAGTTGCCTGTCGGATCCTTTTACCTTCCTTCCAAGGGCGGGAAGGATTTGCACAAGTAAACATAAATAAACAGGTGCAAAGGCACCTATAACATACTCCCACAGACAGCTGTGTGCGATCCCTAGCCCTCACTCCAAGAATAAGGCTGCAGAGGGCTTGATTTAATTCATTCCTTTATGATCAGGGTAATGTGTGAATTCAACTTTTATAATCTAATGGACCCTGATATAACCCCAGCTCTACCACAGATTTATTCTTTAGGATTACAATTTCGAGTGACCACCTACCCTGTTTGAGCTATTCTTATTTATGTGTCTAATTGTTGTTAATAATAATAATAATAATAATAATAATAATGTTATATGCCGCACATCTGACTGGGTTGCCTTAGCCACTCTGGGCAGCTTCCAGCAAAATAAACTAAAAAACACCATTAAAAAATCAAGCATTAGAAACTTCATATAGTTGCTTGACATCTGACGGGAAAGCATTCCACAGGGCGGGCACCGCTGTTAACATTGTTCTTGCTTTTGCTTTTCAAGTAATGCCCATCATCATGGCACCTGAAGTGTGTGCAGAAAAGAGGGCTTGCGTCCTCTGACAGTGAGGACCAAGACACCATTGTTAGGAGCGGACCAGAGTTCCCACCCTCAAGAGCATCACTTAGCCACCATGAATTTATATGGGCAAATGAAAGGGTGCTGAGGATGTCCTTACTGGCTCTGCAGATGCTTTGGGCACCGCGATAAATGTTGATCATTTCATTTCTGGGCATCCAGACTCTCCTTCAGTGGAGACGGAGTACCAGAAACGACCGAAGTTTTTTTAGCAGCCGACTCCGCAGGCGCGTACGGCCGTCTTGTTAGTGGAGGCGTCGTCAGAAACCTGTTTCTTAGCTCTACAGCCACTACTGCCGCTGCCACAAATGACGGTAAGTTTCGTTTCCACCGCCCTGGCTGTTTTGTAAGTGGAGGCGGGTCGGAAACTTGAAAGGTTTGAGAGTGCTGTTCCTAATGGAAAATAATAAAAATCTTATAAAAAAAAGAGTGAGTGCTGTTCCTGCCGTCCTGGCTCGTAGGTGGGCGAGGTTAACACCACAGATGGCGTAAGTGACGTGTCATCTCGCTTTTCCTCCCCACCCGATGGAGCCATGGCCGCCAACCGCACAAACAGTTGTTCCTGCCTGCGTGGGTCTACAGCTGCCGCCAGAGACAGCAGCGGCGTTGTTGAGTGGTGTGCCCCTCTATTGGCTGGAGGTAGTGACATAGTAACAGGAGGAGGAGGAGTGGCTTGAGACCGTTTTTAGTATGTTATGCTGTGTTCCGTCCACTGGAGGGCGCTGTGTTTTTTGGCCACAAAACCAATTTTACCTGGGTAAGTGTATTATTTTTGCAATCTAACTACGTAAGATCCTCCCATATGCCCATGGATTGTTGTGTCCAATTTGAACGGAATCGGTCAAGCGGTTTCGGAGAAAGGTGGTACAGCACAAACACCCAACTTGAAGGATTTTATATATACACCAGTAGATATCTCAACCCACTCTTCACTGCAATGTGGTAATAGTGTGATGTGTGATAATATAAATTAAAACCAGGAAATAAAATCATAGGAGGGGAAAAATAAAATGAGCAGACAGACACAGAGGTACACTTCTATTTGTTATTTTCATTGACTTTGTCTGGGTTCTTGCATGACATCCAAGCTACTTTCCAGACATAGGGCTACAAGCATCAGGTCTGCTTGGGAGTCAGATGTTTTCATCGGAAAGCCACTCCTTCTAATCTCATTCATTTGGGAGCTGTCTATATTTACTTTAAAACGGAGCCCTGCAGCACAGGCACACACATTGCCTCACCTGCTCAATCAAAACGGGTTTGAGCACTAAATTAAGCTCTACATCTGAGATTCAAAAAGAAAAGAAGACAAGTGGGATTTTGTGCCCAGCACAACCTTCCACGAAACTTGTCTACAATTCTGTTACTATATGCTGTACTGGTGATATGTGAGAGAGTGATATGAAAAGGCTTTCATGGATCAACCTGAAAATGAAGACAGAGGTGAAATCTATTTTCTTTCTCTGAACTGAAAACTAGAAATGCTCACCTGGAAATAATTGTGCCTGCCTGCATAGGGACTAGTAATACTTTTCAGCTCCTCTCCCATACAGAAGGCAAATGACAAACTGGTTTTGAAAAAAGTTAGCCCACAGGTAGGACTTCTATAATTAGAGGTGTGCTGATCAGTGCTGTCAAGTATCCCATTTCCCCCGGAATTCTCCCTTATTTCAAGCAGTTTCCCGCTGCTCTCCCTTATTTTTTATTTCCCTTAAATTTCCCGTTTTTAATGGAAGCAGCTCCTCCCCTGCTGGGCAGGGACTGGGTGGGAAGACCTCGCCTACTTGGAGAGAAAAGCCTCAGCCCTCAAAGCAAGTGGGAGCCGTTTCCTGTGCTTACAGGGGGGGGTTATTCCTCCCCCTGCATCTGCCCCTATCCGCTGCCGCCGAGCCCCTCAGCCGGCCAATAGGGTTAGCTGGCGGGCGGAGCCTGGCTGCCTTTGAGCAGCTGCTGCTTCCTGTTCTGGCTGCCCTCCTCTTTGCTCCGCTCCGAGCCCGAGCCCACTTGGAGTTTACATTGCTGCTCCGCCCACTTTTGCTTCGGGCTCCGCCCACCACTGACATGTGACTGTCCCCGGGATAGGGGAGACTGATGATCCCTTATTTTCAAATCCGAAACTTGACAGCTATGGTGCTGATGCCTTACACTGCCTCTTATCTTGTGTTACCCACACTTTTCTCTTTTATTACCTGCCTAAAACTATGACTGGTGATGCTATCAAAAAAAGAAGGGGGTATTGCTCACTTTCATTAAATGGAGTCAACACAAATTAGAGGCTGTGTGTTGGGCCTTCTAAAATTGCAGGAAGGTTCTGAATTTAGGTAAGATATTATATCCAAAAGGGGCCATAAACCCAAGTATATATGATGAACAACAGTGCCTGTAAATTAAATGAAACATGCAATTTCCCCCATTCATGAGCCACACTGGTGTGCTTGCAACCACAGACAAATGCCAGCGTGAATATAACTCAAAACCTCTCTAATGCTGCCCACTTCAGTGTTGCAGGAGGGGGCCTGGTTTTAATAATTCCATCCTTTATTATACCATCCATGGTTCTGAGTACATGTAAATGATACATTTAGTTCAATGTCTGGTGTGGGGAATGCAATTTCACACTTTTTAGTACAGTGGGTGGCCGCCATGGCATCAGTGCTTAAAAAGTACACACCACCAGCAGTCTCCTCCCGGAGGAAATCACAGCTGGAGTAAATTCCCTTTGCTCCTGTATAGCAAAACCAATTTACCTCAGTTGGGATTGGTATGCAGTTATTTTGCTTTTGATACCAACAAAAGAAAGCCCTGCTTCCACCTTTATTCCTATTGAGTAATAGTCACATTCTCTTTCTTGGCAATGTTCTCCCTTGTATTTGAAGCGGATTAAACACAACATTTACCTCCCTAAGTATCCTTGCCTGCTGTGGCAGTATTCATACTATTTATACTTCCCTGTGGTAAACACCAAGTCAAACCTTCATTTAGGAATCATTTTGCTTCTTTATTCCTCCTCTTTCACATAAATGCTATATGCTGGGGGCGTTACTTGTGGCAGCCACTGCCTTCATGTGTAGAGTTGCCATATTCTGAAGAGCAAAGAAGAGGAAACATTTGCCGACTTCTACTTTTAACTATGGATCACTATGACGACTCTACCCACGAAAAAGAGGGCGTGTCCTCGAAAAAGAGGACATATGGCAACCCCATTCATGCACAGGTTGTCCACACAGATGTCGCAGTTTTGGATTTGCATGATCGTGGCAGAACGTTTACTCCACAAATAAAACTTTTGTGTGAATGTTGCCTTAGGGGAGCTGAAAAACAAGTTGCCCAGGTCAGTCTGGTGAGAAGTACTTTCCTTGCAAAAGAAATTTTCTTGAAGACCATTAGGAATCTCATAAATTGTGCAGATGTCTTCTTCTTTTCATGTTTGGCCTTTTTTCAGCCACTGTTTTTGACCCTCTCTCTTGTCTGTTGAAGATTGCCAGGTTCTCATTGGTGGCCCCAGCATGCTCCTGGGGCACTTGTGCCTAAGCCACTATAATTTGATTTCGTTCAAAGGTGCAACCATCATTCACCAGTGTGCCATAAATCAAGCCATGTGCCATGGACCACAAGCTGAGAATAGGTGGACAGCTAGGGCACATAGGTGGAAACGATTCAAACAAAATTCTCACACATACATACACGTCTAAGAAGCAACGTAAACCAAAGATAGCAGATGGTGATGAAGTGGAGAAGTGGCAGTCGGAGCATTTGAGATGCCCCCCCCCCCAGAATGCCGTCCCCTACATCGAGAATCCAGTGAATTGCAAGATGGCATTGTTTGTACAGCAGATGACCCTACCTGACTTGAGTAGGTCCAACTTTTGGGTCAAATTCTGTGTGGAAAGTGTTGTCAGGGTTGAGCCAGATGAGGAGGAGTGGTGCCAAGCCCCCCCCCCCCCGGTGAGGCTGCACCCACGGAAGAACCTGGGGAAATGGAGGAGTTCGTACCTGGAGAAGACTGGTGGCGGCACTCCTCGGAAGAGGAAGAGTCAGATGGAGAGGGGGAAAGACCAGAACAGGAGGAGGAGGAAGTCGAGCCAGAATCAGGCCCTTGTGAGGAGAGAAACAGGCAGGACCCTTCCCCTCCTCCCTTCTCAGCTGTAGAGCGTAGAGCTGAGAGACGCAGGGAACAATTAGAGGCAGCTGCAACTCGTAAGAGACGTGGTTGCAGGCCAGCTACTTAAGAAAGGCTGGCTGCTCCCTTCACTAGCACCTGCAACTGATATGCTGAGTGCGTGGTTGCTCTTGCTCGTTCTGTTCCTGACTCCTGGCTTGTTCCTGACTCCTGGCTTGTTCCTGACCCTCGGCTTGTTCCTGACTCCTGACTTGTTCCTGACTCCTGGCTTGTTCCTGACTCCTGGCTTGTTCCTGACCCTTGGCTTGTTCCTGTCTCCTGGCTTTTCCCTGACTGACTTGGCTGGTTCCTGACTTGGACTGTTCTGACTTCGGCTTCTCCTGACCCTATACTGATACCTGACTTCAGCTGGCTTCTGACCCGGACTGTTCGACCTTGGCTTATCTGACTGACTGCTGCACTTCAGCACGCCAACTTGTTGGCGCCCTAACAAGTGTCTCCTCACAACTGACCAGGTTCTTTACTTCATGAAATTCCTATGAGGAGCATTGCCTGTTCTGAATGTCAAGTGGAAGGAACTGCTCTCCTCCTCTAGGATGGAGACAGTACTCAGTCAGCACTTGAGATATATTACTAAATACCATAAATGCTTAGGCTTCACATTTGTTACTGCTTTTCTGATACTTTACAAGGATGGAACAAGCCAAGTTATTTTCTAGTTTTGCTATTTAAGATAAATTGCTGCCTTTTCCTGGTTCCTAATGTGCCTTGATTTTCTATAGCCCTTCCTCAGCCACCTCTTGCTCTCTTCCAATCATTTCCAAGTGAAGTTCCATCCTTCCCTTCTGCTTTATGGCTCCTGCTTTTATTAAAGCATGTATTTCTGGACCTGATGTTTACAGTGCTTTGAGGAGCTCCTACAATCCCATGGAGATCTGGCTAGCACTGGTGGTCCTCAACATTGTTATTCCTAATATGGTTTGATCAGCTTCTGAAAATGTTCTCTGGAAGGAAGGGTAGAATTAATGACTTTCACTTTTTCTGGAAGACTAGCCTCCACCTCTAAGACTTTCCCAGGTCTCCTTTTCTCATTGCTCCTGTGTTGGGCCCATGCAAACAAGGACAGAACAATTACATTGCTTTACAGTATATACCCAGTACTCCAGAAGGAATGCCACATAACAGCACAGGGATATGTGCAAAATCTGATTTTTGACATACTCCAGCATTAATTTATTCTTACTGTTGAAATATTCTAATTTTAGAGAACAATTAGTGGAACTCATTTCAGTGCTTTATTTAGCTTCAATTTAGCTTAGCCTACCATATTACAGCAGACTATGACATGAAGCAATTTAGTTTACATGTCCTAGCACTTACCAATCATTATTCTCTGCCCTAATAAAAGAAGACAATTACATTTTCATACTGTGGTGACACATAATATGTTCCTATGAAAATGAGTATCTTGTAAGAAAGATATTATCAAAGTAACAGACATAAGATTAGTTAAGAAGGGCTATATAAATATATTTACATCTATTACAAACTTTGACAATTTTCAGACAGCCAAACTGTTCCTTTTGCAAGCTTTTTGGACTGTGGCCACAAAGCAAAGCAAAGAGATGCAACAAAATGAGGTCACCATCAGCTTAAAAATGAGATGTGGAAATCTCTCTTCCTCTAGCTGAAAAGAGCCATGCCAGGGCAGACTGGATCTTGGATCTGTGGGATCCCACTTTCCTCTCATACTAATGACAAGTGAGACAGGCTACACCAGCCCTGGAACAGTTGTTTTCCTCCAACTGGAATCCATATGAGGAGATGAATTAAAATTAAGAGAGGGAAAAGAACACTTTTTGCTTTGGCGACGGACTGTCAATCAGTGATAGAGCATGTAGAAGGTCCCAGATTTGGTTCCTGGCAATTCTAGTTAAATGGCAAGTGATGTGAAAGATTTCCACTGTGGGCCTTGAAGAGCTGCTGCCTAACAAAGCAGATGGAGCAATAGTCTGACTCAGTTTTATATATACTGTATAATAATGTCAGTGAATTGTAGAATAAAGATGAAAAAAAGAAACATACACATAAGAGAATGACTGGGCTGGAACTTGCTTTGGGGTTATTACGTCTCCCAGGAGTTGCACTGGAGAAATGGCCTGAACAAGGAAACCGACAACGTGCAAATTCCTATGCCCCACAAATAACCCAGATATGCATTTTAAATAAAAGGACACATTCTACTCAAGTAAAAACATACTGATTCCCAGACTGTCTGCGGGCTAGATTTAGAAGTTGATTGGGCCAGATCCAGCCCCTGGGCCTTAGTTTGCCTACCCATGGAATAAGTCCTTTCCAAATTATCTCAAGGCATCAGAAGGAGCACATCGTAGAAGAAAATACTAGGAATTGTCCGGAACAGTATGATATTCTGAATCCTGCTGTCCCCTGAAATTCAACCCTCATTTGTTGTGGATCTGACACCAGGGCACTCCTTTGATGGACATTATAAAGGAAATGAATTCTCCCGGCTTAATTGAAGTTAAGGAATTACTCTGTGAATATGCATGCCAGCTGCCAGCTTCAGTCAACTTAGATTTCGAAATACCAATTAACATAAACGTACAACACCTGGGGAAAGATGCAAATAAGGTGGGAGATGGGAAAAGATGGAGAGTCATGCTGGGCAGCTGGGAAGCAGAATTCTAATAACATGTGCCTAACCCCTCCTTACAGATTTCTGTACTATAAAACCTATGGGTGTAGGGTTTGTAGGCATGTGTACAGGTGTGGAGGGGGGCAGGTGTGCCCAGGCACACTCTAATGTTGTACGGAGTGACAATTCAGCACTCTCAGCCATTATGACAAACGTGGAAGGAAGAAGACAGACAAACACTGGCAGAATAAAAAGTCTGGAATGGATCTGCAGCTTCTACCTGCATCAGTCCGTGGTGGTGGCTGGGTTGGGGCAGAAGTTGGAATGGTGAGAGTGGAGGGATGGGTAGTGGCTGTATGGATTTGGGGCAGGCAGGGGAAAAAAAATAAGGGAGAATATTCCGGGTAAGAGTTTAGATGGGTAGAACCAACTGAAACAGGAGTAGGGTAGGAGCAGGACTAGGATAATGTGACTAATATATTACAGATTCAATCTTCAATTGGCAAATTAACCAACTACAGTATTTGACGGGGACAAATACAGGCACTAATTGATGGAAGCAAACTGGTTGAATTGAAACTATAAGTGAATGCTTGTTTTATTTTTAAAAGCCATTCTGGTCATACCTGTCAAGTTTCAGATTTGAAAATAAGGGATCAGCAGTCTCACCTATCCCGGGGACAGTCACATGTCAGTGGTGGGCGGAGCCAGAAGCAAAAGTGGGCGGAGCAGCAATGTAAACTCCAAGCGGGCTCGGGCTCGGAGCGGAGCAAAGAGGAGGGCAGCCATGTGCTCCGCGCGATGGAGCCCCATCGTCTTCTTGTCTGACCCCATCAAAACAGGACAGGAAGCAGCAGCTGCTCAAAGGCAGCCAGGCTCCGCCCGCCAGCTAACCCTATTGGCCGGCTGAGGGGCTGGGCGGCAACGGATAGGGGCTGATGCAGGGGGAGGAATACACCCCCCTGTAAGCACGGGAAACGGCTCCCACTTGCTTTGAGGGCTGAGGCTTTTCTCTCCAAGTAGGCGAGGTCTTCCCACCCAGTCCCTGGCCAGCAGGGGAGGAGCTGCTTCCATTAAAAACGGGAAATTTAAGGGAAATAAAAAATAAGGGAGAGCAGTGGGAAACTACTTGAAATAAGGGAGAATCCTGGGGAAAACCGGATGCTTGACAGCACTGATTCTGGCTCATGTAAGTTTCTTTTGTAGGAAATAAATCAAGATGGGCTTTCCTTCTAGTAATGATCATTTTGAACATAAAGCAAGATGAGCGCTGCAACCCCAGAGTCGTATGCGACTGGACTTAACGGTCAGGGGTATCGTTACCTTTACCTTTACGCATTCGGTAAATGTTCGCTTAAAAACCCCCCTGGGTGCACACCCTAATGAAATGCGCTGTGCACACCTACAATAAGGTTCACCACCACAGTGAGCCACCACCTGGAATCAAAGGAGCATGGATATTTTGGAGTCAACGATTAAGTTACCAGCTGCTCCCTTTCAATATGCACGCATCCATGATGTATTTAGCAATAAAAACAGATTCTAGCTGAAATGTCAGGTCCCTTCTGGGAAACAAACAAACAAATAAACCAGGACTTTTGCTTCCTTTCCAGAGTCATTCCACACTTCTTACCCTCCTTGACATGTCCACGTCTTAACAAAGCTCACAGAGACAATTCCATACGTGGAAGAAGATCCATAATATGCCACAGAGCATGTCTGGGATTGTGTGAAAACGGTAGGACTGTCAAAAACCTGCCAAGTCACACAATATATGAATAGTGTGCAGGGTTTGGCTTGTTTTTATGGTACTCATTGGTCTACTGTTCTTATCAACTGCTTTGAACCTTATTTGGAAAAGCCGCATACAAATAAACTTGATGCTGCCACTGGCTGGGAGTGCCTCTTCCATTCTGTCTTGTATTGGTTGAGTGCAGCAGCCCAGTTCCTGCTCCATTGCCCCTGTATTCAACCCACTGTCTGCTGTGGCAAAATTATACAACTTATTTATGTAACTGATTTTGCAAATTACATGCTTACCTTATCATCATGTCATTCCACCCCATTCATTTCAGTGCAAAAGAAATGCAATGCAAATTGGGGGGGGGGGAGAGAGAGAGAGAGAACTGTAATTAATTACAGAAAGCAACTGTGACAGTGAATACGGATCATATTAGCTAGATGGATTTCTGTTTAGACATGAGGAAGGTAAGCAAATACCAGCAATTTCCATCCGAATTTTCCACCTTTCCTATTGCCACGTGTCCCTCTGGATTTCAGAGTGGTCTTCTCTAGCTACAGAGTTCTCCATAGTATGAAGAACCCCTCTATACTGCAATATCTCTTACTTTAATAATAGCACTCAATTGTACATGGTGATCCAGTCCCCTGTTTTGGGATCAAATCAGGGAATCACTTTGTTTTAAATGGTTGGAGTAGCTGGTGCTGTGAGGAGGGAATGGGGACATCCAGTGTTATGTACTGAAGTTCTCACCCTAGGCCACTAGGGGTGTGTGTATATAGTTCATTCTGCTGCAGTTTTCACTCAGGTCCGCACATGTAAATGAGGGATTGAAAGTGACGTTCAGGGATTGGGTAACTACAGAAAGTTGTTACTGTTGCATTGTAGCTGAGTTCTATATAAGCAGGCTGCTGAGCCCTTCAGCTCACTTCTGTTCCAGCCTGAGAATAAAGAGCTGCTTGGAAATCACTGTGTCGTCTGCTGTGTCCACCCACAACTTAACATCCAGGACTTGGGGAAAACATTTCCTGTTGTAAGATTCAGTTATTCAACCCTCCTGGTGTCTTGCTAATTAACTCTGCAGGTTCTTCAAAGGATCTTTGGTAGACAATATATGAGGGGAAATGTTTTTTTTTATTATTATTATTTGAACAGAATAGGAAAACCTCCTCAAACAGAAACCAGAACCCCCCTCAAACAGTAAACCTTCTTAAACAGCAATAAAAACCTTCTTACACCAAGAAATATAGAATTCCCACACGAGACTTTCACCCACATACAGCACCAGATCCATCCATAGAGAGCCTCAGCAGTGTTTGGTCTGTCATCCTCTCCGACTATGCGTTTTTCACTCCGTCTGGTTATTCAAGCACTGAGGCGTTAAAATAAAATTTAAAGATATGTGTAACAAACAAAAAAAATCTTCCAAATTTAAACAGGCAAGCTTGAAATCTCACCAAATTAGTGCTCAGCATGACTTCCTGATTTTGATGAATGCTCCTGCTGACTTAGAAGCAACTTCTTCAGAGTAAAATGCCTTGAAGATTATGATCTAAGGCTCTAGTGGTAATATCCAGAATTTTAAATAAAATAAACTAGCCTTATCCCTTTCACTAGTATTTAACATTACCTGTCAATTTTGATAGTTCCAAATGAGAATATAGAAATGAAGGCATTGCTGCCTGGAGAGCTTGCCATATTTGTAAGACAGGCTGGGGAAGTTGTGGGGAGGAGAAAGGTTTGATGAGGGTCGGGAAGGTCATCTGATATCAGAAAGCATAAAATAAGAGAGGTTACTGTGGTCACAGAAAAGCTTTATGGAATAAAAATGGAAGTAATTGGGATGCATCAAGGCCTCTTGATCTCCCCCCTCCCCTTTCCCAATCTTAGTAAAATACCTTTAAATTTTCCAAAATAAGTCCTTCAACTGTCCTGCTTTAGTAAGCATCAGAAGCTTCCAGGAGGAAGACTTTTCAGGCTCATGCTCTGCTGCCACTCAGAACAAGAAATTCAAAGACTGTCCAGGCTTATGTCCTCCCCAAAGGTGATTCCACCTATAGGCAGTCCATCATATTCTTCTGACCTAGAAAGGTCATAAATTCTTCTGAGTCATGCTACGCTTTTGCCTAAGTTACAGTTTATATTTTGATCTTGTTTTCACAGACTCCTTGTCAGTTCTTTCATCAACAATATCTAGTCGTTAGGGCTCTTGCTCAATGGTAAGTGAAGTCAGAAATATTATCACGAGCGAGCTCAGCATCACAGCTCTTTGGAGACAAGACTTGTGCACATGAAAGCCAGCTCCATCTGGTACACAGGCTGAGACCCTACCTGCCCACAGACTGTCTCGCCAGAGTGGTGCATGCTCTGGTTATCTCCCGCTTGGACTACTGCAATGCGCTGTATGTGGGGCTATCTTTGAAGGTGACCTGGAAACTACAACTAATCTAGAATGCGGCAGCTAGACTGGTGACTGGGAGCGGCTGCCGAGACCTCATAACACCGGTCTTGAAAGATATACATTGGCTCCCAGTACGTTTCCGAGCACAATTCAAAGTGCTGGTGTTGACCTTTAAAGCCCTAAATGGCCTCGGCCCAGTATACCTGAAGGAGCCTCTCCACCCTCATCGTTCTGCCCGTACACTGAGGTCCAGCTCCGAGGGCCTTCTGGTGGTTCCCTCACTGCAAGAAGCAAAGTTACAGGGAACCAGGCAGAGGGCCCTCTCGGTAGTGGTGCCCACCCTGTGGAACACCCTTCCATCAGATGTCAAAGAAATTTACAACTATCTGGTGTTAAACATCTGAAGGCAACTTCTGCTTAGGGAAGCTTTTAATGTCTGGTTAATTATTATATGTTAATGTTTTGTTGGAAGTCGCCCAGAGTGGCTGGGGAAACCCAGCCAGATGGGCGAGGTATAAATAAATTATTATTATTATTATTATTATTATTATTATTATTATTATTATTATTATTATTATTATTATTATTATGGCAGCATTGGAAGTGGCAAAGGTGCAAGGAGGGGGAAGGGGGGAGCAGGTGGGTGGTCAGGCAGCAGCAGGGAGGGTCTGGTGGGGACATGATGCATATGTACCAGCAGCTATTTTTCAGGGCGGGGAGAAACACTGCTTTATGTGGACTAAACCATTTTGAATAAGCAACAGGAAACAGACTTAGAAAAATTAGGGGGGCTCTTCGGCTTAAAAGGGGGCTGCAGAAGCGGCGGCAGCACTCCCGGAAATGCCCCGGGGTGGGACGTTTCCTTTGCCGCCCCGGGTACAGCGGAGCCTTCCTCCGCCACTGGTGGCAGCAGACTTAACTTAAACTTACAATAACTTATAATAAGTCTAAACCTTAACACTGTAGCATAACAGAACAGAACACCACATCAGAACAAAGAGATAGAAAGAGAAAGTGAAACTCAGGCTCCTTCTGGCCCTACTTTTATAGTCAGCATGACCAGAAAGAGATAAGAGAACCAGTTTAAACCAGCTGTACTCAGCTTCTCTGAAGGTATAACCCAAACAATAATCCAAACATCATGAACTTTCTGTCACACAGAGAAGCTTCCAGAACCCTCTTGAACTAAGCAGAACAGGAAAGATCCCTACACATCAGATCAATCTCTTGTGGTTTATTACCACAACAGCTACTCACTTTTGGTTTTAGTAAAGCAAACAGTCTAATTTGTCAGTGCCTAAATGATATTGAGTGTCAAAACAACTTGGCCATAATAAGGAAATTTTGCTCATGGTATTACTATTTTCCACCTTCCCATTTCGACTCTCTGGCACCCTATCTGCATAAGCTAGCAATCCCAAAAACATAGGCGCGCTTTTACTCTCACAAGATTGAATGTGTTGCTCTCGGCTGTTCTCGAGGGACGATTCCAACAGATTCCACACGAAAAACGCTTATGTCCCTGTGGAGATGGCAGTACCGAATCGGTGGCACATGCCCTTCTGTCTTGCACTTTTTATAAAGACTTGAGGAATGAGATTATCACCCCTCTTTTATTGTCCATTCCGGGTTGCCCAACCACTGTCACACTGTCCTTTCTCTTGGCAGATCAAGATGAGCGGGTGACAGCAAAGGTTGCAAGCTGGGCCAATCAGAATAAGACCCACTGTTTGACTATTGATTCAAAACCCTAAAATGTTTTTTATATAATTGACATTTTATTTCTATTATTTGCATATGGTATTGTTGTTTCATTGCTGTGGCCGATGGCTGACACAAATAAAGAGTCCGTCAGTCATTCAGATCAATACTTTGTGTACTAAGGAATGCAAACTGATATACTTGACCTCTTGAAAAGTTAGGCGCTGCTGCTTCCTGGGAGGGAGAGGGGTGAGGCAATGGTTTGCTTAGTGCAGAGCCATTCCAACCCCCCTGCCAGTGTGTTTGCACTGCGCATACCTCCTCCCTCCCTCGCTCCCATAAGCAACAGCAAATCAGCTGTCCGAAGGTCAGGCGGGCACTGCGGATTCACCCCACCTCCTGCTACTGACCACAGGGCCACCACATGCTAACTTGGCAGAATCTTACATGAGACACGAAGCCATATCTGCACTTGGTCTAGAGAGGTGCTTTCTCGCTGGGAACCACCTGTTCTTTCAGACATTCTTTTGCTGGCATGAGAAAGCTATTTTCTAAGTATATTAATAACAGTATTTTGTTCTCTCCTTTTCATTAGATTTGATTGATTACCAACCATATATGCATTTCCCCCTTGGGTTAGCTGATTACTTTATATGCCCATCACTCAAATGAAAAGGAAGAGCTGGTGTTTCCCCCCCCACTCCCTCCCTAGAAACTGTGGTACTTATTAAAATAGAATGTTAGTTGCTATAGACTGATACCCTTTTCATCTTCCCTGCCTTCTTTGGTATTCCATCCTCCGTTGGCCTCGCCACCCACAATATATCAATTCCCGCAGGTAAAACAACGACCTATATTTGTGGTTTTGTTATCCTTACGAGGTATTATTGCACTAGGAAAACAGAATGAATTTGGACATATAGCAAACAAGATAGACATCCACTGAAGCTCATAGTAAGCTTTGCAAATTAAATGACAGATATTCCAAGTTTCTGACACCCTGGTCTGGAACACATTTCGCTGAGATGATGTCCCTGTGACACACTTTCCCTCCCATCCTCCTGACAGTTTCTGTCTAGGGCGGCATTAGCGGGAACAAGATTGCTGGAAGGAGATAATAAAGCAACCATCTCCAAACACGTTAGCGCAACAGATTGCAAAAATCATAATATAACCAAATAGCCTCGCAGTAATTATTGAGCTGAAAGAAAATGCAGCAAATTTGTTATATATGTTAAAAGAAAAAAAGAAAGAAAAAGCTCATCCATTTCCAGGCACTCTGAATGGGTGCATGGCGGTGTTATTATAAGAAGCATGGGTGATCATTACGAGTTTCTTTTTCACTGAGGTTTCATGACATATATATAGCTATAGATGTTAAGCAATTATGAATAACATTTTTAAAATTAATTAATTAAATTAATTAGATTCCTTGCCCACCCTTTACCATAAGGTTCCTGATTGATTTATTAGAATAAAATAGATAATAATAAAACATGCACACGCTATTACAAAGCACTTTTGCTTAGTATAATGCATTTTGTGCTACTTTTGTGTATACAGTGGTACCTCTGGTTGTGAACGGAGGTACATGAGCAACACGTAACTTGAAGTGCCACGTCTGCGCATGTGTGTGATGTGATTTGGCACTTCTGCGCACGCGCGAACCCACGAACCCAGAAGTAACCCGTTCCGGTACTTCTGGGTTTGGTGCGTTCATATCCCGTGACAAACGCAACTTGAAGCAATCGTAACCAGAGGTACGACTGTATATGCATTAAACACACACACACACGGCTTGAGAACTGCACTGTGAAATTCAGAGAAGTCCACTTACCACACAAGGTGTGATGCTGTTGTGGCCTGGCAGAGTCGCCACATGTTGCCTCTGGTGTGGCTGCTAAGCCCTGGGCCGCCCTGCTGGTGAGGACACCTAGCAGCTTGCCTCACTGGCTGGGGCATTGGATTCAGCCCTGCCTGCAAATTGGGCAATCGTGGGCTTACCTTGGGGCTGCTTCCTGGACTTTAAAGCCAGGTCTCAGCTATAGAGCTGCAAATAAAACGTTTTAAGTGTGTTTTCAGTGCAATATACAATGTGGCACTAGATGGAGATGGTGAGCCCTATGGAAAATTCAGTGTATTTTTAAAAACACTTATTTATTTATTTTTAAAGCATTTTCAGAACCTCTTTTATATGTTTGTAGATTCCACCCCAGACTGCCAGGGGCCCAGTGCTCAGTTCCTTTGCCAGATCTCCCCGAAGAGGATCGCCAAGAGAAGAGTGCCTTAGAAAGGACGAAGAAAGAAGCCTCATTGCCATCAGAATGGGACACCCTAGGTGCCACAAACAGCTGGGGGAGGACGGTTAGCAAGCCCCCGTTTATGTTTGGGCACCTTGGGATGTTAGCCGCCCTTGCAGTTGTGGAATTAGGCTTGTGTCTCACCATCTACATAGCATTGCCATCACTGAATTAGAGGTGCCATTTCAAAGGACGACAGTCCTGTACTGTTTGGGAAAGTGAGAACTTGGTAGGTTCATTTTTATGGTACAATCCTAGGTCCATTACTTAGAATTAAGTCTCACATTGCATTAGATAGGGCTTAGTCTCTAGAAGGTGCAGACAGGATAATGGTCTTAATCTGGGGGGGGGGGGGGGAGTGGCTGCATCCTCAACCAGTTTCTCCAAGTGTCTCCACTAAAATTAATGGCAATACTTCAGAGTAAGTCATTGGAAAGCATCTTATATGTAGCGAAAAGGGTGGAAAAGTAACAACAAGCAGTGAAAATAAACATTTATTGAAGACCGAGTTAAACTCATACAGTATAATAAAGGCATTTCCCCCTAGTAAGTGGACACAAAATACTTTGCTAGCTTAATATCTTTTTTTTAACGATGTGCACACGGTTCTGTTTTTAAATTTAATTTCTGGAATAGAATTGCATATCCTAAAGGTTAGATGTAAATGCCAGAGTCCCAAATCTCCAGGTGATAGCACTGGTAATTAGCTGCAGGTCCAAACAGAGCAAATGAAAATGTGATACAGAAGATGTAATGTCTTTACAGAATTTTAAATACATGTATTGAATTTTCACCTTTCCCTTTTCAGCTGCTAATCATTATGCCTCCAGCCATGAGCTCTGTTATGCATGCCTAAATCCCATTGATTTCATGCATAACTGGGTGCAGGATAGCATCCTAAGGTCAATGTGATATTTTTTCTCTCTCTCTCTTTTTAACATTGTGTTTTTCCAATAAAGTCACGCGAAACTTCAGAGTATAAAAGAAACTTTACGCCTCTGTTTTCATACATCTAACATTTTCATACACTGTAAAAAATAGCAAAGAGTGGAATATCAAAAACAATATAATTACTTAGGAATGCCAGTAGGTATGGTGCAAGTCAGCTGCAATAATTATTATCCAGCAGCAGCTGGAGAAATGTTTTCCAGTCTTTTCAACACTACTGAGCCAGTGCATTCTAGAGGTCAGAGTATTGGGTAGGAACCCGGGTGACCAGGTTCAAATTCCAGTCAGCCATGAAGCTCACTGGGTGATTTTGGCCAGCCACAGTCTCTTAGCCTAACCCACCTCACCAGGATACTGTGAGGAGAAACTGGGCACCTTGACCTCCTTAGAAGAAAGATTGGGATATAAGTGTTGCGTGTTGAGGTCCCCAGACCACCCCTCAAATAAAACACACTTCAGACATGAATTTAAGTTTAAGGTTTTTGGCATTAATTTGGCCACAACTTTATTGAAATACAAATTACGTGAGTGGTTGCTTAGGCATTGGTTCAGACTATCTGTCACTCTAGGGACAGAACTGACATTTGTCAGTAAGGGGAAAACCCTATTTGGGGAGAGAATTGGAGCCGGGGGTCTGGCCCTCGCCTCTCCCCAAATGCTCCCAGGGGCTCTTGCGTGGCACTGGCCCCCGACCGGGGGATACGGACAAAAGCATAGCGAGCCCCTGGATTCCTTTAACGGAATTCCCCGCGCAGCAGCAGCATTGGAGGGGCAGCCACCGTCAATTCTGACCCCTCCACCAACCAATAATAACCAATGCCTAACCGCCAACCTTACAAGATGTGACTATTTGCTACGCAGTAGGCGAAAACCAGATGGCACCAGCCAATCAGCCAAATGGAAAAATTCTTACCAGGCCCCTGCCCCAAGAGCAGACGACCCCATGACAGGCATAGCAAGGTCAACGCAGAGGCCTAGCAATAGGGAGGGAGGGAGGGAGGGAGATCTGATGCACACAGCGAAGAGGGAAAACGAGCAGCGTGCTGAACAATATATAGTCCCGGGGCTGTCAATCAACCATTTGCAACATACAAATCTCCCCAGCTACACCCTGGACCCAATTACAAGAGACTATCTATCCTAACCCGCCCATCACACAGAGGGGTGACTTGCTGGCCCCCACCGCAACACGTGCTCTCCAGGAAGGAGAACACGCTTTGTAGTATTAGTAGCAGTAAAATAACACAGTAACAGCAGCAGCAACCCATCTGTCTGTCTTGAGAGACAATGGAATGTGTCTCCAGGGGTGCAGTCAAACCACTGTGCCAGCAGCACCAAAGTGACCTCCCCTGGGCACAAGCCTGGTCAGTGTGTATGGAGGTCCTGGGCTGCTCAGAAGACAAGCCCCCCTCTTGGTCCTGCTAATATTGTTGTTGTTTAGTCTATTAGTCATGACCGACTCTTTGTGACCCCATGGACCAGAGCACGCCAGGCACTCCTGTCTTCCACTGCCTCCCGTAGTTTGGTCAGACTCATGTTGGTAGCTTCGAGAACACTGTCCAACCATCTCTTCCTCTATCATCCCCTTCTCCTTGTGCCCTCCATCTTGCCCAACACCAGGGTCTTTTCCAGGGAGTCTTCTCTTCTCATGAGGTGGCCAAAGTATTGGAGCCTCAGCTTCAGGATCTGCCCTTCCAGTGAGCACTGAGGCCTGATTTCCTTCAGAATGGATAGGTTTGGTCTTCTTGAAGTCCATGGGCCTCTCAAGAGTCTCCTCCAGCACCATAATTCAAAAGCATCAAGTCTCAAAGTGGCTAACGTTCTCCTTTCCCTTCCTCCCCCACAACAAACACTCTGTGAGGTGAGTGAGGCTGAGAGACTTCACAGAAGTGTGACTAGCTCAAGGTCACCCAGCAGCCACATGTGGAGGAGTGGAGACGCGAACCCGGTTCCCCATATTACGAGTCTACCACTCGTAACCACTACACCACACTGGCTCTCTATCCAGGGCTCAGAAGAGATCCTTCACATGGGGTAGGACTCTGACTGAATGGGTGTGTGTGTCTTTCCTTGCATTCATCTGTATAATCCATGGGTATACGCTGTGCAACCTTGTGACATCTTCCACACAGTCTTACAATGGCATGGGTGCGAATGGTTCATGTGAATCCCCCTCATGAGTGCTACTAAATCCCTCATACTGCTGCAGTCTACAGTAGTGAAGATCTGACTGTGTGGTGATGTTGGTAGACTCTTAAGTCTGCCAGAGTATTCTGCCTCATTTTAACAGAATAAGGAGAAGGAATGGATGGAGAAAGTTGTTAAGTGGTGGGGAAGACTGGCACAATTGTCAAAGAGGATTGCTTAGTCCAAGTTAAAAAAAAAAAAACTGCTGCAGGGAATGAGAAGGAAATGTGGATTGGCAATGCTAATCAGCCCAGTACAAAACTGAATTTTGCTGTCATCTTGCAGAGCCCGTTTTCCCTGGGCTGGTTCCTGGAAAGAATATTGTTCATCTAACAGTGTGATGATGCTTCTTCCAGAGTGCAGTGACTCCTGTATTTATTTAAGTGCGTGTTTGCACTTTCCTTCTATTTGTATTATTCTGATGTTAGTGCTAGTTTCAGGTATTTTATGACTGGAAGTTGTGGGGATTCTGTTTATATTTATGAGAAGTGCTGAAGTTCCCAATTTAGTTGCAAAGGTCGCCTATTCCTATAGAATGTAAAAATGGTTATGCCCGGCAACAGGAAGAAATGTGTGCAGCTGGTGTACTTGTAAATGTCAGGCAAGCTGCTTTTGGGGATAAAAAGGATCGCTGTAATTGAACATCCCTGCATAGCTGTAAAAGTAAGCAATTAGAATATATTTAAAACGTCTTCACCTGGAAACAGAAAAAAATGCATGTGTGCTATGAAACTCTTAACAGATGACGTAGATCTTAAAATGGCATTTTGCTTCTGCAGCCTTTCATTGATGTTATTTTTGGGCAATAACATTTGCAGTTGCTTTTGTGCCAGAGTTTGTTATTGTTGTTTAGTCGTGGCTGATTCTTCGTGACCCCATGGACCAGAGCATGCCAAGCACTCCTGTCTTCCACTGCCTCCTGCAGTTTCGTCAGACTCATGTTCATAGCTTCGAACTATCTCGTCCTCTGTCGTCCCCTTCTCCTTGTGCCCTCCATTTTTCCCAACATCAGGGTCTTTTCCAGGGAGTCTTCTCTTCTCATGAGGTGGCCAAAGTATTGGAGCCTCAGCTTCAGGATCTGTCCTTCTAGTGAGCACTCAGGGCTGATTTCCTTCAGAATGGATAGGTTTGATCTTTTTCCAGTCCATGGGACTCTCAAGAGTCTCCTCCAGCACCATAATTCAAAAGCATCAATTCTTTGGCGATCAGCCTTCTTTATGGTCCAGCTCTCACTTCCATACATCACTACTGGGAAAACCATAGCTTTACCTATACAGACCTTTGTTGGCAAGGTGATGTCTCTGCTTTTTAAGATGCTGTCTAGGTTTGTCATTTCTTTTCTCCCAAGAAGCAGGCATCTTTTAATTTTGTGACTGCTGTCACCATCTGCAGTGATCATGGAGCCCAAGAAAGTAAAATCTCTCACTGCTTCCATTTCTTCCCCTTCTATTTGTGAGGAGGTGATGGGACCAGTGGCCATGATCTTAGTTTTTTTGATGTTCAGCTTCAAACCATATTTTGTGCTCTTCTCTTTCACCCTCATTAAAAGGTTCTTTAATTCCTCCTCACTTTCTGCCATCAAGGTTCTGTCATCTGCATATCTGAGGTTGTTGATATTTCTTCCGGCAATCTTAATTCTGGCTTGGGATTCCTCCAGTCCAGCCTTTCACATGATGAATTCTGCATATAAGTTAAATAAGCAAGGAGACAGTATATAGCCTTGTCATACTCTTTTCCCAATTTTCCCAAGAACCAATGAGTTCTTCCATATCCAGTTCTAACTGTAGCTTCTTGTGCCACATAGAGATTTTTCAGGAGACGGATGAGGTGATCAGGCACTCCCATTTCTTTAAGAACTTGCCATAGTTTGCTGTGGTTGACACAGTCAAATGCTTTTGCATAGTCAATGAAGCAGAAATAGATGTTTTTCTGGAACTCTCTAATTTTCTCCATAATCCAGCACATGTTTGCAATTTCGTCTCTGGTTCCTCTGCCCCTTCAAAATCTAGCTTGCACTTCTGGGAGTTCTTTGTCCACATATTGCTTAAGCCTGCCTTGTAGAATTTTAAGCATAATCTTGCTAGTGTGTGAAATGAGCGCAATTGTGCAAGTAGTTGGAGCATTCTTTGGTACTGCCCTTCTTTGGGTTTGGGATGTAGACTAATCTTCTCCAATCCTCTGGCCACTGCTGAGTTTTCCAAACTTGCTAGCATATTGAGTGTAGCACATTGAGTGTAGCTCAGATGTAGAGCAAACTAAATGTTTGGTCGGCATCTGAGATGTGGGGGTTGCAGCTAACCAAGTTATATTCAGAATAGACCCATTCAAGTCAACAGGCAAGGCTAAATTGCATCTATTAATTTCAATAGTTCTACTCTGAAGGTCGCTGGGCACAGCCTTGCTAACTTAGCTTACTTCCAAATAACTGAAAAGGGATAGGAAAGTGCCATTGGGATGTGGGAAGCTGTTGGTGGGGGAAGGGTGCCTAACCTTTCATTGCCTGCAGTTCAGTTCACTCCATCTTCCTCAGCTGTGGCAAAGGAAGGAAGGAGCTATAGGGAGCTATGCTTAATTAAAAAGCTTAAGGGTGGTATTCAATGCTGTCCTTCTCAAAGTAGACCCATTGAAATTAATAGGCATGACTAACTCAGGCCCACACAGCTACCTACCTGTAACAGGCCCATTAATTTGAATGTGTTTACTCTGAGTAAGATGAGCACTGAATACAACTCTAGCTAACTAACGCTCTGTGAGATTCTGACATGGAGCTGCTTCCAAGCCTCCAGATGATTGTGGAAGTCTGGTGTAGTGTGGTATAGTGGTTAAGAGTGGTAGACTTGTAATCTGGGGAACCGGGTTCGCGTCTCCGCTCCTCCACATGCAGCTGCTGGGTGACCTTGGGCTAGTCACACTTCTCTGAAGTCTCTCAGCCCCACTCACCTCACAGAGTGTTTGTTGTGGGGGAGGAAGGGAAAGGAGAATGTTAGCCGCTTTGAGACTCCTTCCGGTAGTGAAAAGCGGGATATCAAATCCAAACTCTTCTTCTTCTTCTTCTTCTTCTTCTTCTTCTTCTTCTTCTTCTTCTTCTTCTTCTTCTTCTTCCCTGTGTGCTTTGGGAATATCTGAACTGATCTAAAGGCATGCACAAGCACACACACACACATATAGCATAATCAATATTCAAAAACCATCCATATATATGGTTTTTGAGTATTGACCATAATTTTGTGGGCTAATCAACCCTACTATGCATTCTCCTGTATATCTTGAAATTGGTGTTCTTTTATAGCCTGACAACATCATTGATTCCCTTTAATTATGTATTCTGCACATTCTTGTAGGGAATGCTTGTGGAGTTGCCTCATAGAAGCATTACAGCACAGCATGGGACCAGATGCAGCCAGCTAAAAAGAAGCATGGCTTGGTGCAATAGGTTTTCCACACTTATCAGCCTATCACCCATTCCCACCACCCTTCTGAGTAATACCCCTCCCCACTCCCCCACTATATTTAAGGATCTGGTGACTTCTGTTTCAGTGTATCTGAAGAAGTGTGCATGCACACGAAAGCTCATACCAGGAACAAACTCAGTTGGTCTCTAAGGTGCTACTAGAAAGAATTTTCGATTTTGTTTTGGTGCAATAGCTATGATACACTCCTCCTCAAACAACATCAACAGGTAAAACCTCTTACATCTCAGCTCAACCTTTTTAGATCTCAGCTCTTCAGAAAAATCTCTGAAGTATGTTTTCCAGAGAGAGAGAGCGAGAGAGAGAATGAGCTACTCAGACTATGAGAACTTTGGGTAAGAAACATGTTTAGCGCCAAATGCATATGGAAATCCATCATGACCAAATGAATATTTGTGCTTGTTGTGAAATCTGAACAAAATAAAAAAAAATTTCCAGTAGCACCTTAGAGACCAACTGAGTTTGTTCCTGGTATGAGCTTTCGTGTGCATGCACACTTCTTCAGATAAATCTGAGTACAGGTACGTGAAAAGATCAGAATTTGTGTAAATGAAAAGAGAAGACCAAACCAGACAGGAAGTGGCATGTTGTAAGAGAATTTCATTCATGCACATTTAATATGTATGTGACTGCACACACGAACATAGCACTGAACCTGGAAGTAACCTAAAAATGTCTCCCAAAAGGGCCAGGTGGGGGCAGAACAGGGTGTTTTCAGGCTGTTTCAATGGCGTTTCACAATTTCACTTAAATGTGCAGCGCTTTTGGAAAACAACTGGGGGGGTGGGTTTGCCTGTATGGGGAAATTTTGTTGAGATATATATCTGACATGTACATTTGCATGATTTAGATGCATTTAGGTATTTTCAATTTGTTTTTATTTTTTTGTATTGTTTACCACATTGGTGTTTGCCATTCTGGCATAATTTTGAATGAAGGGAAGGGAAGGGAAGAAATTTTATTATTATCAGCCGCAGCAGCAGCAGCAGCAGCAGAAACAACAACAACAACGACGACAACAACAACAACAACAACAACAACAACAACAACAACAACAACAACAGAGAATTAGGACCATCTAGTGTTTGTAGTTCTTAATCCTTGTCTTTTTTCTCTTTTTTTCTCTTTCCCTCTCTTCCTCCCCACTTTCCTTGTTCTGCTTTTCTGCTCCTTTGATTTTCCTCTTATGTTGTGTGTGGCGATATGGATAGGTTTGAGTGTTTCACTGAATGTATAAAAGGTTTCACAACATGATCAGAATTCTTCAACAGAGAAGGGCCTTTCCAGACTGAAATTTTATAGATAATGCTAAATAAATGCTAAAGTTAATTTAAGATTAGTTGGGGGGGGGATCAGAAAATGTTTCAAAAACATATTATTGATTTACTTGTTTGTAGTAAAACAAAGTATAACTCGTGATGACAATAAGTTCACCTTTAATCAGCTCTCCTTCATTTCAGCATGGCTTGCACAGGAAAACATCCTGGTGGATTGTTCCCCAGGGTTGCAAGCTACCCATGTAGTACCTAAAGGTTTCAGTTTATTCCAAGCAAGATAAAATTAATATTTCGCTCCCAGGAAAGAAAACATGATTCCGTATTCTTGATAAATGAGTAAGTTGAGCTGCTGAAAGCATGGCTTGAATGTAATTAACCTCAGGCAAGATTCAACATAGAATCATAGAACTGTAGAGTTGGAAGGGACACCAGGGTCATCTAGACCAGCCCCTGCAATGCATGAATCTCAACTAGCTCATCCATGAGCCACCCAACCTCTGCTTATAAACCACCAAGGAAAGAGAGTCCACCATTTTCTGAGAGAGTCCTTTCCACTGTCAAACAGCTCTTATCATCAGAAAAATTATCCTGAGGTTTAGTCAGAATCTCCTTTCTTGTAACTTGAATCCATTACAGTGGTGAGCCAGTGTGGTGTAGTGGTTAAGAGTGGTAGACTCGTAATCTGGTGAACCGGGTTCGCTTCCCTGCTCCTGCTCCTTCCCAGCCCAAGGTCACATGCAGCTGCTGGGTGACCTTGGGCTAGTCACACTTCTGTGAAGTCTCTCAGCCCCACTCACCTCACAGAGTGTTTGTTGTGAGGGAGGGAGGGAAAGGAGAATGTTAGCCACTTTGAGACTCCTTTGGGTAGTGATAAAGCGGGATATCAAATCCAAATCCAGACTCTTCTACCTCTGGTTATGAACTTAATTCATTCCAGAGGTCCGTTCTTAACCTGAAACCATTCTTAACCTGAGGTACCACTTTAGCTAATGGGGCCTCCTGCTGTTGCTGTGCTGCCACCGCGATTTCTGTTCTCACCCTGAGGTAAAGTTCTTAACCCGAGGTACTACTTCTGGGTTAGCGGAGTCTGTAACCTGAAGTGTTTGTAACCCGAGGTATTTGTAACCCAAGGTACCACTGTAATTTGGGTCCTAGCCTGCAGAGCAGGAGAAAGCAATCTTGTGCATCTTCCATGTGACAACCCTTTAGATATTTGAATATGGCTATTAATACCTCCTCTCAGTCTAAACATACTCAACTCCCTCAACCATTCCTCATACAGCTTGGTTTCCAGACCTGTGATCATCTTGGTCACCCTCCTTTGCACATGTCCCACCTTGGCAATATCTGGCATGACTTGTTTTTGAAAAACCTGTGCTGGGTCTTAGTAATCACAGCATCCTTTTCTAAGTGCTCACAGACCAACTGTTGAATTATATGTTTTGGACCTTTCCTAGTATTGACATCAAGCTGAACAGTTTGTAGTTTGCTGGTTCTTCTCCACCTAACTTTTGAACATAGGCACATTTTCCAGCCTACAGTCTGCAGGGGTCTCACCTCTTCTCCAAAATTTCTCAGAGATTATAGACAGAAGCACTGAGATTACACCCACAAGCTCCTGGAGTGCAGCTCATCAGGCCCTGGAGATTTGAATTCCATTAAAGTAGCTAAATGTTCCCCTACTACATCTTTTCCCATCTTGGGCTGAAGTTCCCTCATTGCATCATGTACGGTATTCCATTATCACCAGGTTGGGCACTGTTTTCCTTTAGAGTAAAGGCAAGGCAGGTGTTGAGCAGTTCCACCTTTTCTCTGTCACCCAATAGCATTTCTCCATCTTCTCCATGCTTGTTCTTCCTCTTGCTTCAAATATAGCCAGATAAACATTTATTATTATAATTACCAATTTCTCAGTTCAGCTCTCCCCAAATCATTCTTTCTATCGGAAGAACTTTTAAACAACTGACAGCTAGTGGGGGAAAAACTTTATATGCCAAAATACAAGGAGTTTTAAATATAGGCTGTCTAATTTATGAGTTATGGCTTAAAAAATTCAAATGCAATATTGTGGATTCAAATCATTTGTAACGTTGAGGCATTCCATACGATGACAGTTTTCTCTTACAATCTACCAAAGGAAAATGAAAATATTTCCATTATTTTTTAGATAAGCTATGTGATTAACATTTAAAAGGCCTTATCTGTCTGCTAGTTATTTTTTTGGGTCTAGTTCTATAACAAATACATACTGTTCAAAATATGGTTGTTTTTCTGTGGCCATTTTCATGTGACAATAAGTAGGCTTTTTGGCAAAGTCAGAAATTCCTCAGTCAGACTAATCAACATCCCCCAACCTCGGACATGTTGTTTGCTTTTACACCAGACTTGAACACCTTGTGATCTAATGAGCCCACCAGCTGTGTATGAAGCACTATAAATCCCTTGGGTTGTGGTTGTTGCTTTGCCTATTTGATATTACAAAACCAGGGAGGTTATTAGGTGCTTTGCAGGGTATAATATGTGGCTGGTGGTTTTGGGGAGGGGGGCTTGGGAAAAATGCCCTCAAATGAGCCACATTCCAGAGTGGGACAATTTCCTTCTTGCTGATATCACCATTTGCTTGCCCTTTCCAATGGGGGCAAATCCTTACAGTTGCCAAGAGAGGGCAAGGCAAGTGGATACTGCCCCTTCTTCTGTCTCCTGCTCTTGTTTATTTGCTTTGAGTAGACCAGGGGAACAGGCAGCAACAGCGAGGCAGGGGCATAGGAAGAGGGGCGGAGGGGGCCGGCAGCCCCAGGTGCCACTCTGGAAGGGGTGACAAGGTGACCCATGCCTCCCCCCCCAGCTGTAGAGAGGCCTGTACGGTCGCCGTGCAAGTGGCAGCCCTTATGGACTGCGCATGTGTGGCATTCTGTACGGAGTGCGCACGTGTGGGATGCCGCACATGCGCAGTCCCTACGGGCTGCGCCGCCCCGGGTGCTGGAGAGGGTTCCTCCGCCACTGCAGAGAGGGACATTGGAGCTGGTCCATTAGGGCAAATGGGGCTGTGCCCCATCACCCTTAGTCTGCCCTCGGCCAGCCCCCGCCTGACTGCCTGACCAGTACAGGGGGTGGCGCTGCCAATCAACTTCCTTCTCTCTAGTCTCAGTGTTGTTTTGCAATCATCATCATCTTCCCCTTTGATAATTTCTCCAAATGCAATTTATTTTCACAGTCATTGAAGAGTGTAGTGGGGGGGGGGAATGCTGAAGACATTTTGGGCAAAACACTACTGAGCATGCATTAAGCTGCTGCTACTGCTTTTAATAGTCCGTGCGTTGATGAACAGCATTCATGCCCAGGGTGTTGAGAGATCTTTGGTCCAGCTGTAGACTAATAAAGCATTTCTTTCCATTCCAGAACTGCAGAACTCACCTCTTTGCCAGCTCTTATTCTAAAAGGTCTAATTTTGATAAAATATACATGAGACAAAGGAGAAAGGGAGTAGGGATATCAGACCCTCCAAGTGTCCCTGTTTTTCAGGGACAGTCCTGAATTTACAGAAGCCGTACCATTATTATTATTATTATTATTATTATTATTATTATTATTATTATCCCATAATGTCCTGCTTTTTCTTAGGACGACCCTATTTTCATCAGAGAATTGTTGGAGGGTATGGTAGGATGTCCCTATTTTCATTGGAGAAATGTTGGAGAGTATGGGGTATATTTTTTTTCTAGGATTCCTACAAACCCCACTTTCTTGACTCCTGCTCAGTAGATACTCTTCATAACCCCAAAGCCATCTGCCCCTCTAGAATGGAATGCCTTTAGGGGATATATACAAAATTATATTGAAAGACCTGAACTCCTATCAGAATGAAATGAATTCAGTGTGAAAAATAAGTTAGAAGGAGAAAAGAAGGAATTCAAAATATTAGTACTGAACTTACTGGCGGATGCCAACCCCTTGATTTCACGTGGAGTGGCCATCTATACATTTCAGGACCACCTTTTCAGCTAACTTGCCTTAGCCTTACTCCTATGTATCTTCCTGACATGGACACTGTCGTCATGCCCTGCTATTGTTCTCTATTTTATCTGTATTATCCAGCACGATTTTACATCCAATGTTTTAACTGTATCTGTAGTATTCTTTGTATAATCGCGCCAGGCCACTGCCTGGTCTTTTACTATGTGCTATGGCCATATGGCTAATGCAATAAATAAATTGATTGATAGATAGATATTAGTATTGAAAATAATAGTATAATTAATAGTATACAAGAGAAATGATAGAAGACAGAAGATATTGCAGCTGAGAAGCCCAGCACTGGGTGAGGTGGGTGGTGGGTGGGTGGAAGGGTGGTGGAGGTTAAGGGTGGTAGAGGGGTGAGAAGGAATGTAAAATGTTATTCCTAGTCATAACCAATCATTTTCTACACAATGTATGGGAGAATGTATGTATGTGTGTATGTATATTTGTATGTGTCTATTAGTATGTTTTAATATTAATTTAAAATAAAAAAGAATCATATTTTGTTCCTTGGAATAACCCAGTGCTTCCCCCCTCTCCCCCCAAACACCCAATGTTTAGGAGTACTCTCATTTTCCTACTCATATTGAAATACTTCCCCTCATTGAGGCCAAACTTAGATTCACAAAATGTTTAGGGGTATGCATCCCCCTGCGTCCCCCCAGAAAAAAAAACCAGCACTGGAATAACCCAAGTTCTTTCTCTTCCTCACTTAAGCTGGTCACTTGGTTGAATCACACCTATTCCTATAGCTCTGCTGCTCACATAGTTGCATTTTGTCCCGATCCAGTCATGGATTGCATGCGCCTGTCATTTATTTAATCTTCTCCGAGAATTCCACCCACTCCCTTTGCAGGGATGGAAAGAATGCCCCATGTGCAAATTACTAACAGTCTCAACAGGTGGAATGAAGCAAAAGCAAAGAGCTGTGTCTTTTCCCTTCCAAATAAAACACATTCCTAAATTAAGTTTACCCTTAAAACCAAAATGCATACCTGCAGTTAAATATAAGTGCATTCATTCTAACATTTTAAAATATCATTTTATATCCCCACTATCGCATTCCTGTGAAAAGTTATTAAATAGCTGCTTATCCAAGGCTGTTAAAATCAGTAAGCTTTAGGTCATGGCTCGTAACACAGGTAAGAAGAACGCTTTTTTCAATTTTATTTTGAAAAAAGAATATATAAATGTATGCACTTATTAACCAGTTAAATATATCAAGCAATGTGTCCACTCTTTTAATTAAATTATCCTTTTTCGTGGTACCTCAGGTTAAGAACAGTTTCAGGTTAAGAATAGACCTCCAGAACGAATTAAGTTCTTAACCCGAGGTACCACTGTATAGTGAAACCCACCAGTGACTTAATAAATCTTCCGGTCTGCCATGTACCACTGAGTGCCTGGAGGGGGGGGCAGGTGCATGTGGCTGGCAGACTGCATCCAGCTTGGTGGTTCACAGGTGGTGCAAGCCTGCGCCTCAGCTACAGTTGCCGACACAAAAAAGTGTTCACTAATGCCCTTTGCTTTCTTGTTCAGAAAGGACTGATGGACAAGATGGAAACTGACAGGTCTATATCAACAAAAAAGTCTTTTAAAAGGCCCAGAAAGAAATCAGAAGAGAAACCCTGCAACGGTGAACTCTTGAGATGTAAGAGGTGAATGAAAGGCAGACCAATTACTTCTTGTTCCTTTGGGAACTGTCTGTCTATATGGATTGTCAGAGTGGTAGCTCAGAGCTCAGGCTGACACCTGTGCTATTAATGTACCTCTGCCTCTTGAAGCTTGCAGGAAAAGGGCCGAGGCTTTGTTTGTAAGAAGGAGAGTCAAATTTGGATATTTGAGGCTATGTCAACAACTGAAAGGCATTTTATGTGCTGGGTCATAGCTGCTTTTGTGCTAGGAGAACTATCATTACATATTTATACACCACTCTTTGGGATTTAAAACACTAGCACACCTTCCATAAATCCAATCATCCCATATCCAGGCATACATTTATTTCACGCAGCCTAGGTCCAACAATGCTATAAACATCAGATGCTCCCCAATAATTCACTGGGCCCTGAAAGTGAGCTATAAACAACCCAGAATCTATTTCCAGCCTCCCTACAGTTGTTCTACGCACCATTCTATTGTTCATAAGCTAAAAGGAATATGCAGATTGTACCGTGAGCGATGATACACCCATGTTGTTGAATAAGGGCAATACTGATATCGAATGCTCAAATGAATTTTCGTGGCTAGCCACCATAGCAAGTTCAACATAAAACAGCTACACAAAGTGGAATCACAGATTATGCACGCCTCTCAACACCATATATTCCATTTAATTAGCACCAAGCAGAATGAATGGAATCAAACAAGGAGGTCATGTTTGTATATTCACATAACATGCCCATGTCATTTTGGCATTGAGCAACAGATATGGGGATATATGCTGGTTAAAAACAAACAAGCAAACTCAATCGACTTGCCAATAGATTTGCCCCTAATCAACTGTATAAAGCAAGAAATAATGGAACAACTCTTCCACTTCTTCAGAATCAGAAGTACACTGCCAATTTTCATATTAAATATTATTTGAGCTCCCATCTATTGATATTGAAATGGACCCAAAGATGTTTAATGGAGGTTTCCACAGACCCAGAGAACCATAAGCAAATGGAAAGAGGAAGGGAGATGGCATTTGCTGATTCCCCCTTCTTCCTACAACCTCCCAAAAATTTAACCCAGTACAGTGGTAACTCGGGTTAAGAACTTAATTCATTCTGGAGGTCCGTTCTTAACCTGAAACTGTTCTTAACCTGAGGTACCACTTTAGCTAATGGGGCCTCCCGCTGCTGCCGCACCACCACCGCACGATTTCTGTTCTCATCCTGAAGCAAAGTTCTTAACCCGAGGTACTATTTCTGGGTTAGTGGAGTCTGTAACCTGAAGCGTCTGTAACCTGAAGCGTCTGTAACCCAAGGTACCACTGTAGCTTGGAATATCCTTCTGAACAGCATGGTGGGGGCATGGGAGACTGTATCTTCCTTCCCCCTTTACAGGAGCTGAGTGTGCCTTATTCTGTGAATGGAACTTTGCTTATGGTTCTCTGGATCTCGTATAATTCTATAATTTAACAAATAGGTGTGATGGCAAAAGGTTTTTGATCACAAAAGGAATCCATCTTACATGAATAGCATGCTTGGGGGGGGGGGAAATCGTGGGGATTCCTTCTCTCTGGAAAATGGCAGCCTGACCGCGTCTGGCAGTTGGCAAGTCAAAAGGCAATATAATAATAATAATAATAATAATAAGAAGAAGAAGAAGAAGAAGAAGAAGAAGAAGAAGAAGAAGAAGCCTTCTTATTTTTGTGTCCCAGGCAGACAGCACCCCCATCCCCACACAGATTTATTAAGCCTCTTGTGTGCCACTGTACACTACTTTCAATTTGATGGGTTGCAAAACCCCGTAAGCTTGCACTAATTAAAGCTAGGCAATTTCCTGTGGTAGGCAGTAGACACCTGAGTTGTATGAAGTGAAGGAAGCACATGGTGTTTTATGGTTTTTTATACTACAGCGTAAGTGGCTTTGAAGACCACATGGTGAAGTAATGGGATTAAATATATGTTTAAATGTTTTGTTTTGTTTTAAAGGGAGCTGGCAACTTGAGTCAGAGGTGGCCCAGGAAGACAATCCAAATGGCAGCCATTGTGGCAAATCTATGACAATGAACTCAACAATTATCAGTTTGCTTACCTTTAACGGCATCCCAAAATATGCTGCTTGATATGGACCTCTCATGTGACTCAAAAGTTATGATGGGCCCAATTACTGCATTTTTAACCAAACTGAAGTCCTATTCCTTCAAACATTTCAGATCATGGAACCACGGGAAAAACTTTGCTTATGGACAGCTAATCATGTGCCAGTCTCCTGCCACACATCGGACGTGTCCTTTGGCACACCCCAAATAGTTTAAAAAATGAACTTGTCACTAACTCAAGTCATGCTATGTTGCGGAAGGGAACAAGTTATTATTCTGAGGGCATGCTATTAATTAAATCCCCTGATGCAGAAGAAATACTCATACAATTAGCAGTCAATTACTCTATGCTAAGTTTCAAACACGACTCATGAATATGACAATCACACTGTGTTATGCATCAGCATATAGCTCTGATGGAGAGATCAAAGATCAATTTTGCAATAACTGGCAATGTCTGACTGGTATAGTTACCAACCATGACAAGAGACTTCATGCTAATGTCCTGGTCAACTTTAACGTCAAAGCAAGCTAGAAAGAATGCCTATTGGGGTTCAATGGAACAGAATCGTGGAATAATTTGGAAGCATACTGATAATTTATCAGTCCATTTATAGCCACAATTCTAAGCATACTTATATGGAAGTAAACTAAGCATACTTAAGGTAAAGGTAAAGGTACCCCTGACCATTAGGTCCAGTCATGGACGACTCTGGGGTTGCGGCGCTCATCTCGCTCTATAGGCCGAGGGAGCTGGCGTTTGTCTGCAGACAGCTTCCAGGTCATGTGGCCAGCATGACTAAGCCGCTTCTGGCAAAACCAGAGCAGCGCATGGAAACGCCGTTTACCTTCCCACTGGAGCGGTACCTATTTATCTACTTACACTTTGACGTGCTTTCGAACTGCTAGGTGGGCAGGAGCTGGGATCGAGCAATGGGAACTCACCCCGTCGTGGAGATTCGAACTACCGACCTTGCGATTGGTAAGCTCTAGGCTTACATGGAAGTAAATCCCTTTGGAAATGTGTGCAATTGGGACTGTATGTTGACATTCAAGTTTCCAATACACAACACATTTAAGTTGATACAGCCAGACTGAAACCAATGAGACCAAGTTAAATACTGAAATTCAAACTGATGTAACTGGGTTGTGGAATGAGATACTCTTGAGTTAAGAAACAGAGTTTATATCAGGGGTCACCAACCTAAGGCCCATGGGCCAGAGGCAGCCTGCGGAGGTCGTTTGACTGGCTCCCGAGCCGCCCCCAAACCAAGCTGCCCGCTCTCGCACTGCGCCAAACCAGTGCAGACTGGGGACTCACTTCCACGGCGCTGGAAATCGCATCTGCGCATGCATAGAAACAGAAAATTGCGGGTGCACTCTCATGGGCACGCAATCCGGCCCACAGAGGGATCTCCATGGGACCGATCCAGCCCATGCAAGATAAACCTTGCCGACCCCTGGTTTATATTGTAACAATGAATGGGCACCATCCCCACTCTCTGCTGAGTGGTAGCAAAATTCCAGGGGGTTCCAGGCACTCACCCAGGATCTGTGCAACTTTGGACAACTGAAGACCTGTGAGAGACAGTCGTAGCTTTAGGAAATAGGATTTATTCACATATTTACACCTTCAGTCTGCATGGAGAGATTCCAGATTTCACAGCATGGTCACCTCAAGTGGGGCTTGTCCCCCACGGCAGTGCAGCACTGGAGTCAAAGGCACAATGAACCAGGCAACAACTTGTAAAGTAAGTTTAAAAATAAAATTTATTTACAATCATGCATTGGTTCACAGCAGCAGTAGTAGTGAAAACTATGCAGGCAAAATACAGATATTTATAGTATAAACAATTTCAGGCATGTGCCTAAAGCTAGAGCAAGCAGAGGCATGTCGGCATTCAAGACCGGTCAAAGGAAGAGAGAGGAGGAGGAACAGGAAGTATCCTACTATGTGTGCCTTCCTCTCCAGGAAAGGAGGGGAAATGACATCACACTGACTCCTCTCTACCAATTGTATTTCTGTGGTCTGAATATCTGCCTGTCAGCAATACAGCTCTATGGTATTAGCCCTTTCTCATGCTAACTAGCAAGAATATGCATTTGTTAGGCTTGGCTGCAAATCTCCCACAATCAAAACTGTAACATAAGAAGTGGTGCCTGAGATTTCTTTTTCCCCTCTCTTCCCCCATCCTCTTTCCCATTTGTATCATGTCTTATGGACTGCAATACTGAGGGCAAGAGCTGTTCTAGAGCGGTTTATTGAGTGGGAGTAGATCTTGGATCTGTGATGGATTCCTTGGCCAGAAGGTGGCACTCATAAAGCCTGTTTAGGTTCTGCAACTTCATTAAACCACAGCAGCAGAATGTAAGTGTGGTGAGGACCTTTAGAAATACAGATCAGTATGTGGGACAGTCTATGATGTGGTAATTTTATAAACCACATCAGTCACAAAAGGACTCAAATGAGCACTGTGATTTTGAAAATCTGCAGCTTAATTTAGAGACAAACGTAGCTTTCAAGTGAAAATGGGAGGTCAGCCCTTAATCTACTTGCTGGAATTGAATGAGGATGATAATGCAAAAACAAGACCGACAAGCCAGTTATCTAATTCCAGAAGAATTGCCTTGTGGGTCCAGAGCAGTAATCAGAGTTCTTGTTCTTCTGTCCCATTTTATAAAAGGAGGAGCCCAAGGAGACTGTGACCCTGTTCACGCATATCTGGGACCAAACGGCAGTGATGAGCATTTATTCAGACTTGCTTTTGAAGAAAGATGCAGAAGATTGCTCTGCCTATCACATTTCTGCTTTCCCCTCTTTGGTGATTCCTGGCCCTCATTTTACTGTCAATAGGCAGTGCCGGACTTACGTATAAGCTAAACAAGCTATAGCTTAGGGCCCCACTCTCTTGGGCCCCACAAAAAAATTTAAAGGAAAAAACAGCAACTGGATGTACATTTCCAAAATATAAGATAAAAAACAAATAAAATAAAACCTACATACAGTTAGAGCTTAATAATTATTTCACTATTAATATATTTCTTCTTAATTGTATTTCACTATTAATATACTTCATGGGCTCCAGGACCACTGCAGATGGTGACAGCAGTCACGAAACTAAAAGACGCCTGCTTCTTGGGAGAAAAGCAATGACAAACCTACACCGCATCTTAAAAAGCAGAGACATCACCTTGCCGACAAAGGTCTGTATAGTTAAAGCTATGGTTTTCCCAGTAGTAATGTATGGAAGTGAGGGCTGGACCATAAGGAAGGCTGATCGCCGAAGAATTGATGCTTTCGAATTATGGTGCTGGAGGAGACTCTTGAGAGTCCCATGGACTGCAAGAAGATCAAACCTATCCATTCTCAGAGAAATCAGCCCTGAGTGCTCACTAGAAGGACAGATCCTGAAGTTGAGGCTCCAGTACTTTGGCCACCTCATGAGAAGAGAAGACTCCCTGGAAAAGACCCTGATGTTGGGAAAGATGGAGGGCACAAGGAGAAGGGGACGACAGAGGATGAGATGGTTGGACAGTGTTCTCAAAGCGACTGGCATGAGTTTGGCCAAACTGCAAAAGGCAGTGAAAGATAGGTGTGCCTGGTGTGCTCTGGTCCATGGGGTCACAAAGAGTTGGACACGACTGAACAACAACATACTTCTTCTTAATTGTATTTCAGTTCAACAATTACTTTGATAAAATACATATTTTGGTATGTGCAAATGGCTTTCGATACCTATTAGGTCCATAAATTACCATATAGCATATATTCAACACAAAAAGTGGCCATTTGTGGTTAACAAAGGACAGCTGGACATATAAAGGGCCCCATCACCTTCAGTAGCTTAGGGCCTCGTCAACCCTAAATCCGGCCCTGTCAATAGGAACTAGTTTCCTGATAGGGTTGGGATCATTATCACAACAAGAGTGGGGAAGTAAAGAGTTAGAAACTGCCCTTCTGTGTTGCAGAGCGCAATTGTTTTTGGCATCCGTCTGTCTTGGAAGACAAAGAAGAGGGTGCCTTCAGGGTTTGCCACAAACATCTGGGTGCTTGCTGTGAGCAAGCTCTTTTTAAGTTTTTGTGTAGGGATGTTATATGCACACTGGAGCACCTTCAAAAGTAAGCGCCAGACTGCACTCATGTACCATTCACCTATTAAAGTAGGATTTTTTAAATTTTATTTTTTTTAAAATAAAACAAACAAACAAACAGCACGTCCATTGCTGGAAGAATACAGCACTGGGCCCATACCTTGCATTACTAAATCATATTTTAATTCTGTAACACCTCCAAGAGCTGGTGATACACTGCTGGTTTTGTTCATAAATTTGAAGGTTCAGTATGCTAGCTAATATAATTCCTCATTGGTTATCACCTTCTCTAGAGGTTCTTTTTGGAATGATATAACGATAAATCATGGTCGGCATGATGAAGGAGCATTATCACTGTCTAATACCCACTCACTCAACCTTAAAGAACTATGCACAGTTCTGTCACTATTAGAGTTGTGTGAATATTGTGTAACAAAATGAGATTTTGTTCGTAACGTAAATCATGGGCTGCGTTTGTTGTAAGGATCACTAACCCTTTGACAGGTTTTGGTCTATTAACAGGATATTTAGGTCATGTCGTTATTCTGACTTGTGCTTTGTGAACGCAATTAACAATTACTTTTGACTCTGTTTCCATTTTTTGCTATGGCATTGCTTGCCACGTTGAATTTGCTTGAAACTCTGAGGGGAAAGGTGAGCATGTATTTCTATCAATACATACAGAGGAAATTGAGACTCCTCTGAAACAAATAAGTTTTGCAGGTAATATTTACTTTCCCTCAGATTCCCATTTATAGCTAAATCTGGTTGCATCAATCTGGACATTTCCCCCTCCTGTGGAAATGGAAAAGGTTAATGCAGGGCAAATGTGGATCAAAAAAGAGTTGGCCAAGCAATTTGAGAGAAGAGTCATTTCAGTGACTTGCTTTAAATTTGCTATGATATGATATGAGGTGATATCCAATAAAATCATACTCAGAGCAGAACTACTGAAATCAATGGTCTACCATTGGATATTGCCTATGGTACCATTGCCCATCTTTGATTAACTTGACGTACAGAACCTTTGGAGCACAGAAGGCAATGCAGGCAGACACTCATGATAACGATGACGTTGTTCTTCAAAGAGCCCTATAAACCTTACATCCTCTCTATTGACACCATCCAACTCACTACAGTCATACCTCATGTTACGTACACTGCGGGATGCGTACATTCGGGTCACGCACTGCGGCGACCCAGAAGTAACAAAATGCGTTACTTCCGGGTTCGGCGATTCGCGTCAAATGACGTCACGCACATGCGCAGACGCGGTGCTTCATGATACGGACGTCACGGGTTACGAACGGGGCTCTGGAACGGATCCCGTTCGTAACCAGAGGTTACAAACAAACAAAAAATCCCTCTGACGTGATAATAACAACAGAATCACCATTAAAGAGCATCCCCAAAGCATTGGAAAGAATGAAAGAATTTGGTAAATGTTCAGGCTTCAAATTAAATAAAGAAAAATCGAAATTATTGATAAAAAATATGGGAGAGAAAGAGAAAGATGAATTGGGAAAGGTCACGGGAATAAGAATAGAGAATAAGGTAAAGTATTTAGGTCTATGGATAACGAACAAAAATACGAATTTATTTAAAGACAATTATATCAAGAATTGGAGAGAAATCAAACAAAATTTAGGGAAGTGGGATAAACTAAAATTATCTCTATTAGGTAGGATATCCATGATTAAAATGATGGTTCTTCCCAAAATTTTATTTCTCTTTCAAACAGCACCAATCATAATTGGAACAAAATACTTGAAGGAATGCCAAAAAGACCTTGCAAATTTCATCTGGCAAGGGAAAAAAGCTCGAATTAAATTTGAAATGATGATAAGTCCTAAAGAGAGAGGAGGGTTCGCGGTCCCAGATCTGAAAACTTATTATGAAGCAGCAGGCTGGAGTTGGTTAAAAGAATGGATAAATCTAAAAAATAATGAGATCTTAGAATTAGAAGGTTGGGACAAGATCTATGGGTGGCACGGGTACCTAATGTACGGGAAATTACAGGTTAACAAAAGATTTACAAATCACTTAGTAAGAAAGGCCTTACTGGAGATTTGGGAAAGAACAAAAGACAAAATTATAGGCAAAACACCATGGTGGGTATCCCCAGTTGAAGCAACCTCAACACTTAGAAATGACGCAAGGAAATCATGGCCAACATACAAAGAACTAGTGGTAGAAATGAAAGAAAGTCCAACATTAAAACAATATGAAAATTTAAAAGAGAACGGAATGAGCTGGCTTGAATATTTTCAATTAAAGGCGACTTTTGAGAAGGATTTAAAAAACAGAGGGTTTGAAAATAAATCAGGGAAACTAGAGGAATTTCTACAGAGTAAGCAAAAAACATTAGCAAAAATATACAAAATATTAATCAATACCCAATTAGATCAAGAAAGTAAAGGGGAAAACATACTAAAGTGGGAAAGAGACTTTGGCTATGAAATCGAACATAATAAATGGAAGAGGTTCTGGACAAGGGATATTCTTTTTACAGCGTCTTATCAATTAAAAGAAAATTTTATGAAATTACACCACAGATGGTACATGTCACCGGATAGGATTGCAAAAATAAACAAATCAGAGAATGACAAGTGCTGGAGATGTAAAAATATGACCGGGACACTGTTCCATATGTGGTGGACGTGTCCCGCAATTAAAAAATATTGGAATATGATTCATGAAGAAATTAAAAAAATAATAAAAACAGCACATAGTAAGAAAGCAGAATCATACTTATTAGGAATAGTTAATGGGGAAATACCCAAAGAGAAAGTGGATTTTTTCCTGTACGCGACAACCGCGGCTAGAACATTAATAGCCCAACATTGGAAGGATAACTACATCCCAACTAAGAAAGAGTGGCTGAGTAAGTTAGCGGAATATCTGGAATTGGCAAAGCTGACCAATATAATAAAACAAAAGCCAAAAAAGGTAATTCAAGACCAATGGAATTGTTTCAATGAATATTTGAATAAACAAGGATCTAGAGAAAGGTTTTGGTTATGTTTAGAATAGCATTTAAGTGGATTTATGGTAACTCTGATGTTAAAGGGAAGAATGGCAAAAATGTTCAGATAGTGTAGGTAGTGAAATGCAGCAATGGAAGTTGATTATTGTAACTTTAACAATAATTTACTTTTCTTTTTCTTTCTCTTTTCTGCTTTTCTTTCTTTCTTTCTTTCTTTCTTTCTTTGGCCTCTTACTTTTTTTTTTTCTTTCTCTGTATTTTCCTCTTTCCTTCTTTTCCTTTATTGTTTGTAATGTAAACTGGTTTGTTTTTTTATTGTGTGTAATGTGTATTTGTAAAACTTGTAAAAATTTGTAAACCATTTGGAAATAAAATAAAGATTTTATATTAAAAAAAAAAACAAAACAAAAAATCCCTCAGCAAAATTTAGATAGTCATCCCAATCCTATGTATGTTTCCTAGATTCCCATTTGCAATGAGGCTTCCTCCCAGGGCTGTGGTACATGAGATATTAACCTATACCATGGGTAGGCAAACTAGGGCCCAGGGGCTGGATCTGGCCCAATCGCCTTCTAAATTTGGCCCACGGATGGTGCGGGAATCAGGGTGTTTTTACCTGAGTAGAATGTGTACTTTTATTAAAAATGCACCTCTGGGTTATTTGTGGGGCATAGGAATACATTCTTTTTTTCTTTGAAAATATAGTCCGGCCCCCCACAAGGTCTGAGGGACAGTGGACTGGCCCCCTGCTGAAAAAGTTTGCTGACCCCTGGGCTAGAACTGTGTGTTTGCAGCTCTTTGTGTTCCCATTTGATTTGCACAGTCCACATGATGTTGCCCTCAAAGACCAATTTTGAAACTTTCTCCCTTAAATTAAGGTTTACCTGATACAGGAGTAATCTAATAAGTTGGAGAAAGTCAGGCTCCAAACTGTTTCATTTTGGGCTTCAGAAATGTTGTTTCGGTGTTTTTGGGTTGGTGGATCAATTGTCACTTCTTCTTACTCCCTCTTCCACTGCGACTTTGTCCTCAATTCTTTGATTTCTTTTCTGGTTGTGCTCTTAACTATTAGCAGTGAGTCCTTAAAGGGAAGATCATTTTTCTTTTGATCCCTCAGATTTGCAGAGAGCGAGAAAACTGCACAAGCAAACCACATTTTAAAAATTTACACCAGGTGTATTGTACACACACACACATTGTATACATTGCTGAAATGAGGGTAGCAGGAATAATAAATATATACATTTATATTTATATACAGGTGAAACTCAAAAAAATAGAATATCGTTGAAAAGTCCATTTATGTAAGCAATTGTTTTCATTAGCTACTGGAGTTTAGTATATGAGATAGACTCATGACATGCAAAGCGAGATATGTCGAGCCTTTATTTGTTATAATTGTAATTATTATGGCGTACAGCTGATGAAAACCCCAAAGTTGAAATTGTTAATTTGGGGTTCTCATCAGCTGTCCGCCATAATCATCACAATTATAACAAACAAAGGCTCGGCATATCTCGCTTTGCATGTCATGAGTCTATCTCATATATTAGTTTCACTTTTTAAGTTGAATTACTGAAAGAAACGAACCTTTCCATGATATTCTAATTTTTCGAGTTTCACCTGTATATGGGTTCAGAAAACAAACACATAGAACCTATCTGCCCAGTGATGAAGAAAAGCAAATGTTGTTAAGGTATCTCTATTATGGTGATTTGAATTAATTTAGCCCCTAAATGTGCTTGCTGAGAAAACTGAAGAGAGCAGAAGGCAGACACCTTTGTAGATCTCTTCCCTGGATTTGCAGTGCTCCCCAAAAGCCTTTGGGTCTCAGAACTTCAGCCATCTCCTTTCATGTGAATGAAAGGAACAAGCCGTGCCATGCCATGGGAATGATTCGGAGACAGCAGTGAGCTTCTAAGCAATTCCTTTCCATTTTGCCTTTGGTTACTGACTACAACCAGTCTCTCTCTCAAGAAATCACTTCTGTTCTATGCGCTTTCAGATATAATTTTCTTTCCTACTGTTGTTGCGTGTGCTTGCTTTTTGCGATTGGTTTGAAGCAGAGCGGATTCCTTTTTGTAGTCATTATGTAGCATCAACTGTATTACTGTCACCTATACTATGACAGGCTTTCTCCTGTCCCTTAGCATTAAGAAATAGTACAGGCACAGCCTTTTGTGAGCCAACAGACAAAGACACATTTTTCCATGTGCCTCCAGTTCCCACTGGTTACCAGCCCACCAGAAAAGCTTTTGTTATCAGTGTGTTGCCTTGTAGGAATTGCTCGGCTTAAATGAATTATTATTTTGGCTTCATCTCCACAGGGCAAAAATCCCACTTCTAATGATCAATTTAATATCTCAAAGACTTGTCAGTGGTAACTCAGAATCCTGAGCGTGCTAGGTGCCAATTAGCTAGAATGTATTGCCCATTTCCTACTCTCACAACAGCCATTTTGATGGTTCCCTCTCTAAGTGACCTTTGTGAGGAAAACTTCCAGATTTCTATACTAGTGTGTACATTATTGTGCCTCAGAACAAGAGAGCACTTCTGAACCCACCCACGCACACTGCCTATCCCATTCAAGCACAAACATAAACACACAATGCCATTTCAGCCATATGGTTGAGTGTCCTGCCAGTATGGGGGTGTAATATAAGCATGTCCATCACTATGCAAATGATTTCAAGTGTGATCTGAGTAGAAGTTCAAGTGTATTAATAAATATACATGAAAATCATGAGATTTCTATAAACTCGTTCTACAAGTTCTACAAGCAGTTCAAGGATGACTGAGATTGGGAAATGCCAGATTCATTTGTTGTTGTTCAGTCGTGTCCAACTCTTCGTGACCCCATGGACCAGAGCACTCCAGGCATGCCTATCTTTCACTGTCTCCTGCAGTTTGGCCAAACTCATGCTAGTCGCTTCGAGAACACTGCCCAACCATCTCGTCTTCTGTCGTCCCCTTCTCTTTGTGCCCGCCATCTTTCCCAACATCAGGGTCTTTTCCAGGGAGTCTTCTCTTCTCATGAGGTGGCCAAAGTACTGGAGCCTCAACTTCAGGATCTGTCCTTCCAGTGAGCACTCAGGGCTGATTTCCTTCAGAATGGATAGGTTTGATCTTCTTGCAGTCCATATGACTCTCAAGAGCCTCCTCCAGCACCATAATTCAAAAGCATCAATTCTTTGGCGATCAGTCTTCTTTATGGTCCAGCTCTCACTTCCATACATTACTACTGGGGAAACCAAAGCTTTAACTATACGGACCTTTGTCGGCAGGTGATGTCTCTGCTTTTTAAGATCCATACCTCACATCATTTGCGGCATCACAAAGGCTCAGGTCTATTTCCCTCCTTCCCAATTCAGAAATGAATGGATCAGTCCTCCTTTTCACCTACAATGTGATCATAAAAACACAACACAACATTAAAATTGGCAAACTGATGGATCTTTTTGAAGCACAAGACAGAAGCCCTCTAAACAGACTATGCCATCAAGTTGAGTTTTTATGGTTCTTCTCTATTAGGAGGAGGATGCAAGATGGCCTGGGAACTCCCCCTCATTTATTTATTTTATTTTCCTAATACAGCATCCGTGTTTAACAGCCTAGTAAATTAGCACGTTTGGAGTGTTTAATAACATAATTAACCTTTAAGACAACACTCGTTCCCCTCCCCAAAATGTCAATGTGTACTGTATCTCTTATGGTGATAAATAGCCTTTTCCACATTCATGCAGTTAGAGAAGTGAGCATTTTGAGCCAAAATGTTGTGCTATCAAAATATTTACAACAAAATAATAATAATAGATATGACCGCTACTTGTCTCACACTTGAAATTATGCTAATTAGAATAACACTTTCGCATACTTTTTTCGGCATACTAATCTGTTTTCTGACCTCTCGTTTACAGTAGATTGTTCTCTCCTTCCAGTGCTCAGTGTAAGCAATTGTGTTGTTTTCCACGTTTAATTAATAGTGCCCTTGTAATGTTGAGGCATCCTTAGAGGATTTCCATTCTTCTTTCTCTCTCTCCATCCCTCCTATTGTTTCCTATCCTGATTGGCAAGTTCTCTGCTGAGCCATCTGTCTGTCTTGACTGCCAAAGACAGCTACCGTGAAGAGCGATTTCAGAGATAAAAGACCACTACCAGGGATGATGTGAAATACAGAATGCGAATTGCCTTGACTTTGCATCATTTGTTTCCATAGAGCATAACAATAATGGGGACATAACTAAGATGGATTCAGCCAATGCTGTGTAATAATACACTCCGGACTCCGAGCCGAAAAAAGAACTTACTGTATAAGCATCCTTACCATCAAGGCAAATTGCCATGAAAACACAGTCCATGCTGGCAAACTCTGCAAGTCCATTTACCTCTCAGGATTCGTTTTGGATTGGATACCAGACCCAAATCACAGGACACCCCCCCCCTACCCCAATAATAACAGTCTGCTCGAGGGATAGCTATAAAATCGGAGCCAGAAAGTCACATGAACTTCCACAGCTCCTCTTCTCTGCCCTGGGAAATGGCAAGCTCCAAGTCATGGAAGAGATCTTAAATGAGTTAGCCACTCTGATGTTACACTGCCCATCTGAACAGACGTGGTGGTGGTGGTGTGAGAGGGGGGGGGCAAGGGATATTGTGGAAACCATCCTGCTGTGACTATTGTTGAAAAAAAATGGGCCTGGTTAATATGCATGCCCAAGGCATGGTGACTTTCCTTTAAAAGATGGTGGGAAGGTGGGGGATCATTAGGGCTGCCTTGAACACATTGTCGGGTTCGGCTCACACATGAAGCAGGGTGAAGCGGTTGCCTCAGGTGGTGAAAACCTGTAAGGTGGCATCCCCACAGGCAGAGGCATAGGAAGGTCAGGTGGTACCCAGTGCGGAATTTTTTTTGTCAACCCCCCCATTGATTCCCCCCCCCCTTGCAAAAATGGTTTTACGTTATTTCATATTTTCTTACAAAGGAATAATAACAAGTAATAATAATGAAAAACTTTTATTTATATCCCGCCCTCCCCGGTCAAAGTCGGGCTCAGGGTGGCTAACATCAGATACATAACATTGGTATAAAATCAAACAATAATTACCTCCTAAAAACATCTCAAAATCAAATGAAAGTCTAATTAGATGGCTTTCCAGGGTTGGGAACAGTAAGTGCTCCACTGAACTGAAATTTCAGCCTTCACGACATAGGAAAACAGCCAAGTGAACAGCTATTTTGGTGGGGGAGGGTCCAGATATTAACCGATATGCATGAAATTTCATATATAGCTATATAATCCCTAGTATAGTAAGATAAGACCTTCGGAGCAGGCATTGGTTTTTTTTTTAAAGTTTTTTTTATGAACCACCCTAGTAGGGCAGTAATTGTTCCTTGATAATTTGTCACCCCCTCCATTATGGAACATGGGGCGAACCGCCCCCTACGCCCCCCCTTGCTACGCCCCTGCCCACATGTACACCACCTGCCCTGCTGCCTCCACCACTGGTAGAAAAGCTACACAGGCTCCAATCTGCAAAATCTCACCAGAAATCAGGGAAAATGCCGGTGCTGCTTCCCCACTGTCAGCAGAGCGAGATGGCACTTCCACTACGATGTGTGCCCTACTTATTTTCCATTTCAACTTCTTGTTGGTCTTTGAACCTTGGTTTGAATACTGTCCATGCTCACTGAACTATCCTCTACTTACCAATAGCCAAATTGTCTCTCTAACTCTGTGGTCTGAGAGTTTAACTTGCACAACAGCAGCTACCAATCCAGAATGCGGCAGCTAGACTGGTGATTGGGAGCGGCCGCCGAGACCATATAACACCGGTCCGGAAAGACCTACATTGGCTCCCAGTACATTCTGAGCACAATTCAAAGTGTTGATGCTGACCTTTAAAGCCCTAAATGGCCTTGGCCTAGTGTACCTGAAGGAGCGTCTCCACCCCCATCGTTCTGCCCGGACACTGAGTTCCAGTGCCGAGGGCCTTCTTGGTAGTGGTGCCCGCCTTGTGTAAAACCCTCCTTTCAGATGTCAAGGAAATAAACAACTATCTGACTTTTAGAAGACATCTGAAGGCAACCCTGTATTGGGGAAATTTTTTTGTTTAATGTTTTACATTTTTTTTAATGTGCTGTAAACTGCCCAGAGTGGCTGGGGAAACCCAGCCAGATGGGCAGGGTATAAATAATAAAAGTATTATTATTATTATTATTATTATTATTATTATTATTACTAAGTCCAGAGATGAATGGTGCCTTACTGCTCTTTCCTGTCTTTCTTTTTAAAATGTGGTTTACATATATTTGGTTTTTCTATTCATATTTCATGTCCCAAGTATCTTGGGAGAATGGGACTTTGCATAACGAAAGAGTTCGCCAAATGCAGGTCATTAGTTGTCACCAAAGCTAATAGTTTGAGACCCTTCTGGAAGGTGAGCAGAAAGGGGCATGTCTTTCTTTTGCCCCTCCCCTGGCTGAGGGTGATGTTACCTTCGCTTCAATAAACAAAACCCAAAGTTTGTGCTGGAACCCAAGGGGCATCTCACCTCTCAGAGATTGAGGAGCGCATAACTATAGGAAGAAAGTTGTTCATTTTCTCTTATAACTTAGGGGTCACCAAGTTTGAGAATTCTTTGTCTTCCTTACGTACTTAATTACGCTCAAGCGCTAATGGAGTTTGTTACATTCTGCTTGTGAAAAAGCACACCCTTTTACATGCTGTTATTGGACCCTCCTGAAGCTAAGGGAGGGGAGTTCTGCCTCTTTCAAAGGTACATGAAAGATCTGAATATCTTACACTTTACAAGACTCCAGGAAACCAGGAACTACAAAGTCTTCATCAATACAACAATGCAGTAAGACATCTCAGAACTGCATCTTACATAATAGGAAGCAGGCAGATAGGTCAGTCAACAAGTCGGGTAGCTGTTGCTGTTGCTGAGTCTTGGCAATCTTATCTATATATTACTGAGCAGGAAATCTTTCCACGACTAAAAGAAAGGAGATAACAAGGGTCGGTGAGGTAATACGGCATGAAGGGGAGATTGAGAAGCATGGGGTGCTTTTCATCTTTCTTTGAAATCAATAGCAAAATTCTCATGGATTTTAATGAAGTTGAGCTGCACTCAGAGAGGAAAAGGAGGAAAAACCAAAGAAAGATATATGAAATAAGAGCTAGGGGTTATATTTTATGAATAAAATGAGGCACAGGGGTGGTTTTGCCCGCCACCTTTTGGCCAGCTTTAGGCATTGCACAGATTTCTAATGGGGTCGCACAAATAACATCCTGTGCCATACATCTTCCCTATGTGAGGGTCATATCCAGCCACCTCCCGCTTTAAACATTTGCTGCTCTTTTTTGTTTTGTTTTGTTTGTTTTGTTTTGTTTTATTAAAGATTTTCTTGGTTTACAAAGTGTGTATAATGTCTCTCGTATTCTTCCATAAACCATTTTTACAGAACAATTTTAGTTGTTGAGACATTGGGGGGGGGGAAGGAAGTGGGTGGGAGAGTGGGGTGGGGAGATGATGTTTCTATTTTCCTTAATATATGTAGGATTTTGTAAGAAGTAATATGTTGTGTTATGTAATTATATTATTAATTATTATGAAGTTATATTTGGAATAGATTTGATTCAAGCTAAGAAGTGATAGATTATTTTGGAGTAAAAACTAGATTTTAAGAAGTATGTTTAGTTTTGATTTTTGAATGATTTAATTTTAGAGATGAGAAGTTATTAAAGTAAAATTAGAATTGGAACCAAAGGAGAGAAAATGGGGGAAGTCACCTAGTATTGATTCGAACAAGAAAAGTTTTTTTTTTTGTGTGTAAACAAGAAAAAGAATTATTGGTGTGATTTGTATTTGTTTTTATTAGGGTTTGATTGTTGGGTTTGTGTTTGGGTTTGTGTTGGTGTATGTGTTAGGTTGTTCTTTGTTTTGCAAAAACCAATAAATTCTTTATAAATATATATATATATATGTAGGATTTGGTATCAGCGTCGCTTGTGTTGGTTCTCTGTTTGCTTGTGTTTCTTTGGAAGTGAGAGGTCGCGATCGGCGTAGGGTTTGATTGTTCATTTGTGGTTGGCTGTGGTGATCTTTGGTTTCCTGTGTGAGTGGGGTGGGTGGGTGTTTTGGATCAGGTTAGCCTTGAAACTCTTTTTCCTCACTTCAAAGTTCCCTGGTTGTTTCTCTCAAGGAATGTATGTGTCGCTTCAGGCAGCTATGAAAAATACCACGGATCAAGATTTTCCAGATCTTTCTTCCAAGTAGGAACTTTCCATATTTGATTTGAAACTGGCTGACCACTGGCGAGTAAAGCTCACCTGTCTCTCAACAGGGGAAACGCAGTATATTTGCCATCAGACAAGGCTCTCCGCATCTTCAGCTGGGTTTTCAGTGTAATTTCTCTCTTTCTAAAAAATGTTATTGATTTCTTCAGTGTAATTTCTCAGTGGTAAAGCACATGCCTTGCATTCAAAATGTCTCAGGTTCAGTCCCTGATTGGGATTGGCAACAACTCTTGCTTGCAACCCTAGAGAACCTCTGCCAGTCAGTGTAGGCAATAGTGAACTAGATGGAGCAGCTTCTCACACAGCTTTCAAACATTTCCATTTGCCTCTTCTATCCCCTCTTCCTGCAATCTTAACTTTCTCTCTCTCTCTCTCTTGGTGTGAAGCATAGTAGGGTTGCTATTTGTGCAGTCCAAGGCATATTTCTATTTTTAGCTTAGTTTTGTTTTGTTAAAAAAACAACAACAGCAATACAGGGATTTTCTGACCCTCAAAAACCCATGAATTTCTTGCCTCTCTCAAGGCTTCTCTGATCAGCAGTTGATAAACTGACGGATCAAATCAGCTGGACTGATTGTCAATAACAATTTTCTGTTTAAATCCCCAATTTATAGAACTAAGAAAAAAGATGACTTACTCCAATTGGGCATTCAAGAACCAATTAGTAGCCTATTATTATCAAACACTTGTAATATATCATTTGTAACTAATATTGACCCCTTTTTTTGGATACGGCGCTTAACCAGGGTGTTACAAAACTGAGCCACACTGAGCCTTCTTCCCTCTGCCTCTTCATCTGACATGACCATGAGGAGTTCAGAATCTCTTGCTTCCACTTCGGATTAACTGGAGATTCTTGTGACATCTGAACAGGGGCGTAGCAAGGGGTGGTGGTCTGCCCCGGGTTCCATAATGGAGGGGGTGCCTAATTATCAAGGAACAAAGTTTTTTGAAAAGAAAATTGAAAACAATATTTTGATTTTTTTTTTATTTTTTTTAAATGCCTGCTCCGAAGGTCTTATCTTACTATACTAGGGATTATATAGCTATATATGAAATTTCATGCATATCGGTTAATATCTTGACCCTTTTCCACCAAAATAGCTGTTCACTTGGCTGTTTTCCTATGTCATGAAGGCTGAAATTTCAGTTCAGAGAACACTTACTGTTCCCAACCCTAACCCTGTGGAAAGCCATCTAATTAGACTTTAATTTGATTTTGAGGTGTTTTTAGGAGGTAATTTAATTATTGTTTGATTTTATACCAATGTTATGTATCTGATGTTAGCCACCCTGAGCCCGACTTCGGCCGGGGAGAGTGGGATATAAATAAACGTTTTATTATTATTATTACTTGTTATTATTCCTTTGTAAGAAAATATGAAATAACATAAAACCATTTTTGCGGGGCGGGGGATCAATGGGGGGGTTGACAAGAAATTTTCCGCACCGGGTACCACCTGACCTTCCTATGCCTCTGGGGGGGGGGTGACAATTTTTTTTTTTGCCCCCGGGTACCAATTTACTTTGCTACGCCCCTGCATCTGAACCTGGACAAACAGTGGCTACACTTCACCATGGTTTGTTGAAAGCAGCCAGTTTCAAACCATAGTTTACCCAGTGGGCTTCTTGTTACAAGATTTAGTTTTACATCTCAATGCAGCCAACCATCTCCCACGGTCGGCTGCTGTACCTCACTTGGGACGGCCACATAGAGATAACCCTCTGATTTCAGAGCCTAGTAAGGTACATGCAGATGCAGGCAATACTTCATCTAAATTGGTCCCAATCCATAAGGGGCTTTAGCACTTTGAATTAGGCCCAGAAATTGATCAAAAGCCAGTGCTCAAGTTCATAATACCCAGGTGAGCCTAGCAGTCTTACAGATATATTCAGAGCTAATTGGAGTTTTTGGACCATTGTCAATGGTTGCTCCATCTATAATGCACGGCAGTTGCCCGATCTGGAGCCAAGAAGACTGGCCCCCAGCTCATGTATGAACACACAAAAAGTGAGTCTAGATACAGATAGATATTATTTGTGATATTTAAAATGTTTTGTTCACAGAAGTTGAAACATAATACTAAAAATCAAAAGACTGCTGGTTTGGACACTGAGATCCAACGCCGAGGGCCTTCTGGCGGTTCCCTCACTGTGAGAAGCAAAGCTACAGGGAACCAGGCAGAGGGCCTTCTTGGTAGTGGCACCTGCCCTGTGGAACGCCCTCCCATCAGAGGTCAAAGAGATAAGCAACTACTTGACATTCAGAAAATACCTGAAGGCAGCCCTGTTTAGGGAAGTTTTTAATCTGTGATGTTTTAATGTATTTTAATATTTGTTGGAAGCCACCCAGAGTGGCTTGGGGGACCCGGACAGATGGGCGGGGTACAAATAATAATAATAATAATAATAATAATAATAAATTTAAAGTTAAAAAACAACAACACAACTCACAAATGGAGGATGCAGTGCAAACGTAAGAGCAAAAAACACAAAACAAAACCCCAACTCCCCCCCCCCCAATATTATCTCTATGTATTGTTATGAGCTTACTGGTTTGATCTGTGTGATTGAGCAGTTGGGGCTCTGGCAAAGGAATGTTAATGTATGGAAATGACTATGAATGTTTCCCTGAATGGGCAATTCACCAGCAGGGCTGGGACAGATCTGAGTCTATGGCACAGTAAGCGTGCAAGAAGCAGCAATTTGGAGACTGGGCAGAGACTGAAGCCCACTTCAGAAATTCTAGTGAATGCATGAGGGATCTGGGGGATGAGGGTGCATGCACAGGGCTGATAGCCACACTCCCAGCATTCCTGTGCATGCTGACCCTCCTCTCTCTGCCTTTCTGCATTCCACAAGAAGGTCTGGTATTAAGAAGAACACATAATTGAGATAAGAATGGCTGCAAATATACCACTTTAAAGGTAAAGGCAAAGGGACCCCTGACCATTAGGTCCAGTCATGTCCGACTCTGGGGTTGCGGCGCTCATCTCATGTTACTGGCCGAGGGAGCTGGCGTACAGCTTCTGGGTCATGTGGCCAGCATGACAAAGCCACTTCTGGGGAACCAGAGCAGCGCACAGAAACACCGTTTACTTTCCCGCTGGAGTGGTACCTATTTATCTACTTGCACTTTGACGTGCTTTCGAACTGCTAGGTTGGCAGGAGCTGGGACCGAGCAACGGGAGTTCACCCCGTCGCAGGGATTCGAACTGCCGACCTTCTGATCAGCAAGCCCTAGGCTCTGTGGTTTAACCCACAGCGTCCCCCATGTCCCCCATACCACTTTAAACACTCCCCCAAAGTGTTCCCATATTGGGAACTAGAGCTTGTTAAAAGTGCTGAGAGTAGGAGAGCCCTATTCCTAGAGTGGTTTAACAAGCAATCCCTCTTCCCATGGAACTCTGGGAATTGTAGCTCAGTGAAGGGGTAACAACTCCCAGCACCCTTAACCAACTACAGTTCCTGGTATTCTTTAGGGAAAACAATGACTGTTCTAAGTACCTGTAGTATGATGCTGTCTTAAATTTACAGTGCAGATGGGGCCTCAATGCGAGTAGATATCTATAGGATATTCTGTTTAAAGGGTATTTGTTCATGCCATTACGGCACAGCTGGACCCAACATTTGTTTGCATACTTTCACTGCTTCAACTCCTGGATTGCATCCCTGATATTTTTATTATACTGTTTTAAAGTCCCTCTTTAGCAATTCCCCCCCTTTCTTTGCCATACTTAGAATTTTATCTGATCTACAGTTTTGATGGGGAAATTTATTAGCAAAGTTGTATTTAAATTCATGTTTAAGAAGCACGAGTTAGTTGGGAAGCTGTCAAAAATGAAACGACTTTTTGGCCGAGCCTTAAATGCATTCATTCATTATGCATGCTATGAATATATAACTGGGACCAAGCAGTAACAATAAAGACAGAATTAAATTGCAGGGTGCCTGCCATGTGTAGCACCATTTATAGTTGCCCTTATATTGATTACATGTACTTTTTATAGTGGATCTCAATGCAAGTGTATAGGGGAAAGACAGCAATTAGAGGTCCGTGTTTTCCCCATCCTACTATTTCTGCTTCTAATGTATGCTCTGCTTTCTATTACCATTTTCTTTCTATTTTAACTCTGCATCCCAATTGGAACATGCATGATTCATTCACTTTTTGTAATTGCTCACCCTGTGGAGATGATTAAATCTAGGGATAATCAACATGTGGGAGCAAAATCTTGCCACTGAATCTGCCGCACTGATCGCCATGTGCCGAATTGTGTTTTTTTTATACTATTTTATTTTTGGATGGGTGGGATGCAGAGAAAGTTAGCTATGGTTTAGTTCACTTGAGATTAATGAGGCAAGTTAGTCCTGGGTAACTTAAGTTCCATTGATTTCAAAAGGGACTGAAAGGTGCCTAACGGTTGTGGATTCCATACATGCTGGCCTGTTGTTTTGCCAATTAACATGGCAGGGTCGGCCCTGAGTGCTCACTAGAACAGTGTTTTTCAACCACCGTTCCGCGGCACACTAGTGTGCCGTGAGATGTTGCCTGGTGTGCCGTGGGAAAAATTTGTTTATTTGATTCCTATTCAAGAGAATTACTTTATATATAGTCAATATAGGCACAGAGTTAATTTTTTTTAACATTTTCTAATGGTGGTGTGCCTTGTGATTTTTTTCATGAAACAAGTGTGCCTTTGCCCAAAAAAGGTTGAAAAACACTGCACTAGAAGGACAGATCCTGAAGTTGAGGCTCCAGTACTTTGGCCACCTCATGAGAAGAGAAGACTCCCTGGAAAAGACCCTGGTGTTGGGAAAGATGGAGGGCACAAGGAGAAGGGGACGACAGAGGATGAGATGGTTGGACAGTGTTCTCGAAGCTACTAACATGAGTTTGGCCAAACTGCGGGAGGCAGTGAAGGATAGGCGTGCCTGGCGTGCTGTGGTCCATGGGGTCACGAAGAGTCGGACACGACTGAACGACTGAACAAGAACAACATATGAGGAAAAAGATTTTTATTTGAACAGAATAGGAAAACCTCTCAAACAGTAAACTTTCTTAAACAGCAATTAAAAAAAAAAAACCCTCTTACACCGATAAATAACAATTCCCCCACCAGACCTTCACCCACATACAGGACCAGATCCAGCCATAGGCAGCCTCAACAGCATTTGGTCCATCATCCTTAATCTTCTCCGACTACAGTCACCCTGAATTTGTACCTGCCCCAACCAGGCAGGGCTGGATGTCTCCATGGCTGCCACCTGTGGTGATTAGGGTCCCTAATCTGGGCAATCCTGCCCCAGCTGGGCCACCCTCAAGGGCAGGAGTGGTCCTGAGAGGACTCACAGGAAGGGTTGGCTGTGCAAGGCCAAACCTACACTCCCTCAATTTTTCTTGAGCATTTTCCACTACACCTGTGCTCTTCCAGTGTGGTGGTGTGGTTAAGAGCGGTAGTCTCGTAATCTGGTGAACCGGGTTCGCGTCTCCGCTCCTCCACATGCAGCTGCTGGGTGACCTTGGGCTAGTCACACTTCTCTGAAGTCTCTCAGCCCCACTCACCTCACAGAGTGTTTGTTGTTGGGGGAGGAAGGGAAAGGAGAATGTTAGCCGCTTTGAGACTCCTTCAGGTAGTGATAAAGCAGGATATCAAATCCAAACTCTTCTTCTTCCATGCTGGACATGACTCATGCAACGACAGCTGCGCCTATCCATCACCCACATATTGATTATTCTCCACATTTAGTCATCTCCGCAGAACTGTCACCATTTCATAAGGGTACATTATCTCCAAGTGCCTGCAAGTGTGTTCATAATTTTCTCTACAATGTGCAAAATAAATGAAATTGAAGATTCTCAATGCACACCGAGACTGTTTCTCTGTGGGCAAATGATGAAGTATGGTTGATGAAGAGATCAGAAGCCTTTGCTACTTAACTTGTAAGGAAACGGCTACTTATGGAGGGCAGACCTCTCAATGGCTGTAGCTTTCTTTGGGTGCTCAAGTCTTGGATGAGAGTGATAGCAGGACTGCAGCTTATCCCTATTAAATTGCATCCCTGTTACATAGCCTTTTGATCCTCCTTGCATTACAGGCAAGAGAGCCTGTTCTGCACAAAAAAGGCTTCCTGCAGGATTTAGAGTCCTACATTACTAGGGCTCTAAATCACACTGCAATCCACTGTTTTCTGTGCACCTAACTATTGATAGGATTGTGCCCATAGTAACCGAAGCTTGCCAAAATCAACACAATCAAAACATACTATCAATCAAGTCTAAAGGAAATGAAAATCAAGTCTAAAGCATCCCAATTTCAAATATCAGGTTAGAAAATTGACATTTGAAGTACAAATTGAAAATTTTCTTCAAAGTTCCACTAAATGTTCAATACTTTCAAATATTTGCTGTGGCTTTACTTGCAACTTATGTGCTCAATATATTTTGGTGCAACTAATGGTGATGGCATAACTCAACATTATGTTAAATGTATAGCATGCAACATCATCAGAAGTTGTTTTCAAAAAAAATACTGAGTACAGTGGCCCTGGTTTTCATTGGGACTGCAGTGTGTGTCAATGGGAGATATTATTCATAAGAGTAATTGTCACAGGGGGGATTTGAAACCTCCCCTCCTATGCAGTGTGGATCTGATGAAAATGCCCCCCCCCCAGTATTAATTTGAGAGAGAGAAAAAGCTGACAATGTCACATGCAACATATTCAATGTAGAATATAGTTTGACCCCGGTTTTTGCTGGACTAGGTTCAACATTTTTCAGTGGAATCAGGTCATGCCTTTAGAAAGCTGTTAGTTATCAAGGGATCATGGATTGTGTGATGTATATATATATATGTGTGTGTGTGTGTGAACCGGTTCCTATTACCACCCTCCTCCAGAATTGCTGCCCACTCCTGCAGATTACATCCTGAACTATGCCACCTGTTTGTTCCCCATCTCCACACACTGATCTCATAGAATCATAGAGTTGGACGAGACCACAATTGCCATCCAGTCCAACCCCCTGCCAAGCAGGAGACACCACCAAAGCATTCCTGACAGATGGCTGTCAAGCCTCCGCTTAAAGACCTCCAAAGAAGGAGACTCCACCACACTCCTTGGCAGCAAATTCCACTGTCGAACAGCTCTTACTGTCAGGAAGTTCTTCCTAATGTTTAGGTGGAATCTTCTTTCTTGTAGTTTGAATCCATTGCTCCGTGTCCGCTTCTCTGGAGCAGCAGAAAACAACCTTTCTCCCTCCTCTATATGACATCCTTTTATATATTTGAACATGGCTACCATATCACCCCTTAACCTTCTCTTCTCCAGGCTAAACATACCCAGCTCCCTAAGCCGTTCCTCATAAGGATCTGCATGACTTTCAAGTAGGAAACCACCTCAGGAGGAACTATAGGGCCCCAGAGACCCTCCTTTCATGCGAGCAGCTTCCTCGCATCCAGTTCTATCCTCACAATGTCTATATTCAAACCGTGTCTCTCCTTCTCCTTCTCCTCCTCCTGCTGTCTCCTGCTCAGAAAGCAGATTCAAGGAGCACTTTCAGCCCCATTCTAACTGGGTGCTCAGAAACAGGTGGAATAGCGAGGGGAACAACTTTAATTTCCAAAGCAAACTTTAGAGTAATAACAGTTTAAATTTTGGGCTTTTACTGTTAAATGTCAGAGATTTGTCTGTTCACTCCCCCACCTACCCTTGTCCCTCAACAATGAAGAATGGAGCTTGTCTGACCTTAAGAAAATGAATCCCGAAATTACTTTTTTTACAAGTAACTCATAAATGTGAAAGGGGGAAAAAATATATTTTTCTTCGTCTTGTGGGTGACTGAGAGAAGAATTTTATGCATCCTTCTGTGCAAGAAGTGCAGGGAAGGGAGAGATTACTGTGGAGTATATTACACATCCGAATCAATAAAGTCAGCACAGAGGTTTTTAAGTTGCTTTCTCAAAAACTGGCCAGGTTTGCTGGCCCTTTGCCTGTACATCCTGCACTCATTCTTTATTGTGCAGTGTGCAGGGAACAGCGGAGTGGAGGACAAGAGGCACTGGAGACGCCACTAAATGCACTCACGCTTTCAAGCTTGTGGAATGGGAGGGCAGGTAGCATCTTGTTCCACTTCTTCCAGGCAACAGAAAAGAGTTTAGCAGTTTTCTTACCCTCACCGGATGGTTATCAGTCAATCTCTTACCTTTGTAACTGAAGCGAGGTTTATGTAGCTAAATAGTCCTAGAGAGAATCTGGTGCCAGATAATGGGTAGCATTTCCTGGGGCCTTGGCACAATAGATGGGCAAGAAACAGAAGGAAATACAGGGAAGAAGAACTGGGCTCCTGCCTTGCCAGTGATGCTGTGCAGTAGTAGCATGGCTGTTGGGCTTTTGGTTTAAACTGGAAAAGCCTCAAAACCAGTTTAGAACTTGGAGTGGTGTCCAGCTGCGCTTCCTCTGTGTTTTCCTACTTCTCCAGTGCTTTTGCAGAGTTGTTCAAACTTCAAACCTCTTACTTCTTCTTGCGCAATGGTATGTGTGCCTTTCGTGCCGGCAATTAAACTCCCACAACGTCTGGGTTGTTTCAAAGTAAGCACGCTTTATTTACAGACATATAAATCACGGACACTCTCCCGGAGATTCAGACGACATCTCCGCTCCGGTTCAGTCAAAAGTGAAACTGAGACTGTCTAGGAAATAAAATGGTGCGTCACATAAATCACGAAGACATTGCATACAACAGATACCCCGGATGTTGTGACACATCCTCTTCCCTGTGGGAGGGGCGTACTGTTGAGCTTATTTAACCCTGAAAGCTCCAAACCTCACAATGGCTTACAATTGCTCCCAAAATCCACCAAGGCAGACTTTTTGAAGCCATCAAAACTTGACAAAGTTTAGGCATTTTAAAAGCTTTGATCTACCTAGTTTAGATTAGACTACCAGGGCCCTGATTCTGGGGATGGGAAAATCTGTCAGTTTTGGATTCTCTCAGTTTCAAATATTTCCAACCTAAAGTTCGGTTCTCTACATTTCCACATCACTTTGTGATTTATTTATTTACTTGTTTTTTTTTTTAAGTACTCATGAACATTCACCAGCTCTTTGGTGCAAATTTCTCCTCATATGAATGCTTGTATGCTATTTTACCCAATACAAACATCTTAACAAAGCAATTTCTTTTAATATAATGCATGTGCACATGTTATTTTAAACAACACATACCTGTTTATGCCCTTTTTTGTTTTGTTTATGCCTTTGGCTGGAGAATTGCATTGCAAAATTGAAAGCAGTGTAAATTTTGAAGGATAGCTGTGTTTTGGTTTGTGTATTGTTTTGGAAAGGATGAATTAGGTTAAGTTCTCCTTTAAATGCAATCTGACTCGAAATTCATTTGATTCACACTGTACAGGCTTGAGTATTTGAAGGTGTCTTTGTGTTCAGACAAGACAACCACTCTTTCTCTTTTGAAACAGAAAGCTCGTTCTGTAGGAAAATTTTGCATCTCCACTATTTTGGGACCTTCAGGCTTCTGATATAGAGATAGTTTGCATGCCTCCCTGCAAGTGAATATTGCATGCCACAATGAAACACCAAAGGGAACTTCATGTCTTACCATTGAAATGTCCAAAACAATTCTCACTACATGCACTCTCAAGATCAACTGCTTCAAGGTCATGAAAAGTTGTGTGAAGTCCACTAGAACCCTCCTCTTGCTTTTCTACACCAGTTACAGGTGGGTAGCCATGTTGGTCTGCCATAGTCAAAGCAAAATAAAATAAAAAATTCTTTCCAGTAGCACCTTAGAGACCAACTATGTTTGTTCTTGGTATGAGCTTTTGTGTGCATGCACACTTCTTCAGATACCAGTGTGCATGCACACGAAAGCTCATACCAAGAACAAACTTAGTTGGTTTCTAAGGTGCTACTGGAAATAATTTTTTTATTTTATTTTGTTTTTTTCTACACCAGTAAGAGTCATTCCTTCCTCCTTCCTTCCTCTGTCAGCACCAAGACATAGGCTCCTTTATTTTCATGTTACGTATCTGAAAATGTTGCCGAGAGAAGGCAGTTGCCATGATTTTCAGTCATAGGTCAACTGAAGCCATACATCTTCAGAAAGTTGGTCTGTAAGGAGGACTGCTCCTCAAGCAATTGTATCACTGTGGAATGCCATAGGCCCCTTAGGATCAAATATCTTTACAGTTACTTCCTTTCCTTCACCCTTTCCCATAGCTATTGACTCCTGCACATTCATATTAATGTACAACTTTGTATGTGCAGCTCATAGACTCCATCCCCAATTCATTTTCTTACTTCTGTTATACTTCTTGATTTTGCAAGCTTTTTATTTGTTTCTTCAGTTCCCTGGTCCAGCGAGCAAATATGAAATATTATTGTATCCCAACCAAATCTAAAAAAAATGTAGTATGAACACCGACAACTGGGAAACATTGACCTGGGGAACAGCCTTTACCAAAGGTGTCATGGGCTTTGAAGATGCTCGAACTCAGGATGAAAGGAAGAAACATGCTAAGAATGTTTGGCAAACCCTCACCATGATCAACTCCTGCCCGGAAACATATGTCCCTCCTGTGGAAGGATGTGTGGATCCAGAATTGGCCTCCACAGTCACTTATGGACTCACCTTTAAAACTGTGTTTATGGAAGACAATGTTACTCTGCTACAAGTGATCACCAAAGAAGACTCATGATTTTGTTTCTGTTCTCATTGCAACTGATGGAAACTGCATTGATTTCAATAGAGCTTAATTCTAACTAACTGGATCGGGACTGTTGAAGCAAAATAATAATAATAATTTATTTTTTAAAGATTTGGTTGTGTTAGTTACCCATGAGTCAGACATATTTTGGGAGGTGCAAGCTTAATGTAAAAACATGGTAAATTTTTAATCAAATTAATAAACTGTGAGACTGTAATAGGAAACATAAATTAGTAGTCTATTTAACTGCCAGAAGAAGATATCATTAGTAATGAAAATGATTGCAGTCTCTTAATGGAAAGATCTTCACAGCCATTGCTCCAAATGTGGTAATTGGCAATCAATTAAAATTAAAGTTAAGGGGATATATCCATTTCTTTCTAAGCTGATTATTTCCTGCCCCCTTCTGTTAATGAATTTGGGAGGAAGTAATACAATAAAGTGTATTTTATTCATGATTTTAAATTTCTGTCTTCTGTGAAATAAATAAATAAATAAATAAAACTATTAGACCATAGAAACCGAAAGGCAATCAATGTCCTCTGCAGATGTAGCTCGTATAGCTGCATGCACAAAAGAACCCTGCGCAAATAATTTAAGCTTTCTGAAACAATAACTGTATCAAAACATGGCAATCCTTTGAAATTCCCACTTGCGGTTCTCCATTCAAGTACAAGGATGAAATGTACATAAAAATTCATATTGCTAGTGAAAATAGTATACATAAATGTATTATAGTCAGAAGAATATAAACATGTGTCCCCCCAATTTTGTATCTTAGGCAACATTGCACACATAAATATGTATAGTCTGAGAAATTTGCACTAAAATGTTGATGTATTTTCCTGATAAGTATTATTATTGTTTTTAAATCACAAGCTGATGTGGAAATGCGGAGAACTGAATTTAAGACTAAACAAACGAGAAGCCGAAAGAAACTGAGATTTGCCCATCCCTAATGTTTGGCAAGATTCACATGTGTGGACATCACTTCTCTGAGGCAAAGTGTCACGAGGATTTGTCAGAGAGACGTGGACTAAAAAGGAGGATGCTGCTTTTCTCTGCAACTTTCCCTCCAGCTGGGACTCTAGATCTGTGTTTCAGAGATACGCTTCGAGTCCCATGTGGAGGGAAAGTGATTGGGAAGGGGGCGTTTCAGGGCAAAAGTGGTAATTGGTTGCAGAAGGGTTAATAACCCACCCTCTCTCACTCACAGCTTTCCCCTTGGAAATCCAATATCCTTTGAATGTCCTCCTGCTCTTGACACAGCACAGCGAAGAAATTGAGTCAGTGTGCAGGAATGATGTAGTAAACAAACCATGAATCACACCTCCGCTGAATATTGTGACATTCGGTGCGAAGCACATCACGGTGACATCTTTAAAAAGGAGCAGGGAATAACACTCAGCCAGGAAAAGTCAGATTGTCACAATGGATAAACACTTTGGGGAGCGCAGTGAAAGCTCTTGTCAAGCTTTTGGGCTTTCTGTTTGCAAATATGTTCATTACAAACTGCTACAATCTATGCCTTCGCCTCAAGCTGTCATTGGTCCCACTTCATTAGCTGTTATGAGTCTGTGGCTGATCCACTATGCTTGCTATTTAGAAGCATAACATTGGGCGGCAGGGGAGGGGTCATTTATAGTAGCTGCATGTTCATCCTCCGCTTTAGCTCCTCTGCTGAAACATAGCACGCGAGGAGCTGAAAAGCGGAGACAATTTTCTTTTTGCAAAACCATGAAGGGATTATGGGTTTTATTTGGGGGGTGGGGGTGGGACTGCTTTGCTCACATATATTAGGCAGTCCCTTGTTTTGCCTGACCTTCATGCTGAAAGTCACCAGGGCCACAATTTAAATCTCACCATGTTGTTGAATGAATTTTTGCAGGGGTGGGGGACAGGATCCAGAAAGGTTCAGAGTCCGACTCTTAATTGCATTCAGAGTTGAATTGCAAAGAAAAGTAGTGCACCTCAAGGAGTGTTGTGGTTATTTTTCTTCAGCATAGCTATAGCAATATTGTCAATCTTTTTTTTAAATAAGAATTTATTGGATTTTCAAAATTAAACAAATTACAAATACATACAATACAAACAAAACAACACAATACATACCATACGAACAAAACACCACAATTAATTAAAAAATCCTTCACTTCTTTAAAATCCTAAACTTGGGACTTCCTCACGACCTCTCTTATGCATTCATTTCTAATCTTCTTCAGTAACTTTGTAACATTGTAAAATCTAGTTTCTTACATCTAATCTTAGTCTTACAATTATAATCAACATATCTTAAATCATACAACTTATTCTTATCAAATAAAACATCAAGTTCCAAATCTTAACTTCTTATATCCTTTCTTCTCTTAACTTAGTAAAGCTGTTGCTCTTGTTACTTCTAATGCCAACTTCAAAAATATATAAATCAACACATTTTAACCAAAAACCTAAATGTTTCTTCCATTCTCAAATTCCTTTTCCCCCTCTGATGTCGGAGTACCGTGGTCAGCATTCATTATACATCTCTTAAATCCCATTACCCCACCCCACTCCTCACCAAATGGATTTGTGCCTCAATTCTCTGCCTTGTTGTTTAATCGTTTATAACAGTCATCACTTGGTATCATCGTCATCATCATTTTATTTGTGTGCCACTTTTCCACAGTTAAAAACAATGCTCAGGGAGTCTTACAACATGATAAGATTTGCATACAGTCATACCTCGGGTTACAGACGCTTCGGGTTGCACGTTTTAGGCTTGCGAACCACACCGAACCCGGAAGTACCGGAACAGGTTACTTCTGGGTTTCGGCACTCGAGCATGTGCAGAAGCACTGAATCGCGCTTTGTGCATGCGCAGAAGCACTGAATCGCGCTTTGTGCATGCGCAGAAGCACTGAATCGCGATCCGTGCGTGCGCAGACATGGCACTGTGGGTTGCGAACGCTGTGGGTTGCAAACATGCCTCCCGCACGGATCACGTCCGCAACCCGAGCGTCCACTGTAATTACAAAAGTAATAAACAATAAATAAACCACATCAAAAGAATACACAACCAAATGGAAAACAATTTCCACATAAATCAAAATCTAAAACTAGGAATATGGCATTAATATCACAGTTTAAAATGACATAGGTAAAAAATAACAGCAATTAAAAACAAAAACAACAGAGCCCTCTCTGCCCAGCAGCAGCAGTCCTTTATGGAGCCTGTCAGGCCCTGCCCTAGGCCAAGCGGGGAGTGACCGGATTGGGGCCCTCAGGTGCTGAGCAGGGGAGTCCTCCTGGGTATGAATGAAAAGTTTGCCAGAAATTGAGGAAGGTGCCTTCTTGTAGCAGATTGTGCCTTTCTTGATTTTGCTCGCAATAATTCCAGCAGGGGCCTGGTCAGATTTGAGCACGCCTGTTTCAAATTCTTATGTCACCCCTATAGAGGAAGTTGCCCAGCCTGAGTTCCGGGTGCAAGGAACTCATAGTAAGCTAGTCCTATGCCACATATTTGTATATATGTCTCCCAATCTGAGAAACCTATTGCTGACCACCAGGCTGTATCACAGTGGCGTGTTGGGGTAGTAGAGGTGCCCCCCCCCAGCATCAATACACCCACTTTCAGGGACAGGATATAGTGAAGCAGAGATTAGGATGGGTTGATGTGCACAGATGCTACTATGACAGATCTTCCTTGGCCTCTTTTTCATGTGCTCCAGTTGCCTTGATTCTTCTTGGTCTCACCACATGAGTAACTCACCGGGCCCCCCAAAAGTTGTGATTTTGCAAGCCCTGTTTTATAACCTTGCCTGGCCATGGAAAATCCTATGGTTCTAGCACCCCAGAGAGGCCATTAAGAGCTTGTGGAATATGGTCCCAACATAAGGAAACCTTCCTGTCCTGACTAGGATTCCATCAAAGGTGAGAGAAAGAAAAGGGTAGTAGGGATACTATTACCTGGTGGCCAGTTAATTTATTTCTTGAGAACAAGCATGCAATGCCAGCAGACACAGAGAGCAAAGCTACTCTTCTAAGATTCAGGTTTCTCCCTGGCAGAAGTGGTCTTCTTGCCTGGGAGCAAGTTCAAGGCATGTTGTTCACCTCCTCTAGCACCCAGGACCCAGCCCCTGGCTTATCAGACTCCACTCCTAGACCCACCTAGGTCCTTATGAATGGAGGCTTCTCATTTTCATCTGTAAAATGTTGTACTGCGGCATTCCTCATTCTTACCTGACATGGGTTATTTCCATTCACTTGGTATATGAAGCAATTCAACAGTGTCAAGAAGATTTATTTCATCTTAGACACAAGACGTCTGGCGCTAAAATTAATGTACTGTTCAAAATACATTGCTATGATTGGTTGCCTTTGTAAACTACTTAGGGTCAGATTTCCCAACCAAAAGACAAATAACAGCTTTGAGGGAACTAGAGGGATTTGGCCTTTCGTTGATATTTAAACTCAGCTCCAACCCAATTTAGTATTTGCTTCTCTCTCTCTTTTAAAAATCCACTCCTCTCCACGCTAAAAAAAAAAATGGAAAAGAAAAGAGAGTGGGAACCTGAATTCTTGGGAAACATTTGAAATGAACCAAATCTACCCAAACAAATACATGGCTCTTATTTGGGCTGAATTGCACCAACATTTTCTGCTTTAATAAAATTTGGTCAACATTGAAATTCAGTTTGGAATGTATTCTGAAACTCAATGTGGGTGACCATGGCAGTCTGTTGCATGAGAGACCAGTAACACCTTAAGGACTAACAAATTTAGTTATTATGGCGGTAATTTACTCAGCACTGCTAATACAATATAATCCAACAGCCTAGAGAATTTTTCAGCAGTCGAGTGTAAACGAGGGAAGAGAAAACTGTGAGGTTACCTGCTGTCAAAACTTCAAACAAACCTCAAGAGAAGGATAACTGTGTGGGGGCAGCCTATAGATTGAGTGGAAATGGATCCCCTCAAGTAAGGAAGGTGGAGAGCACAGGCAGAGCTGCTGAAGGAAAGGGATGAAGGAAGCAGCATGTTGGAAATCAGAAACCTTGCCGCCTTTGTTTCAAGGTTTCTGATTTCCAACATGCTGCTTCCTTCATCCCTTTCCTTCGGCAGCTCCTAATTGCAAAAAAAAAAAAAAAAAAAAATGGAAGAGCACATTGGTACCAAATATGGAAGACTGGCAAGTCAAAATGTTATCGTATCAAAATATGGCAAGGAAGGTAGGAGAAGCTAGGGGAATAACAGAACAAAAAAATAGAAGATGATTGGAAAGCATTTAAAGATTATATAGGGAACTCTGTAGAAAGGGCTGATCTATCTAACATAAGAGGAATAGAAAAAAGGAGAAATAATAGTTTTGGGTATACAAAAAAAAACCATGTAGTTACAGAAACCTCAATAAAGGATTAGGTTGGAAGTCAACACTGGGGGATGGGGGGTGAAAAAATGAAGTATTCTTTTTTTGTCCATATTTATTTAAATCTTTTGTCTATATTTAAGTTTTGTATGTCAAAGATTTTTCAAGTTTTTTCTTCATTTTCTACTCTTCTCTTCTCTTCTCTTCTTTCTTTTTTTGTCAAATGATAATTTGTACAAATTCTGTAATTCTTAAAACTCAATAAAGTTTATTTTTAATCAAATAATAATAATAATAATAAGAGGGGGGGGAGGAAATCAGAAACCTGACAGCAGAGATGTCTGTGAAGTACACTTGCATAGTATACTTACTTATATTAAGCCTCTGAAATAAGTAGCCTACCCGTGCTGATTGATTGATTGATTGAACTAAAGATGGGTTAACACTGCTTATTGTTATTGCTGTAATTTATTACCTATCCTTCACCAGAAGGTCCTAGGGTGGGATACAACCATTAAAAAAACAGTGCCAAAAACAGTTTAAAACAATTCACAATCACAGAAATAAGGTGGGTCATAAAAAATGTACACCACAGGTGTCGGAAATCAAGGTAAAGAGATTTGAGCTGTGCATGCAGCTTTAGATAAGGTCTAAAGACATAACAATCGGTATGGTTTGGCATCCCTATTTTTCCTTCTCTCCTTTTGGTGTTCAGTTCAGTGTATTGTTGGTCTGTAGAAGAATTGGAGTTAGCATTCCCACATGCATGCACATCCCTGTTTCTGTACGTAATGCTTAGTCCCTGGAATACTGGTGACTGGATGCATAAACTGATGTGATCTTTGATGACTCACCCACACGGGCAGGTGGGAAGAACATACATGTTTGGATCAGCCCTGGTTCTGCACTCGGTAGGAACAAGGACTGAATTATCTCCCCCTTCCCCCAGTGGGGTGCATTAACTTGATGTGAGTAATCAAACACATTGCCTTTTTGAGGTGGGCAGGGGAAAGAAACTGACATTTATGGAAAAAAAGACATAAATTCACCTCCACATCTGCCCAATCAGCTATTTTTTATTTAGCTGTGGAGTGTTTGCATTTGTGGGCAAAAAACTGCTGTATAAGCTGTCTTTAAATTATTTTATATTGAGTTCCCTGCTAAAAACCATTCATTAGAAATTTTATTGTTATCAGCCACAGCGCAAAGCTCCGCTGCTACGCCATAAGGTGGAGGAAGTTGTGATTTTTACGACTTGGCTACATTAATTAATTTATTAAATATTAATGATGGAGAAGCAATTCAAATGATGCTCTACGAACGGCCCCTGCAATGCGAACATGTTATTGCCCCATTCATCAGCGCCCGGGCTTGAGATGTACAGAGTAATATAACTGCTAGATGAGGTACATTCAAACCATATGTTGTTAATCTAGTTAATGGAATAACAAATACATGGCTGGGTCTATTGCGTTAGAGACTTAACAATATACACTTAGGTGCACACATTTCATCTGCTACAGATGGTTATGCTATCTTTTGGCCATCGGATGACAACGGCGACCTAAATGAATGTGTTTGGTAACCATGCTGTAATTCGGTTGCTGTCCATACTGTAATCAATAGGAGGGTGAATCCTACCTAAGCAATGCCTACATAGTCCCTTTCAGCCTTATCTGAAGATTTGAGTTGTGTGGGTAGCTTTAGATAAGATCTAAAGTGGTCTTAATCAAGAGCCCTGACTCTGTTCACTTAACTCGACTGGGCCTTTGGAAATGAGGCAACTTGGAAGTTATGGCTTCTGCTGTTGCATGTTTCTAAGAAAGGGGGACAGAGAAGAAAGGGGGCAGAAACAAGGGACAGAGAAGAAAGGCTAAGAGAGGGAAAGAGGGCCAGGGGATAAAGGTAGGAAAAATACAGTTTGATCAACTGCTATAATAATAATAATAATAATAATAATAATAATAATAATAATAATAATAATAATAATTTAAATCAGACTAGCACCAGCATTGAGAGATTTCACTTTCTTGGGTTCCATGATCACTGCGGATGGTGACAGCAGTCCGAAATTAGAAGACGCCTGCTTTTTGGGAGAAAAGCAATGACAAACCTAGACAGCATCTGAAAAAGCAGAGACATCTCCTTGCCGACAAAAGTCTGTATAGTTAAAGCTATGGTTTTCCCAGTAGTAATGTATGGAAGTGAGAGCTGGACCATAAAGAAGGCTGATCACCGAAGAATTGATGCTTTTGAATTATGGTGCTGGAGGAGACTCTTGAGAGTCCCATGGACTGCAAAAAGATCAAACCTATCCATTCTTAAAGAAATCAGCTCTGAGTGCTCACTGGAAGGACAGATCCTGAAGCTGAGGTACTTTGGCCACCTCATGAGAAAAGAAGACTCCCTAGAAAAGACCCTGATGTTGGGAAAGATGGAGGGCACAAGGAGAAGGAGACAACAGAGGGTGAGACAGTGTTCTCGAAGCTACTAACATGAGTTTGGCCAAACTGCGAGAGGCAGTGAAGGATAGGCGTGGTCCATGGGGTCACGAAGAGTCGGACACAACTGAACGACTGAACAACAAAGCACCAGCATTATTGCCTTTATGTGCTTATTGAAGACTTTCCTAGCCTTTGGAGAGGATATTCTTATTTGTATTGGATTTGATATTGTTTTTATATATGTCTTTCTTGCTGTTGCTGTTTCTGTATTAATTGTTCTATACACAATTGGTTTTTTAAAAATTGTTTTTATATACGCAATTGCTTTAACTGCTTTTGATATGTAATTTATTCATGTATATTGTGAAATTGCATCGCGATGCCTCATAGCAAGTGGCTCATAGATGTATATTTTTGTTAACGCTTTAGAAATGGACTTGGTTGCTTTTCAGTGTTTTTCATGCCCTGCAGACGTGTCGGACTAGCACAGCATCCCCACGGATGCTCCTGACCCACCAAATTAGAGCAATGCAGAAATGTCTGGGAACAGCACAAAACTTCAGTTTGCTGCTGTGAACCACCAGTGGAGCAGCATTTGCAGTGCATACACCTGCCACACTGAAGTTCATAAACCATAATGTTATGCTGACAGTGTTTCGTTTGGGAAGCTGCTTGTGCACAGGAAGCTGTACTGTATACTAATGAATTCAGAAACATAGGCTTGCATACAGGACAATTATATTTTGTTGTTGTGTTAGGCTCACACCCACTTTCGCTGTAATTACTTCATTCCTTGGAGTTAACGGAATGTGGTGTAAATATATTTATGTCAGCTAAGTCACCCTTAGTACTGGAATCCTTCCATAGACCCAGTGCTACGAATGTGCCAGTCTCCCAATGGGAAGATTGTGCCGTGCAAGGCCAATGTGTTGTTTTACAGGTTTTGGGATGTGGGTGGTGCTGTGGTCTAAACCACTGAGCCTCTTGGGCTTGCCGATCAGAAGATCGGTGGTTCGAATCCATGCGACGGGGTGAGCTCCCGTTGCTCTGTCCCAGCTCCTGCCAACCTAGCAGTTCGAAAGCACGCCAGTGCAAGTTGATAAATAGGTACCGCTGCGGCAGGAAGGTAAACGGCATTTCTATGCACTCTGGCTTCTGTCACAGTGTCCCATTGCACCAGAAGTGGTTTAGTCCTGCTGGCCACATGACCCGAAAAGCTGTCTGTGGGCAAACGCCAGCTCTCTCAGCCTGAAAGCGAGAAGAGTGCCACAACCTTACCGTCCAGGGGTCCTTTACAGGTTTAGAGCTGGGTGAGCAGAGTCACTTTCCAAAACCTGTGATCATATTCCCATCATATTGCTATAGCTGAAGCCCCAATGTACCTTCATGCAACTATAACCTTATGTTAACAGCATTAGATAATCTAATGTATTGTTTTCTTCAAATGACTCAGATTCGATATTGTGGTAATGTTATGAGAAACCTGAAGTTCAACAGAATCCATACAATCACCGAACTGTAGAGTTGGAAGGGGTTGTCTAGGCCAACCCCCTGCAATGCAGGAATCTTTTGCCCAACATGGGACTTGGACCCACAACTCTGAGTCTCATGCTCTGGTGACTCAGCCATGTTAGTATTATTATTGTTCAACAGATTAAGAAACCAGAGGCCTTTTTACTGGGCATTGTAAATCATGAAATCCCAAATGAAGACAGGATAGTATTTATGTATGCCACAACAGCTGCAAGGATTCTACAGGCTAAAAACTGGAAGACGGTAGAAGAATGGCAAATGAAAATGATGGACTATATGGAACTCGCAGAACTGACCGGGAAACTCCGAGACCAAAGGGAAGAGGCGGTACAGAAAGATTGGAAGAAATTTAAAGAATATTTGAAAATTCGTGCTAAGATTAGTACCTAAGAATTGAACTAGAAGACTAGATAGGCTACAGATATGGAAAGGGATAGGGTGAGAATATTTAAAATATAACTGGGAAGGCTCACCATGGTACCCTGAAGTCAGTGTGTTAAGATTTTGAACAAGTGAAGAGATATGTGAATGTCTAATTAGCAACAGTTTAAGTGATATAAGAATTAAGAGTTGAGTTAAGAAGTAATAGGATGTATTTTGAAGTAAAAGTAAAGATTAAGAAGTTTGTTTAGATTGTTTGTATGTTTTGAATTTTTAGAGTTATTAAAATAAATTAGAATTGAACCAAAGGAGAGAAAACGGGGGAAGTCACCCCACCTAGATTCGAACAAGAATTTTTTTGTTTTGTTTTATAAGCAAGAAAAAGAATTATTGGTGTTTTTGGGCAGTGGTTTGTATTTGTTTTTATTATGTTTTGAATGTTGTGTATGTGTTGTGTTATGTGTTTTGTTGTTCTTTGTTTTGAAAAAAACCAATAAAATCTTTATTAAAAAAGGAAAGTATATAAGACAAAGAAAGATAGAAGTATGATAATGAAAATATAGATTAAGAATAAGATTAGATATAAATGATGATTTTATAATGTTAAGAAATTACTATAGATGATATACAGTGAAGGCAGAAGGAGGGGATGCGAGGAAGCCAATTAACAATGTTAAGGAATAAGAAGTATACTGTAATTTTTATATTTTTCTTTTTTGTATTGTGTTTTTTGTTAGTGTTTGTAGTGTATATTTGTAATGTTTGTGTTTTTTATTGTTTGAAAATTTAATAAATTCGATAAAAATATATATAATTATTGTTCAACAGAAGTTAGATACAAGAAAACATATGGCTTAGCCTATGTCTGCTGTTTGAAAATGTGGCATACCTGCATAATTTAATGGGAATGCTAACATGCCACAAAGAGATTACTATATTTATGGTCTTCTTAATGTCCTTTCATAGTCTTTGCTATTAGTGATTGAAATTTGCAGATTAGTCCTATAAACAAAAGTGGGGGCTGGAATCAGTGTTCTGCATGTGTCTCTGTGTCAAGAGAGGTGCTAATCTGGTGTTAAGCATGTTATGCAATACTGTTATCTTGATCCCAAAAGCAATTTTGGACTCATATGATGGAGACCCACATCTGGGACCCATACACATCAGGCAGCTGGATGATATTTAGGACCTCAGACATACACGCACAGAGATCCCAGTTTCACATACTTGAAACACCTTCAAATCTAGCGAGACCAGAGCCTGTGATGGAGAATTACTGTACCAGCTGTTGCACGTTACAAGAGAGTACAGCAAAGATTGTTTTGGTTTAGGCTTCGCGGCTGTTGATGTCCTGCTGAAAAATGAGACAGAACATGCCCGGTCATTGGTTGAGAGAGTGGCCTTGCTTTCTGGTGTCATGCACAGCATCTGAAGCAATAATAGAACTGAATCTCACTCAAGGCATACCAATGCTACGGACTCGGCAAAAATGATTTCTCCTTGTCAGAACAATAAAAAGAGATGCACACATGTGGTGCAGCAATAAAACTGCTAGCACATTTGCAAAGCTAAGAAGGATCAAATTGGGTGGAGGCAGGGGCGTAACAAGGGGGGCAGGCCGCCCCGGGTTCCATAATGGAGGGGGTGACAAATTATCAAGGAACATTTTGGGGGGGATTTTTTTTTTTGAATTTTCTTTTTGAACTTTTTTTGAAAATGCCTGCTCCAAAGGTCTTATCTTACTATACTAGGGATTATATAGCTATATATGAAATTTCATGCATATCGGTTAATATCTTGACCCTCCTCCACCAAAATAGCTGTTCACTTGGCTGTTTTCCTATGTCATGAAGGCTGAAATTTCAGTTGAGAGAACACTCACTGTTCCCAACCCTAACCCTGTGGAAAGCGTTGACTGTGTAGGTTCTCTGTTGTTCGCTTGTGTTTCTTTGGCAATGAGAGGTCGGGATTGGCGTAGGGTGTGATTGTTCATTTGTAGTTGGCTGTGGTGATCTTTGGTTTCGGGGTTTGTTTTCCTCTGCCAGTCTCAGGCAGAGCATCAGCAGCCGCAGCCTCACTGCTGAATTAGGTCTTGTATCAGTTTAATTTACACCGGCTTCAGGTGCATAGAATTGCTAACTATATAGAGAAGCTTGGCCATGCTTTGGTTTGGCTTTTACAGTTTAAGTCACGGGCAGGAAGGAGTCAAGAGGAGTTAAGTTCTATTATTCCGCATGCTGTTGCATCATCCATTACAATTCAGCAGACTACAGGGGCATGCTGAAGAGAAGTCATACCATTTAACCAACTTTGTTAGTGGTTTGATTAGACTTTTTTGGGGGGGGGGGCTACAGCTACATTCGCATTGCCAGCTTTGTCAACAGCATGTTTTTTTTAAATCTCAAGTTCATCTTATCTCATTTGTTTTGCAACTCATCTCCCTGCTTCCAATGTAATCCCATAGGCCCCACTAGATGCACATGGAACCATCCATCTCAAAAAGCTGTCGTTTTTCTTTACTATATTAGCTGTAGATTAATTGGATTGCATCCAACTGAGTCATACTCATGCTAATGTAAGTTGGACCTACTCTATGACTCATATTAATGTTATGTTTAGCAAATTTTGGTGTAAAATGACTTGAGCGTTATATGATGAAAAGTAGTACATAACCTGATATTAATTGAAAGGGATCAGCTTTGCCCTACTTGTGGTCAAAATTATTTGCTTATATTGTGGGAATGTTTAGGAGTGTGGATGAGTATATATTATTTATATATCTCAATCCCAGCTTGTGTGAGCAAGCTCCAAAGTTAGCAGAGTTACATTCCCTTTTAACAACACAGCAGAAACGGTTGCATAGGCTTCCTAGAGCCTCTATAAAAGAAATATATATTCCTGGTATATTCCCCTTGTTCCCTCTTAAAAGCAAAGACACAATACAGCACTGATTATTAGATATAAAAGAAGTTTACTCACAGACATCCAAGAGTCACAGTACAGGCTCAAAGAGGCAGATAAACTTAGATAAACATATTTACATGTGGTGAAGCTGATTCCATAGGGGAAGAAGCTTCACTTCTGCTTCTCTCAGCTGCAGGCTGAGAGAGAGCATCCTGCTTGTTCAAAGGACGAGGCAAAATGGGAAGTCTTCTTTGGGATCTTGTTCCCAGGTAAGACCACACCTACTTCTGGTTCCTGTAACTCAGTCCAGGTGAACAGGAAGTTAAGCCTGGAGGACTGAGTTACCTTCATGTCCTCTCTAGGAGTGTTGTGTTTGACTGCTCTGTGTTTACATCCCACATATATAACGACCACGAAAACTTTAAATGTTGGTATCCTTGCAAATGCATTCCTTTTCCATGCATTCCTCTTATATCCCGAGTCTGTGGTGATGTTTTGTCTCTGTTTGGACCTTTCTTTGCAATGCACTGGAGTGTTCTGAGACAAAGACCCTGGTGGTTCTTCTGAAGCTGTAGTTTTGATTTTCCCAAGGACTATTTCTAATGTTAGGGGGGCGCAGGTGTCACTGTGGTCTAAACCACAGAGCCTAGGGCTTGCCGATCACAAGGTCGGCGGTTCGAATCCCTGCGACGGGGTGAGCTCCCGTTGTTCGGTCCCAGCTCCTGCCAACCTAGCAGTTCGAAAGCACGCCAAAAGTGCAAGTAGATAAATAGGTACCGCTCCGGCAGGAAGGTAAACGGCATTTCCGTGTGCTGCTCTAGTTCACCAGAAGCGGCTTAGTCATGCTGGCCACATGACCTGGAAGCTGTCTGCGGACAAACACCGGCTCCCTCGGCCTATAGAGCAAGATGAGCGCGCAACCCCAGAGTGGTCTGTGACTGTGCCTAATGGTCAGGGGTACGAAGAATTGATGCTTTTGAATTATGGTGCTGGAGGAGACTCTTGAGAGTCCCATGGACTGCAAGAAGATCAAACCTATCCATTCTCAAGGAAATCAGCCCTGAGTGCTCACTAGAAGGACAGATCCTGAAGTTGAGGCTCCAGTACTTTGGCCACCTCATGAGAAGAGAAGACTCCCTGGAAAAGACCCTGATGTTGGGAAAGATGGAGGGCACAAGGAGAAGGGGACGACAAAGGATGAGATGGTTGGACAGTATTCTCGAAGCTACTAACATGAGTTTGGCCAAACTGCGGGAGGCAGTGAATGATAGGCGTGCCTGGCGTGCTCTGGTCCATGGGGTCACGAAGAGTCGGACACGACTGAACGACTGAACAACAACAACCTTTACCTTTTATTTCTAATGTTGTAAAATTAACAGGGCAATTTCCAGCTTTTTAGGAAATAATTCTGATTATTTCCAAGCCAATCAAATTCAGGACACTGGCAGCTTGCACCTCACTAATAAATATCCATGCACTTTAATGCCAGTGTATTGATTCCCTTTCACCATTCCCCAGCCAGTCCTCTCCAAAATAGTAAATGTTGCTGGGTGCATCTGAACTGCAGTTAGCTGGTAAAAGTTGTAAGTGTTGTGAAATACAGATTCCCACATTTTAATCTGTGACATGCTGAGGGGATGGGTAGCTGAAATTCTGGTTTTGTATTCAGTAAGGCTGTGGTCCAGGTAATTAAATCTCAAGCTTCATTCAGTAAGATTTTGTTTATTGATTAGCACAAACTCCCTCCTGAATGTTGCTTCCTCCTAACATTGTTTGTCACCATTTATTGCAGCATATCAATATGAATTGTCATCCTCCTGCTGTTCCACCCAAGTAAATATAATAAAACGTCAATCTTCAGAGCTTCTACTTCAGTTGAATATCAATCGTCAGATGCTGAAATCCACTTTTGTGCTGCAGTTATTGACCTAAACCTCAGTGACCCAACATATAAATGGTTATGGAGTGGTTTTTCTTGTCCTATTTCTGTAGTCTGGAGTCTCTCAAAACTTGGCGTCTAGTTGTATGGTGCCATGGGGTGGATGAAATGATTGTTTATCCTCAGAAGTTACATTTGCCAACTGCCTGCTGTGAAACTTTGCATAAATGCAAGACACAAATGGAATCTTTGCCAAGCCATGCCAAAAATTAGGTGAAGGACTGCTATTCTAAAGTTTCAAATATTTGGGGCACTTTTGAGAACTACAAATCTCAAACCTCACAGAAATATCACCCATTTTTTTACGTATGTATAGTTACACAAACTGGACATCCACGCAAGTTCATGGTTAGGGATTTCTATTATTGTTGTTTTTCAGTCGTTCAGTCGTGTCCGACTCTTCGTGACCCCATGGACCAGAGCACGCCAGGCACGCCTATCCTTCACTGCCTCTCGCAGTTTGGCCAAACTCATGTTAGTCGCTTTGAGAACACTGTCCAACCATCTCATCCTCTGTCGTCCCCTTCTCCTTGTGCCCTTCATCTTTCCCAACATGAGGGTCTTTTCTAGGGAGTCTTCTCATGAGGTGGCCAAAGTACTGGAGCCTCAACTTCAGGATCTGTCCTTCTAGTGAGCACTCAGGGCTGATTTCTTTAAGAATGGATAGGTTTGATCTTCTTGCAGTCCATGAGACTCTCAAGAGTCTCCTCCAGCACCATAATTCAAAAGCATCAATTCTTCGGCGATCAGCCTTCTTTATGGTCCAGCTCTCACTTCCGTACATTACTACTAGGAAAACCATAGCTTTAACTATATGGACCTTTTTTGGCAAGGTGATGTCTTTGCTTTTTAAGATGCCGTCTAGGTTTGTCATTGCTTTTTTTCCAAGAAGCAGGCGTCTTCTAATTTCGTGACTGCTGTCACCATCTGCAGTGATCATGGAACCCAGGAAAATGAAATCTCTCACTGCCTCCATTTCTTCCTCTTCTATTTGCCAGGAGGTGATGGGACCAGTGGCCATGATCTTAGTTTTTTTTTATGTTGAGCTTCAGACCATATTTTGTGCTGTCCTCTGTCACCCTCATTAAAAGGTTCTTTAATTCCTCCTCACTGAAAATATGCATCTCCCGAAATTTCACTCCCAGAACTCTTCACCAGCACGGAATCAAGGTTGTAAGAGCTGGGGTTCTCAGCTTAAAGAGACTCTCTGACTAAACTTTCTCCTAAACTTTCATGTTTGGCAGGCAGGATTCATGAAGGCAGTGAGGAATGAAAGTCTCTCCTTGCCACTCTTTAAAAAACTTACTGGAAACGCCAGAGTGCCTTTTAAGACAGTTCAGAAGTTACTTCACTTCCTGGGTTATGGAGTTGGAATAGAACCTACAGACTGACTCTAGAATCCAGCAGACCAGAATGCAGATAAGTTAAAATGTGAGCATATGTAATTAGGAAACAGAGTGTCCAGAAAAAGGTGTCGTCTATGCAGAATGTTCAGAGTTCTAATATTTAATTCTAAAATAATTTATTCTTCCCCATGATGGCTGCGAGAATGGCTTTTAGATATTTAGATATTCCCTTTCTCTTTGTCATTTTGGTCATTCTCCTTTTTAAACTATCCCCAACTGTCCTTCTCAATGGACCCTTGCTACTTGCCATTCATTCTCTTCCCACCAAACATTATTTCCAGCATTCTTTCACTCACAACTCTGTTGCAGCCTTCTTTGCAGAATAATCACACATTCATAAATTTTATATTCATTTCAACAGCGACACAACTAATTTCAGCAAATTAGTGTGTATGTTGTGTGTGGTGAAACTCAGCTCACAAAAATGACATTTCGCCCCATACAATATTTGCATTAGGTTGTTGTTGTCACACCTTGACAGCCAAGATAAAGAAAATGCCTAAAAATACAAAACAAGCAAAGCAACGTTTTTTCTGGTCCCAAAGAAAATGAAGAGAGGGAAAAAAGGCACAGTTGAACTGAAGAAGGAATGCCAGCATTGTTGATAAGCCAATTGCTGAATCCATTTTGTGAAGGGTTAATGGTAGAATGGCAGACGCAAAACCCTTGTCATTTATGCGTGCATCAAAAAAGCAGGCTAAGTTTGAAAGTACTACGCCATATACATTTCCAACAGGGATTTCTGTTGTTCTGCATGGCCTTCTGTTTACAGAATTTTCTTTTATGACACTTGGAATCAATCTTGCCATGTTTTCCCATTGCATGTGTATTCGCTACATCATTTGTCATGTATCTTGTGTCCTAGAGCTATAGCCACTGGCAACGGAAAATGTCAACATCTGTGAGAGAGAAATACAGACAGAAGTTGTGGAATATGTGGTAGTGCTTTCAATATATTACATAGATGTATAGGACACATTCATTAAAAGGTTTAACTTAATTTTACCAAAAGTGATTTCACTAAAACAAAGCAGAACCTTCTGCCCACTATGCTTTGGTTCCAGGGATTTTGTTCTGGAGATCTCACACTCCAACTCTGAATGTGCTTGGAGCAATCACTATTTTGCTTAACTCTGCTACAAGAGAGTCAAATAATCTCTCTTCTCATAGTAACCTGGGGATTTGGATGCCTTTAGTTTGAAAGTAATTATTGTATAGTATCTAAAAAACCATATTATCTGAGTCACCACTTACTGTCTTAAAAGCATGTTCAGCCTTAAGACCATCCTAGTCCTGTTTGACTGGATAAATAAATTTAACTGATGCCTATTCATAGGAGAATGGAACAAAACTCCCATAATGCCCTTTGACTTTTCTATTCTGTTAGCTGATGATAAGAGCAGGGACAGATATACAAATGTTTAATGTTTTCCTTGGACTGGAAAGATCACTTCAACTTATGGAGTCCTTGAAATAGTTGTTTGTGGATACAAGCAGAGCCTATTGGAAGGGGGGGGATTCCTAAAAAAAGGCAGCAGAACTGCTAATCTTCTTTCAGATTCTGAAAGAGTAACTGCACCCCCAGGATGTTTCCATTTTAACAAACCTCAGCTACAAGTTCTCAGCTATCTGTCTAAATTTGAACTTGCAACATATTGCTTTTCTTATTCCCCAACCTCTGCTGAAAACTGTTGCCTTCCAAACACATGGCAGAATGAATGTATATATTTTATTTGGTCGCAGACTAGCATAAAACAGAATATTTACATTTATAAAAACAATATAGAAAATATGTATTTAAACGGGTACTCATTACATAGTGGGGGGCATATTCAACCTATCCAGCCCAACTTAAACCATGTCCTTAAAATCATTGATTAAGCATAGATAAAACTGATAAAATTTAGACTCGATTATCAGTTCTATGAGATAGGCTACTAAGGTATAAATCCAACAATATTTTAGGTCTCTATTTAGAGTTGATTTACATCACAGACCATCTTTCGACGTATATCTATCAAGGCTACACAGAATCTGGCAACAGCATAGGTGATTTCTGGGCTTTCATCCTGTAGTAGCAATGAGATATTATGTTGTTCTGAAAGCCCAGGAGATTTATCTAAAATGGATTGGATAAACCTTGCTCGGACGTCCGTATAATACTTGCAATAGAAGAAGACATGTTCTAATGTTTCCTGTTGCCCCGCGCCACAAGGGCATTTCCTTTCCTCATGGGGTATCTTCCCATAGCAGCCTTCTTGGTAGAAAGATATTCTTCTAACAAGGCAAAACGAAATTATTTGGTCAAATGTCTAACCTAAACCCCCACCCGCCCCCTGATCTTTTTGCCATAGTCAAGACAACCAACCTTACCCCAATACTTTCATTAATCCATATTTACCATATCTGTGTTTCACTATGTCTCTTTCTTTTAATCCCGTAGAGAACTATGTAATCTACAAGACAGATGTAATCAACAAGACAGATGTAATCTACAAGACAGACACTTCTTATGTCCCTTACTGCTGTGTTTGAGTTATTGCCATGCCAATAAGAATTCTCTCCTTAGCAACGTGTTCTCCTCTGGGCTAAAGATGCTTCTTAATGCCTATAGACTCTTACTGCTTGGTAGGAAAGTAGGATTTTGCGGAGTGCGGAGTTTACCCCAAGGATGAGTGAAAAGGAGAGGTAGGGAGAGATGGGCGATGAACACTGGAGTCCCCCCCTCCACCCCTCCACAATATATTCAGAGCAGATGGGGAGGGAGTGATCTGTCAATGAAATCTTCAGCTTGTGATTGTCCAAAGGAAAGCTTTCAAAAAGTTGTTCTTAGAATTCCTAATTGGATGGGGTATATTGATTGACAGTAGCTCATAGAGGTGAAATGAAGGAGACACCTCAAGATGAGAGATATCTATATGGAAAGAGGGATTCAATCTGCCCTAATAAGCATTGAATTATGCAATGGGCATTGAATTTATTTAACTTTTTCAGAGCCTAACTTGGACATACAGTTCAGTAGAGTAACTTATGAATTCAGTATGGTTTATTTCATCAATATTAAAAGAAAAGGGAGGAAAGGCAAATTAAGACAGTGCTGTCCCACTAATATGTGAGGGTGATGTGGTTTGTTGTTTTTTTAAATGTCACAAATGATCTCTAGCATATGGGAAAAGCACCGCTTCTATTTCCTACAGAAAAATGAGCACAGGTCCAGGATCAATTTTCAAATTTAATTTAGAAAACAATTACGACATAAACATATGTTAACATTATCCAGACTTTTGGTAAGCCATGGGTATCTGCACAACACCTTCCCCTCTCCCAAAGTAATAAAAATATGGCACTCTCTTCTGTGTAACAGCTAGCTTGTGCTTTCTTTACCCCACGCTTTCATGGATTATCTGCATCAGGTTCTCATCTGGATGGAGAAGATAACTCATTTCCCCTGCAGAATGTACATCGCTCAGCTGGGGAAATTTATGTACCCCTAGCTTAGATGGAGAAGGGTAACACCAATTGTTTCTCCATATCTGATGCAGCCACATCTTGTTCCTTTTTCTGCATGTCATGTGTTGAGCACAACGTACGTCAACTGTACTGAGTTACCTTGCTCCCACATGTGGCAGTCGCTGAAGGAGAGAGAGCAGAGATGAGAAACTCACTACGAGATAGCATGTCATACATTAACAAAGTGTTACAGAAGGAGGAGACATGAAGCTGTCCAGTCCTCAGTATCAGCATCATCTGAGCCTTACTACAGGCCCTCAAACTCTATTCCACCTTTTCGGGATTTCACTTCCTAATGAAACGGTAGCTTGGCAAACCCTCCTGGCAGTCAGTTTTCCCCACAGATCTTATTGCAAAGTTCATGTAGGAACTCTACTGAAGTCCTTCCACCTCCTTACAGAACTGCTTTGATGCCAACTCTGTTTATATTAGACTATTTAATTGAGTGTCTTTTTCAGCATTTTGGTATCCTAGATCTCATCTCGATGTTTCCATTAAGTAATTTTACCAGGGTGGTCTAATTGCATGTTTAGACATTTTACCTTTCCCCAAATAAATTCACACAAGAGTCAGATATTTCGTTTGATTTTGGGCAGAAATTTAGGCCACAACTTTATTGATTACAACCAAGTGAGTGGTTGCATAGGTTCTGGTTCGACTAACTCCTTGCACCCTTGCAGGCAGTGCTGTCCCAGAGCCACGTTCGTAGGACAGCCAAGGATGAACACCAGAGACAGCTGCTGGGAGGAGCACCAATCAGCCGCCCTGATGTCCCCTGGACTCGGGTGCGGGCCGGACCCCTTTCGGGGAACGCCAAACCAGTGAGTCCCTGGATTCCTCTACCGGAATATACTTGCATGGATGTGACCATGTCACGTGCCATGCCTGTCACCTGAACCAGAGCCTATCCACAACTTACAAGTTGTGACTATTTGCTACACGGCAGACGAAACCCAAATGGCACCAGCCAATCAGCCAAGTGGGGAAAATTCCTGCCGTGCCCCTGCCCCAATGGCAGACGACACTCAACGTCATAGCAAGGTCAAGCGCAAACCTAAATATAGGGAGAGGTGGGCAGGTGTTCCGATTCGAAAGCCCCAAGGAGGAAGCTCAGTAGCCTCGCATGGGCTTAAATAGGTCCCGCGTTGCTGCTCTTTCTCAGCAATCCATTGGTCAGATTCCACCCCAGCAACACGGGACCGACCAATCAGGGGTTGTGGGTGATTCCAGATTACCCCCCACAACACTGGGTCAGGTGGCCAGGTCGCACCACAACACGTGCCCTCTTTTATGGAGGACACACTTTATCTTCATTGGGCAAAATATAAAGCTATGGAAAATACCCTTCCAGTCTTTATAATTTGCTTCTCTGCCTATTCTCAATGGTTCTTTTATCCCCAGTCATAGATCTTCTTGGGTGGAAAGGTCCGGTTAGATCTCTGAACCTCATGACAATTGTTCTATGCCACTATTCCTTCTTCCTTGGATGCTTTGTCAAGCCAGCCCTCTTTTCCCCAAACCCTTCTTATTACTCCTGTTCCCAGGTGTGCTTCTTCATTATAAGACCAGTTGGAACAGCGGCAAGATTTTGATTCTTTTACATTCACATCTTTACCGAAATTCTTTGCGTAGTTGTTTCTCTACCTAAATCCTTATGCTTTCTTTGCAGCCTCATTGTATTCATTTCTGATAATGTTTTACCATCCTTTGAGATCTGACTCTATCTTTTCACACATCTCTAAATGGTTGCTTAGAATCTGGTTAAACACTTGCAGGGTTTCTCAGTCTTCCATTGGGTTCTGAATCTGATTATATTCCCCCTCCTTTTCCAGCCATTTTTACATCTTTCGTTTTTCTCCATTGAGGCCGGTGTATTTGCAACAACTAAATTAATTTTTGCACCAAAAGGTGAGGAGCTTTTAATCCTTCTCATTTTCTTGCTAAAAAAGCACCCCAAAATACATGCAGAGAGATGCCACGTATTAAGAAACCTTTGTTAAAATGAGAATTAGTTTGATATTTTACTCAAAACCTGAAGGCAGTAAGTTCCTACATATACCTGAAATCAAAGCTCTAGCAATCTTGTTGAGCGATGAAATTCTGAAATGAAGTAGGTGGAAACGCTTTAATTGAGGTTAGCACCAGGTATGGACTGAAGAAACAATACAAAGTTGGGAAAGAACTCTAGTTAAATATATGCTATAGTCACATATGGCTCATAGACCTACAGAATATAATTATAAAGAGAATGGGGATTCCATAATTTGGGAGAAGAATCTTGCCTCTGTCCTTCAGGCAGGACAAGCACAAATATCAGAGTTTATTAGGTTTAAAGACTAGGATTTGGACAAAGTAGAGGGATTACACATCACAAGGATATTTGCCCAAAATCCTCTGAGGCGATGCTGCTCCTGGCTGTAAGTCTGGGGGTTTAAGAGAATGGTAAAGGATAGTTATAAACACTGCAACTGTCTTAGGTATCTCCTCTAATCTCAAGAAACAATAAATGTTGAGGTAGAAGGAGATTTGAAAGAATCTCATTACAAATCCAGACCTAGTACATCCAATATTAGAATCCCTTCATTATATTATCCAGTTTATTTAGTTGCCATAGATGGCAAGAAGAAATACAGGAATGTTTAACCATAAATTAGCAGCATTTCCTTTTTTTAAAAAAAGCGTGACTACTTGAGCTCAGTGCAATATTTAATAAAACTACTGTAACACTGAAGCTTCAATATGCTATAAAATATACTTTGGACAAAAACATATTAAAATAAACAATATGCCTGCAGTGATAAATACTTGGGGAATTTCATAAGTGCCAGTATATGGGCATTTCTATCTAATCTAGTCTAGTCTAAGCAGATATATATAATATTTGATGTCTTTCTTTATATAAACCTCTGTTGATTAATTCTTTCACTTATCTCATGCAATTTCCTAGCCATACTATTTCAAACTATTTTACTATTATTGGTTTTGTGACCTGGATGTGGATTTTTAATTTTTGTTGCTCCTTTCCAAGTATGTCATCAAACGGCAAGGTTTGTTGCCTGATATTACGCTGGGTAAAATATCCATCATTTTAGGAACCAAGATCTTTCAGCCTCTTCTCTTTCCATTTGCTTGGAAGACTTGTGATTATGTTCAGGGGAAATACAAAGAAAGTGGTTCAATACAGCATTCCTCTGTCAATTTCATTACTCCAATGCCTGAATGGTTATTAGAAAAATGGCACAATCCTAACACAGGATTTGCTGGGATGAGCAGCTTAAGATCCCTGGTCTAGATGGAGCTCTGGTCTAGATGGCTGATTCACAGCTCAGCTGGGATGTTGTTGTTGTTGTTCAGTCGTTCAGTCGTGTCTGACTCTTCGTGACCCCATGGACCAGAGCACGCCAGGCACCCCTATCCTCCACTGCCTCCCGCAGTTTGGCCAAACTCATGCCAGTCGCTTCAAGAACACTGTCCAACCATCTCAGCCAGTTAAATTGAAGCTGGTTGAGCTGAGGCCCATGTAAGTCCTCAAAAAGGGGTGTGGTGGGGACAGGACTGGAGTGGAAGCTCTTAGGCTAATTCGATCTAAGCCCATTCATCTTGGCCATGGGACCTGCCTTCTAGGGCAGGGGATCTCCCTACTCATAGTAACACTGTCTTGTTTGGATTCAACCTCAGCTTGTTTGCCCACATGGTGTCCTCTTTCCATCACAGGCTCTCGTGCCTGGCAATGTTTTTTGCAAGAACTGGTAAGAACTTGGGACATAGAATATGTTCTCCTCTTCTGAAGTACAGTACTGAAATTTTAAGATCTATATTTTCTACCAAGAAATGTTTAAGAACTACTATTGTTTATCCTAGGCTATATGTTTTGATATGTACAGTATGTGTTGTTGGAAATGTGTTTGTTAATAAAAACAGAAAGATTATTTTGTGCCTTAATTATTGTGTACTAAGCCAACATTGGACCCACAACCATTTTTGTTGTATGCTTTGTTGAAACATATTAATCAACCATTGGCAAATTGGAAGCCCAAGGCTTCTTAACAACTCGCACTATAAACTGATAACACTGACAAAGTAAAAAATTGTCCAGTAGCACCTTAGAGACCAACTACGTTTGTTCTGGGTATAAGCTTTCGTGTGCATGCACACGAAAGCTCATACCAAGAACGAACGTAGTTGGTCTCTAAGGTGCTACTGGACAATTTTTTTCGACTGCATCAGACCAACACAGGTACCTACCTGAACTGACAAAGTAGAAATTTCATGACAAGATGGCACTTTTCAATATCAAATTCCCTGCTGAATCTCTGTCTGCATTGCTGGGTATGCAGTTTAGCATTTAATTACACATGGGCAGTGGGGAGGAAAATTGCCAAAGTTAAATGGACATTTGTACAAACATTCTGAGACAACATACCATTTGGACTTTGCTGGTCCCCATGAACCCATTTCTCCAGCTGGCCTAAGTAGAGATTAGCACAGTCCTCAGACTCTACTCCCCTTCATGGATCACTGCCTTGTCGTGGCGAAGGGGCTTGAATTACTCAGGGAAGCTATGGACAGGTCATAGTGGAGAGTTTGAACCAAACGTGATCCACCTGGAGGAGGAACTGGCAACCCACTCCAGTATCCCTGTCAAGAAAACTCCATGGAAAACATGAGTTTGGCCAAACTGCGGGAGGCAGTGAAGGATAGGCGTGCCTGGCGTGCTCTGGTCCATGGGGTCACGAAGAGTTGGACACGACTGAACGACTGAACAACAACAGACTCTACTGGCATGCTATGCATTGACCTGTCACCCAGAACTAAGAGATCCTTCTGGAAGAACTATTCTTCAACATGTGCTTTGCAGTGACACATTCTGACAATTATTTTTAAAAAGTCTGCATATGCACAATACCTTTAAAACACCTTCTAAGTACAACCTTTCCCTCAAAGAAATATGGGAGCAGCAATTTACAGCTCACAGAGCAACAATTTCCAGCAACCCTTAACAAGCTAAAGTGCCCAGAATTATTTGATGGGGGAAAGGTGCTTTGAATGTGCACATAATTTCTAGTGTCCCTCTATGGCAAAGTGGTACCTTATTCTTTGTACTTTATGTATTTCACAACTGATTTGCATTCTTCATCTCACCCCACGATCTTGCTGTGCCTCTGTTGTGTTTCACTGATGAAAAGTGGTCTCAGCTGTACCCTGTTAGAGTGAGCCCCAGCACCCCACCAGGAAGCTGGAAGATGCTAGCAAATGATTGTTTACTGGATCTGCTGGAACTGTTCTCCACTGAGTTTCTCCTGTCATTTAAAAACAAAAAAAGAGAATTGAATAAACTCATAAAGGATTATAATGGCTAGCAGCCATGATATGGAACCTCTAAATTCAGAGACAATGTAATGTAATTGCCAGAGTTGGTTAAAAAAAAAACCCAAAGACAACTATCTGGTATTATCCACTGCAGTTTATTGCTGACATTGCTGAAGACAGAATTAACAAAATTATGGACTGGGTGGCCTGCTATAAAGTTGCATTACAGGGTGTGAACCAATATAGCAGTTCTTAGGTTTCACTGTTCTTCACATTCCTAAGACTGCCTCTTGATTTCTCAGTCCATCCACTAGTTCTCTTATCTGTACATATCTGGATATGATTATAATGGTGTTATGTACTGAGTTGAATAGGATCCAAAATGCAGCAGTCTGATTGGTCCTAGAACAATAGGATTCAGAATGCAGTGGTCTGATTGGTCCTAGAACAATAAGATTCAGAATGCAGCAGTCTGATTGGTCCTAGAACAATAGGATCCAGAATGCAGCAGTCTGATTGGTCCGCAGGAGCCACCCAATCCAGCTCCAGGTGGAAGTGAATCCGCAACCCGATTGGCACGCAGGAGTATCCCGGAATTAGCCAATCATGTGGGGCCCATTGTGTAAATAGTGTATATAAAGCAGACGTTTTGGGGAAACTGCATTCCTCACTGCAATGAGCTGAATAAAGAGCATGAAATCCACACTTGACTCCTAGTATATTTCAAATACCAACCAGGATTTCCTCTTGTGCCTACACACTGACCTTGTCTTCAGGTCCTAGATGCTCCATCATCTCATTGGGAGAGTTTCATCTTCCGGCAAAGACAGTAACAGCAGTACAGTATTCTAGCAGCGCATCTGGCATGTCTGGCAAAGGACTAGTAGCAACTCAGCTGCAATATCGCCTTAGCTGTACAGCCTGAGCTGCACACCTGCAATATGGAAATAATGAATGTCCCAACTTACCAAGTTGTTGGAAATAATGTACTACTGAGACAATATATAAGAGATGATTTGAACACTTTGGGAAAATAACTACGTGAATTCATACTATTACTAGATAAATGGTAGTCTTTATGATGGCTGGGGTGAGGGAGAGAGGTAGCAGAGGGAAAGCCCTAGGGAGTGCAACAGATCTCCATGTGTTCTGCACATAGAGCAACTTGTAGCCCTCCCCATAAAGTCCCTGTTATTAGACTAAGCATCCTACTGTTTAAAGTGGAGGGTACATTTCTCACACTGCATCATCATACCTTAGTGTAGTGTGTTATTTTACCATCAGCTACATAGGAGAACTGGAAGAAGGACACCACCAGAATTGTCTAGCAGATTATGTTCCCTTTCAACTGCCTGTTTGCTTGGCTCCATAGAATTAAATGGGAACCCAGAAAACTGAACCAGCTCTCTGCCTCTTAGCCTGCTCCTTTATCTACATCTCCTCATCAAATTATGAGTAAGACTGAATCCTAGCAACTAGTTTTTGCACATGTTCACCTCAAGTCAGCTCTAGCGTGTACAACAAGTATGACTTCGAATGCCAGTTTCTGGGAATCACAAGTGGGGAGTGTGGTGTTGCACTCAGGTCTTGCTTCTGGGTTTCCCAGAAGATGCAGCTGGTTGGCCACATAGGATGGGCCACTGGCCTGATCCAACAGGCTCTTGTTATGCTTTTATGCATGTTACAACTAGTAGATCCTCTTATCAAAAGGTGCATACAATAGGAAGTGGATAAACGTCATGACATGGGTTTAAATCAGAATCACATCTGGAAGTACAATGTAGTTCAAGCAGAGGCAAGCTTCTATGCACTTTTGTTAGAGAACCGCTCACTATTAGAAGCAGTTGATGGTGACACCTTTTTATATTAACCACATTCCTCTTTCTACCTTTGCAGCTTTAATCTAACATTTTTTCCTTCAGTGCTTCCAAAATGGATAGGAAGCAGTGAATTTTGATGATGCAGTACTCTTGTGAAAGTAATGAGGTTGGTCTGAGTTAAGCAGTGGTAGATATAGCATGTGACAGAAACTGAATAGTAGTATTTATTAACCCATCCATCTTCAAGCTAATCCAGGGTGAAAAGCTCCTTCATTACTCTTTGTACTTCATTGAGAAAAGGCTTGGCTGTAACCCTGCCACACTTGACACACAGTAATTTGGCAAGGGCATGACACTATTAGACTACATTCTTTGCAGAATGAGTGCTAAGGAAAAACCTGGCAAGTACTGTCATTCCCTGGAGCATGATGCAAGTATTTCTCCTCTGCTCATGCCTGATGTTGCTTGCTCACAGATTCTTAAAAAGTTCTGTAGCTATAAGCAGTTAAGCAGGCGGGAATAGAGGGATGGAGTGGCAAAATGAGTAAACAGAGTGGGCATTGCAGTCTCAGCTATATCCACTCACTGAGTTCCCTAGGACTGTCATCAAGGGTGATGCTTACAGGATTGCAGTGAAGAGGAAGAAATCTCATTTCATGACTATATATATAAGAGGGAGAAATCTGCACCTCACGACTGAACACATTTAGCACCATCCAGAGATAGTTAAGCCTCTTCATTATTTCCATGGGTCTGGTTATGCTTTGAACTGTGTGTTTAAGGATCACTGATTAAGAACCATAGATGATTTATTACTTTTTACAACCTTTTGCAGCCCAGAACTAGACAGTATGTGGCATGAGTGTGCCCTTGTTGCTTTGCCACACTCCCTTGTGGTCCTCAGATAGAGGTCCTCAGTTGGAGTTGCTGCTTGAAGACATCAGGAAAGACCAAGGATAAAGGTGGAAATGCTGCCAGAATAATTCTGGCAGCATAGACACCACATTATTTCTTTTCCTAATACTACATTTTAATGAGATTTTATTGTGTAGTTCTTTTTTAAAGTGGGCTATAAAGTTGTCCAGATAAATAGATGCAGAAATAATTATGCCTACTCCTATTTCTTTCTCCCTTAACTTCTATATTACCTTTACACATGTATTTATAAAACCATATACAAATAATTAGGGGGGGGAGGAGAGAATTGGGTACAACCCAGCCAGACTTCAGCACATTCCAGTCCCATGACATGTACACATATCTTATCCGTGGGTTGACCACCTTGTTGAACCTCCCATCTGCCTCCATCTCCTCCTTGCCCTCTGACACTGCTGTGATGGCCCAACAACTCTGAGAGTCCAGTTTGAAATCATGTTGTACAGGCAATCCTCATTATGTGCGGAAGTTCCATTTTGGACCCCCACGCATGTCGGCAGAACGCAGGTCAGCCTCTCTGCCCTGATCTGCCCTTTTCCATTATGTCTTTATGACATTTTGACGCTACTTCCAGGTTTCACACCATGCACGTGTGCAAGATCGTGCATCATTCAGACGCTCCTAAATCAGTCGTGGCCTGTAGTTTGAAGCCCCCTATCTGTGGCCAAATGAACTCCAGTGCGATGGCAGTATTACATTTTTATTAGAGAGAGAAGATAGAGAGATAGATACCTTAAGGTTCCACTCTCCCCAGTTCTGGTCCTCCTGCATATCAGTGAACATTCATTGAGTATTAGGTGTTCTACCATGGCTGACTCTGTAACCCAACTATACCAAGTATATTTGGTCAGATAACTAGCTCTAAAATGCTCTGTTCTCAGGAGTGGATACCAAGGGGGAAACCAGCTGTTTCTAATTAGTTACAGGTTCCTTCTGGATACTTGCCAGAAGAGCCAATCCTTTAGTTGACTCTTCTTCAAGGTCAAAGCAGAGCTCTGTTCTGGAAAATAATAATACAGCGGTACCTTGGGTTAAGAACTTAATTCGTTCTGGAGGTCTGTTCTTAACCTGAACCTGTTCTTAACCTGAGGTACCACTTTAGCTAATGGGGCCTCCCGCTGCCACTGCACAATTCCTGTTCTCATCCTGAAGCAAAGTTCTTAACCCATGGTACTAATGTACAAAGTTCTTAACCCATGGTTAGCAGAGTCTGTAATTTGAAGAGTCTGTAACCCGAGGTACCACTGTAGTCTAAAGCATCTTGACAAGCTGCTTTCCAAAATTGGTTGTCACCCAATTCCATATAATATAGTGCAAGAAAACACTTGATTGGCATAGTAGCAATTATTTTATTTTATTATACTTTAACTGAGTGCAGTCCACCCTTGCCTTAATTGCTGGCCTCTCAGATTCTGTATAAAGAAGATCTGCTGATATTCCTGAAGGTAAAGGTATAAGTAAAGGGACCCCTGACCAATAGGTCCAGTCGTGTCCGACTCTGGGGTTGCGTTAATGGCCGAGAGAGCCAGCGTACAGCTTCTGGATCATGTGGCTAGCATGGCAAAGCTACTTCTTGCAAACCAGAGCAGTGCACAGAAACGCTGTTTACCTTCCCGCCAGAGGTACCTATTTATCTACTTGCACTTTTGACGTGCTTTCGAACTGCTAGGTGCGCAGGAGCTGGGACCGAGCAACGGGAGCTCACCCCGTCGTGGGGATTCGAACTGCCGACCTTCTGATCAGCAAGGCCTAGGCTCTGTGGTTTAACCCACAGCGCTACCCCGCGTCCTTTTCCTGAAGGTAGAGAGCATTAAAATATACATTTTAATTCCTGAAGGTAGAGAGCATTAATATATATATATATATATATATATATATATATATATATATATATATATATATAATCCCCCCATGGTTTCCAAAACTTTAATGGAGTCTGAATCAGAACCCCGATATCAATGCATAGAGCATCTGAATCAGCACTTTACTACCAAATAGCTTTAGGATGGGTTCAGTTAGCTGCTCTTCCTTATTGTAATGGAACATCATCAATGCTCCAATGGTTTTCTGTGCTTTGACTTTCACTGCCAAGAGAGGGTTTCGCTAAAGTGTACACCCAGGTATCCAAATGAGCACGCTTGTTCTATAGCTTGCTGAACATTTATACCCAGGGTTGCATTTGCCAAAAAAATCATAATCTTGGTCTTAGAAAAATTTATAAATAGGCTTTCCTGTTTACAGCAAGTAACGAACACCTCTAAGAGATTTTTGAGGCCCAATCAGGAAAGAGAGAGCATATGCAGAGTGGAGAATGGGAGTTTGCATTGGCTAAATATAGCCCCAAATCATTTATATAAAAGTTAAAAAGGATGAGAGCCAGAATGCAACCTTGCTTCACCAAGTATATTTGTGAAATATCAGAAAGTGATCCAGTTTCCATTGTAGTGATCCTGTGGTGATAATATTTAGTCTTAACCTGATCAAAATTATCCATAGCACTCTAAAGACCAACTTGCCTGCCTGCTTATCTATCACCACATTCAGATGCTGCTCCATAACAATATTCCCTGGTTAGCTTACATTACATCACTGGATCATAAAAAAGACAAAAAACAAGGCAATAACTAACAGCACTCTGTGAGGCAATGTGATTCATGAAGCAGCACACAGTCTCCAAAACTAATGTGCGTTGAGTTTAGTCAGCAATATCTCAAATACTAGGACCTCTCTGATAACATTTCTTTGATGTATTGAATGCTAAATGCTTGATGGCTCAGCTCATCCTATATTTTTGCATTGTCCTCTTTCATATCTCCACTGTGAATGTACTTTGAGTGACCCTTCACCCATGTTGAGCGATGCTCAAACCCTTCCCTTCCCACCAGAGCCCCTCTGATATCTCAGCATCAAGCCCTCTGGTATCCCAGCATCAAGCCCACCAGAAGCAGCCCCTGACAGAGATGCAAGTAATAGTATCATATATATATATATATATATATATATATATATATATATATATATATATATATATATATATATATATATATTCTCACACACACACACACACACACACACACACAAACACACATATTAAAAAAACAACATATTCACAGCTATGGATAATTGTCTCAAATGAACTGAAATGATTCTGAACCGTTATCCCGAATCACTCTGGGGTGGCATAAGGCAATTAAAAGTATATCTTGTTCTACGAGTTATTACTCTGTTCTGCCAAGAATGAGGAAGGTTGTGGAATATTTCAGTATTTCCTGTAACACTTCAGAGCTTTGCACCACAGCAAAGGTACATTGATGGGGAGCCACAGTAAGGTAGCCGATATCTCAAGAAGTTTACTAGGCCTTATCTTTGTTTCTTGTTGTTTAACTGCTGCTGGCTTTACATGCTACTTGTGACTTTAAAAAGAAACTGAATTAGCTTATTTTATGTTTTACAGTGTACACCACTTCGGATGTTTTCTAATGGAGTAATTGATGACGCTGTCTATTTATTTGTGCAATTTATGAATCACTTTCCACATGAAGGAAGCGCAGGTCTTCGTGTATTTATAGAAAATAAAAACAAAAACTGCTTGAAGAGACAAGGCATCTGATGCTGGTGACTGTGATAACGTTCCCTTGAAATCGGCCAAAGTTAAATACCAAGGTCCACAGAGGCTTAAAACACTGAACATTCAGGATCCAATGTTGCCTTCAGGCGCAAATTATATTCCAGTAGCATTATCTCAGGTTGGCAATGGGTTATACTGGCTAGCGTTAGCATCCTATCACTACAGTACCAAGGATGGCACAAGTGAAAAGACCCAGCTAATTCCAAAATTGGCTCTTGGGAGGGCAGGGGCTCAGCTCTTTTTCATGGGTGACGGTTTTCAGAAAGCTATGGTACTGTAGTGAACGGGCAAGTTTTCAGGCTTGTACACACGAGTCTCTGTGACACAAGCAATGTGGAGAAAGGGAAAAGGCTATACCCCTTTCTGCCAAGAGTTGTAAATGTAATGACAGTACACACTGGGTCTGTCTGGAACTATATTTTGAATTCCTTAAGTCTTCCTTTGAGGATGCTAACTTTCTTAATAAAACCTCATCCTTGCAGGCTCCTTTCCTAGAATCTCTGTTTCCATTAAGCGTGAACCCTTGGAGAGGGCAGAGAGAGCCAGTCCCCACTGTTTTCAACAGGTATGAGTTAAATTTGCACTGGTAGTTCTCATTAGCATCTAATGGCTATTTCCAGTTAAGTATGTAGCAGCCATCAACTGCAGGCTGGGTTCAAAGTAGCTCATATCTGGAGTGTTATGTATTGGTTTAATATGTTTACATGAGTTTCAATGCTAGTTCTGTAACTACCTTTCTCACTCCAGGGTGATTCAAACGGGTGCAGTGACAGTTGCTATTGGTTAACTTGTTGGCACAATTTGGATCCTTACTCTGATTGGGTCCTGCCAAAATCTAAATGTATCCTTTCCCCCAACTCCTGTTCCTGAGAGTATAAAAGGAGCTCGCCCTTTCCCTCCAGTCAGTCAAGTTCCTACTGCAATAAAGGAGATTGTTCTTGTTAGACTTGACTCCTAGCGTATCCTTGCTAGCATGCTGAATCACTACCCAGAGCTGATTACATGAAGAGCTGAAATTGTATAGACACTGCACTCGTGACATAACACGGAGCATCTTTTTCTAGGCAGATCAGCTTTTAATTATTCCCAGAGAAGAATGCAACATGCAGTGGAATTGAGATGGTGATGAGCCTTCCAAAACTTGAAGCGTGGGAGTCCCCAAAAAATAAGCTATAATTTGGCAGAATATTTGGATTATATGATTAGCATATGTATAATCTGGCATATTTAATATGATTTGATTGAATTGTTAATTTGGAAACTTTAATAAAAGTGATTTATTATTAAAAAAAAGAATTATTCCCAGAGAAGGACTTATTTCTCGTGAGTAGAGCACCATCAGTCATTCAGAAACTAAGAAAAAAGGAAGCATACAGAATACGGAGGTAACAGAGTATGGTTAAGAGTTTATTATTATTATTTAATAAACTACTCCTATTGGACAGGAGGGCTGTTATCTGCATAGTTACTATGGTGTGGAATCAGCATCTTGAATGCAAAATCCCCTGTCTACTAAAGACACACAATGCCAGACAGCAAGGCAAAAGCTGGTTTTATTTTAAACAAGTAGTTCCAGACTCATTGGGTCGTACAAAGTCTGCTCTAAGGCTATAGTGCTCTATCAGTGCTCCAGCCCTTGAGCTGATTATGAAGGCCCACTTGAGCTGATTAATGCTCTTGTGTTTTTTCAGAGGCTCTCAATTCTGTCAGTTGGTTCCACGAGAAGCAGGTGAATGATTACGAAACACAAACCCCAGAAAACATGAGGTCCAAATCCTGAAAATATGATGATGAGGGATTTGCAACTGAACAATTAATTTGTTGGATCCACTGACACAATATGTGGTGACAGACAGAAGCTTAGATGGCTTTTTTTAAAAAAAGGATTAGACTAACCCTGAACAGGGTGGCAAAATAGCAAGGAAGGATGTTGGTTTGATTGGATGCAGACCTGGAAAGTCTGGAACTCTGCCTGCTAGAAATGCGGGGCAACGGTAAGTGTGGACGAGCCCACAGCGATTTCCTTTGCAGAAAACCTTGCCTCCTGATGTATTCATGGAAGTTCTATTGCTTCGCTCAAAGCAGATACATGTAATTTTCTGCAATGAATTACACTAAACTGAGGCATTTACTAGCCGCCACCGCATATACTCCTCCACTCCTTCTGCCCACATCTTCCAGGCTCCAGCTTACTGACACAAATTGGAATTCTTCATGGGTTCTTACAGGCTTAGGATCTGGCCCAGGGATATATGCAATTAGAAGATAATTACCTACTCTCACCCAGGTGGCACACGGCAGAGATGCTAGCTCTGTTGATTCAGCTGTGACTCAACAGGAGGTGGCTTTTGTACAGCTCATCTCTCTGTGAATCCAAAGATTAAAATTATACTTCTCTACTTGCAGTATAAATGCCAGCTGCCGGAGTCAGGGTGCTCTGGAAGGGGGGGGGGTCACCGCTCCCGATGATACTGTATATATACCTATACGCAGGTCATAGAATAACCCGCCTTCCTAGCCATGTCAATTATTTCTTTCACTCTGTTAGAAGACATGCATAATCGTATTCCGTTTCCTGAGGTAATTGGCAAGGTAGGGCCAGGCTGCAGAACTAAGATGTGATTGGTATGAATCACAAAAATTGAACTGAGAGGAAAGGAAAAGGGGATTTGTGTTTGTGTCAGGAGGAATGTTATGCTTGGGCTTATATATGAATGCAAATGGGACTCGCAGCATAATGCTGGAGTGCGCCCCGAGCCCTTAAGTGGAAAGCTGTTGTGTAGAGCACCCACCAATTGGAAACTTAAAATGCTGCCCTGGCCTCTCACAGATAGGGGAAGAAACAGATAAAGAACACACACACACACACACATACACACACACCTACCTGAAGTCTTCCTCCCCTAGGCTGTGTATAGGGGAGATTTGGTTTTACTTTATTTTGGAACAAAGGGCACATTTCAAATTTGAGAAAGTGTTTGTGGGTTCCATTCCCAAAAGGGCTGCTGTGAGAATACATACCTTCCAACACCCCTCAGATGAAAATAGGGAAATTTCTCACTCCTCCGACCAATAAACTGGGATCATTTGAGGGTTAGGATAATCTCGTCAAAACAAAATTTAAAAAAATTCCTTCCAGTAGCACCTTAGAGACCAACTAAGTTTGTTCTTGGTATGAGCTTTCGTGTGCATGTACACTTCTTCAGATACACTGAAACAGAAGTCACCAGACCCTCCAATTGCAGTTGTTAACAGTTGTCAACAGGTTTTCCACACCTATCAGCCAATCACCCATTCCCACCACCCTTCTGAGTAATACCCTTCCCCACTCACTCACTATATATAAGGGTCTGGTGACTTCTGTTTCAGTGTATCTGAAGAAGTGTGCATGCACATGAAAGCTCATGGCTATTGGCTGCTGAGGGGCTACTTAAGCTGCTGCACGTCGCTGGAGAGTTTCACTTTCTTGCGACGTGCTGGATCACCCACCCTCCTCTCCCTATATTTAGGGTAGTTCTTATGGCTTTGCTATGCTTGTCCAGGGCTTATCTGTTTTGGAGCAGGGGCCCGGTTTTGCCATTTGGCTGACTGGCTGGGGCCACTTGGTATTTGCCTACCATGTAGCAAATTGTCACAACTTTGTAAGGTTGGCGGTTAGGCATTTGGTTCAATGTTTTGGGGAGGGGAAGTGGTTGGCTGTGCCTGTCCCTCCATTGCTGCTGCTAGGGAATTCCGTTAAAGGAATCCAGGGGCTCGCCTTGCTTTTGTCCGAACCCTGTCCAGGGGCTAGGGCCACGCAAAGCCCCTGGGAGCATCTGGGGTGAGCTGTGAGATCGAAGGAGTTCTTGCTCCCCCAGGATGCTTTCCCTTACTGACATATGGTGGTGCCCATTGTCAGTCCTGCTCCTGTCACCGTGCAGGTTCAGGTAGTCTGGAACCAATGCCTAAGCAACCACTCACATGCTGTAATCGATAAAGTTGTGGCCAAAATTTAATGCCAAAAACCTTAAACTAAAATCTGTGTCTATTGTGTCTTCATTTGGGGGTGGTTTTGGGGGTCTTCACACGCAACTGTAAATTAATGAAAGGGCAGTGTGGGAAACAGTGGTAAAATAAGCAGTGTTTTTACATATCACAGATGAAGAAGAAGACGAGTTTGGATTTGATATCCCGCTTTTCACTACCCGAAGGAGTCTCAAAGCGGCTAACGTTCTCCTTTCCCTTCCTCCCCCACAACAAACACTCTGTGAGGTGAATGGGGCTGAGAGACTTCAGAGAAGTGTGACTAGCCCAAGGTCACCCAGCAGCTGCATGTGGAGGAGCGGAGACACAAATCCGGTTCCCCAGATTACGAGTCTACCACTCTTAACCACTACACCACACTGGCTCACAGAAGTCATGGGAGCCATGATATCAATGTATAAATACAGCTCAGATATTTAGAATACATTCTCCTCCACTCTGTTTTTTTTTTTTCAGCTAGACAGGTGCATTGGCTGGAAAGGCATTAATCAATTCTGAATCCAAAACACACAGCTGTATTGCACCATATGGGCGGCAGCTAGCCAACTGCAAGAAACATGGATAAGCAAGGACTTTGGATATCTGCACTAGAAAACAACATGTTTAATTCAACCTAATATGGTTAATCTAAGCTTAATTCTGCACTGCTCTACCAAATCAGGCTGGCTGTGGTCTAGGCCAACCTTGCACTCAAGCAAAAAATTTTTTAAAAAATATATATGATGAAATGGGTTCAGTGAACTGTGAACACTTCAAACATCAACCTCATTATTTCTGATTTGCCCTTCAATGCCATGATTGAATACGAAATAGCATGAGTGCCAACACACTGTAAAGTTTTTGAGGTGCAATCTTATACCTAATAGTACTTTCACACTGGTAAATGGAATTACTGGCACAAATATAAGACCTGACTTTCCTCCAATAACCCTTTGTTTTTCTCAGTTTTTAAAAGAGGCTTTTGTTTGGGAGGAGGCGATGTGCATTACACTAAATTTCAGAACATGTGTATAATATATTAATGTTACCCAAACCTCTGGTAGCTTCTGAGGCACACTTCCATCTGATTTATAATTGGAGGCACACTTCACTCTTCTACCTAAAAGGGGCTACTTATGAAATGTGTTCTCAAGGGAGCCCACTCTTGTTTTCTCTATATGAGCTGCTCTTATTTTGGACCTACCTTATTCTGGGCCTATCTTCTCATTGGGACGCGTGTGGCGTTGTGGTCTAAACCTCTGAGCCTAGGGCTTGCCGATCAGAAGGTCGGTGGTTCGAATCCCCACGACGGTGTGAGCTCCCGTTCTGGGATGTAGCAAGGGGGGGCGGTCTGCCCCAGGTTCCATAATGGAGGGGTGACAAATTATCAAGGACCAATTAGTTTGGGAGGAAAAAAAAGGGAAAATTGAATTATTATTTTTAAATGCCTGCTCCGAAGGTCTTATCTTACTATACTGGGGGGGGGGGTATATAGCTATATATGAAATTTCATGCATATCGGTTAATACCTTGACCCTCCTCCACCAAAACAGCTGTTTACTTGGCTGTTTTCCCATGTCGTGAAGGCTGAAATTTCAGTTCAGTGGAGCACTTACTGTTCCCAACCCTAACCCTGTGGAAAGCCATCTAATTAGACTTTAATTTGATTTTGAGATGTTTTTAGGAGGTAATTTAATTATTGTTTGATTTTATACCAATGTTATGTATCTGATGTTAGCCACCCTGAGCCCGACTTCGGCCGGGGAGGGCGGGATATAAATAAAATTTTATTATTATTATTACTTGTTATTATTCCTTTGTAAGAAAATATGACATAACGTAAAACCATTTTTGCAGGGGGGGATCAATGGGGGGGTTGACAAGAAATTTTCCACACCGGGTACCACCTGAGCTTCCCATGCCTCTGGGGGAGGTTGACAATTCCCCTCCGGGTACCAATTTACCTTGCTACGCCCCTGCTCCCGTTGTTCAGTCCTTGCTCCTGCTCACCTAGCAGCTCGAAAGCACGTCAAAGTGCAAGTAGATACTGTAAATAACGTACCACTCTGGCGGGAAGGTAAATGGCATTTCCGTGCGCTGCTCTGGTTCGCCAGAAGCGTTTTAGTCATGCTGGCCACATGACCTGGAAGCTGTCTGCGGACAAACACCGGCTACCTCGGCCTATAGAGTGTGATGAGCAACCCCAGAGTCGTCCGTGACTGGACCTAACGGTCAGGGGTACCTTTACCTTTACCTTCTCATTAGACTCATGCCGAAGCCTCATTTGAACCAGGGATTCTGTAGGTCTTCCATCTTAGAAGTGACTGAAAACTACCAACGTTCCCAACGCGGCAATGCAGCAGAACTAACTTTCCAAGCAGAGGCTGATTAGGAGGAGGCAAGACCAGAACAATGAATAAAATAGAGACAGAGCAATCCTTTAATTGCTCTGGGCTGCAATTGTATACCTTCTTCTTACCTTGGAGCAAGCCTTTTTTGAACTCTCATTGAGCTCAAACAGAGTTACTGTGCAATTGTTGTGTCTACTTAGAAATAAATTTCATTACTTTCTTAGTAGACATTTGAAGGATTGCAAAGAAGGATTGCGCTGCTAAGTTATTTCTCAAAACACTCTAGCAATTCTTCTATGGCATAGTAGTCTGTGATCTGGCACACAGTCTGCAAATTACTGTTGTAAACTCTAGAGAGCCCATAGGAGGCGATGAAATGAAAGAACAATAACATTGATGGCGCGACCTATAACAACAACAGTAAAATGTGCCGGTGAGAAAATCAACATAAAGGCATGCTTATTTCCCCCCAACTGTCCCCATTCACTTTTGCAGAAACCTAGACCTGGTCCTATGTCTGGACAGACAATTTAAAAAAGAAAGATGAAGGTTATGTGGCAAGAAGAGCTCTCTTGCATCAGGCCTGTCACTCATCTACTGCAGCATCCTGTATCCCATAGTGACCAAACAGGTGTCACCAGGAAGCCCCACAAACAGGGTATGAGGACAGAAGGCCTTTCCCAATATTTGTTGTTGTTGTTGTTCAGTCGTTCAGTCGTGTCCGACTCTTCGTGACCCCATGGACCAGAGCACGCCAGGCGTGCCTATCCTTCACTGCCTCTCGCAGTTTGGCCAAACTCAGGTTAGTAGCTTCGAGAACACTGTCCAACCATCTCATCCTCTGTCGTCCCCTTCTCCTTGTGCCCTCCATCTTTCCCAACATCAGGGTCTTTTCCAGGGAGTCTTCTCTTCTCATGAGGTGGCCAAAGTACTGGAGCCTCAACTTCAGGATCTGTCCTATCCAACAGCAAATGTTATTCAGGGGAACTACCTCAACAGTTTTATGTACCCATCATCAATGAAAACCTTAGATTAAAAAAAAACAAAACCCACACACTTTAAATCAGATCCCAATTCATCCATTATTCAAGCTTCTAAGGCAGGCATAGGCAAACTTCAGCCTTCCAGATGTTTTAAGACTACAATTCCCATCATCCCTAGCTAACAGAACCAGTGGGCAGGGATGATGGGATCTGTATTCTCAAAACATCTGGAGGGCCGGAGTTTTCCTATGCCTGTTAAGGAAAATCAAACATGACCTACCAACAAGCCCACCCCATTCACTATAAGTAAACTCCACAGATCTGAATTACATGTCTCTATATTTAGAAGTTAACACTGTGATGGCCGCAACAGATTTAAGGAGAAAGCATCTCTCAGCCTGTTATGACTGTGTACTTTTGGTGTGAGTGTGATGTTTTGTTACAGTTATTAACTAGTGAAGAGACAGGGAGACACCAGCCTTCTAGTACAGTACAAGGCTTTCCCTTTTGATGAATAGAAATGTACATTTCAGAAGTGTGTGTGTAGGGGAAATAATGAAACCTTGTCGTTTGGTTGCTTCATCACCAAACACAACTTCTTGGGCACCTGATTCTTGGGAATAAATTCAGTTTCAACTGGTGGAAAACATTGAAGCTTAGACCATGTGTTTTTTTGAGCTCCCCACACTTTCCACACACTCATTTGTGTTTAGTTCACTCCAAAAAAATTGTTAATTTAGTGAGCCTACGCAGGAAATCCATATTAGAACTGGGCAAAAATTCTCCTATTATACATGGATTGATTTTTTTTTTAATGCCACTAAGGCTACAAGCCTATGCACATGTTTCTCATTCAGTTCAGTGGAACCAATGGTCTAACCCTGTATTTGTCAGTTGCACATGCTCCTCTACTGGCATTTCAGATTTGTTGTGCTCTGCTAAAAAACAACAACACACAATATTAAACACGCTCAAATTAACTATATCAGCAATGTACAGGATAGCTAATTATCTGATTTTACAATGCATGCTATGTTCGGCTAGTTAATAAAGGAGTAAGCACGCTGCCAAGTTTTAAATCATTTGACAGCTTAAAAATTCAATATTTTTTATCTTGTTGGTACTAGGGGAAAGACGCAAAGCCAGCTATTTGTTTGGAACTGCACGGCTTGTCTCAGGCTGCTGACAGATTTTCTACTACTCTTTCCCATTTGCCAGCTCCTTCTCAGCAACTGCCCAGAAAGAAAAAAATGGTGTTTATTTTCCTTGTCCATCTTGCTTGGTATTCCCGCTGTTGCTGTGAATCACCCAAGCTGCTCTCAGTTGTATTGTGACGGGAATCCTGTTCAGACATTCGTCTGGGCAGAAATGAGCACACACGGAGGATAGACCTGCCTCTTTGCTTTCAATGGTCCCCTTTTCTCAGAACTAGTATGTGATCCATATTCTAAATAAATGTTGGGCACGAATTGGGCCACATGTTCAGAACCAGGACCAGAGGGCCTGATCCCTGTCCCTCTGTACATTCATCACAATAAACACATCTGTGGGGATAGCCAGCAGATGGGACGACCAGTAATCCCAGAGTTCCTGCTCCCACTGCGTCGTGAAAGGGTCCGCTGGCTATGATCTGAAGGTAGTTGTCGTGAGTTCTGAAGGTTACTGAAGGTTTCCGAAGGTTTTCTGCAGGTATCTGAAGGTTCCGGAGATTCCGGAGGTCTCTGGATAGAAAGATGGGCTAAGCTAGGTAGCGGCCAAAACTTAGAAGGCCAAATAAACGCTTTTGAAATAAAAGAAATAAAAATTAAGAGACTGCAGTCAATGGTGAAGAAGCTCTCGACTGCTCTGTGCGGCTGGTTTTGCTTTCGGTTTCTCTCTGGCTTGTCTCGCGCGTTCTCCACACATGCTACAGAGAGCGGAGGCTATTTATTAAGAAATCAAACATCGTCACAACATTTACAAGAACCAATCACAACCTTGTCTCTAAGCTAGTTTCTGGGCTGGAAAATATCAACTGACCGTTACATTGGCTAAATTGGCGCGCTTTGCCCAAACGCGGAGGGATCCATGCAGCAAACTCTCTGCTGGATCCTTTGCCCTTCCTTCCTAGCGCGGAAGGTTACCTTAAAGTAAACATAAACAAACAGGTGCAGGAGCACCTTAAAAACGTATTCCCACACACATCACCACTTGAAAGTCTGAAGATGCACAGCTAGTCTGCGCAGACAGCCCTCTTATGCTCACTAATTCATGTTTGAATAGGTATTTAGTCAATCTAGATTATATAGGTATACAATACAGATGTGGGAGGAATTTGAATCAGTTCACATTTAAAGGGAAATCCACATAATTACTACTTTCCAAAACAATGTACAAACCAAAGCACAACCATTCTTTGAAATGTACACTCCGAATTCTCCAATGTATTCCAATGTTGAGCCAAGTAATATGCTCAAAACTGCTCATAATGGCCTAAATTGTTTATAGAAATGCATATATTAGTGAAAATAACACACAAAAATGCACCTTATTAGGGGGAATTGCATTGCAGATAATGTGTATATTGGGCAAAAATGCATACAAATGTGTATATTAGGAGGAGAAACTGCTGTTGAATTTTCATGAGGGCTTTTTAAAGCCGATCCTCTGGGGGGAGGCTAGGCTCATTGTTGTCATGATAAAAGATAGTTTCTCATTATATCCAAATGCAGCCATTGAGAATGAGCCAGATATGATATTCCACAGTGACTTTTCTTTGTATCATCAGTTCTTTTCTACCCAATTAGAATTTGTGGTGCTGAAATATAGTTTATGGCATTGCATACTAGGGATAGGTGAATCTGTCAATTCCAATTTCTGCCCGTTTCTCATTTTTCCAATCCTTTTTCCTAACAAGCACCAAAAACAGGAGGCATATGAGACCCGACTGGTTGCAACGTATAGTCGATGAGCTGTACATTGCACCAAACGCTTTGTAGGTGCAAAGCAATGTATTCATTTAAAAATAATCTCCATCAAATGATAATGCTGTTTCTAACAATTTTAAAAATAAAGTTCCTCTGGGGGCAGGAGCAGGTTTTACCTCTTCTCTGCATGAAAAATTTATACCACAGCCATCAAGGGAACAGATGCAGCAGGGGAGATTCTTTCCCTCCCCACTTTTTTGGCATGGGAAATAAATTTCCTTGGCCTTGCAGAACGCATGGAAAATACTGCAGTTATTCCTTGAAGGCTCTTGCCTAAGGGTCAGGAAAGAAAGGACATCATTCATATTGTTTTCCCTTACTATTTACTTCGGCAGCCTTAAGTATTCACCATCCATACTGCAATGGGACCGAGGTCATTGTCTGCTCGACTGGCTGGAACAGGGCAGATGGGAACACTTTGAGGTGAACATGGCTTATGGTTTCATTATAGAGACAAAAGCCACTAGTGGGCCACAACACCTGGTGAGCTATTGTAAAGTGCTGCCTCTCCACCAAGAATATTTTTGCTGTTGCCAAAGGTCATTCTAAGCCTTGGAGAGGAATAAAAAACAAGCAGGCAAGGAGGTTATTAAAACTGTTCATGTCCCAGCGCTATTTCTTTAGAGATTCCCTTACTCTGCTTTTCATGCAGAGACTATAGCTGGGCGAGGAAAAAACATTCTGACTTGAGAAATTAGGTGACTGGCACATATAACCTGGGAATGAATATTTAGATATCTGCAAATTTCATGGTGTGACATTATATGATTGGCATCAGAACCATGTGGAATTTAGTCTGAAAACTGAGCCCCAGATCTATCAAAAGTTAGTTCAGATAAATACCATCAAAACCAACGAAAGTCAGATTTGTGGCTAACTTAAGTCCTGTTCAAGGAGACTTAGGCTCCATATATACTTCCCTAGCAAAAAAATCCCATTCAACTCAATAAGGCTTATGTCTGAGTATATATTGGATTGTGCTGTTAGTTATAGCTAACTTTAGCTGGATTAGGGCCAGCGTGGTCTACAAACATATTTGAGATTGGGACAAGGTTCTTATATTGTTTTAGTGGGTTTATTTTTTAATGCAAAATACTTATTGTCTCTGGGATGCACACCATGCGCATACTAGGGTGGAATCTAGACACAGATAAAAATGCTTAAAAAAAAAAAAACGTTTTGAAAAATATATTGAATTTGCCATAAGCTCGCCATTGCCATCTAGTGTCACATTTGTATAATGCACTTAAAACACACATAAAATGTTATATTTGCAGCTGCATAGTTGAGTCCTAGGAGTGTGTGCAGGCTCCCAAATTAAATATGAAATAAATGTAATATAGTTCTCCTTAAACATTTATCTGACTGATGGCGGTTTCTGTGCAGAACCCACAATAGAACCATAGTAGGGCGAGGGGAGGGATCTTACCCACAAACAAATAGTGCTAAAATGAGAAGAAAAGGTCTAAACCAGGGAAAACATTTCTAATCAATATGTTATCAGTGGTTCTTATCAACACTAAATATACATATTAGCAGGGCAATCATAGGCATGTTTCCTCGGTAAACCTCATTGTGTTCCAAGGAGCTTAATTTCTAGTAAGTATCTAGGGTCACGGTTTTAACCATTAAAATGCAGCAAGAACTCAAACAGCAATTTATGGCAGCAGAAGATTCAATTCTATCTGCCTGTTACCCTATCCCAAAGGCGCTCTGCGATAAGTTAGCTTTTTAATGGAATTCTATAAATTCGGTGTCGCCACCTAGAAAGCCCTGCATTTTGTACTGTAGCTGGAAGACTATTTTCAAAAGGAACAGGACTTGAAGCGGCGATTCGTTGAATGATCTCAGCATGCAGATCATAGTACATACTGTACATGCACATGCAGGTGTGCGAGTGCATGAGTGTGCACAAATATGAGATGAGAAAACTTGGTTTAGGAGTGGGTACTGCAGTGGAGCAGCGCTGCCCTCCCAGCACTGGCATCGCTGCTACTTACTAGGACATTGGGATGGAAGGCTGGGTGTTGGCAATGTCAGGGCTACATGGCAAATTCAGCAGTCTTGCACCCAGTCAGTGTCAACCTCATGGCTCCCTATCCCAGGAAGTGGCAGGGACACTAGTGTCAAGAAGGTGGCTCCACCCAATTGCACAAGTCACTCCTAATATGGCCCTATCTGCGCTATATACTTAAAACAGGCATAGGCAAACTCCGGTCCTCCAGATGTTTAGGACTACAATCCCCATCCTCCCTGACCACTGGTCCTGTTAGCTAGGGATGGTGGGAATTGTAGTCCCAAACATCTGGAGGGCTGGAGTTTGTCTATGCCTATCTTAAAACATCATTGTACCACTTCGAAGAAGGGGAAGAAATGGAGGCAGTGAGAGATTTCACTTTCTTGGGTTCCATGATCACTGCAGGTGGTGACAGCAGTCACAAAATTTAAAGCCTGCTTCTTGGGAGAAAAGGAATGACAAACCTAGACAGCATCTTAAAAAGCAGAGACATCACCTTGCCGACAAACGTCCGTATAGTTAAAGCTATGGTTTTCCCAGTAGTGATGGAAGGACATGAGAGCTGGACCATAAAGAAGGCTGATCGCCGAAGAATTGATGCTTTTGAATTATGGTGCTGGAGGAGACTCTTGAGAGTCCCATGGACTGCAAGAAGATCAAACTTATCCATTCTGAAGGAAATCAGCCCTGAGTGCTCACTGGAAGGGGCTGAGGCTCCAATACTTTGGCCACCTCATGAGAAGAGAAGACTCCCTGGAATAGACCCTAATGTTGGGAAAGATTGAGGGCACAAGGAGAAGGGGACGACAGAGGATGAGATGGTTGGACAGTGTTCTCGAAGCTGCCAACATGAGTCTGACCAAACTGCGAGAGGCAGTGGAAGACAGGAGTGGCTGGCATGCTCTGGTCCATGGAGCCACGAAGAGTCAGACACGACTAAACGACTAAACAACCACAACCACGTTGAATTGTCACACCTCCCTCCAAAGAATCCCGGGAACTGTAGTTTGTTAGGAAACCTCACAGAGGTACAATTTTCAAATTGGGTTAATGACCAATCTCTCTTCCCAGGGAATTGGGGGAACCGTAATTCTGTAAGAGGAATAGGGGTCACCCAACAACTCGTCACATTAGCAAACTACAGCTCCCAGGATCATTTGGGGGAAGCGATGACTATTAAAAGGGACATGCTAGTTCTCTGATAGTGCAAATGAGGCCATGGTCTCCAGTGCTCCAGCTTCACGCTGTGCAGGGCTTTAAAGTTTAAAACGAATATGTTGAATTTTGCCCAAATACTAATTGGCTGTCCCTGGACCTTTTCCAGCACAGCTAGAATATGGTCCTTACAAGTATTTTCCAGTTAAGAAGCTAATTCGAACCAGCTGCAGTTTCCAAACTGTTTCCAAGGGCAGCAACTCGCAGAGGACATTAGAATTTGGAAATCCAATTTGAAAGTCCTCAAGGCAAATGTAACAGTGGCCAAGACTAAAAACCTTACCCACTTACCTGGGATTAAGTCTCACTGAATTCAACAGGACTTGCTTCAGAAAAGGCTTGATTGGGTGACTCCAGAGTAAACCATTAGCCCTGCCCCACCCCCAAAAAATGCAGAATAGCTGGACTGAACCCAGAACATTCCTCACTACATTAGTAACCTGGTCATTCGGAAACAGTGCACTACATGAAGTTTCATGTGGGCTGAAAGGTGTATTTTGAGAAGCATGCCGTTTTGAGCTTTCAAAGGAATATGAGTATACCTGTAGGCCTGAGAGCTGTTGACAGTCACACATCAGCCTGCTGATTACGATGGACAAATCCCTCAAGTAGAGTTGTGACTGCAATTGCAGTAGCATTTTTCAAACCAACATTTAAAAAATGAGCTTCGTGTCAATATAAAGCCTATCTATATGGGAGGCATGCCCAAGGCAGATCTATCACAGCCATACACTTGTGACTCATAAATTATGAGCACTACAACTTCCACACTGATTTTTACCTGAAAATGTGTCGTCAAACGGGAAAAGCTTGGATATTGACTTTATGATGTATGTGAGTATATTAAGGGAAGCATTTTCTTTTCCCATAAATCAGTGTACAATATTTTCACACTCTCTCACTCCCACATATACATATGAATATGACAACATACCTGACTGGGCATTTTTCAGAGGTTTCCATTCTCAACGCTCAGTTCATTTCCAGAATTGACCCAGGCAGGATAATTTCACAATTTTGAATCCCTGGACTCATTTGTGGTTGGATACCAGAGACTGAACACGGAACCTTGTACCTGTATATATAAAGCAGACATTCTACTAATGAGCTGTAGATCCTCCATTTTAGTTTCAATTTATATTCTGGGTACAATTTAGTGATTGTTAGGTATACTTCAGAACTATCCACATCCATGGGACATAATATTTCAACAGCAGTGTGGTGTAGTGGTTAAGAGCAGTAGACTCGTAATCTGGGGAACCGGGTTCGTATCTCCACTACTCCACATGCAGCTGCTGGGTGACCTTGGACTAGTCACACTTCTTTGAAGTCTCTCAGCCCCACTCATCCCACAGAGTGTTTGTTGTGGGGGAGGAAGGGAAAGGAGAATGTTAGCCGCTTTGAGACTCCTTCGGCTAGTGAAAAGCGGGATATCAAATCCAAACTCCTCCTCCTCCTCTTCTTCTTCTTCTTCTTCTTCTTCTTCTTCTTCTTCTTCTTCTTCTTCTTCTTCTTCTTCTTTTAAGCTATAATTCATTGCAATAAAATATGCTCTGCTAGAAACCTTAAGAAACCCCAGCACAGGCAGTTATATAAACAGCTCACCACGTTTGTTTCCAAAAGGCTCGTCCCAGCTTTAGAGCTGTCATGGCAAACCAAGCTTATTTGTGTGTTACGTGGTTATATTGTGTGTTTTAAACTTTGCTTTCCTCAGAACATTTAGTTTCAAGAAGTCAGCCTTTAAATCTACTGGAACATTTCTCTAGGTACTATGTCAACAGAAAAGTGTTAAGAGATTATTACAGAGACCCTCAATTTCTTGCAAGCTGCAGTACAAAGCCACTGCCAGATTGGTAGCTTAGACCATTAGTGACTATGCATTGGGAGGACATGGGTTGAAAACTCAAAGTAAGATTCGTTTTTGGCTACAGAATGTTAAATCATGGCAGCAGCTCACAAGCCAATTTATCAATACTTTGGTAAGAAGCCAAGGATGAATATATTATTCACAACTATTAAAAACCAATTTCCATCCAAATAAGAATATAAAAATATGCAAGAATATAAAAATGATTATCTTGGATTACTCACTTGAAGATTGGCATATCTACTTGATGAGGTCTATGGAAGTGCCAAATTTCAAACTGGTCTGATAAAAATTGTCACAAAGTAAATTAAAAACAGCTGAAAATTGACATTGACCCCTTATAAAGACACCATAATTATGTTTCTTTCTAACTTTGAACAACCTGAGAGTTCAAATCTCTTATTTTGGATTGGCCCCCTCTCCCCATGCTAATAGTAAGTGCTTGAGGCCTGATTCGGATTGGGACCACAGTGCAGGAACTCAATGCCTCCTATCCCCACACCTGGAACCTAATCTAGATCCAGAATAAATGTTCTTGTACTCAGGGATATGTACTAACTTTACAGATTACTTCCATTAATTCCAATGAGATTTTAGTATGCCTACTGTTGTTGTTTTTTTGATTGACTCTCCACCCCCAATCTGCAGAATTCTTATATAATTCAGAAAATTATATACATTCTGGATGCATACATCCAGATTTATTTATTTTGCTGCTATTGCACATAATCAAGCACAAGGCTTTCTATCTATGATGTATGCATCCAGAGTGTCAGTCCTCTGAACTTCTTTTCTGCGTTTAAAATGCAAGGATGTTCATGAATGTTATCAGCAGGAGATCTATGAAATTGGTATTTAAATATTGGCACCTAAATCTGGCATGTGCAGACTAGCTATTTATATTTAGCCCCAATATCAGGTCAAATTGTGTGGGTTCCAAAGAAGTGAAACAGGTGTTCAGTTTAGCCACATTTAAATCATACTGACACCCACCGAACTCTCTGCTCAGTGGAACATATGGCACTTAACACAATGTTTTTTTTGATCTTACGAAATCGGTAGTTACTTTTATTTCTGATATGAATGCATTTTGCAGTTTTTCCATTTGTGATTTTCTGTATTCATAATTAGGGGGGACAAAGATGTTGGGAAATATACTAGCTCATTTAATCAATTTCTCAAATAATGGATTAAAAAAGTATGAACACAGATCATTAAGTCAGCCACTTAACAGGTTTCCAGGTTTCTGGTCTCTATCACTTCCATTTCATAAGCCTGCTTAAGTCTGTTTCCACATCATTCTGTGATGGGCCATTCCATTGTCACTTGGACCATGTTTTTTGGTATTCACACATGTGTAACAATGTAAATATACATAAAAATTAACAACCAAAATTTAAACTATGTTCTTAATAAGATACTGAGCATTTTACTAATTTTTTTTATTATTTTTATAGATATTTTTGACAATTTTATTAAATGTTGAAGTATTGTCACGGGTGGGACAAAAAAAGGACATGGAGCTTGAAATAAGTTTGATTTATGGACAAACTCTGTGAGTTGGGAGGTGAATCAATGATAAACTCAGCATATCTCTTTAAATCAATGTTTATTGGTTACAACTATGCAATCAGAAATTAAGTTTAAGAAATTTAACGATACAAAATTAAGGAAAAAATGCTGCCACGGGTGGGACAATCATCAGAAATCTTTTAACTTGAACACTTCTGTGAAGACTACGTGGGTGGACTTTTGAAAAGAAGGCCCATAAAATAAACTTCTTTTGTCTTTAGCTTTTTAAAAAAATGGTTAGACTGCACGTTTGGAATCTTCCTCACCAAAGTCCAGCGCTCATCTAGCATTCTTATCAGGCTCATTTTTCATGGAATGGCCCTGATTTTAAAAGATTTTGTCTGGTGCTGGCAACCAGGTTACTCCTAAGTACCTCCAGAACGTTGAATTGCTATGTCCTTGCAATTGACTGTTATTTGGGTGATGTAGTAAAGGCTTTCAGAAGTATTTTGATACCAAAAAGTATTCCAACAGTGAGGCAGATGCCAATGAAATCTGATCACATCTTACTTAGAGGTAGACTGCACTAAACTCAATAGGACTTGCTGAATTGCATAGCACTGCAGCCGCAGACCGTGGCAATCCTTTTCCAGTCAGACAGAGGGAAGATTTTATAAATATACAGAGGATCGTCTCTAATTTTTTTTAATGAAATGATTTATAACTCCCCTGGATGAATATAATCCGAAACTGAATGCATCATCTTTGAAATGAATTGACAACATGTCTGATTAAAAAGACAATGTGGAAGATAGATGAGTCCCTGTGTTGCATCGAAATGCAGCTCATGCTTATCCATAAATCAGTCCAGGACTCTTTTTTCCTAACTCAGTGGTTCTCAAACAGTGTTCCAGGGAATCCCCCAGGTTTCTGGGAAGCTTGTCAGCAGATTTTCATGGAGAAAAATCCATAACAGTGGAGAGGTTTCGATGTAAAGCTGATCTTCCCCTGCAGTGAACAGGTACAGGGAGGTTTGGGGGACTATTTTTTAGATCACACAAGGCATTACTGCCACCCAGTAGTGCCCAAATTAAAAGGGGAGATAATCTGTGGGGCACTGGGGCAAAAAAACATGGCAAAAATTCTGGACTATGTTCAAGCCACACGTCAGGACCGAAAAGCAGTGAATTGGAGCAAATGGCAATCTGCACAAACCCAAATTGCTGTTTCTTCTGATTCAGTTTTCAAGAGCTTTTAAGAATGGGTTTTCATGGGGAAAGGGCCTTGCTACCATATCAGGACCAGATTCTCCACTCGCAAACAGCTGCCTGGTTGGGCAATATTGTTTAAAAATATCATTTCAAAGCTTTTGCAATCTACCTAACCACTTTATTGGTTTCAAGAGACTTTGTTTTGCATTGTTAATTGTTATGCATTGTTAATTGTTAGTTCACTTCTGATGTCTTTGCTTTCCTTGACAGAAAAGGACAAGACAATTTACATATTCTTTAAATCTTCAGTCATGCTGAGATAATGCTTGGAAGGATCTAAACAAAAGGGTGAAATATTATGCCTCTGATCTTGCACAGTTTCCTGCTGAAAGTCCTATTGAATTCAATGTTGCTTAAAGGTAAAGGTAAAGGGGCCCCTGACCATTAGGTCCAGTTGCGGATGACTCTGGGGTTGCGGCGCTCATCTCGCTTTACTGGCCGAGGGAGCCAGTGTACAGCTTCCGGGTCATGTGGCCAGCATGACTAAGCCGCTTCTGGCGACCCAGAGCAGCGCACGGAAACGCCGTTTACCTTCCTGCCGGAGTGGTACCTATTTATCTACTTGCACTGGTGTGCTTTCGAATTGCTAGGTGGGCAGGAGCTGGGACTGAGCAATGGAAGCTCACCCCGTCGCGGGGATTCGAACCGGCGACCTTCTGATCGGCAAGCCCTAGGCTCTGTGGTTTAACCCACAGCGCCACCCGCGTCCCAATGGTGCCTATTCCCAGGTAAATGACATTAGGATTCCAGCTGCGTAAGAGAGGGACACAGAGGCTGGAGGAGACAAGAATGTTTTTGATGCACTTTCCTAACTATACACAATTTGCTGATTAATATTCTATGGCCTAAATGTTTGTGGGGGGTGTATTGTTTTGTATTGTTTTTGTTTTAACTATTTATTTTGTGCTTTTATCCTGTATTTTTATTTTGTAAACCACCCTGAGTTCCTCGGGTGGAGGGTAGTTTATATTAAAATGGTTTACCTGCAACATTTTTTCCTCCTGAATGAAGTGCTTGAATGTTTAAGAAGAAACTGCAGCAACATAGCTCACTACGTGGGGTAGTCAGTTGCTGACTCTCACTTTTCCTCTGTATATCTCAATAGCAGAGTCTTGAATACTTTCAAGAATGCTTGCTCACCATTACTATACCTCCAGTTGAGTCAGAACCTGAGAATTTCCCAGAACACAGTTAGAAAACCAATGGTCTAAAATATAAATGTTCTTAACCGATTATAAGAATGAATGATCGTGTGTAAAGTATTATTAAAAGTCAGTCATCTAAAAAGTAAAATAAATCAAACGGGTGTAAACAAGTAACAATCTTTAACATATTGTGCATTTCAAAATGAGCTCAGAATGAAGACTTAGTATTCTCCATGAACTGGTTAATTACCCTTATGCTGATCATATCACTCAGAATGCATTTGCTTGCCTTATGCTGAACCCTTGAGAGCTGGACCATCAAGAAGGCTGATCGCCGAAGAATTGATGCTTTTGAATTATGGTGCTGGAGGAGACTCTTGAGAGTCCCATGGACTGCAAGAAGATCAACCCTATCCATTCTGAAGGAAATCAGCCCTGAGTGCTCACTAGAAGGACAGATCCTGAAGTTGAGGCTCCAGTACTTTGGCCACCTCATGAGAAGAGAAGGCTCCCTAGAAAAGACCCTGATGTTGGGAAAGATGGAGGGCACAAGGAGAAGGGGACGACAGAGGATGAGATGGTTGGACAGTGTTCTCGAAGCTACTAACATGAGTTTGGCCAAACTGCGAGAGGCAGTGAAGGATAGGCGTGCCTGGCGTGCTCTGGTCCATGGGGACATGAAGAGTCGGACACGACTGAACGACTGAACAACAACAACAACATGTTGAACCCTTAAACTGCAACACACACGAACCCAGTGATCTAGGAATTTAAAGCTCTTGCCCCATTTCTGAATGGCACGTGGCAAATTACTGATGAGACAGCAGGTTGTGTCGCTGAGATGCAAGGGTTCTGCATCACAGATTCTGCACATATTTTTTTTTCCATTGCAAGAAAACGATAGAAGTTTCTGCACTTTTATAGCGTAATAAGAAGCCGCACAAATGGGGTATTTGAATTCCCAGTCACCCAGTCTATATATTTAGTATTCAGAAGCTGTTTAGACCGAATGCCATTCTTAGCCTTCTGGACCTATAACTGCCACGAAAATCGAAGGTCACTGAATATACAAACAGCTTGAAGTCAATCCTTCAAAGGTTTATAAAACCATGCAAAAATTGGGTGTTTTCAGTAATACTATGGCAATGTGGCTATTTTCCTATTGGCAGATATTCTTAATTGCAACTATAAATTAGTGGTCAGTTGCAATTATATGGGTGGCCTGAAATTTTGATTTCCAATGTACTTGCTCAATAGCTTGAAGTGTGAGTCACAGACTCTGCATGGTGGGGAGCACTGTACTCATTTTATTGACCTGAACACAGCTTCAAATATGCATTGCCTACCAGAGGAGTTTTCCTGCAGGAATAAAATTCTCTGGGCACATTTACACTCCGGGAAGCACAGTTCAGAACTGGGCATTACGGATCCAACAAAGAATTTCCAGCACCTCATCAAAGTGCAGTTCCCAGGATTCCTTGGAAGGAACTACAACAGTTAAAACAGTATATTAAAAAAGGAAAGAAAAACACTGATAGAAGCTTGTAGCATAGATATGCCCTGCGGATCTCACCTCTAGCAACTTCTGCATGTTCCCTTTTACTGCCACACTTTATTCTACTCTAGATCCCTTGGACTAACAGAATACACACGAGACCTCTATTCCCAGTTCAGTGTGGGTGCAGTAGATCAGTAAATATTCCTATGTTAGTGGCATGTTGTGCTTCTGGGATTGTTGCATGTTGAGGTCCCCAAGCCACCCCTCAAAAAATTCACACTTCAGACATAATTTGTGTTTGGGTTTTTGGCAATAATTTAGGCCACAACTTTATTGAAATACAAATTATGTGAGTGGTTGCGTAGGCATTGGTTCAGACTAGCTGTCCACCGGGACAGAGCTGACTTTTGGTCAGTGATGGGAGAATGCCATCTGGGGAGAGTTAAGGAGGCTGGGGGCAGAGCCCTCCCTCTCCCCAGAGGTCTCAGAGGCTCTTGCGTGGCCCTGTCCCCTTACCGAGCCCCTGGATTCCTTTAACGGAATTCCCTGCACAGCATCATCATTCTGGAGGTGGGCACCACCCTTCCAGTAACCAACACAATAACCAATGCCTAATCTTACAAGTTGTGACTAGTTGCTACTGCAGTAGGCGAAAACCAAATGGCAACAGCCAATCAGCCAAATGGACAAAATTCCTACTGGGCCCCTGCCCCAAGAGCAGACGACGCCATGACAGGCAGTTGCAAGGTCAATACAGAGGCCTAAATAAAGGGAGGGAGGGTGGGTGATCCGAAGCACGCAGCCAAGAGGAGGATCACCCTGCGTGCAGAGCAATATAAAGGACGCTGGGCTGTCCATCACAACATTGCAACATTTAATTCTCCCCAGCAACACCCCAGGGTCCTATTGAAGCTGTGGCCAGCTAACTAACCCGGCCCAGCTACCAGGGAGGTGGCTTGCTAGCCCCCACCGCAACACGTGCTCTCCCAAATGGAGAACCCGATTTCTCTTGCCGTGGCAAACTCACTCTGAGACTGTAAAAAGAGAAACACAACTGTGCATTGTGGTAAAGTCACTGTGATATAATGTTTAGAGTATTTTAACTAGGACTGGGAGACCTAAATGCAAAGCCCCATCAGGTTCATCTTGGGCTGGTCACTTTTTTTCAACCTTCCCTACTGCACAAGTGGTGCATAAGTTGCATTGGAAATGTGTTGAGAGTAAACTCCGAGACCAGAGGGAGGAGAAGGTGCGAGAAGAGTGGAAGAAATTCGAAGAATATTTAAAACAACGTGAAAAATTGGATATTTGAAGTGAAATCAGTGAATATAATAGGCTTTAGTTATATGATGTTAGGTTAAAATAGTATAAGAGAAGTTAAGATTGTGCTTTTAATCTTATATGTAAAATATGATGGTTAGCAATAAGTTGATATAGACAAGTTAAGAGGTTATTTGATTTGATTAAGGATAATGGTGAATGAATGTTAAAATAGTTACAAAGTTACTAAAGTAAATTTGAACTGAACGCAGATGAGAGAACGGAGGAAGTCCCCAATTAAGATTTGAAATAAGATTTAAATAATAAGTAATTGGTGTGTTCCAGTATTGGTGTGGTGATAGGTATGTATAAGTTTCTTTTGTTGTTGTTATTTGTATTTGTAATGTTTTTATATTTGTATTTGTATTTTTTGTAGTTTGTATGCTTTTATTTGTTGTTTAGTGTGGAAATGCCAATAAATTCTTTTTAAAAAAAGGAAATGTGTTGAGAGTAGTTCTAGGTTTGTATTGATACTCTCTTTGTTTTATTAATCTTGTATTCTTGCTGCTTGATTTTATTGTATTTGTTGTATTATTGTTAGGCACCTTGAGCACCACTTGTTGCAAAGATGGGGTACAAGTTTAACAAATAAGTAAATAAATAAAATGAAGTGTGGTGTCAATTCAAAAAAATCCATTTTTTAAAAAAAGTCCCCAACAAACACCCCCACATTGAGATATACAGTAATGTATGCTTAATGAGCTCTACTGTGTATAATGGGAATCAAGCAAGAGGTACTCTCCAAGGTTTCGTTGCCAGGTATGCAGTTTTGCATTCTTAGTTATGCAAAACTTTAATATTTTCAGCTAATGTTTTAGGGTAGCTTGAGACAACCAGGCACTCTTTTCCTAAGGCAGGAGGTCTGGGACTAGAGCAAAAGCTATCTAATTTGAAACCTTCCTGCCTTTTCAATGACAACTATTGCTAGGGAAACATCTGCTGTGGGGAGATGGAGAGGGAGCTGAATCCCATTTGGTGGGATTCAGTGACTTACCAGGCAGAAAGTAAGGAAACTATGGAGAAATATAGACAGCTGTAACAGCTAGCTGTGCCCAACTAAATAGCTACAGTAGCTGTGCCCAAAGATGTGCACTTTGCAAGGTTCAGTCAGCTCTAGCTCTCAGATGAGGTGGCCTCTCCCTTCTCCAGCTGCTGCCAAAGGTAAAGGTAAAGATACCCCCTGACCTTTTAGGTCCAGTCTCAGACGACTCTGGGGTTGGGCACTAATCTTGCTCTATAGGCCAAGGGAGCCAGTGTTTGTTCGCAGACAGCTTCCGGGTCATGTGGCCAGCATGACTAAGCTGCTTCTAGCGAACCAGAGCAGCACACGGAAACGCCGTTTACCTTCCCACCAGAGTGGTACCTATTTATCTACTTGCACTTAGACGTGCTTTAGAACTGCTAGGTGGGCAGGAGCTGGGACTGAGCAACGGGAGCTCACCCCGTCGTGGGGATTCGAACTGCTGACCTTCTGATTGGCAAGCCCTAGGCTCTGTGGTTTAACCCACAGCACCACCCGTGTCCCTTAGCTGCTGCCAAAGGACTACTCAAAAGCCACTTGCCCTGAGGAGAGGAGTGAGAGGAGACAGGACTGCCTGGAGAGCTGCCCACCTTGTAGCTCCTGGGGTTCCTGTTGTGGTGCCATCACCCAGCTTCCACTACAGGGCTATGAGGACCTTCTTGACCTGAAAGAAAGAGAGATCTAGTTTGCAACAAAGTCACCCACCTCACCCCATTCTAGTTTGTCTTGGCTGTCTTATTACATAGTATTGATTAATGCTTATTGTCTTAACATTTCTATGTAAACAGCTTTGTTGGGTAGACCTGAAAAGTGATATATTAATCTCAAAAATAAATGAACAAGCAATATTTGGTGAACTTTACTGAAGGATCTGGAAAGAGGAAATTAAAAAAAGTATCAAACTATGCGACAATCCTATACACACTTCCTGAGGTGACTTCTGAGTAGACATGCATGGTTTGTGCTATTAAGCATTTTGTTTTGATATTAAAGCAAGATCCTTGTCAGGAAAAAAAAAAAAGAATTACAGTGGTACCTCTAGTTACGAACTTAATTCGTTCCGGAAGTCCGTTCCTAACCTGAAACTGTTCTTAACTAGAGGTGTGCTTTCGCTAATGGGGACTCTTGTTGCCACTGCGCCGCCAGAACACAATTTTCATTCTCAGCCTGGGCAAAGTTCTCAACTCGAGGTAACTCTTCCAGGTTAGCGGAGTTTGTAACCTGAAACATTTGTAACCTGAGGCGTTTGTAACTCGAAGTACCGCTGTAAATCCTGAATGTCCTCCACTAGCTTGTGCAGAACAGTTCATGAAACAATGCCACTGCCAGCATTTATTCTATCACATCTTTGGATCCAGCCCAGTATTCAGACCAAATTCCTACCCCTATTCCTTTTTAACTGTGCATTTACAGATGCAAAGCATTTACATTCCACTGAGTTTCTCAAATAAGTGTTTGTAGAATTTACCATGTGGGAATTTACCATGGTGTGCATGCTGCCACATGGCAGTTGTCTGTCTTCATTATCCTGCCAAATGGTGAGAATAATTTTTATCACACTTCCGCACTGGATGGGGAGTGAATACAAGCCAAATTCACGTGTATGCCCAGCATGTGTGTGCCAGGACCACACAATGTCACATGATATTTGGATGGAAAAACCTACATAACTGGCCTCACTTTGGGTAATGGCATGGGATCATGGACATGGGCAAGTAGCCCATGGGTATATAAATTTAAAAAATAACAGCAACAACAACAATAGCTCCCAGATGTGATTGGGGCTATCAACAACCATTCACCAAGTGCATTTAAATGCACAGGATTGTAAACTGCCATTCAGTAAATGGTCTTCCCTATTCTTTCCCTGAGATCGCTCTCATTCACAAATAGAGCCATATAGGCCTCATGTAAGCAGAGGAAAGATGGAGGGCACAAGGAGAAGGGGACGACTGAGGATGAGATGGTTGGACAGTGTTATCGAAGTGACTGGCATGAGATTGGCCAAACTGTGGGAGGCAGTGGAGGATAGGTGTGCCTGGCGTGCTCTGGTCCATGGGGTCACGAAGAGTCGGACACGACTGAACGACTGAACAACAACAACAAGCAAGCAAGCAAAGGATTCCACATTCATTACAGCAGAGCTCCATATGCATGTCCTGCCCTCACTCCCCAAATGGGGCAGGTTAGGCCCAGAGGGTATTAAGAAATGTGCTTGAGGAAGTGGTCGGCAGTGCATAGCCCAAACATTCCAGTCAAGCTGTGCATTCCACTACGGGAGAGTGGTTATGCTTAAAACTTTATGTAATTTATGTTAAAAGTGTATGCTTACATCTACTGAGAAGTTGTCCTGTTTTCTATTCTGTCAGTAGTATAATTTAGGATTTCTGATGCCCCCTACCCAACCCACTGGCTGCCTCGACCCTTGTTATCATTCCCTTCCGGGATCTGGGTTCCCTTGTTACTTTTCGGCATTAGCAAAACTAAAACGTTTGACCTTCCTATTAAAAGAATAAACTCCCATACTCTATTAATATTTAATTCTACATTGAATAATTCTACATTGAATATACTGAACATCTGCCTTGTCTTCATCTCGTAAGTCCTCCTTTCTTTTTTTACATAACACTAAGCAGAACGTTGTCATAACACCTTTAGAGAGACTGGAGACAAAAGGATTACAATGTTTTCATTAACATAAAACTGCACTTGGAGGTTCACTCTGTTTTGTTAAAAGGAGAGACAAGGAACAGCTTGCTTTAAGAAATTAATGAATGAAGCTTATCTGTTTTGTGGAGTGACAGAGAGTGATTTACAATGCATTGAGCAGTACAATATTATGCTGAGCCCTACTTACTGTGGGGTTCATCTTTGTGCATGTCATGTAGGAGGTCAAGAGGGGGAAATTGAGTGTGTGTGTGTGTGTGTGTGTGTGTGTGTAAATGGTGACTTCCTACTCTGTTTGGTCTCCAGCTATGCTGTGGCTCCAGGACCCACCGCAGTGCCAAAGGGCAGTGCCAGATGGCTTCTGGGAACAGGGTCTTGTGGCAGCAACATTTTCCCTCTGGTCCACTCCTAGGTAACTTCCAGAGTGGATTCTTGCAGAAACTTTGGCCCCAAGTGCCGTAGCCAGATTCTTGGCTCAGGTTCCATTTAGATCACAGATAACCCCTCTTTTAAAACAGCTGTATTGGTTCCCAGTTGATTGGTTCCCATGCCCAATTCAAGGTGCTCGTGTCAGTGTTTAAAGCCTCAGATAACTCAAGCCCCAAATATCTGAACGACTGCCTTCTTTACACACCTTCTTGGACATTAGACCCTCTTGCCATTCTCTGTGGCTGCCACTAAGTTTTGGAACTCCCTCCCCACAGAGGTGCACCTGGCAAGTTCATTAGATGGTTTTTGGTGACTCCTGATGTTGCACCCCACCACCCTGGCCTTTTCTCCCATGGAGTTCCCTTTTTTTTATAGGTGGGACCGATCTCTTTGTCAATGTGCCCTAGTTCTCTTATTCCAGACCCAGTCCTGGCAGGTTCATCCCATGGCCTTGGCTGACTAGAGCCCATTGTGTGAGTACCCACTGAGAAATCATCTTTTCATAACACCACAACTGCATGAGGAAATGTGACGAGCTTTTTATTTCCAGCAGAGTTTCTTGTTCATTTGGCTATGAAACGTTTTCTTCATTTGGCTGAGTCAACTCTAAGAGTTCCTTAGCGGATGTTTTGACTGGCCAATGACTTTCTTCCAGGTTGAATTGACTCTAAATGAGAAGGTTACAGGATTCTTTCTCTAGTTTCATTCACTGAGGAAGGCATCACAAGTCCCAGTGTGCTTTTTGCATAGTCTGTGGCGTCTGGTGTATGACATACAAGCAACACCCCCCCCCCAATAAATAAATAAATAAATAAATAAATAGGTACATCGAAATGTGTTGATGATAACCCACAGGCAAAAGAAAAAAAATTACATTCCACCTAAAAAAACACCATCATTATCATTTAATAGAATACTTACAGGTAGGTAGCCATGTTGGTCTGCCGTAGTCGGGGGAAAAAATTCAAATTCAGGTGCTACTGGAAGGAATTTTTATTTCATAGAATGTGTAAACAACTAAGCTGCACCAGAAGTTAAAGGAGTAAATGATGGGGGAAAGCTCAAATTACCTCCTTTACATTATATTCAGTAGCAATAATGAATATTGTCTATGACATATTGGAAAAACTATAGACTTATTAGTTTGGGTGGGATGCTAAACATGCTCTAATCTAATGAATTCCAAGCCTGTTCACCCCATGAGATTTCTTCTTCATATGACAGTCATAGCAGTATTGTCAAATGCCTGATCTGAGAGATACCAGTTGCATATTTATAAAGTCCATGGTTTCTGCTTCCCAGTGGACTCAGTGTCATTTCAATCAGAAAATTGCCTCCAGAAAAATGCAATAATAAATTGGAGAAACTCGTTCTTTCAATGTGATGTTCCCGAATGCTCAGGAAATGTGAAAACATAATGAAACATTTCCCACTGAAGGCTTAAATCATCTCTGCATGGACAAAACTAATCCAATTAGTACAAAGTTGAGTTCTTACTGTAGTTTACAGAAAGCGAAATTTGATGCACTTTTTTAAAGGGTCCTGCATAAGTGAAGAATATCTAGGCATAGATATTGGAAGAAGTTAAAAAGAATCTCATTAATATCAGGGATATTTATCAAAGGGCTTTCAAGTACCTCTAAGTTGGTACCAGATTCTGCCTAATGTACATTTTGAGACAAATTTAGAGTGCTCTGTTCTTTTGAGACAAATTGAAAGAATCAGTGGCATTTCTCCGGAAGCTCTTGAACATCTCTGCTGAAAAGGATCTTGTACTTTAAAACTTAAGGTTGCATTCAGCGGAATTGACTCATTCCCAAAAGGACTTCCACTTGTGCAATAGAACTTTTCTTCCTTCTTTTCTTCCTATGTGCACCACAGGGTAGGAGGGAACCCCACCCCACACCCCAACATAAAGGATTTCATAGCACGCAGATGACAGAAAGTATAAGCTCCACTGTGCAGATGAAAGTTCTTGCACCCAGGAGGACTTCATGGAATACCACTCTTAGGACTCAGCTATATGGCTGCAAACAAAATGTTAAAAGTGTGCTTTAAGTGCAATATGCAATGTGACATTAGATGGCGATGGTGAGCATTATGGAAAATTCAATGTATTTTTTCTAGATTCCACCTTAGTATCCTCAGAAGTAGTTGACTTCGCAAAAAGAGGCCAGGAAGTATAAGGTTCCAAGATGCAATTGCAATACAATTATTCCTAAATTACGTTTGGCTTAGGGCCAAGTCACATGCAATTGCAAGAAACACGTGATTCGATCACCTGTTAAAGTTGCCACATATGCTACAAAGAGGAACATGCCATTAAATGTGCTTAGGTGCAAATTTAGAAATAATTACTGTAATTTAAATGGAAGCACAACACACACCATGGTGATCCTGTGTCTGTGTGACACGTGTCACCTGCTAAATCTGCTGTCCAGGTGCAATTTCAAGGTCCCTGCTCTCCATTTGTGGACTATACAGCCTTTGAAATACAGGACTTCTTCAAAAGGAGGGCTGCCCTTCAAATATAGGACTATTTCTTTGTAAAATAGGACACATGGCCATCTTATTACCTGTGGCTTTTAAATATGGTAACATTGCCAGAGAAACCATTTAGATCAGGCCAACAGGACAGAAGAAGTGTTGCATGTTGCATTTATGAACCAAGGCAGGAGACCTCAGAGGGATTCTGTGCTTGCTTGAGGTACCAGTGTTCACATCTGCACCGTACATTTAAAGCGTTGTTGTTGTTGTTGTTGTTGTTGTTGTTGTTGTTGTTATTATTTTATTTGTACCCCGCCCATCTGGCAGGGTCCACCCAGCCACTCTGGGCGGCTTCCAACAAATATTAAAATACATTAAAATATCACAGATTAAAAACTTCCCTAAACAGGGCTGCCTTCAGGTATTTTGTGAATGTCAAGTACAGTAGTTGCTTATCTCTTTGACCTCTGATGGGCGGGCGCCACTACCAAGAAGGCCCTCTGCCTGGTTCCCTGTAGATTTGCTTCTCACAGTAAGGGAACCGCCAGAAGGCCCTCGGCGCTGGATCTCTGTGTCCGGGCTGAATGATGGGGGTGGAGACGCTCATTCTAGGTGGTCCAGAAGGATCATAGAATCATAGAGTTGGAAGAGACCACAAGGGCCATCTAGTCCAACCCACTGCCAAGCAGGAAACACCATCAAAGCATTCCTGACAGATGGCTGTCAAGCCTCTGCTTAAAGACCTCCAAAGAAGGAGACTCCACCACACTCCTTGGTAGCAAATTCCACTGTCGAACAGCTCTCACTGTCAGGAAGTTCTTCCTAATGTTTAGGTGGAATCTTCTTTCTTGTAGTTTGAATCCATTGCTCCGTGTCCGCTTCTCTGGAGCAGCAGAAAACAACCTTTCACCCTCCTCTATATGACATCCTTTTATATATTTGAACATGGCTATCATATCACCCCTTAACCTTCTCTTCTCCAGGCTAAACATACCCAGCTCCCTAAGCCGTTCCTCATAAGGCATCGTTTCCAGGCCTTTGACCATTTTGGTTGCCCTCCTCTGGACACGTTCCAGCTTGTCAGTATCCTTCTTGAACTGTGGTGCCCAGAACTGGACACAGTATTCCAGGTGAGGTCTGACCAGAGCAGAATACAGTGGTACTATTACTTCCCTTGATCTAGACACTATACTCCTATTGATGCATCCCAGAATTGCATTGGCTTTTTTAGCTGCTGCATCACACTGTTGACTCATGTCAAGTTTGTGGTCTACCAAGACTCCTAGATCCTTTCCACATGTACTACTCTCAAGCCAGGATGTTATGGTCAATGGTGTCAAAAGCCGCTGAGAGATCCAGCAGAACTAGGAAACACATTGAAAGCCATGTCTTTCACCAAAGAATTGTGGGAGCTGTAGTTTGTAACAAGTGCTGACCTCACAGAGCTACAGTTCTCAGCAGTCTTAACAAACTACAGTTCCCAGGATTCTCCATGACAAAGTGGGGTGCTTGGTGTGATGTGAGAAGGCATCTGGAACCATGGGGAACTAATATCTCTTAAGTGTTTAAGGTAAGGAAAATGCCAGGGAGGAGTGAGAGGGGAAGGGAGATCAAACACCATGCGGGGAAAAGGGTAGGATAAACTCTGTTGTCAGTGGTAAGTCTTAGCTTATAATCAGACGGAATGATTTTAACTGGGCTCAGCTATGCCAAGGATTTTCAGAAAGGATGTTGAAGTAATGAAATAACCTTGGTCTCTTGTGCTTCTTGCTCTTTTGCAGGTTGGGGAGGAATGCTGCGTATGTCTGTCTGTTTACGCTTTGGGAAAGATTTCTGTGCCCTCTGTTGATGTCAGAATGTAACTGTCAACATTGAAGGCCTTGTGCTGTTTTTATGCTGAGGACCTGTCTATCTGTAGCTGCTTGGTGACAAGTTCTAAAAGAGGAGAGAGAGAGAGAATCGGGAACCTCATCACTCACCTGCACAGGAAGCCCCGGTTCTTGGCTCAGGGAAGAGACAAAGTCAGAAAAGTCTGGCAGGAAGGAAGGATGTAGGATTGTTCCTGAAACATTTGGAGGTGGGAGACAATGATAAGTCACTTACAACCTGATTTCTCCTTCCAAACCAAGTCTTTCTGGCAAAAGAGTCTATACAATGGTACCTTGGTTTACGAACTTAATCCATTCCAGAAGCCTGTTCTTAAACCAAAACCGTGTATATCGCTGGAAGAATTGTATTAATATGAAGCTAAACTGATAATATCATCATACAAAAAGCATTCATAGATATTTCCTCAGAGGCAAAGCCTATATATGCTTTAAATCATCAAAGTGCTGGTACAAAGTGCAATCTACAAAGTGCAAAATACAAAGTGCAATATAATGTTCAGTACAATGTTAAAGATGGTATTGCAAATGTCTATCAGACGCGTGGGTCCATCCCCCCAATGTTGGAGAAGGTTACACAAAGTCACTCCAACATGTGGGTTTGTTCTCCCGACGGGTGGCTAGCTTTTATCATCTGTTGTTGTTTTTACTGTTCTTAAACCAAAGCATTCTTAAACCAGGGCACACTTTCCCATAGCAGCGGGGGACTCAATTTACAAATGGAACACATTCAACATGTTCTGCTTCCAAGGCAGAGTTCACAAACCAAAACACCTACTTCCAGGTTTGCAGTGTTCTTAATCCAAGTTGTTCATCAACTAACCTGTTCTTAAACCAAGGTGCCACTGTATTGCATGGACAGATTTCTTAATGGCTCCACCTTTGCTACCTCCGCAACCGGTGGCAATGTCAAAGCAGAGAAAAAAGAAAACTTGCACAGCTTCCACCCAAACTGAGCCTCCTTGAAATCTTTTGGAAAAATTGCACTCTTCCACCCCCTGACATCAATGAAATCCCACACCTTTCCACCATTTGAAAATAGGGTGGCAAAATGGAGGAGGGAGCATTAACCTGCTTAGGAACCACAAACGTGACTTCCAGCTATTCAAAAGCACCAGAGTAGTACAGTCAGGAAACAGTTGGTTTTGAGTCAACTCCAAATTAAATGAGGTTGTAGTTTTAATCTAGCTACACAACTTCAAACAATTACCATACTTTTCTGTCTATAAGGAGCCCTCATGTATAAGTCTATTTGGGGGGACTGAAATTTAAGAAAATGGGGGGAGATGGCACAAATTGTTGAGCTTTTTTGTGGAGGATTGCACAGAGTTGTTGAGCTTTGTTTGGGGGGATTACCGAGGGCTGTTGAGCCTCTTTTTTAGGGGGATGCCAAAATCCATTCACCTGCATGCATCACAAAATCCACCTCCCGTCTATCCCCTCACAGGCAAAAGTTGACAATCGACCACCCAATTGGCGCAGCGTCGGCCAATCAACACCACCCATTGAGGCAGCGACCAATAACACGTACAATAGCTGTTGACAGCCGTGGCAGCAGCCAATCAAACATCCACCCTATGCACTACCCATGTATAACATGACCCTAGCTTTTTTAGCATGATTTCTAAGGGAAAAAACCTAACCTTATACACCGAGAAGTACGGTAAATTGATTTGATTAATTTATTATAGTTGCAGATCTAAATATTATATATGCATCCATTAGGGGGGAAATATGCAACCTTTTCACTAAACTCCATTCCTTTGAAAACAAATATTTATTTCTTACCAAGGATGCTGGGCACATGGTATCAAAGTGTTTTTCTTGGTGTTCTTTGTATAGCAGGTTTGCTAAAGCGATTCCATAATGCCAGGGGGAAAGAAAAATCTGTTTTGAAGTCTAATATCTGAAAGCTCAGTGGCATCTTGTTTTTTGGTACAAAATAGTGGACATGGCTTTCCTTATTATTCATTTCCCTCCCATTAGTTGGCACTTAACTGGCTCATAAAGTCAGGGCCACAGTAGACACATCTTTATTATTAGTAAACAAGGAAGGAATAAATTAAATAAATGGTTCTTTTGTGATCAGATCATAGTCACTTAAAACAGGAGTGTTATCGCTTTTCATATATCCGCAAGAAACCAATGTTCCTGCAACTCTTCACCAATCTATAAAAAACATAATATTATGTGTGTCTGTGTGTATATGTTATATCTCATATAAAATTTCCTGCCTTGCTATCCTTTGCCAAAGGCTAATAATGGGTGATAAAAACCTCAACTATATATATATATATATATATATATATATATATATATATATATATATAGGGAGAGAGAGAGAGAGAGAGAGAGAGAATTCACAAAAGAACAATCTTCCCATAGCAATTTTGTAAGGTTCTGATCTCTTAGTCATTGCTTTGTAGATGTTTCAGACAACATATAGATGTGGAGAAATACTGTTGATTACTTACCACGGATCATAGTGATTAGTAATAACTAAATAGGGAGTGGGAATCATATGACAGTCCCTTACTGCTGAAAAGAACGACCAGTTTTAAGAGCTGTACTGTGACACCAATATATTTTGTTTTTGGCAATGTGAAATGCTGTGAGAAAGGATCCAGCTCATTATGTAGCTTTCCCCTACGTACATAGATTGCTCATCTGTGTGGGAAACTGGCCCACCCTCCATGGGCCACTTTTGATAGGTAGGCCTCACCTACCAATCAGCTGTTATCATATGATTCTAGGAGTCTTTCCAGCGAGAATCTTGGTGAAACCTATCACAATGAGGCTTTGCATTTGGTGCCAGATTTAATAGTGTTGCATTGAGATTGCTGAGAAACAATTGGGAATGCACCTACAAACTCTGGGTTGTTCCTTTGCAGCCATAGGTTTATCTCTGCGCCACACCTGAAGTCGTGTGATGTCAGGGCCAGGTGGGTGAAAATGTCTCCCAAGGTCAAATTAGAACCCCTGGAAGACCTAATTCTTCCCTTGAGCCAGAGGTTTCTGATTTCTACCTTGGAATCATCATCAAAGGCAACAGAAATCACAGGGGTTCCAAGCGTGGGAGTCAAAAGAAAAGGGTTGTGACATGTTTTAAGGTCTTCAAAAAATAATAAAAATACGTACAAAAAGCAGAAAATGTGCCCATCAATTCTCTGCACTAACTGTTGGCGAAAGTGGGCAGGAGATGAAGGGATGGAGTCACACACATAGTAATATTGAGAGGTAGGGCTTTGATATTGGGGCAATGCTTTTCCAAATTTTAGGTTTATTCTAAGCCACTTTGCGTACTGGCGCTGTGTAAAAAAGGATGAGGTGCTCATTTTTTAAATGCATAAGTAAAAAAATAAAATAAAAGCTCATCCGTTTACTTTGAGATATCTGTTGTATGAAAGCTCTCAAGTTTTCTTTTCTAAGCTTATTTCCTCAGATGTTTCTTAAATGACCTGGTAGCACATGAGTATGTACAATGCATAACAAAAGCACAGGCATTGTCTTAAATGCAGTTCATTTATGTATAACAGGTGGGCCAAGGAGCCACCAAGAATTAACTGCTGTACCATAAACCAGATTTTAAATTATAGCCTTAGGTTTAATTTACAACAGGTCTCTGTGTTTCATGGCATTCTGTTTGTGCCTGGCCAGCAACAGATGCTGGTTGATCGACTCTGTGGCAGCTTTTTGGGCACTAAGTAGTGCTAAAATTAGTCTTAATGGTCCCCAGTGATAATCCTTATTTTTGGTAGAGGGTTTCTTACAGTACGTTTCAATGCTATGGACATATAAAGAGAAAATAGTGCAACGTAGGGAAAAATAAACAATCAGTCAAATTTATTGTTGAAAGCACAGGTCGTACAGAAGAGGACAAAGGGATGCATCCTGTGCTTATTCTACTCAGATTACATCCATTGAAATTGACATAACTATCCTGGGTACTTCAACTTCAGTGGGTCTGCTCTAAGTAAAATGTAGCTTGATACAACTCAAAATGAATAAACATTTTATAAAAAAACTACACCACACACTAAATAATTAACAAAAAAACTAAAAATGCTAAATTTAACAAAGCAACCTATCATATTAGCATATAATAATTCCTGACTCACTTAACCACAACAAAATCCCATTTTTTTAAAGCATTATACTGTATTGACATTAGCAAGTAAAATGTGTTCCTGTGTAGCTGAGTATATTCAAAATCTGGGTTATGTCCTACGTACTGCGTTCTACCAGCTTCATAAATAGGACAGCTGGACAAAAAGTGAGGAAGAGCCTCACCAAATTTACCTCAAATGTACAATATTTAAGTTCATACGGTTCGCTTCCCCACTAGGCCTAAACTGATACTTTCCAAGAAAACTCTTCTCCAGGGTAATCCTATGTATGTCTACTCAGAAGTCCCACTGAATTCAATGATACTCCCAGGTAAGTGTGTACAGAATTGCAACCAAAAATTGCTTTTCTGAGAAGGAATCTATCAATTTGCAGAAAATGAATTTAATACTCATAACTAAGCATAACCCTGAAAAACAAAGTTTATTTGAAGTTAACTGCCAGGATCAGATCCTGCTGGATAGAGACATCCCAAAACTCATTGCTTTTTTCAGGGTTTTTCACTAGCAGAGAAACCTAGAGAATGAACTAGATTGATGCTATCATCCTGATATCACAAACTTCTTATTTAAGCTGCTACAGATTTATCCTGTAAGGCACAACCTCTGGAGACTCTCCCCACCCCCCAAAAAAGATAAACTCTTAAAACTGGTAATTAAGAATAAAGGTCCGTGCTCTCCTCTCAAGTAAAAAATGGCAGTTTATTTTCTGAGAACCACCAGCACATTAATTTTTTCCCAAGCAATATATTCTGAACTGTTTGAAACATAGTTCCAGTTACAGGTGGGTAGCCGTGTTGGTCTGCCATAGTCGAAACAAAATAGGAAACAAAATAGGAAATTCTTTCCAGTAGCACCTTAGAGACCAACTGAGTTTGTTCTTGGTATGAGCTTTCGTGTGCATGCACACTTGGTATGAGCTTTCGTGTGCATGCACACGAAAGCTCATACCAAGAACAAACTCAGTTGGTCTCTAAGGTGCTACAGGAAAGAATTTCCTATTTTGTTTCCTATTTTGTTTGAAACATAGTTAAATTGGTAAGACCCTCATCTTTCCGTGCAACACCAATTGAAGGGAAGGCATATTTTGACACTGAATATTTGGCAAATTGGGTAAGCTTGTTTGCCTCCATGATTTGCAGATCTGCAAGATACTTTATATTGATTGTTCTGCCTGTTGTGTATTGATTCAATGGTTTTTATATCTGTATTACTATTGTCTGTATTCACATTAGGGTAAAGTAACTGCCTTTCTGTTCCAGAAGGAACAGCTACTATTGGTTCATTTAAGCTGCTGTATTTGGATCCTCAGTCTTATTGGTTCCCACCAAAAGGCAGCTTTGTGATTGCTTGAGATTGTTCCCTCCAAATTGTATCCTTTCTAGCCAGTCTTCTGTCCCTATAAATGTTGCTTCCCTCTCCTCAGTCTCCTGTCTTGTTTTCCTGAATAAAGAGTGTTACATGAAGAAGCTGTCTCCTGCCTGCTATGTCAGAAAGCTGAAATCACTAACCCCATGCTACAGCACTGCCTTTTAAGTTAAGAGTGAGTAGATGAGCTTGCAAGCGTCTGAAGTAGAAAGAAACACACACAAGTACTGGCAAGGTGTAGACTTGTTCAATTCCCTGCCCTTTTATGTGCCATTTCTATAAGTGAGGATTTCTTCCGAAGACTACTTACCTTGATTTGTCAGGATAGTGGTCTTCAGAGGGAATCCTCACTTACATAGCAGGTACATCAAAGGGCAGAAAATTCAACAAGTCAATATTCAACTGTTCATTTCTATAAAATCCACAGAAATGGTAAGTAAACATTTGAAGCCTACTTAGGAATATGGAAACATAACTGTGTAGCCTATGCGAAGCAATATGAATGCTTTCATTCTCCCAGCAGTCATGCTGAAGTTCAGCAATAATGCAATTTATATGAGAATTAAATAAAAAGACTTCCACAATATACCATAGCTTGATCCCTTCCAGTTGCTAGCTTTAGCTGCCAATATTAGCCCCATTGTAGATAAGCACAGAGATTTGCCTAAGATTAAACCTATATTTCCTCTGTTAATATCACAAATCTGTTCACCTGAGATAATGGAAAATTAGGGGAGTCAGAATAGGAGCAAAATTGTACAAAATCAGGGCATTCGCCGATGATTTAATAATAACAATGGAAGATCCTCAGAGCAGCATCCCAGCGGCGATTGAGACAATTAATAATTTTGGGAAACTAGATGGATTTAAATTAAACTTTAAAAAAAACCAACTTACTGGTCAAGAATATGAAAACAGAGGACGCCAAAGATTTAAAAATAGCGACAGGTTTGGAAATCAAAAACAAAGCCAAATATCTGGGTTTATGGATTTCAACAAAATGCATTAATCTATACCAGGATAACTACACCAGGATGTGGAACGAAATCAAAAAGAATATGGAGACCTGGAATAAATTATATCTCTCTCTAACAGGCAGGATAGCAGTGGTTAAAATGAGTATTCTACCAAGAATGATCTACTTGTTCCAAACCATCCCCATACTAGGAGGGATGCACTGCTTTAAAAACTGGGAAAAGATATAACCAGGTTTATTTGGACCAGGAGGAAGTCAAGGATAAAACACTAAATCCTTATGGACAGGAGGAAGAGGGGAGGCTTCGCCCTTCCAGAACTAGAGTTATATCATGCAGCCGCTGGATTAGTGTGGTTGAAAGATTGGACTGATTTAGGGAATACAGATGTGCTTGACCTAGAGGGGCACGCCTATTTAATATATGGAAAGGTCAGTGTCCATAGGGGATTCTTGAATCACATCATAAGAAAATATTTGTATAAAATCTGGACGAAATACAGATGGATGTTGGAGCCAGGAATTCCCCTATGGACATCCCCAACAGAAGCGGTTAAGAAAAGAGACATGCAGGGCGAATGGGGCAGGTATAGAACATTATTAAAAGAAGAAAATGAAAGTATTAAACTTAAAGAATACAAAGTAGTAAGCAACCAACTATCAGGCTGGTTGCAATATTTTCAGTTAAATGAAAGATTTAAAATAGACAAGAAAGAAGGCCTAGCTAAGGAAACATCAGAGTTTGAGTTAGAATTAATTCAATCCACAGTAAAATATATTTCCAAGATGTATAATTTACTCCTAGAATGGGAGGTTAAAGATGAAATTGTGAAAAGCACCATGATAAAGTGGGCTCAAGACCTGGGATATAACATCTATATGGCCCAGCGGGAGAAACTGTGGAAGGAGGACATCAGATTTACGGCATGCACTAATTTGAGGGAAAACGTCATGAAGATGTTGTACAGATGGCATCTCACCCCAGCGGAGCTATCAAAAAATGTATAAAAACCAACCATCTGTATGCTGGAGGTGTAAAGAGGGACTAGGAACCTATTTTCACATGTGGTGGGAGTGTATAGTGTATTAAAGAATACTGGGAAAAGATCCACAACGAAATAAAAACGCTTTTCAAACTCTCATTCAACAAAAATCCAGAAATTTTCCTTTTAGGGATTTTACCATCTGAAATTAAAAAAAGAGGCCAGACCCTTACTCATGTACGTGACTGCAGCGGCCAGGATACTAAACGCAAGAAATTGGAAGAGCGATAAAATTCCAACCATAAGTGACTGGCAGGTTCTTCTGATGGAATACTTACAGCTAGCTGTAATGACAGGGAGAATTAGAAGACTCTCCAATCAAAACGTTCAAAAAGAATGGGAAATCTTTCAAGATTACTTAAATCAGTACTATAATATTAAAATCTCCTGGTAGAATTAGCGTGACTCTTGTATAAAAGGAAAATACTATCACCATATTAGGAAAGATTTAAAGAAGACAACATAAACAAATGGACCCGTGTGTAAATAAATGGTCAAAATAAAGACTTAAAGAGTATAATCGGAAGTCAAATTTGTTTATTTGTTTATTCTATGTTTAATGTTTGCTGTTGTTTTTCGTACATTATTCCCTTTTACTTTCTGATTTCGCTCTATTAGAGTCTCTTCTTGCTTTGGCTTTGTTCTTTTTCTTTTTTTCCCTTTCTCACTTTCTTTTTTATAGTAACTATGTTAAATTCTCGAATCGGCCCTATACCAAGGAAAAAGAAAATGGATAAGATTAATGTATATTAAGGAGGACCATTACAGAAGCAAATAAATAATGAGGAATGGGCCAACTACAATGAAGAAACACTGTGTTGTGTTATGTTATGTTATGTGTTGTGTTGTGTTGTGTTGTGTTGAGTACTATCTGTAAGATCTGTTTTTGTAATCAGGGAAGTTTAAATAAAGTTTTAAAAAAGAGATAATTTTGCCTGCCCACCTTTCATTTTAGAGCCTCACTAGGCTATTTGGCTCGCTGGTTAACAGGGCTGGAAATGGATTTTTCTTCTTGATCTTAATTGGCCCCTTGGTTGTGCTCCCCCCCCCTTTCCCGCAGGGATTTAAGGCTTACTTGTATTAGGCAACGGTTGGAGTTTTGTATGTGAGCGGAAATGACAGTGAGCAGGATTGGCATAGTAAAGGGTGCCACATAAAGGGCCTGGGGAGTAGGATTGGCCATGACACACCAAAAGAAGAGGAGGAGGAGGAGGAGGAGGAGGAGGAGGAGGAGGAGGAGGAGTTGGAGTTTGGATTTGATATACCGCTTTATCACTACCCGAAGGAGTCTCAAAGCGGCTAACATTCTCCTTTCCCTTCGTCCCCCACAACAAACACTCTGTGAGGTGAGTGGGGCTGAGAGACTTCAGAGAAGTGTGACTACCACAAGGTCACCCATCAGCTGCATGTGGAGGAGCGGAGACGCGAACCCAGTTCACCAGATTACGAGTCTGCTGCTTTTAACCACTACAGGTTAGGGGCCCTGCATTGCTGGAATCTCCCACCCTAGTCATGCAATAAGATCATACCAGGGCTCTATACTGGGTGATACCCATGAAAGGGGTTTGGGCACTTGCGTGTCGAGGTCCCCAAGCCACCCCTCGAATAACACACACTTCACACAGGAATTAAGTTTTTGGGTTTTGGCATAATTTTGACCACAACTTTATTAAAATACAAAATGTGAGTGGTTGCATAGGCATTGGTTCCGACTATCTGTCCCCTCCTAAGGACAGACTGAAATCCACCCATCTTGTGGAAGTCAGTAAAGGAAAAATACTTTGGGGAGAGAATGTGGGCAGGGTGTCTTGCCCTCCCTCTCCCCTAATGTGCCCAGCCCCTGACCAGGGGAACGGACAAAAGCATGGTGAGCCCCTGGATTCCTTTAACGGAATTCCCTGCACAGCAGCAGCATTGGAGGGGCAGGCACAGCCAATCCTTACCCCTCCACCAACCAATTGAATAACCAATGCCTAACCGCCAACCTTACAAGTTGTGACTAATTGCTACGCAGTAGGCGAAAACCAAATGGCACCAGCCAATCAGCCAGATGGAAAAAAATTCCTACCAAGCCCCTGCCCCGAAAGCAGACGACCCCATGACAGGCATAGCAAGGTCAACGCAGCAGCCTAAATTAAAGGGAGGGAGGGCGGGTGATCTGATGCACGCAGAGAAGAGGGCTCACGCTGAGTGCACGGTGAATATATAGCCTTGGGCTGTCCATCAAACATCCCAACATATAATTTTGCCCAACAACCCACAGAACCCAATCACAAGCTTCGGCCATCTATCCGATCCTGCCCAGCAACAGAGGGGAGTCTTGTTAGCGCCTACCGCAACACATGCTCTCCATGAAGGAGAAGCCACTTTCCCAAACCTAATGGAGAACCATTCCATCAACAAGGGTTGGTGGAAAGTACATAAGTAAGTAAGTAAGTAAGTAAGTAAGTAAGTAAGTATTTTATTTACGGCCAGAGGCCCACAATATAAAACCATATTCAAAACAATATACATTGACACTAAGTAAAACAGAGTAAAATAAAACAAAGCAGAAATGTGTAAATAAAATAGCTAAATTAATTCAATACATACATACGATTGTAATTTATATAAATTCCTTAGCTAAAATAAATGCAACAGTACATTTAATACAGGAGATCTCTACTATAAATCAAGTAATAAAGTGGGATATCAATAATCATAAAGTAAACCGTTTTTCCTTTTATACGAAAGAACTGTAATCAAATATCTTGCTACGAGCAATGTTCTGTTCGGGTCGTTGTCTTGTAGCAGGCATATTAACTGAGTCTCCGGGGTCTCAACCAAAATTTCTGATATTAAAGGGAGTAAAAATCTGGTCCGGGCAGCCATGTGCAAGGGACAACGGAATAGTATATGATGGAGAGATTCTAAAGTTTTGTGTTGGTGGAAAGTGGCATGGGGTCCTTGCCATACTGCCATGTCAACCCTGCTTTCTACTGCAGTCAATAAAGTTTTGTTCTCAGTTTTACCCAACACTGTGGCTATCACAGGACCACAGATGTGCTTGCCTGGCTCTAAGCTCTATGAGGTTGTGCAGATCCCAAGGAAACTAGATGGCAAAAGCTGTTCCCTAGAGGTCTCTATCATTCTGTTGCTGCTGGGTATCAAACAAGCCTCTTTTCTTCTTCGGATCCTTCCTCCCACCCAGCCCCGTTCCCCCACCCAACCCCAAACAATGGCAAAAACCAAATGCCTGAGTCTATTGATGAATTGAGGCACAGCAGCCTGGTTGATGAAAGCACCGCACACAAATGCTACTTTTTATGATGTATATATGTTAATTGAGAAGCTTTATTTTCTCCCACTTATCTGCTTTTGCAAAATACAAATAAGAAAATAGCACAATGTAGCAAGGAAGGTATAATTGAAATGATTCTTATTGCCAACGATTTCATTCGTTATTTTATGCAATATTTTATTCATTGAGAGAATTTATTGGGAAATAAAAACATTTAAACATTTAACTAATTTTTTTTTTATTTGACCCTTTTTGGTCTTTAAAAGAAGCAGTGGGGAAGCAGTTATATTCAGAGGAGTTTGGAAAATAGCTGCTAGGAACATTGCACTACTTGCCATAGCTGATTGGCCTAGATGCATGGAGGAAACACCAAATGGCAATGTACAGAAGAAAACGTGGATTTATGAAGCCTGTTTAAATTATGCAAATAAAGTAAATATGCATATTTCTCTTATCTTGCACAATTCATTCTGTGCTTTTTATTTTACTGTCTTGCATGAGTGAGGAGATCAGGGGACCAGGCATCACAACGGCAGGGGCAATATTCCACCCCGGGGGATTTCCCCCCAAAAGGAGACCCCACCATCACTAGGACTGGCCCTAGAGCTTTCCCCCTGCTCTCACCCCCCATGGGGTCAGCTTGTGGTTGGTAGATTTTCCAATGCCCCAAAGGACCCTCCATTCCTGAAACCAGCATTAGAGTCCATTGCTGGATCCACTCCAGGTTGTCTGCTCAGCCAACAAGACCCACAGCAGCTGCCACCGAGTCATTTGCAGCCAGCCTTCTTGTGAGTAAAGGGAGGTGTAAGGGGAACCAGCTCCCCCTGCCTCTCTCTTCCCCCACCTTGCTGTGATCAGGCTGAGATGTAGGCCTAAGCACAGACCGAGGCCTCTGCTGACAAAGGGGCTGGAGAGGTCAGCTCGTCCCTTACATAGGGACCAAGTCCCACCTCCTCCTCAGACTACCTAAGGAATGCACCAATCGGTGCCCAGGATTTTCCTGCTCCACCTGTCTTGCCCAACGGCCCACAAAGGCGCCACTCAGGCCTTTGGGCTGAACGTCCTTCCTCAACTGGGAGAGATTGATCACAGAAGTTTAGGCACTGGCGACTTCAAGATTGGGTTGCTGCAGTGTAGTCCATGTGGGGCTTCCCCTGTGTTTTATCTGGAATCTCCAGTTAGGAGTTACCCTAAAACATCTCATTATACATAACAAAGCTATCTTTAGCCATCTCACCCCTTGCCTTTCCCTGCAAGACTAATTGCAGCCGTTAAGAGTCGTCAACAGGTTTTCCACACCTATCAGCTGATCACCCATTCCCACCACCCTTCTGAGTAATACCCCTCCCCACTCCCCCACTATATTTAAGGATCTGGTGACTTCCGTTTCAGTGTATCTGAAGAAGTGTGCATGCACACGAAAGCTCATACCAAGAACAAACTCAGTTGGTCTCTAAGGTGCTACTGGAAAGAATTTTCTATTTTGTTGCCCTAAAACACCTCTTTGCCAGAGATCTGTCCTTGTGACCTGTTTGTTACTGGGTCAAGTTCAAGGTGGAAATGTGAAGATACCACATGTTACCAAAAAAATATTTCCTAGTTAAATGTTCAGGGTTTTTTATTTTTTGGTTTTTTTTTAGAATGAGCTGGAAAGGAAGACAGAACCAATTAAGCATCTTCCTGTTCCTTGCTGTAATGGGTAAGAGCTCTGAAAAAAACGTCAGCAAGAAAGAGAACAAAAGGGCACTTTAGGCAGACGTTCTGGAAATATATTGGTTACCCACACAGTGAAGTTCTGACCACTCTTGGTAGTGAGTTTATCTCCCTTGCCCTTGTAATCATGGGTCCAGGAATAAGCGATGCAAATAATTCATAATCACAGTGAACTTAATTTGATGAACCGAAGAAGTAAGTCCCTTAGCTAAATAATCTCCAGATGCATAATTGAAAGGATTCTTTATCTTGAGGCAAGTGGATTTCAAGGTACAGCATAAGATAAGAATGTATATGCACTGAAGAAAATGTTTAAATGGAGTACTGCAAAATGGAGAGGCAGTGAGAGATTTCACTTTCTTGGGTTCCATGATCACTGCAGATGGTGACAGCAGTCACGAAATTAGAAGACGCCTGCTTCTTGGGAGAAAAGCAATGACAAACCTAGACAGCATCTTAAAAAGCAAAGACATCACCTTGCCGACAAAGGCCCGTATAGTTAAAGCTATGGTTTTCCCAGTAGTAATGTACGGAAGTAAGAGCTGAACCATAAAGAAGGCTGATCGCCGAAGAATTGATGCTTTTGAATTATGGTGCTGGAGGAGACTCTTGAGAGTCCCATGGACTGCAAGAAGATCAAACCTATCCATTCTCAAAGAAATCAGCCCTGAGTGCTCACTAGAAGGACAGATCCTGAAGTTGAGGCTCCAGTACTTTGGCCACCTCATGAGAAGAGAAGACTCCCTGGAAAAGACCCTGATGTTGGGAAAGATGGAGGGCACAAGGAGAAGGGGACGACAGAGGATGAGATGGTTGGACAGTGTTCTCGAAGCTACTAACATGAGTTTGGCCAAACTGCGAGAGGCAGTGAAGGATAGGCGTGCCTGGTGTGCTCTGGTCCATGGGGTCACGAAGAGTCGGACACGACTGAACGACTGAACAACAACAACAACAACAACAACAACAACAACAACCACTGCAAATATCCACAATGTACTGCCAATTAGAAAGCATGACTCCAGAATAACTTTTTCTTTTCCTAAGGGAGTTTCTGGTACTGATTTTAGTATGTCGTTGCATCGGAATGTGTTGCTCATCACCGGCTGGATCTACATTGATCTTCTAAACGTTTTAAATTAAAACGTTCTATAAAGCTTAATAGTAGTTTTCCATTATCAGTGGCTTGTTGCTCTGCAGCGCCCTCTGGTGTCACATTTTAATAACACATTTTTAACGTTTAAAATGACAGGTGTAGATGAGACCTTGGTGATGGTGATCTCCCCACACCTACACAATATATGAATATCTAATTGTTTACAGTAGTTTGATGACTTTCAACAGAGAAATGGTGGGGTCACAAGAGGTTAGGCAGGGGTTGCCCCTGCTCCTGTACTGCTCCTGATCCTAGCCTCGAGGCCGCTTTTGAATAAAGAACTGGATTGGTACAAAAACAGCATGTAACATGTTGTTCAGGCCTCAATGAGCTCTCATTCCATAAAACCTGTTGGTTCAAGAAAAAAGAATATAGAAAGAAGACTTCCTGGATGCCAAGGTCCAAGTACCCCAGCAGAGATTTAAAGTCACAAAATATGTAGCAAAGCAAAACATGGCAATATAGGCTGTAAAACCTTAAATGTAAGTGAGTTCCAAAATGTTCCCTTAAAAAAATCTTTCCAAGCCTTCCCCCTTCCCCCAGCATAGGAAAAGGCCACAGATTTAGTAAGTTTAAAATTATTTACTTACAAACTAGCCAAAGATCAGATTCATGTGCTTCAGAGTAGCTGCACAGGCAGTAAAACTTAGCTTAGTTACAAAGTGGTGAAAGTTCCTAAATTATTGGTATAGGCCAGTGGTGGCGAACCTATGCCACGTGGGCCAGAGTGGGCACTCAGAGCCCTCTCTGTTGGCACGCGCACCATCGCCCCAGCAGGGCCGTTCCTGGGAGTTGCCAAAGTGGGCAGCCGTTCCCTGTCCCACAGCACTGTTGGTGGGAAACGCTCCCTATAGTGTGCGCCAGCCGCAGCAGCGTTAGGGGATTTGCGCACCCGCCAACCAGCTGATATTAGGCCACACTGCTGCCCTCCATGCCGTGATTGGTTGGATTGTTTGCTGCCGCAAGCAGAAGACAGTCAGCGGTAATATTACGTGTGACTTGTGGCTGAGACGATTTGTAGCTTCAGCCTGCTACAGGGAGCCAGTGTGGTGTAGTGGTTAAAAGCGGTAGACTCGTAATCTGGTGAATCGGGTTCACGTCTCTGCTCCTCCACATGCAGCTGCTGGGTGACCTTGGGCTAGTCACACTTCTCTGAAGTCTCTCGGCCCCACTCACCTCCCAGAGTGTTTGTTGTGGGGGAGGAAGGGAAAGGAGAAGGTTAGCCGCTTTGAGACTCCTTTGGGTAGTGATAAAGCAGGATATCAAATCCAAACTCTTCTTCTTCTTCTACAGCAAGTGTTGTCCAATGCATGTTAGTGTTTATCTGCACGCCCCCCCCCAAAAAAAGCTCCACAACTCCTGCCAATCCTCCCCACATTTTTTTACAGTATATTTATTTTTATGTGCGCATGCAGACAATCATTATTATTCCATATTAAATTACTGTGTTGGCACTTTGCGATAAATTAGTGGGTTTTGGGTTGCAGTTTGGGCACTCAGTCTCTAACAGGTTTGCCACCACTTGTATAAAGGTAAAGGGACCCCTGACCATTAGGTACAGTCGTGTCCGACTCTGGGGTTGCGGCGCTCATCTCGCGTTACTGGCCGAGGGAGCCGGTGTACAGCTTCCGGGTCATGTGGCCAGCATGACTAAGCCGCTTCTGGCGAACCAGAGCAGCGCACGGAAACGCCGTTTACCTTCCTGCCAGAGCGGTACCTATTTATCTACTTGCACTTTGATGTGCTTTCGAACTGCTAGGTGGGCAGGAGCTGGGACCGAGCAATGGGAGCTCACCCCGTTGCGGGGATTCGAACCGCCAACCTTCTGATCAGCAAGCCCTAGGCTCTGTGGTTTAACCCACAGCACCACCCGCGTCCCTGAACACCACTGGTATAGGCAGTGCTTTTTTCTGGGGGTATGCAGGGGTGTGCATACCCCTAAACATTTTGTGAATCTAAGTTTGGCCTCATTGAGGGGCAGTATTTCAAAATGAGAGTACCCCTAAACATTTTTTAAGGGAAAAAAGGACTGGGTATAGGGGCAGAAATGGCTTTTCCTTTCCTGTCATTTTTCTTTTTAAAATGTTTATTTGTTGCTGTTGATAAGCAAAACCAGTGCCCCCCCCCCATCGAACTATGCTACCTCATAACATAGCATTGTTTCAAGACATTACCGGAGGAAAAAGATGCTACATAGGATTGCTGCTGCTGCTGCTGCTTGCAATGGCAGCAATGCAAAAGTTAATAAAGGTTGAGAAGGAATGGTCGCTCCTGGGAACTTCCACCTCTGAAAGGTCAACATAGATTCTCAGTTACAGGTGGGTAGCCGTGTTGGTCTGCCATAGTCGAAACAAAATAGAAAATTCTTTCCAGTAGCACCTTAGAGACCAACTGAGTTTGTTCCTGGTATGAGCTTTCGTGTGCATGCACACTTCTTCAGGGTTCTTTCTACTGGAAAGAATCATAGATTCTCAGCCGTTCTATGAGAAGGCACTCAAATGGGCTCCTTCTTTCCAACCCTTGGTTGCAGCTTGATTGTGTGCACACGTTACTTCTTATGGATCATGGTCATTCCCCCTTTTCAGTCACATCATAACTTTGTCATGGTGTTTTCTCATGCCCTCCGTCAACGTCCTTTTGCATGGGGGCCATCTCAAAGGCTGCGCGGTCAAAGCAATGTAATAATAAATTGGCTCTGAGAGCCAAATGAAACATATAGCTGTGACACCAAATGCAAAGTTACTGCACATGGCCTTCTAATATGAGACACTGTGTAATGGGGAGTCGCTTCCAAAGGAACAAAAACAAAACGTTAAGCTCCACCGGTTTTTAGCGGTTCAAAAATAAAAATAAAGAATTGCTCGAGCTCTCATTCAATAACGCCATAATTCAAATTCTTAAGCCAGGGGTTTGTTGAAGGCTTGATTAATGTTGATAGAACTCTTTACTTCTCATACATTTACTGCTTTTTTAGACAGCAACTGGAATAGATTTCAGACAACAGGGATCAGAATTATGTGTTATCTGTCCATGAAACACAAATCGAATGTGGCAGTCGCAAGTTGATGAACAAGCCTGAGTGTCCTTCGCAGCTTGTCCTATAATATTGAGAGAAAGATATATGTCGCCTATTACTTGAAGAGATCTGTTCTGAAGAATGAACTATAATAGGGTCTGCTGCGAGGTGGAAGAAAAATTCCTTGATGTGCTTGTCAGAGAAAAAAATGATTGTATGAACTGATCTTGCTATAGCCTAACAGTGCTAATTGCATGATCAAATCCTTAAGACTATTCTTGCGTGTGATAATTCTTTTTTCCCTCCTTCAGATTTCACTGATCTCATTTATATTCTTTTATGTAAAAATAATTGGTTTGGGCATCATTGTTGCTTTTAATGATTGTTTTCCATTGTTGCTGTCTTTTCTGCTAACTAGAATTGGAGGGATTTTTGATCAAGATTATTTGCCACTCTATGAATTTGCATAAACGTGATTATCTGAAACACGGTGCTGAGATGTTCTGCTGCTTCCTCTTCCATTCATGTCAATCACTTTGGCTTTAAATATCATGACGATAATTTATATCCCAGCTGCATGCATCTTCACAATCACATCTGTCCATCAAGGAAGTCATTATTTAGGACACAATTCAGCCAAAGTTAAGCACTGTAACGTTCCACTGATTTCCAAATATGAACAACTATGCACTGAAATTAATGGCTCTTTGAAGTGCTTACCTGAAGTGGATCAAGACCTTATTTATTCTAGTATTGTAATATTTAAGCTATTTGCTCCCCCAAGCAGGCTTAGGGTAGATGCTAACCAAACTACTGTATAAGCATGCTACAAACACATATACAGGTATATGGAAAAGTGGAATCCTGCTGAAACAGAAGTTATGGAATGCATTCTCCTCCAGATGTTGCTTGGCTACAACTGAGAGCCAGTGTGGTGTAGTGGTTAAGAGCGGTAGACTCGTAATCTGGGGAACCGGGTTCGTGTCTCCACTCCTCCACATGCAGCTGCTGGGTGACCTTGGGCTAGTCACACTTCTTTGAAGTCTCTCAGCCCCACTCACCTCACAGAGTGTTTGTTGTGGGCGAGGAAGGGAAAGGAGAATGTGAGCCACTTTGAGACTCCTTCGGGTAGTGAAAAGCAGGATATCAAATCCAAACTCTTCTTCCCATCACCCTTTATCATTGACCAAGCTGCTTGGTGTTGATGGGAGTTGTAGTCCAACAATATTTGGTCATAGGTTCCCCAACCCTTACATGGTAAAAACCCTGTGGCCCTCCCTCACGTTGGATACCAACTCCCATCAGCCCCACCAGGTATGGTCCATGATCAAGGACGATGGAAGTGGGAATCCAGGTTTTCCAGAACCACAGTTTCTTTACTCATGAGCAGAGGATGCTGTCAGGAACAGGGATGCAGGAGCACCCCAAGGTTCTATTGGAGAAGCAATGGCATGTGAATAGAGGTAGATAAATGTCTTGCCGAGTAAGGGTGTATGAAATTAGTTCCCTCCAGCTCAAACCGGTCCTGTTAGTTGATCAGAGCTTTTTTTATGGGGCCCCACCCCACCCCTCTTTCTCTGATCTGAGCAGAGACCACTCTGTCTGTGTCTGTTCCTTCTGCTGAATTCAAGCTGTGTAGCGTAGCTTGCCGTCTGTTGCTGCAATACTAAGTTTACAAAATGCAATCCCGCTCTGCACAAGGCTGGCTGATTTTCTCAGCAAATCAAACACTTCAGTAACAAGTTCAACCTGAAAGGGCACTGAGCCTTTTGTGACCACCTAATTTGAGTGCTCACAAAAAAAGGGAATACTAGGATACCCCCAAGGCAAAGGATGGCAGCAGGTGATCCAGATTCCCAGCAAACATTTATTTCTGCTAGGGGTGCGACTGGGAGTACAAATTTCAGCATCCCCAGTGGGAAAATGGCACAATTCGAGACAATTATCACCAGAGGGGAAACCCTCCTGTAAGTATTATGTTCCATTATATACAATAGGAGACCTCAACACTGCAAGCAAGCAGAGGCGTTTTGTTCTTTTTAAAGTTGTTTCAATATTTGCTAATTTCTTTGACCAAGCTGGACATGCTGTGGGGCAACTGTGATCCATATCTGTGTTACTTACAAAATGAGCATCCACATGGGCCTGTTTTAAAAATTGGGAAAGTGGTGCTGGAAGAGAAGGAGATTAACTCTTTCCTCATGCCGTGTTCCAGACACAAATCTCTCTAAGCCAGGGGTCACCAACACAACATCTTTGGGCACCGCTGTGCCCACAAGCACCCCCACTAGCACCCACAAGAACCGCTGATAACCACTGTTGAAGGTCCCCAGTAACCACAACTGATAGATTGGCTGGAAACCAGGCGTCCAAGTTATTTACTGGGCTGCACATAGGCTGCCCTTTGTACACACTGCACATTGCTACCACCGATTGGATGGTTTAGTGAGATCCTCGGATCAGCCCTGCTGGGGTCGGCCACAGCCCTGGCGGATCACCAAGAAGACGGCCGAACTTGACTATCTAGAGGAAGTAAAAGTCGTAACAAGGTTTCCGTAGGTAGAAGCCAAGTTACAGGGAAACAGGCAGAGGGCCTTCTCGGTAGTGGCACCCACCCTTTGGAATGCCCTCCAATCAGATGTCAAAGAGAACAACAACTACCAGACTTTTAGAAGACATCTGAAGGCAGCCCTGTTTAGGGAAGCTTTTAATGTTTGATGGACTACTGTATTTTAATATTTTATTGGAAGCCGCCCAGAGTGGCTGGGGAAACCCAGCCAGATGGGCGGGGTATGTATAAATAAATAAATAAATAAATAAATAAATAAATAAATAAATAAATAAATAAATAAATAAATAAATGATATTTATTAGGCATGCCCTTTTCCAAAGGCAATTCAGATTGGATGCCAATTTTCCTTTCCCTTCTGGCTGGGGAGGGTACAGCAGAGAAGAAGGGTCAACACTGCAGAAACTAAGCGGGGATGGTTGAGTAGCATTAGGTTCTTGTGCCTTTCTTTGTTTTCTGTGGAAGGGGTGTCAGAATTCACTCATACTTTAGGTGGTGGTGGAAGTTCCAGGCCATGGAAGCTACTTTTTCCATTTAACCCCCTTTAAAGTTTTATGCTCCCCCCCCCCATTTTTTCAGAAATGGGAAGCAGTGTTGTGGACCTGCCTCATGCTTGTAGGGTTCATGAGTGCTCTGGGGCATAAAGGTAAAGGGACCCCTGACCATTAGCTTCCGGGTCATGTGGCCTGCACGACTAAGCCGCTTCTGACGAACCAGAGCAGCACACGGAAACGCCGTTTACCTTCCTGCTGGAGCGCTGTCTATTTATCTACTTGCACTTTGATGTGTTTTCGAACAGCTAGGTTGGCAGGAGCTGGGACCGAGCAACGGGAGCTCACCCCGTCGCGGGGATTCGAACCGCCGACCTTCCAATCGGCAAGCCCTAGGCTCTGTGGTTTAACCCACAGCGCCACCCACGTATCTTGCATGGTAGGGGCTGTCAATTCCACCCCTCCCATGCCCAACAAGCCTGAAAGAAGTTTACTATTGAGTAAAGTCAAGCTACAATGTCATTCCCTCAAAACCTATGGGACAACCACCTCTTCTTTCAATTCAATGAGTGTTAGATATCTCAGAGAAATAAAACGGACACTTACAGAACCATCTGGTGATATTTCAACACCCCCTCTGAGCTTTTAGCTCTCATGTTACATTTCCTATGGGCAAGGGGTAAAATTTTTACACAGAACAGCATCACAGAAAACAAAATAGTTGACATCTGGACATTTGACATTAACTGAGTTTGGGGGGTGGGGAGATAGGGCTTTCGTAAAAACATTCAAAGAAGAATAGATTTGGCTGTAAAGGGCCTTATGTTATCTGCTTTGAGAGAATAATGTAATAATGTAAGATTGCATGTGTTTATATTCAATCTGTGAGGTAGTGTATATGTTGAAAATGGTGCAGAGGGAAAGGTTTGAATCCCTTCTCCCTCAGCACAACAGGCCCCATCCAGTTTGGATGTGCTCGCGGCTTCCGTGAAATTGTAAAATAATTGTTAATCCAACAAGAATGTTCATATGTGAGTCTACACTACCCCTTTTCTTTGGAAATGCCTTTTGTTCACACACTGTTATGCAAATCCAGAAGAATTACAGTGGACATTGTACTTCTGGCCGGATGTGGAAGAGCAATGTTTCAACAATGCTAAGTGACCCTGGTGTGGTTTCTCCTTGTCACATCTTGTTTGACCCAAAATGTACTCTTTCCCCAATGCACTCTATTACAGTGTTTTATCCACATAATTTCAAACATTGTTTTAAATGCTTGCACAACGCTTTAGCAACATGTCATTATATGTGATTGGAAATGTAAAACCCATTATTACCATCTCGAAGGGGAGCTGGAAATAGCACAGGAGAATCATAAGCTAATATTTGTTTTAGTACAAAAAAAATAACCTAGGAAATGGTTTTTCTTGCAGCAATAACGAATCTACCAAGCCAGACAATCTCTAAAGCTGTTGCAAACATAGCTGCTGATTAGAATGGTTTCTTTTTTATATTCCGAAATTATTGCAGTAAATATAGAGTGTATAGGAGAACTGGCAGTAAACACTTCAGTATTAAGTATTGTCCGGATTTTAGGAAAACATTTTCCCCTATTCTGGAATTCTGCTTCTTATGTTTTCCTGGGATACATCATTGGGAAAATTCTAGGGTGTCCATTTTTCTTCCTTATTGTAGAAATCCATATCTATATCTATGTCGGTGTCTTTATCTACTTAGAGGCTGATATATTTCTAACAATATGGTTTATAGAAAAAAACAAATACCTATACCATGAATAATTACTTAGTGAGCCAAGTATATAATAAAGGGAGTAGAAAAGCTGAACACAGGATGAAAAGTAGAGGGGGAGTGATATGCATTTCTTGGGTGAGCTAAAACTCTACTAATATCCTTATCTTGAAAAATAATACAGATGAGCAATCAGAAATCCACTGCATATAAACCTAATATTGTTACATATTTAATTTTGCATGTATTTAGATATCTAAACTAAAATATAGTAACAATACTGTTTTGTGTTGGAAAGTATTTCTTCTTCTATGGTGGCTTGCAATATACAGCTAATTATATCGTTACTATTGCTAAACTAATTATATATTGGGGGGACATAATTTAATTTGCAGTCTATTAATTTCTAAATTATTAAATTTTATTGGTACAAATCAAAGTTGGGCTGTAAATATAAATGAACAAGTTTTATTTGTTGCTGTTTCTTGGCATGAAGAGATAGGGTCTCTAACAGATTGCTATGAATAAAGCTATTGCAAAAAGTACAAACTAGATTTGGTTGCCCCAGAAAATATCCTCAAAGCATTCAAGTCAAATGTCTGAGTGCATTCGCCTCACAAACATTTAGCAATGCAGGTTTGCATTGGCTTTTTAGTTTGGTCAAAAGTGCCAACGTTACACTCAAAGTATTTAGGTGCCTCTTCACTATAAGCTTGGTGATTATATCATCAAACCTATGAAGCACAAAACATCATAACATTTTGCTGACTATGGGGAGAAAACATTCAGGAAAGAGCTTCTAAGAGCTTGTCGTTTTTCTTCCTCCACCTCCCAGCCTTTTCTCCAAATACTGCTTTGAATCAGATAGGCAGCTCGGCTCACATTTTGCAAATGATCCCTGACAGATGGCCATCCAACCTCTGTTTTAGAAACCTCCAGTGAAGGAGAGTCCACCACTGCCACTGTTGAAAAACTTCTACCATCAGAAAACTCTTCCTAACGGTTAGTCTGAATCTCCATGGTTCCAGGTGTAAAGTACTGTGTAAATCAAATAGGACACAAACCAGCTTTAAGTAAGCATTTCTCAATTGATTTCAACAGGAAATGCTTTCCTCCAGAGAACTATTAACCTCAAATAGGCGGGCATGGAAATGGCCTAGGGCTTGCTGATCAGACGTTCGGTGGTTCGAATCCCTGTGACGGAGTGAGCTCCCGTTGCTCGGTCCCAGCTCCTGCCCACCTAGCAGTTCGAAAGCACGTCAAAGTACATGTAGATAAATAGGTACTGCTCCGGCGGGAAGGTAAACGGCGTTTCCATGCGCTGCTCTGGTTTGCCAGAAGCGACTTTGTCATGCTGGCCACATGACCCGGAAGCTGTACGCCGGCTCCCTCAGCCAGTAAAGCGAGATGAGCGCCGCAACCCCAGAGTTGTCCGCGACTGGACCTAACGGTCAGGGGTCCCTTTACCTTTGCCATGCAAGATAGATTGTATGTGACTGGTTGGCAGCTATTGGCCAGGATATAAAAAATGATAGACTATTTGTTGGTCTGCATTTGAGGCTTTGCTATTTAGGGTGGCAGACTTCCTAGCCTTCTTTGGTGCCCTGAAACTGAGGGAACTGGTGTTAGCAGGGCTGGCCCAAGGCATTCTGATACCTGAAGTGAAGTGATACCTGACAAACTGGTGTCTCTCCCCCCAGCAGAGAAGAAAGGGTGAAACATCAGAAACAATGGGGGAAGAATAAAGGGTGGGACCAAGGAAACAAGGGTGGGAAGAGATTGGCAGTGCCTCCTATTCACCAAGAGGCCACTGTAGAGGCAGCATTGGGGTAGGGCTGCTACCATGGACCCTGCCTCAATTTGTCTCATGGGTGGGCCAACATTGGGTAGTAGCATCCTTGAACAAGAGCAGTGGTAGGTCTTTCACTTTTCTGTAGGAAGGGTTATTGCCCTTATTCCTTCCATCCCTTAACCTCTATGCCTTCCCTGCTATACTCTCTCTGTTGACTCTTACTGCTTTCTCAAGAAATCAGAAATCTTTGCAAATCAAAATATTAGAAATTGAAAATGTTTTTGCCAGCCAAATCACTACATGTAAGTTTATGCTGGTCACGATCAACACTGTCCTGATCAAACAGAACTGTGAACACCGTTTGGTGGAAGATGCAGCCTGACAAGGTGAGAAGGCCACAAAACTTGCACAGTCTGAACTTACCTAAAGGACAGCAATAGCACAAGCCTTTCAAATTTCTTTCTATGTGACACTTCTGCGCTGCCTACAAACGATGTATGCGAGGCAGCACAATAGACTTTGATGGTGAACGATGTTGTTGAGCCTGAATGTACTCTGGCCCAGTTAAAACACATTGGTGTAATTTTGTAGACTTTGTTCTGTGTTATACAGCTGTACAGCCCTAGCTGTTGAGAAAATAATATTGTGGCAATGTAGGTCATTCTTCCCTGTGTATTTGACTGAGACCTCTTCCAGCTTTTGGTATTTTCTGTTGAGCTGGGTTGCTCTCATGTTGTGAGCATAAAATGTGACCCAATTCTACTCCTGACCCTAGAGGTGAGCCACATTGAGCACTGTTAGCAAGCTCAGTGGCAAACAATCACCTCAGTCTGATTTTCCCTTTGTTTTGAGAGAATACTCTTGGTGGCTCATTCAGTAGGAGTCATTTGATCTTTACCTTCTCCTTATGGTCTTAATTTCTGTGGATTACACTGAGAGTTACTGCTCTACTGGTTTTTACATTAAGGAGAAATGTATTCTTTATTTTAAAAAAGAGTGATGTTTCTGAAGGGGGGAAATTAGTGGACATAGCAGGTTTTTTCTATGTCATATTGTTCAATTGAAAAAGCCCGTAGCACTGACCAATAAGGTTGGGAATAGCAACCTATTGGAAAAAAGTAATGCTTTATAAAATGAATGAAATACTTTATGTGTAGAGCTGTGTGTACTCTGTTGTGTATTGATTCAAAGGTTATCATATCTGTATTATTATTATTGTCTGTATGCTCATTAGGGAAAAGTAATTGCTGAAGGAACAGCTACTATTGGTTCATTTAAGTTGCTGCATTTGGATCCTCAGTCTTATTGGTTCCCACCAAAATGCAGCTTTATGATTGCTTGAGATTGTTCCCTCCAAAATGTATCCTTTCTAGCCAGTCTTTCTGTCCCTATAAATGTAGCATCCCTCTCCTCAGTTCCCCAGTCTTGTTTGTTTGAATAAAGAGTGTTACATGAAGAAGCTGTCTCCTGCCTGCTATGTCAGAGCTGAAATCACTTGCAGAATCACGATCCCCACGTTACAACATACTCTTAAATAGAAAAAGTATAAAAATTGTAATCAAGAACTGTGGCCTATATGAGCAAATGAAGTTGGCATGATATCATTTATTTTGCACATGCTTGCTATCTTGAATTCTTTCTTGCTTCTAGTTATTGGTTCCAGATTACATAGTCTATTGATGTCAGCATGTTATCAAACGGCTCCTCAATGTGGATTTTGTTGAAATTCTCAAGACATGCATACTTACTCAGAAACATACCCTACCACACTGAACACAGTGGGACTTGCTTCTGAATATGAAATATTAATATGAAAACATGAATACCAATGTACAGTGAATCTCCCACTCATGAAGACACTAGATTGTGGTGTAAATGTTAGTACACTCAGTTTATGTGATTCTGCATTAGGTTCAGTAGTGTTCTTTTGAAATTGGTTCTGCCTTCCTGATGTTTCCTAACATGATACTGTATTTTTTGCATTTTACACCTTTCATAAGATCTAAAAGCCACTTCTGTAAATCTAGTGGAAATTGAGCACAATATTAAATGTTTCCAAGGAGAAAAAAAAACTGTTTTCAACCACATTCAATTGGAAAATTACAAGAGTTTTGTGCTGCCATTTCCCTGCAGCTTCTGCGACCATACCACCATTGCTCATGTAGCAGAATTTGGGATAGTATCCTGGAATGCAGTTCTTTCCAGCCATTTAAAATTTAGCATGGCAATATAGTGATTAAAAAGCCATAACACAACAGAAGGACTAACATTATAACCACTAAACCTGTCGTGTATTGATTCAAGGGTTGTCATATCTGTATTACTATTGTCTGTATTCACATTAGGGGAAAGTAACTGCCTTCCTGTTCCAGAAGGAACAGCTACTATTGGTTCATTCAAGTTGCTGCATTTGGATCCTCAGTCTTATTGGTTCCCACCAAAAGGCAGCTTTGTGATTGCTTGAGATTGTTCCCTCCAAAATGTATCCTTTCTAGCCAGTCTACTGCCCCTATAAATGTAGCTTCCCTCTTCTCAGTTCCCCAGTCTTGTTTACTTGAATAAAGAGTGTTACATGAAGAAGCTGTCTCCTGCCTGCTATGTCAGAGACCTGAAGTCACTTGCTGAATCACTATCCTCACGCTACAACAAAACCTAAAGCAATAAACACCCCCCCTTCTGAATGCAGGCACATAAATAAGTGCGCTCAAGTATTATTACTATACAGTATTCCAAATCCACTTATTGTTGAGGCCTGCTTTGTGTCCTCATTGAGCCACATGGAAGCTAAAACTTCTTAGTTCCACACAGCTATGTGCATTTGAATAGCATAAGATATATTGAACTGATGGGAAATCTCCATTTCCATTAGATGCTCCTCAAGTGAGAAAAAATGCCCCACTCCCATTGCTACCTTATCCATACATTGCATCTTCATGGGGCGGAATCCAAAGTTGATTCTCATACGGCTTGTGTCAACGTCTGGTTATTCTCTCTGTCTATTGTGGCTCTGTTGCCTGTGCAATCAGGTGTTTTGCCTGAAAATTATAACCTATGACAAGTTTTCTTTTCGGAGAGATGAATCCCTGCCTTACTGCTACTGTATTTTATTGATTGAGGGCTTTCGTATACTCTTTTTCTCCAATACCAACCCAAGCTTTCATTTTCTTCCTGCCATAAGGGTTGTTGTACTTATCATCCCATAAGCTCTATATGATTCTAGTAAATTTTGGTTATTGATTGCTTTGTTGCATAAGGCAGTAGCTAGAAACTTAGCAGGTCATTCAGTAGTTACGAAACCATAACTACCACGTAGCTCTGGGAGTAAATGAATGGTAATAAAATACAATGAAGTTATTCCTTAAATAAGATTTGAGATGAAAAAGGCTTAACTATGTGTGGATATTTCCTATTAGTCACAAACTATAAAGGCTGAAGTGTTTCTTGATACGTTTGGGAATGTAAACAAGACAGGCATCCTTTGCTGCCGATAGGACACATCTGAGGAATTTGATGGAAGCCCTGTTTGGGGAAGCTTTTAATGTTTGATGTTTTATTGTGTTTTTAGTATTCTGTTGGGAGTCGCCCAGAGTGGCTGGGGAAACCCAGCCAAATGGGCTGGGTATAAATGATGATGATGATTACAGTGGTACCTCAGTTTAAGAACAGCCCTGTTTACGAACAATTTGGTTTATGAACTCCACAAAACCGGAGGTACCTGTAGTGTCCCAGTTTGCGAACTTTATCTCAGTCTGAGAACGGAATCCGAACGTTGGAAGGGCACTGGCGGCAGGAGGCCTCATTAGGGAAAGCGCCCCTCGGTTTAAGAACGGTTTCGGTTTAAGAACGGACTTCTGGAACAGATTAAGTTCGTAAACCGAGATACCACTGTATTATTGTTATCACCTAATACTGCATGCCTCACTAATGTCTCACAGCAAATGCAACTGATGTGTAGAAAACACAACTTGAGGAGACAATTCACGTATTTTTGTAAACTAAGAAATATTTAATAAAAATTATTTTTAAGAAACACACACATGTATTTGTGTGTTTATCAGTTTGTAATATGTATCTGAATCTTAAAACAACCAAGGAAATATATCCATAGTGTGATAAGGTGAGGAAGCTCTATGTGTACAAATTCAAACATCTCATAAGGAATGTCGAAACTGTGCCTCCCTTTCTGCTCTAAGACCCTAGCTGCTCAATTATCTCTATCATGGATATTCAGACAGGTGTCATTCACTATTTTTAAAATTTTTGCTGGCAGAAATAGAGTGAGCGGAAATTACTAATGCTTAAAAAAAAAATTAAACCAAAATATACTGTGTGGGATGTAGTTTCTCCGCATTGCTCTCAAAATTATTCATTTGCTCCCATCCGGTTTTTGAATTACATTGCACAGAACTCACTAGATATGACATCACGAAATCAGCATATTTTACATTGATATGCAGCACTGTGTGAAGAAGGCTTATCCACATCCTTTGCCCTATTTGTGGGCTAATAAATTTGGGGAGGGGGTCGTTTCATCAAATTTCTCTGGAAGCGGAGGAGAGAAGAAATTACTCATCTGTTTCTCGAAGGTGAAGATCAACATAAGCAGTAATAGTCTTTCTTTTCTCCCCCACCCTTGCAGGTTTCGTTGCTGCTTCAGCTGCCACAAGTGACATGAACAGCAATTGTGTTGGCCGCCTGGCCGCCATTTTGCATCCTCCCCAATGCCCCAGACCTAGTGCTGTTCTAGGGCCTTCTGGTGAGGGGAAATGGTGGCTGCAATGTGAGGGCCAGGAGAAGATGGAGAAAATTCAGAGAAAATTCTACTATTGGCTTCTTCGGGAGGGGGAGAAGTGGGAAAATAAAATATTAGAAATATTTCCAGGGGGAAATGGTTTCTGGTGGAATGTGCTTCCAATATGATTATTTTGTTAAAGAGTCTGCCTCAACTCTCCAGCTATTTGACCTGGAGAAAGAGCTCCACACTACTATACAAAGCAAAGAATGACTTGAATGCTACGTTACAAAATGTACAACTTAGAAAAGTAGAAACCCAGAACAACCTACTGTAAACTTCATGCAGGCACTTTAAGCAAATATAATCTGGCAATGTTTGGGTGTCAAGAGAATTTAATGAGCACCATCTAGAGGATGCTAAAATATTTCATTTAGCAATCAAGTAAGCGTTTGAGTGTTCAGTCATACCTGATTAGTCTGCTACAGTAGTTGGCCAGCAATGTGAACCACTCTGAGTTTTATAGTTATGAATAAAGCCACAGAGGAGTAACTTATTTGAAAAAGCTGCACATTATGCTAAAAGATTTATTGCGTGTACATACATATTACCCAAATACTGTAAATATACCTTAAGAAAATGGCTTTTAACCCAAGCAAATTTATGGGTCTATTTACAGAACATTTCACACTTTCAAAATCTAAAAAGGAAATGCAATCACTCACGGAAAGAGACAAAAGTATAGGTTTAAATGAGCTTTATGAATAAGTGATTTAATTTTTACTTCCTGAAGAAAACATTTCTGTTAAGAAGAGGGAATGTGTTGGTGCTTTTTTATCTCATGTACCGTTACTTAAGACCATTACTGCGCTTTTCATTTAGGCTTGCGTTCTTCATCGCTGTTTAATACCATATCATTTACAAAGGGGGTTACCATAACCTGCAATTTTAGAAGTGCTTCTATGCTTATTCTCTTTTTGCGCCTTGAAGAATAGTGATGATAGAAGCTAAAAGGAGAGAAACATTCCCAGTCTACAGTGGTACCCCGCTAGACGAATGCCTCGCTAGACGAAAAACTCGCTAGACGAAAGGCATTCGCTAGCGGAAGGCTGTCTCGCAAGACGAATTTTTCAATGGGCTTGCCTCGCAAGACGAAAAAAATTCCGATTTTTTTTTTTCTTTTTTTCGTCAAACCGCTATTCTCTCGTTGGTGCTTCGCAAGACGAAAAATTCGCTATACGACAGCACTCGCAGAACGAATTATTTTCGTCTAGCGAGGCACCACTGTACAATTGTTTTACCCTACAATAGCCTGATCCTTATCAATGAACTATCTCTAGATTAAATGGGTTGTGGACATGGCAAAGTATTGAATTAACTTGTTCAGTCAGCACAAAGACTTTTGGCTGTGCAACAGGAATTCCCCACCTTCTCTTCTTCCTGTACACCCCTGGTGTACCCTTTAAATCTGTTCTGGGTTTCCCCCCAATCCTCTGGGGCAGATTTGGAGAGGATGAAGGATATGTGAGGGTATAAGAGGGGGTGGAGCTCCTTCGTGCAAATGGATATCCATTTGTCAACGGAACAAATGTGTTGGATACCACCCATGTACCACAATGCTGTACCTTGTGCATATGGAAGACACACTAAAGTGTGGGAGGAATTTCAGCAACCTCCTAAAATAGACCTCTTCCCTCTTCCTTCAGTGGGAACCTCTGCTGGACCTCAGCCATTGGACCTTAGTCCCTTCTTTGAATGGATGAATCCTGCTTGTAGAAGAGCAAGTCTGGAGTCAGCCCTTTGGAAATATTTCACATAATCGTTGTTGGACTATGTGGAATAAAGCATATTTATTGTAATTCCGTATGGATCTTTACACTCAATACTATAGGATGCATGGAATACATTGCTACATGAACTGAACATTATATACCTGAATATCTTGCTAATATCTATTGCAGCAAGATTACCTTGAACAAATAAATGGCTTCTCAGTATTAGAAAAGTAGAACACACTGGAGTTCTTTTGTTTTCTTTCATCTCGCCTTTAATTGAAGACCAGGAATGAAAAATACCAACAATGAAAATCCCTGCATTTGGTATTCAAGCACTTCTGCATCAAATGTCAGAATGAGCTGATGCAATGAATAAAATTTAGGTAGGCTGGAAAATGTAAATGTCATGTACCCCTAAACATAATACAAGACTATTAATAAAATTGTTAAAAGTCCCCCCTTAACTGTTAAAAGGTTATATATATATTTCCGTTTTTGACACCCTGAGGGGGCAATCGTATGTACCAGAAGCTAGCATAAAGCAAGCCAGTATAAGCCAGTGTGTAAAGTTGCACCAGAACACAAACTGTTCAGTGCCGGGTGTGCTGCTAGTGGTGGTATCTAAGCCTGGTAGAGGGAAAACGAGCTTTTAAAATATTATTTTACACCATGCTTTTTGCCAGAGTGATTTATGCCAGGTTGTGTGACTGAGATGAATGGGCTTAGGATCCAGCCTAAGTCTCCCTTCCGTGCCCACAAAATATCCCTTTCTCTGGGATTAAGCATGCCTCTCCCTGTTGCCACCACTAGCTGCAGAAGGCCTGCCTGGGCCATCCGTTTCCCCCACCTGCTTGCAATGGGGGTCGGGGTGGATGAAGGAGAAAAATGCTGTGTCCTCTTGAACCCCAGCAGCCCACGAGCAATGTGGTGGAGTGTGGGGAGGTCTGCCTAGGCTACTCACTTGCTTGGGCATGCACACTCACTTTTCAGCATGACAATTATTGTTGTTTAGTTGTTCAGTCATGTCCAACTCTTTGTGACCCCATGGACCAGAGCATGCCAGCCACTCCTGTCTTCCACTGCCTCCCGCAGTTTGGTCAGACTCATGTTGGTAGCTTCGAGAACACTGTCCAACCATCTCATCCTCTGTCGTCCCCTTCTCCTTGTGCCCTCCATCTTTCCCAGCATCAGGGTCTTTTCCAGGGAGTCTTCTCTTCTCATGAGGTGGCCAAAGTATTGGAGCCTCGGCTTCAGGATCTGCCCTTCCAGTGAGCACTCAGGGCTGATTTCCTTCAGAATGGATAGGTTTGATCTTCTTGCAGCCCATGGGACTCTCAAGAGTCTCCTCCAGCACCATAAAACAACAGAAACAACAAGCATGACAATAGATGGGTGCAAATAGAGTAATGTCCCAGTTATTCTCACTTGTCTTACACACTACAAGTTCAGTGTTATATCTGTTGTCTTTACCATCAGGACAAATTCGTTGTCATTGAATGACAAAATTAAACCTAGGTGTCTTCTTGTTGTATATTTGGGGGGCACTTTTTGTCACATGGAAGTACAGAAAGTTACATAATGACAGCAGCAGCAGCAGCAGCAGCAACAACAACAACAACAACTGCTTCTTAGTATAAATGGCCTTTTATTAGCTTGAGCTCTTATCAGGAGTGCAAAAAAAATTGTTAGTACAATTGTTAGTTGTTGTTTTTTTAAAGTTTTTTCAGGTTAAAAGTCATAAGAGGAGGCATGCAATGAATGCATGTAGTTTCTGATGACGGTAGATTTCCCAACATGTATTTTGATATTACAACTGGGTCTTTGTTAAATCAAATTGCACCTTTGTTTCACCTCTGCTAGGGGTCAGAAGTGAAAGGGAATGACCCAGTCTCCCCTGCAACAGCTTAGCTTTATTTGTTAATTTTGAAGTAGGAGTTCACAGTTCATCTTAACAACCCCTGTTTCCTTCAGTCTGCTCATTCAGAAGGTGAATGAATTGTTCGGTAAAATGTGTTAACTGTCTCCCTTGAACCACCGTGGTGTAAAAAGGATATTAAATTGTGTGATGCGTTCCTGAATGACCAGCAAGGAGAAAATTGACTTGTAATGGAAATGACTGTTAGTTTAGACAATAGCATGGGAGCTCTCATTTGCTAAATCTAAATTACTTGCCCTTTAAAACTGGACACTGGGAAACAATTAACATTGGCTTGAATAATATGACACTGAGCTGTTGTCCTTTAGGCATAAGAGATTTTAACATAAAGAGGTGAGTGTCGCTAGCCTGTTCCTGAAAAGTCAAGGGACTATCTAATTCAGCAAACACAACAGCCATGATTGGCTACAATGGATTGATATCAATGGAGAAATCCTGGTGCTGTTTGGCTGCTGATTCGCTTCAGCAAAAAATTCAACATGAGGCTGGAATCTGGACCAATGCTAAAGAGGAAAAAAGCAGACAACCCGATAAGACACATAATCATAACATACTTAGTTTGTTTTGAAGAAGATGCTGGTATGAAATGTGACCATGTGACTTGCATTAAGATAATAACCAAGAGTACCAGTGTCATTTCCCACTAGACAGATTAAGCACACATTTGGAAGTTGGAAATGTCATTATGCCGACTTGCAGAGCCCAGTTCCAAAAAAATTCACAAGGGATGAAAGATGATGCAGATAATGAAGACATCTGGTCCTGGCTGGTCTATCTATCGATCTATCGATCTACTCTTGATTACTATCTGCACATTCACTCCTCTTGTTTGTTTGTTTCTCTGGAAACAGCAGGCTACTTTGACCTGCTGCATTGTAAGGGTATTCCACAATACAAGGCAGTTTAAAAGGATTAGGGAACACAGAAACTTTTCAAACTAGGTGGCCGAAGGATTGTAATAGCAAGATGCAGGTCTAGGGTTCTTGGGCTCCATGATCACTGCAGATGGTGACAGCAGTCACGAAATTAAAAGACGCCTGCTTCTTGGGAGGAAAGCAATGACAAACCTAGACAGCATCTTAAAAAGCAGACACATCACCTTGCCGACAAAGGTCCGTATAGTTAAAGCTATGGTTTTCCCAGTAGTAATGTATGGAAGTGAGAGCTGGACCATAAAGAAGACTGATCGCCAAAGAATTGATGCTTTTGAATTATGGTGCTGGAGGAGACTCTTGTGTTGGGAAAGATGGAGGGCACAAGGAGAAGGGGACGACAGAGGATGAGACGGTTGGACAGTGTTCTCAAAGCGACTAGCGTGAGTTTGGCCAAACTGCAGGAGGCAGTGAAAGATAGGCTTGCCTGGCGTGCTCTGGTCCATGGGGTCACAAAGAGTCAAACACGACTGAACGACTGAACAACAACAACAGGGTTCTTATGCCAAGTGCTCTAATTGATTGTTTTGCCAATGCCATTCTTATGACATTTTTTGGGAGGGGGGGATATTGTTTTCTCAATACATGGTATCATTCATGTAAACCAACAATATTATTTCCATGGATTTTCTTTTATGTTTCTAGTATAATCTAATCCTATCATTTCTCTCCTATTACACCTTATTTATCCATGAACCTTGGAATAATTTGTTTCACTTACAATCCCAGATCTGTAGTCCTTGTCATGGTTTATCCAGTGGACTGCAAATTAAAACCCAGATTAACAAGTGTGGTGTTTACGAAGATGTTATGAGATGTCAGCTAGCGAGAAACCAGCATGATTTTCTTTCTTTCTTTGACATACTGTTTTCTTTTAGGCCAAGTCCAGGTATCTTTCTCCAAATACTTGTTTAAATACAAGAATGCTGCTGGCTGAGTTTGAACTTTAACAGTCTCAAAAAGTTACCTTTGATCTCTTATATCTATGCTTGAGGTTTTAAAAAATGCAGTATTAAGAAGAATATACTGGAGGAAGCTGGAAGCCCGTGGTTGCTACAAAGTCCTTGTTCAGGTGTAAATATTCATTAGCAATATTTCTGAGCATTTGCCTATCAGTCAAAGTTTTATGTGCTACAGGTAACAGGCACACGTTTTATGCTCCATGGGTTTAAAAAGTAGTGGCTAAGGTCCATTTTAAAGAGACCTTAGATCTTGGAACTATATGGGACTGTCACTCTTTGTAAACGGCATTTCCGTGCGCTGCTCTGGTACGCCAGAAGCGGCTTTGTCATGCTGGCCACATGACCCGGAAGCCGTCTGCAGAAAAATGCCGGCTCCCTTGGCCTATAGAGCGAGATGAGCGCCGCAACCCCAGAGTCGGACATGACTGGACCTAATGGTCAGGGGCCCCTTTACCCTTTACCTAAAGTGCTATGTACAAATGTGACACTAGATGGCGATAATGAGCTATGCCAAATTCAATGTATTTTTCAAAACATTTTTAAAAAACACATTTCCACAGCGTTTTTTTATAGGTGTGTAGATTCCACATTAATGTATAGCAATATGGGAAACAGGAGTTATCTCTCAACTACTTCACCAAATACTGCAAATGGACTTGTAACCTGTATCACTCAACAATTGTTCAATGCTACAAGTTTATACAGTAACTCTGTGTTATGTATTGTTGCTTGTTGATGGAATCTCAAGTACTTGCAGTCAGCCTTTTTACAATAAAACTCTGTCATGTAATTTCCTTGGGGAAGGAAAGAACAGTAAATAGAGGAACCAAAAATGTGCTTGAGCATTTAAAGTTAATATTTAAAGTTAACAGTGTGTTCCTATACACATCTATTGAAAAGAAGATCCCATTGACTGATTCCCTGGAAACTGAGTGTAGAACTGCAGCCCAGGTCAAAGACTAATCTCCCATTGGGAGAAATGTAAAAGGCTTATTTTGGATGTGTCAAAGAGGCACAGGCAGAGAAAGAATTATCCTTTTGAGTTCCTTGTATTCCAATGCCTCCATCATGTCCAAAACCACTCTTCTGAGCCTATTTCCTTAGAAGCAAGTCTGCTTGTGCTCAGTGAGGCTTACTCCCAAGTAAGTATGTTTGGAATTGCAGCCTTAGAGGCTTTTATCAATGCAGCTTCTCTTTCTTTGAATTATTTTTCATAAATCATTCCTTCCCCCTTCTTATGAGATGTATGCTCCAAAATTATTTTGAATCTGCTTACATTTAGGAGCTTAGGAGGCTGTCCTGTACTGAGACAGATCACTGGTCGATTTAGCTCAGTAGTCTCTACACCAGCTAGCAACAGATTCCCAGAATTTCAGACAGAGATCCTGGAGGTTGAACCTTAGGTCTTCTTCAGGCAAAGCACAGAGCTTTGCGTGTAGAGGTCCTCAAGCCCACCCCCAAATGATTCACATCGCACACAGAAATTTTGTTTAAGGTTATTGGCATAATTTTGGCCACAACTTTTTTATTAAATTACAACATGTGAGTGGTTGCTTAGGCATTGGTTTGACTATAAGTCCCATCCAGGGGACAGGCTGACTTCCAACCGCTTGGTGGAAGACTGCAAAGGGGAAAACACTTTGAGGAGAGGATTGGGGTCGGGGTGGCCAGGACCCTCCCTCTCCCTTAATGTTCCCAGGGGGCCTAGCGTGGCCCTAACCCATGACCAAGGGACGGACAAGCATGGAGAGCCCCTGGATTCCTTTAACGGAATTCCCCTGCGCAGCAGCAGCATTGGAGGGGCAGGCATGGCCAACCACTTCCCCTCCACCAACCAAATTGAATAACCAATGCCTAACCGCCAACCTTACAAGTTGTGACTAATTGCTACGCAGTAGGCAAAACCCAATGGCCACAGCCAATCTGCCAATTGGGAAAATTCCTACAAGGCCCCTGCCACAAAGCAGACGACCCCATGACAGGCATAGCAAGGTCAAAGCACACCTATAACGAGGGGGGGGGGGAGATCCGGTGCACGCAGCAAAGAGGGGCTAGTGCTGCTAGCGCCCAGAATATATAACCCCTGAGCTCTCTATCAAACTTGGCAACATGCAATTCTCCCCAACAACCCCAAAAGCCCCTATCAGCATCCTAGCTGGCTAATTAAATCCCGCCCCACAACTCCAGCAGAGTGTCTTGCTACGCCCCAACCGCAACACGTGCTCTCTAGGAAGGAGAACACGCTTTGCCAAATCAAAAATGGAATGCAACATTGGGGAAAATATTTTTGCTTTTCTTGCCATAAATTAAAAAAAAAATACCCCAGGTAATCGTGGAATATCATTACTGATAATATGGTTGTGTTCTTACTACATTATGATGATGCTAAACACAGAGACTTCGAATAAAGCTTTCATTATGAAATCCTTTTCTATTAAAGCCATCTCTCTCCTTCTTTTGGCATTATAGCAGTTTAATGCTGGGCTGCATTGTCAATACTAAGCACTTATGAGTTGGGAGCTCTTGTCTGTTATTAACTCATATGGAATACTGTAGTGATCAAACTGTGATTTACAGTGTGTTATTACATTTCTACTTGATGTCTTCTGCAAGGGTTCAATTTGAAAATAATTTGAGTAGTGGCTCACCAGTAAGAGGTAATCTTTCGTATTTAATTCAAATAGATCTGCCATCACCCTTGACTCAAGGGCACTTAAAAATAGCATGCTGTTTAAGTGCCTGTCTTGTAATGTCTCCTCCTGGCTATTTGTAGAATTTTATACTTGGCATCTTTTTTCTGCCTTAAGTCTGAGTATTTATGCTTGACTGGAAGCAAGCACTTTACTCACCCTGATACAATATTATATAAATGCATGTATCCCTTGATTTAGTAAAGGGAAATAAATTTTTAAAAAGTATTTCAAGTATAAGAGGCTTGGATTTGTATTTTACTTTTTTGGTATTTTATTTACTTTGTTTTTGTTCCTTTGAGTTTTTCTGAGCTAATTAGTTTGGATTTGTCAGGTTTTTGAAGTGATTTCCAGCGATGTTTTACCTATTTCTTCTGTTGGAGTAGGAGAGAGAAAGCCTTATTCCTCAAGAACAGCCTCAGGCAATACAGGTGGCACTGTGGTCTAAACAGGTTGGCAGTTCGAATCCCCGCGACGGGGTGAGCTCCCGTTGCTTGGTCCCTGCTCCTGCCCACCTAGCAGTTCAAAAACACGTCAAAGTGCAAGTAGATAAATAGGTACTGCTCCGGCGGGAAGGTAAACGGCGTTTCTGTGCGCTGCTCTGGTTCGCCAGAAGCGGCTTAGTCATGCTGGCCACATGACCCGGAAGCTGTCCCTCAGCCAGCCATGGAAACACTGTTTACCTTCCTGCCGGAGTGGTACCTATTTATCTACTTGTACTTAGACATGCTTTCAAACTGCTAGGTTGGCAGGAGCTGGGACCGAGCAACGGGAGCTCACCCCATCGCGGGGATTCGAACCGCCGACCTTCTGATCGGCAAGCCCTAGGCTCTGTGGTTTAACCCACAGTGCCACCCATGTCCTCAGTGGGACTGTACATTTGAGTAAATATGCATAGGATCACAATGAACAATAGGGAAAGGTAAGCTCCATTCCCTGCCTAATAAGCCTTTGCCCGGGAGGTACTATAGCCCATAGACTGCAGCAAAATACTGGGCAGGGGTTTTTGCTCAGTATCTTTCTTCTCTGTGTGATAGGCTCCTGAGCAGGACCGGATTTAGGTTTGATGAGGCCCTAAGCTACTGATGGTAATGGGTCTCCTTATATGGCCAGCTGTCCTTTGTCAACAACAAATTGTCACTGTTTTTTGTGTTGAATATATGGTAATTTATGGACCTGATAGGTATCTAAAGCCATTTGCACATAACAAAATATGTATTTTATCAAAGTAATTGTTGAACTGAAATACAATTAAGAAGAAGTATATTAAGAGTGAAATATAATTAAGAAAAAGTATATTGGGGGGGGGGCAAGACAGTGGGGTCCTAAGCTCTAGCTTGTTTAGCTTATACATAAATCTGGCACTGCTCCTGGGAAAAAGCTGTCCTGTGAATCCCAGTATGTTTCCAAGCACAATTCAAAGTGTTGGTGCTGACCTTTAAAGCCCTAAATGTCCTCGTTCCTGTATACCTGAAGGAGCGTCTCCACCCCCATCATTCAGCCCAGACACTGAGATCCAGTGCCGAGGGCCTTCTGGTGGTTCCCTCGCTGCGAGAAGCAAAGTTACAGGGAACCAGGCAGAGGGCCTTCTCAGTAGTGGCACCCACCCTGTGGAATGCCCTCCCATCAGATGTCAAGGAAACGAGCAGTTATCCTATCTTTAAAAGACATCTGAAGGCAGCCCTGTTTAGGGAATTTTTAAATATTTAATGTATTGTTTTTAATAGGCTACTCGATTGGGAGCCGCCCAAAGTGGCTGGGGAAACTCAGCCAGATGGGCGGGGTATAAATAATAAATTGTTGTTGTTGTTGTTGTTGCAGAGGGGAGGGGAGGGGAAAGCCTATATAAGGCTGTTTCCCCTGGAACTCACAGCCATTTTGCTTTAAAAGCATCATCCAGCCATTCCCTAACATCAGGTGAATTTCTTCGTAAGACTTATGTAGAATGTCATAGACCTAGTTCTCATGGAGATGAAAAAACCTGTGGCTGGGCTGAAATACATTAGACCATAGGTATGGTTTGGTATGATTTTGCCTCCTCCACTCCCATGAAAAATATGTCCTCCCATAGTATTTAGAAATACTTATTTATTTTTATCCACAATGCTTAGTTCAGAAAGGGGACTCAACAGTAGATTGCAAAAACAATTGACAGAACCATTCCCAACTTTAGCTAGGTCTATGGTTTTTATTGCCTTTGGAGATGTAACAGGCTGATCAATGCCTTGCTGAGAATACATACAGTACAATACAATAATGGTCTGAGGGAGCGGGAAGGAAGAGTTCTCATATATCCTCTTTTGCATATATTATCAGATACAGATCTTGAGCTTTTGCTATTGTTGGTTTTTATAATACAAGTTATGTTACTTGTCATAAAATTTATGCCTTTCTTCTACTGTTTTTTTCCCACCTCTGATGGGTGATTTGAAGTGTTGAAGCCGTTCTGGGAGCACACTCACTGGCTTGTTTAGCACAGCTGCTGAGTAATTTGTGGAAAAATCCATAGAGGATTGCTTCAGGTGTCCAGATTGTAAGCAGAAAATTGGTGAGCAGCGCCTTAATTCACAAGCAGACCTTTTGCATCGATGTGTTTAAGGGCAGGAGAAAAGGAATACTGTCATTTCAGTCTATAAAAGCTATAAGGAGACGTAAGAAACTTTGAAGTATTACTAAATGCTATATTACTGGGCACCATCGACAACATGCAAAGGAAATGTTTCTGCAGTTTCTTCTGCGCTATTTCTGTCTGCTTCTTTAATACACCCAAGCATCCTATTTTGGATTTTAATTGATGGCTGCTCAGCATGCGTCTCCCATTAAAAAAGGCATATAGAGGCTTGGCTGTATAAAAATGGTAAAGTAATGCTGTTGCAGCTTTTTTTTCTTTTCAATTACTTTTTGTTTCCTTTTAAGACACCCTGATATCCTATATACATTTTTAACGGATGCCTACCATGTGTGCAATTAAAGAATCCCCAGCAATTAAAAGACCTATAAAAGAACCCAGGGTGCCATAAAATTATGTAATATGTCACTGAAAATAGTGTGCAACACCATTACCTTATGCTTTCTTATGCAGCTAAATTTTATGCACGCTGCAGTACTTTGCTGTGTTATGTTCAGTGGTGCTTCTTTTAAGAATGTTGGGATACAGCCACCGCCGTCCGATGGCAGACCCATTTGCGCAAGCATCAAACCAGTAACTTAGTGTGGTAGTTATTGCAGTTGCAATGGTGAAAAGAATGCCGGGGAGAGGAAACAATTATCAAATTATCCTACTCTATATTCTACTATGTATGATTCTTCAACATCAGCTTCGTTGGACTGGTCATGTTGTCCGGATGCCTGATTATCGTCTTCCAAAGAAACTACTCTATTCCAAACTTTGAAATGGAAAGCGTAATGCTGGTGGTCAACGAAAGAGGTTGAAAGACTCTCTCAAGGCAAATCTATAAAAAAATGTAGTATAAACCCCAACAATTTGGAAACACTGGCCTGCGAGCGCTCCAATTGGAGAACAGCCTTTACCAAAGGTTTCATGGGCTTTGAAGACACTTTGCAGTGACTGCGGCAAGAATCCTAATAGCACAAAAATGGAAACAAGAAGAAACACTGACAAAAGAAGAATGGACAGTGAAACTAATGGAGTATGCGGAACTGGACAAAATGATGGGAAGAATCCGAGAACAGCGGGACCAGAAATTCATCAAAGACTGGAATAAATTTATGAATTATTTGAAGAAGAAGAAGAAGAAGAAGAAGAAGAAGAAGAAGAAGAAGAAGAAGAAGAAGAGGTGAGGTGAGTGGGGCTGAGAGACCAGAGAAGTGTGACTAGCCCAAGGTCACCCAGCAGAGTGGAGAAACGAACCCGGTTCCCCAGATTACGAGTCTACCACTCTTAACCACTACACCACACATATACAGAATAGAAAAAAAAAATTCCACATTCAGTTCCATTCTTTTAACATTTGAAGGATGATGTTATTCAATTAGACATGTTAATAGGACTGCAAGAAGCTTTGTAGACGGAGGAAGAAATATTGTTGTAAATATGAATTATATAGTGATTAAGTTGAATATGATGGTTTAAAGCAATGATAGATTTAAGAAGTATAGAGTAAAAAGATAGAGGTTTGAAAACCATATGAAGGGTTTGAGGGAAGTCATGGCCTTAAAAAGCCAAAATGTTAAAAGAATGGAATTGAATGTGGAATTTTTTTTTCTATTCTGTATATATATAAAACTGATAAAAAATTATTATAAAAAAAGAAGACACTTGAACTCAGGATGCAAGGGAGAAACGTGCTAAGAGGAAGGCACGCTTGGCAAATCCACACCGTGATCAACTCCCGCCAATGTCCCCACTGTGAAAGGACATGTGGATCTAGAATTGTCACTTACGGACTCATTGTTAAAACCGTGTTTATGGAAGACAATCTTACTCAGCTACAAGTGATCGCCAAAGAAAGAAAAAGAAAAAAGGATGATGATGATGATGATTAAAATTTGTATACCACCCTTCATCTGTAAATTTCAGGGCAGTTCACAGCATAAGTAACAAGATAAAAACATGAAATGCATAATAAAAACTAAATAAAAGCAAACCAATAAACTCCCCTCTGAAGGATTCTGAGGTCCGTGATCCTATTAACAAAAAACACAGCACTTGGAGCATACATTGTCAAGTCTTGGAAGGAGTTTGAGAGCATACATCAGATACCAATGCATACATGGAGCTTCACAAGTCAGAGAACGTTTGGCGTACATAACCTGGTGTATATCAGTCTTTCTCAAAATGATCCTTTCTAGAATTTTGGACTTCAACACCCATCAGCTCCAGCCAGCATGGCCAGTGGTCAGAGTATTTGTAGTTCTAGTCTCAAACTGAAGGGCACCAGGCTGGGGGGAAACTTGTGTATACAATATACAAGCAGAACACCCTTATGACTGGAAAAGGACAAACTATTTGTGTGCATTTGCTGGAGCTCTTACAGAACCTAGGGACCTAGAAAGCTGTGTTATACTGAGCCAGTGTGGTGTATTGGTTAACAGCAGTAGTCTCGTAATCTGGTGAACCGGGTTCATGTCTCCGCTCCTCCACATGCAGCTGCTGGGTGACCTTGGGCTAGTCACACTTCTTTGAAGTCTCTCAGCCCCACTCACCTCCCAGAGTGTTTGTTGTTGGGGGAGGAAGGGAAAGGAGAATGTTAGCCGCTTTGAGACTCCTTAGGAAAGTGATAAAGCAGGATATCAAATCCAAGTTGCTCCTCCTCCTTCATACCATTGGTCCACCTAGATCAGTATTGTTTTATAGTGCCTGGGAGTGGCTCTCCACAATTTCAGGCAAAATTAACTCCCAGCCGTACCTGTAGATGCTGGTGCCTTCTGCATGTAAAGATGTTCTACCACTGTGCTACAGCCCTTCCTCAAAGCTTATGTGCCCAGCACCAAAGTAATAATTATATATATAAAAAAATACAGCTGCAATTTCTTTCATATGAATGATGAATATGTTGATCACACATTGACTAAGGAGTGAGTCTGGAGCATGCGTCTTCTGTGGCCTGACCAAGTCAGCAGAAGGGTGGTGGTCACATTATAAAATATAACCATAAAATAAAATTCCTTCAGCAGAAATGGTAGAATGGTAGGAGCCTAAAGTGCTCCTTTTTGCAGCAACTTGAGACATATTTTCTCAAGTAAGTTATAAATACTCTTGTAGACTCAGGTTTGGAACCTGATGAGTGCAACCAAGTTTCAGATTTTGTATTGATTTTTCTTTTAATCAAACACATGTATTCCTTTTTAACTTAGGCCAGAATCTCTGCTGGAAGAAATTTAAAAACATATTTGTTTATTGAAACTTAATTCTATGTAAACTTTTAGAATCATAGCTTCTAGACAGGACACATTATGATATCCAATGACCGTTGAACAAAAATATCCTTTGGAATCAAAGAAGTCATTTTCTAGCCTGATTCTATTGAGAGTTTTGATATTCTTTTCCTGAAAAACAGTTGTCCTCATGCAAGCAAAGATAAGGGTAATCAAAATTTTATGCTTCAGGGTGAACATTGATTGCTTACCACGGGGAAAAAATATCTGTCTTCCAAACAGCTTTGCAAAATTCATGGAGTACATTCAGATTTATGTATTTGTTTTGCAAAAGAGGATGCTGTTAATGAGGAATGGAAAGGAATGGACCGATTTAGTTAAAAGGGCAGATGAAATGTCAGTGTGGAGAGTCAGTGGACTAGAACTGGGGAGACCAGGAGTCAAATCCCTGCTCGACCACAAAACTCTCTGGATGACCTTAGACCATGAGGATATAATGGAGAAGAAAACCATGTATGCCACACTGAGTTCTTTGAAGGAAGGGTTGGATATAAATGGAATTTAGATCCATATCTCATAGTTCCGTGTAAAGACCAAGGTTGTCTTTTTAGAAAGTACATTTCTGTAAGCTGCCCTTTACTTAAGTGTTTTAAAACCCTCATCTTTATTGCACCCCAAATTCTTGAACTTATTTGTTACTCTTCAATATAACATGAGATGGAAGACTGGAAATATTTTTGTTGGAAATATGTTTGGTTAATACTGGGGAAATGGTCCACCTGGGAGTTAAATACAGATTTATTATATTTAAAACGCTATAAAGGTAAAGGTAAATGGACCCCTGACCATTAGAATCATAGAATCATAGAGTTGGAAGAGACCACAAGGGCCATCCAGTCCAACCCCCTGCCAAGCATTAGTTCCAGTCGTGTCCGACTCTGGGGTTGCAGTGCTCAACTCGTGTTACTGGCCGAGGGAGCCGGCGTACAGCTTCCGGGACATGTGGCCAGCATGACAAAGCCGCTTCTGGCGAACCAGAGCAGCGCACGGAAACGCCGTTTACCTTCCCGCCGGAGCGGTCCCTATTTATCTACTTGCACTTTGATGTGCTTTTGAACTGCTAGGTGGGCAGGAGTAGGGACCAAGCAATGGGAGCTCACCCCGTCACGGGGATTCGAACCGCCGACCTTCTGATCAGCAAGCCCTAGGCTCTGTGGTTTAACCCACAGTGCCACCCACGTCCCTTAAAATGCTATAGCATATCATTAATCATAAGAGGTTGTCACTGCCACTTCCAGAGTGAAACTTTTAACGATCAAGTTGCAAAGAGATATACTTATGGTGACAGCAAGGTTAAGCACCTTAGTGACAACCCTGACATACCACCATAGTGTGTATGAAACCCACTGGTAAGACATTGCAACTATTAAATAAAATGGTCAACTGTATGTGTTCTCTGTGCCATCTTGACAAGAGGTAAGGATTGTTTTAACACACAAAGAATGTAGGCGGGTGCTGGAATGGTCAACTAGGTGGACTCAATCATTCTCCGGTACCTTCACAGGGATACAAATTTTCCAGCGCATAAATCTACTGTTAAGGGGTGAGATATATTTTAAGTCTGGAAAGTTATAAAATGAACATTGATCTTTCGTGGTCAAGGTTCAAAGGAGATCCTGGACTTGAGATCCATAAGGTGGCGGGAAAGAAAGCAAAGAGAAATCTGCTGCAACAATTTGCATAAAAAACTTGAGTAATTTTTGGAAGGGTTGGAGGAATGTACCAAAATACTGCCTTTCAAAGAACGAGAGGCAGTTTCTAACTCTTTGAAAATGCAAGAGATTTTCCAAAGTGGGACAGAAAGAAAGCATCAAAGTAGTAGAGTTAAAAGCCCGTAAAATCCATTTTCTTTCACACGGAAGATCATTAAAAAGTTGCTGTGGATAATATTGCCTTTCGAAGCCAGGAAATTGGGCCACCACCCTATTATTGCCACCTGCAGAACTCACAGTGGCAAACACATTTCAGCCTATTATTGCATTTCTGACTGCAGCAAGAGGGTGCCAGCTTCCTAATCCCTATAAATCTCAATGATCAGATTGAAGATCACCTTCTTTCTTGGGTTTCCAGTGCTGAAATTACAAATATAAACGGTATTGATTTGAGAATGTGAGATGGGGTGAAAAGTACTGCAAATGATGTGTGCTTTTATATGGTAGCATGCCATGTATGCTATGAGTAAGGTACTTCTACCATAAAAAAAAGTTTATGAGTACTACCCTGCTTTTCGAGATGAACACCACTGATGAGAGAAGCTTCAAATTAATGACACTGCAATCGTATGCATGTTTATTTGGTCACCAGTCCCTCGGTCTTCAGTGTGGCTTATTCTCTTGTCAGTACGCTTAGGATTGCAATCTAAGAGGATATTTCACAAAGATATGGAAGTCTCCTAACCTGTTTTAGGGGTCATTTATGAAAAACATCTACAGTTTTAAATCATCTTAAATTTTAATTGTCTTGCTCTTTAGATTGAGTTGGTTAAAATTCATATTTATCTCTTGGCTATTAAATATAATATTGGTGATAAAATAATGTGAATACACAGTTTGCTGATAAAACGAGTGTGGAGATTTCATATTGTTTGTGGACCTTGAAATTCCAAACCAAGATATCTTGAGTCCTCTTTAGGACTCAACTGAAGTCTAGATCAAAAGGAGCTAAGCAATGGAAAGCAGAGGAACCATGAAAATTCTTCCAAAGCCAACTGTGACTTTCAGTTACTTGCTGCCAGATGATGCGGCCAATGGATGGTGAACATGCATGTAAATAAATAAGTTCAAGGGTCATTGACCAGTAGGAACTGCAGTACACATGCAAAGTTCCACATGTGAAAGCGTTCTCCACTGTTTTCTATTCGCAGGGGAATGCTTTGGGTACACGATGGGGAATTAAGATGCAAGCATGATATGGCTTCACAACAGAGAAGTTTCTGTGATCTCAGGCTTCTGGACCACCTCTGAACAAATAGGACTCCGTTGTTTTTCCATCAGAGATTTTTTTTTTTTTTTTTTTTAGAAAACCTGTCCCAGACTTGGGATGTCATGAAGGTGGAGCAAAATTACATGACTATGAAGAACAAATGCCTTCTTTTTCAGCTGTTTCCTTTGCAAATGGAACCCCTTCCTCAGAAATGCAGTACACAATTAACTCCCTCTATAATAATAATAATAATTTATTATTTATACCCCGCCCATCTGGCCGGGTCTCCCCAGCCACTCTGGGCGGCCTCCAACAAATATCAAAATACAATACAGAGTCACAAATTAAAAACTTCCCTAAACAGGGCTGCCTTTAGGTGTTTTCTGAATGTCAGGTAGTTGTTTATTCCCTTGACTTCTGACGGGAGGGCGTTCCACAGGGCGGGCGCCACTACCGAGAAGGCCCTCTGCCTGGTTCCCTGTAGTTTTGCTTCTCGCAGTGAGGGAACCGCCAGAAGGCCCTCGGCGCTGGATCTCAGTGTCCGGGCTGAATGATGGGGGTGGAGACGCTCCTTCAGGTATACAGGACCGAGGCCGTTTAGGGCTTTAAAGGTCAACACCAACACTTTGAATTGTGCTCGGAAACGTACTGGGAGCCAATGCAGATCTCTCAGGACCGGTGTTATGTGGTCCCGGCGGCCACTCCCAGTCACCAGTCTAGCTGCCGCATTCTGGATTAATTGCAGTTTCCGGGTCACCTTCAAAGGTAGCCCCACGTAGAGCGCATTGCAGTAGTCCAAGCGGGAGATAACCAGAGCATGCACCACTCTGACAAGACAGTCTGCGGGCAGGTAGGGTCTCAGCCTGCGTACCAGATGGAGCTGGTAGACAGCCGCCCTGGACACAGAATTAACCTGCGCTTCCATGGACAGCTGTGAGTCCAAAATGACTCCCAGGCTGCGCACCTGGTCCTTCAGGGGCACAGTTACCCCATTCAGGACCAGGGAGTCCCCCACACCCGCCCGCCTCCTGTCCCCCAAAAACAGTACTTCTGTCTTGTCAGGATTCAACCTCAATCTGTTAGCCGCCATCCATCCTCCAACAGCCTCCAGGCACTCACACAGGACCTTCACCGCCTTCACTGGTTCTGATTTAAAAGAGAGGTAGAGCTGGGTGTCATCTGCATATTGATGAACACCCAACCCAAACCCCCTGATGATCTCTCCCAGCGGCTTCATATAGATATTAAAAAGCATGGGGGAGAGGACAGAACCCTGAGGCACCCCACAAGTGAGAGCCCAGGGGTCTGAACACTCATCCCCCACCACCACTTTCTGAACACGGCCCAGGAGGAAAGAGCGGAACCACTGTATAACAGTGCCCCCAGCTCCCAACCCCTCTAGCCGGTCCAGAAGGATGTTATGGTCGATGGTGTCAAAGGCCGCTGAGAGATCCAGCAGAACCAGGAAACAGCTCTCACCTTTGTCCCTAGCCCGCCGGAGATCATCAACCAGCGCGACCAAGGCAGTTTCAGTCCCATGATGAGGCCTGAATCCTGATTGGAAGGGATCCAAATGGTCCGCATCTTCCAGGCGTGCTTGGAGTTGTTCAGCAACCACCCGCTCAATCACCTTGCCCAAGAATGGTAAATTTGAGACTGGGCGATAGTTGGCCATATTGGCCGGGTCTAGAGATGTTTTTTTAAGAAGCGGTTTAATGACCGCCTCTTTCAGCGGGTCTGGAAAGATTCCCTCGCAGAGGGAAGCATTCACCACCGCGCAGAGCCCATCGCCCAGCCCTTCCCGGCTAGCTTTTATAAGCCAGGATGGGCAAGGATCTAGGAGACAGGTGGTCGGTTTCACTCGTCCAAGCAGCCTGTCCACATCCTCGGAGGTAACAGATTGGAATTGATCCCATGAAACATGACTAGACAGGGCTCTAGCACTCTCCCGCCCCGGCCCTGCTCCCACGGTGGAGTCTACCTCCTTCTGAATCTGAGCGACTTTATCTGCAAAAAACTTTGCAAAAGCATTGCAGGAGATCTTGGGGTCCCTACCAGACCCCGGTGACAAAGGTGGTTCTGCTAGGTTGCGAACCACCTGGAAGAGTCTCCTGCTGCTGTTTTCTGCAGATGCAATAGAAACAGCGAAGAAGGTCCTGGGAGACAGCAGCCTCCATTTTTAGTCTAATACAGGTATGGGTGGTTGTGCTATCTTGAACTGATATATTTTACTTCTGTTATTCCGATGGTGGTTATCTTGTCAATATTTAATGTGGATTGAAATTATATTCAGTGTTGTAAGCCACCATGGGAAACTATTGTCTTTTGAATGTTGGTGAATAAATTTAATAAATAAATAAGCCAGCATTGAGGCTCATTGCAAACGTCAATAATTATTTGTTTTAATTTCCTACATGAAAATACTGTAGATTATGTCACATGATGAGCCATGCAAAAAACATTAACATCCCATTTTTAATTTGCAAAGCATTATCAGGTAGCATGCTGATTGCTTGTGTATCAAATATATTTGAGGCAAAGGGGAAAAGACTCTGTTGTTGCCATCCGGGGATGGCTTTTTCCACTTATCTTGCCCTACAGCCCCAAGGGGCTTCATAAAGAAACTTTCCAGAACAGGAAGGGGGGAGAGACTCTGGTTGCTATCAAGGGATGGTAACTTTCATCTATATTGCCTACTCTCCTGCCTTCGGAGCCCTTATAAGGGAGCTGAATAATGGATATTTTGACATGACCTATTAGCAAGCAGTAAGCTTAGTTAAATGTGCATATATGCTAAATGAACTGTTAACAGCTTTTTTATTTTTTAATGTGTTGCAGCGATATTATATATCTTATTTCTTATTCTAATATTACTGAATTTAGACTGATTTTTTTCTGATTTCCCCCCCTCTGAGAACCACTTTGAGCTCAGATTTACTTGTGGAGCATATGGTATATAAATAAATTGACAATGACAAAATATATTTTATTTAGAAAGATTCATAGACCGTGCAGTCAAAGGTGTGTGTAATAAAATGATCAGCAAAACACAGGTTAAAACAGCAAAACTGTGTTTTTTTTTAAGTTTACCTACATTAATTATCAATAATAAACAGATAAAATTGATGAACCATTTAAAAACAAATAACTGAATTATATGTGGTACATTGGAACAAATAGAGAAGCTCACTTGGCAAGTAAATGGGATTAATCATCCTATTATGAGAAATTGCCAGGTTACTTAAGGCAGAAAGATATTATCTGCTTGTTTTAAAAGGAAACGCATCTGAAGATGAAACTACAATATTTCACACAATCTCAACATTCCAATAGTCCTCTTGTTTGCGGAAAAGCAGTGTTGGGAATAGATGCTTTTTCTTGAAAAAGTGTTGGAGAAGGAAATGCTTAAGGCTTTCTACACCTGTTGTCCCCCCACCCCACCCCTCCATTAGTTCCAGTTGCAGGAACACATAAACATCTGGAATCCAACAAGGCGAAAGCAACATGGGAAGAGCTGCAGCAGAAAAGGGGGAGAGAGAAAGGGTTAAGGGTGCCAATTTGGCACTCCTTTCAGTGGGTTTGCTGCTTTGCTCTGCCACCTCACTGTCCCAGTAAGCAGTTGTTGGGAGGTCAGGTGTGTGCAGCTGCCCTACCACACAGTGGTTTTCCCAGTAGTAATGTACAGAAGTGAGAGCTGGATCATAAAGAAGGTTGACCTCCGAAGAATTGATGCTTTTGTATTATGGTGCTGGAGGAGACTCTTGAGAGTCCCATGGACTGAAAGAAGATCAAACCGATCCATTCTTAAAGAAATCAGCCCTGAGTGCTCACTAGAAGGACAGATCCTGAAGTTGAGGCTCCAGTACTACCTCATGAGAAGAGAAGACTCCCTAGAAAAGACCCTGATGTTGGGAAAGATGGAGGGCACAAGGAGAAGGGGACGACAGAGGATGAGATGGTTGGACGGTGTTCTCGAAGCTACTAATATGGGTTTGGCCAAACTACGAGAGGCAGTGAAGGATAGGCGTGCCTGGCGTGCTCTGGTCCATGGGGTCACGAAGAGTCGGACACGACTGAACGACTGAACAACAACAAATTCAGCTAGTGGGTTGTTTGTTTGGATAGGAAGAACAATTTAGCCCGTGCGTTCTCTAAAGCAGGGGTGGCAAATTCTTCAGACTGTGTTGGACTCCGAGAGCCCCAGATGGTTCATAGTCAAGGACAGTGGGATTGTAATCCAGCAACATCTGGAATGTCATGGGTCCTCCATCCCTGTTGTAAAGCCAAAGGAACCATTAGAAAGAAGATGTGTTGTTTGAAAGTTTGGGTGAGAAAAATGTAAGTGATCAACAGACGTATTGGTGTGGCCAATGGCAGCTCTTTGAGGGGAAATGATTGGGTATTTTGATAACTTCATAGAAAGGGGTGCCATTAATGGGAAGGGGAGTGTAACAGGCTGATGAGCCTTTCTAAAGCTAAAACAGGGGACGTGGAGGAGACAGCTGTCAGAAAACAGGAAACAGAACTATTATAATGGGGAAAAGAAATGTTTATTTTATTAATCGCATTAGGGGTCTTAACAAACGTCTATAATTTTAAGCTTATGTTATTCTTTTATTTTAACGGACTTTGTTGAAACAAGAGGAGCCGTCAGTTAGCAACTAAACAAAACGAGTTAAGCTCTAGTTCTTTGTTCATTTGTAAAGTACCAACAATTGTTTGAAAGTATGAAGGTCCGTGCGAGGAGCTTATCTTTATTCCCCGTTCCCATCATGCCTTTTAAAACTGCAAATAATTTGCCATCCTGTTTTGTGCAGATATGCATTGCATTCCTCATCCTGTGTGAACTACAGAAAATCGCTACATGCTTTTCTTTAGGCTAACTTTAGAGAGATATTTCCTATTTGCAACTTTAATTACCAAAGATAAAATTTCCAGGTAGGAACAGATTGCCTAAGACTGCAGAGAAATCTAAACTTTGAGAAATTTGGGGCAGGCTTATGCACAACAATAAGTGTTTCCTTAAAACTAAATAACTAAATAAAAAAAATCCCTGTTCCAGAGCACTCCAGGCACGCCTATCCTTCACTGCCTCTTGCAATTTGGCCAAACTCATGTTAGTAGCTTAGAGAACACTGTCCAGCCATCTCATCCTCTGTCGTCCCCTTCTCCTTGTGCCCTCCATCTTTCCCAGCATCAGGGTCTTTTCTAGGGAGTCTTCTCTTCTCATGAGGTGGCCAAAGTACTGGAGCCTCAACTTCAGGATCTGTCCTTCTAGTGAGCACTCAGGGCTGATTTCTTTAAGAATGGATAGGTTTGATCTTTTTTCAGTCCATGGGACTCTCAAGAGTCTCCTCCAGCACCATAATTTAAAAGCATCAATTCTTCGGCGATCAGCCTTCTTGATGGTCCAGCCCTCACTTCCATACATTACTACTGGGAAAACCGTAGCTTTAACTATATGGACCTTTGTCGGCAAGGTGATGTCTTTGCTTTTTAAGATGCTGTCTAGGTTTATCATTGCTTTTCTCCCAAGAAGCAGGCGAGACCAACTAAGCTTGTTCTTGGTATGATCTTTCATGTACATTGCATGCACATTTCTTCAGATAGCCAAGGGAAAGCATAGCCAAGTAGGCCTTGTTTCACCTGGATTGAAAGTGTTCAATATATAGCAATAGAACGAATGGTGGTTGAAAGGCCTTCAAAATGGTCTTGAACGTGTCTTTGTTCATTCAAAACAGTCTTATTCCCACATCACGCCCCATTTGCTTTCCATTTCTGCTTATTTTATGCAACATGCATCTGGCAATAGCGGTGCAAGGGCATTTATCTTTACCAATGGCATTCTTGAGATAGTTGATATCTGCCAATAGCGGCATAGAATGGAGGTGTTATGGTGGCCATCACCTTCTACCCTGTCCATTTATTGTCAAAAGCTATAAACATATTAGCCAAAAGAATTTAACAGGAAGCTTAGACTTAATCATAACACCCTGTTTTTGATGGCTGTGGAAGCATGGTGCATACTTGCTTCTCTGCTGGCCTCTGTTGGTGGGCAGGGGTGTTCTGAGGAGACTCTTCCATGGCAGAAGGCCCACAGCCCTGGTGGACAGATGCCAATGGAAAGCCCCACAATGGGGCAGGGCATGGGAACCTTGGGACATTCCAGATCTAAAGTCCCACAGATCTCCCAAGGGTTGATCTGCTCAGCTGCACCGGCCTGGAGCTGGCAGTGTATACAAAGAAAAGTAAAAGGAAGAGAGAGGTTCTTCGCAGGCTGGCAAGCAGTTTGGATGGCGAAGTTAAACTTTGCTTTTTAATATACACTTTAGTAGTACATTTTTGCTCCTACAAAATTCTGTGCCTGTCTACCTTTTGAGGTTGGGGTTTGCATTCAATTGTGTGTGTGTGTGTGTGTGTAGTGGTACCTTCGGTTATAAGCTTACAGTGGTACCTCGCAAGACGAATGCCTCGCACAACAAACAACTCGCTAGACAAAAGGGTTTTGCGGTTTTTTAGGTGACTCGCAAGACGAATTTTTCTATGGTCATGCTTCGCAAGACGAAAACATTTTGTGATTCCCACCCCCCGCACAATGCATTCCTATGGGAAACCGCGCTTCGCAAGACGTAATTTTCGCAATACGAAGCAACTCGCTGAACGAATTAATTTCGTCTTGCGAGACACCACTGTAATTGGTTCTGGAGGTCCATTCGTAACCGGAAACCGCTTGTAATATGAGGTGTGCTTTCGCTAATGGGGCCTCCTGCTGCTACCATGCCACCGGAGCGCAACTTCCGCTTGCATCCCGGGGCAAAGTTCGCAAAAAGGGGCATCTATTTCCGGGTTAGCAGAACATGTAACCCGAAGCATTTGTAAGGGGGACGGTACGTAACATGAGGTACCACTGTATATGTGTACACACACACACATACACACACATTCCACTGAGCTCCAAAGATAATCGAGGAATATTCTAAAGTAAACCAGATGAAGATCACAATTAAGATTCAAAAGCCAAACTAATTATTTTGCAGCACAGTCAATAACTTCAATAGGAAATTTGAGGAAATTTCTTGATTACCACAAATAACATTCATGCGGCTATGCAACTATTTTGTTAACTTGGAGCCCTTTAGAATATACGTTTAAAGAGAGTTTAATATATTCATGGCTGTAAGTGTGATTAAGAAGCTCAGTGAGATTCTGGGTATCACTGAACTAGATATTTTGGAACAAGGACAGACTGAAGGGCAAAATAGGTTCATCGTTAAAGAAAATGCTTGTAAGATTGCTAAATCTATATTCTCAAAAGGGTAGAACATCTAGCAATTTTGACTGCAGTTGGTAATGGATATTATTGACAACCGTTTCTGTCTCTGTAATGGGCACACGTGTAATCATCTGTGTTTTGTGAGGATCTTCTTCCTAATCTCAAGTAGTTTGTAGATGATGATGGCCTGCTCCATGTATGCCTATTATCACATTTCTCTTAGTATCAATTGAAGTTCAACTAAAATGGGTCCCATGAGTGGAAGCCCCATTCACTTCAATGACTAGACTGATAATTGACACAATCCCTTAAGACACATTGGCTTCCTTACTCATGTTTTAAAAAATGCATCGAGGGTGAGAACGGGGTCACATAACTATATCTTTGCAATTAAGGAAAAGTCAGACAGTGATTCATGAAGTCTAGAGAATGTCCTAAGAATTCTGTTGGACATGGAACTTTTATTCAAGCTTGAGTTTCTGGCATTACTGAGATGTGCAACTAACCATTTTCTGGCCAGAGGCCATTGTGTGTTTAAAAACTGTGAGTAGGAAAGGGTAAGGTCAGAAGCAGCTGCAACTTCACCCATCACTGTTCCTGCTCCTAAACAAAAGGCATTTACACCACTGATAACACTAGGGTTGACTGTGTTGGATTCTGATGAAACCTCATGGCATCTAGCCTAGTGAGCTACTGTCAACACTCAGAATTCAGATCTGTCTTCATACATAGAAAGGAAAAAGGATATGTATCAATAGTCTATACTGTTGCCAGACGTAAGTAGTCCCTAGACTGGGTTGTCTTGAAATACAGATCTCATCTTTCTGATCTTGCTTGAAGTACCTTCTGCTACACTCCAAGCTCTGACACCCACCTTTATTACTAACTTAAGAACCATGGATTGAATAGCATCTCCAATAAATGCCTGCACGGGTCTCTTCTTAAGTGTGGCTGCTTTTTCTGTTGTTGGGATCCATGTTGCACCAATTATTATCCATATGGACTACCCGTAGGGAGGGGGAAATCAGTTACTTATGCTTTCCTCTCAGGTTCTTTTTTTTTTTTTTACAACCAACCAACCAAGTAGTTTTTATTACAAAGTAAAAACATGGGGAATCCTAGAGAGAACAGAAGGTTCCCCATGAAGAAAAGAAAAAAGCCATTGCCACTCTCAGGATGCCAGCTGGAGTCATCCCTGCCTGGAGCTTCACAATTCTCCAATGGGTATTCTGGAGACAAAGAATATGGCCGCTGCTGGGACCTGTCGTGAAACAAGCATGGCAGCTACCTGGCCAGGTTCTAATTTTTTAAATCTCCAAGTCTCCACATTTCTTCATCAGTTTGTGGTCCCCCCTCCCCCTTCTTCTTCCTCAAAGTCCTTATGAAAATTCACCAGCATTTTTGTGAAATATGCATTTCTGTTTGTTATTTTCACTTATATATAGCACCATGATGGCTCGTGTGGGGAGAAAAGATCAAGTCTCTTCCAGTATATGAAAGAATCATTGACCGGTTGCCTGGAGGTGATTCTCACCGCAGCTCAGCAGGCAAATGGCTGTTTAGAAGCTTGAATTGTGGTCATGTTTTTTTGGACTGTATTTTTATATATAATTCAAGAGCTGATGGAATATATTTACCTTTCAGCCTCTCCTCATAAATAAGGCATGTGATGATGGTATTATGTTTCTGGCACATGCTGAAAACCTACTTGTTTGTCCAGATGTTTCCTGGCTCTCAATATTGGCTTGTGTAAATGGTGGAAAGCCACTGTGGTATTATTATGAATTTTATCTTCTCATGGATACGTGTTATGGTTAATACTACTTTCATTGATGGTTTTATTATTTCTCTACACTTCTTTAAATGTTTAAATATCCATCCATCATTTTATTATGGTCATAGACCATCAGTTTACTTAAATATACCGGTAAAAGGGTATGTGAATATTTTAAATAAAATTAAAATAAATAACTACTGGGGGGAACTTTTTAAATATGTATTTTTTATTATTGAGTTTAGCACAGGGGAACTATTTTAAAACTTTTATATACTATGGGGGTTCAGGAGGTACCCCAACACCTTTCCAAAATCCTTCGTTGGTAGAGCATGATTCATGACAGGATTGAGAAGACAGAAGGCTGAATGAAGAGCGGAGTCTCAGATCGCTTCTTTTCCATGGAAGTGGTAGCCAGCTCTTCCCATAGGCCAGTTCCCTCGATCTTGAGAGAGATTTCATAATGAAAAATAAACTGCCTGTGAGTATGTTAAGTGTAATTGTTTGATTGTACATTGAAATGGAAAATAATGCTGGTGAAAGCATAGTCTGGAAAGTTCCATTGCACTAATAAATAAAAGCTCTCAGAGAGCCTAACAGTTAATGATTTAGTAGGGCTATATATCTGCTGATTGTGTCATGAGATATTTAACTTAGCTCACATGAGAAAGGATTGTATTATGAGTCTCCATTTTGGGTGTGTTAGTAGTTTTTTGTTCTGAAGTAATTGAAGAGAAAGGATGTGCTAATGGAGGCTGAAATGGAGGAGAGGCAGAACTTTGTATTTAGTTCTGGACAGAAGAAATTCATATTTCTAAGATATTTTTTTTTTACTGTACATGATATTATGCAACTATCTGGATGTAACATTATTTGTTTTGTGTTTGTTTTGATGCACGTTCTGTTAGAATAGCTTTTGAACTGTATTTTGGGATTCGACAATTTTTATTTCAAGAAGAGTCCATTTTTACTCACCCATATTGCTTCCAAATGCATACGATTAATAACCTCAATAGAGAAAAGGCCTGCTTGTGAGGACCTATTCATGAGGAAGGAAATTTTAAATAGAAAGAAAGATGTTGTTGGGAAATCACATATAAAAGAAAGCAGCAGGAGGTTGAGGAGCGAAGTCCTGGGTGGCTTTCTCTGGTCACAGGCCCATCTGGCTTTTGTGGAGAAGGAACCGAATGAAAATAATAGTCTCTTTTCCACCAGCTGAGGTTCCATCCCTTTCCTGCTGGAAAGGGATTCAGACCACCTCCTCTCTACATTCAACAAACTCATGAAAGGGGTCACAGGGCCCTATTGACTAGCCCTGCTGCCATGTGCCACACTGCTCTCATGAAAACGGGCTGCATATTTACTGGCATGTGTTTTGGGATCCTCTATGGAAGAGGAGTAGCCAGCTCAAGCCAGAGAAGTGGGTGCCATAGCTGCCAAACACATTGCTAGCAGGACTACCTCCAGGGTCTGCGACCTCCCTTGGGCTTTTCTTGAGACAGTGGTGGGGTGCTTGTCTGCTGAAGCTCTCTTTGTATCTCCAGCTTACATGTTAGAAAACAAAGAATGGTTTTCAGTCAATGGTAAACAAATCAAATGCTAGAAAATGCTTGTTTACAGGGTCCGCGAACTACTGCATGCAGCAAACGACCTTGGAATCTGAGAACATAATCCAGCCTTGCAAGCAATATTGGATTTGTGTCAGGCGCGTAAAATATTTAAAGAAAAATAATAGGAGATCACGGGCAATTCCAGCATACTGTTTGTGATCATTGTCAGCTCTCAGATTTACAGCCCTGCCGTGCTATCTGTGTGGGCATAAACCAGCCAAGTACTTCTCCAGCAGGTACCATAATCATTTTACAGGGCATTTAAAAAAAGGAATATGCAACAAGGACACATTTTCCTCCAGGAAAGACATAAATAACAACTAAGAAGAATTTTGGATGGGAAAGAGTAAAGGCCATTTAGCCTGTCAAAATGAATCTTATCTTCCGTATTTCTTTTCTTTTCTTTTTTTTTTTTAAGTATAACAGATGATGCTTTGTGCATGTTTTTATTTTTCAGAACAATCTTTCCTAACAAGCCTCTAGGCATATTTATTGCTTTTTTCCAAAACTCAAAAGCTTTTTAATGCCCAGAATGACAGAATTTCCTCTGTCAGTTGATGTATGTGTGGAGATATGAGGCTCCCCCCTCCCCACTATTACTATCTCATCTTTTCATCGATGAGACAAATCTAAAACTCTAACCATTTCTAATGATGTAATTACAGGACGGTTACCATTGTCTTTTTCTGGTGATGATAAAACACATTCACAATTTGGATTCTGGGATTCATCTTTCTTCTGTTTTGGGGGATGACCCCAGACAGTGCAGACCTCTGAAAGAATTTAATCTTGTACCCCCAGAAACACAAGGAGATAAAAGGTTTCCCTCTTGAGGGTACCGAAATCCCAAGGGAACAGAAAAGACTGTTTATTTATGCAACCACAGCTGCACAGATGTTATTGGCCCAGAGATGGAAAGAAGATAAAGTCCCTATCAGAGAAGAATGGCAGATCAAGTTGATGGATTCTGCTGAAATGGCTAAAATGGCCGGAAGAACCAGAAATCGGGAAGACTAAAATTTTAATAAGAAATGAGGAAAAATTATAACCATTGTAAACAGTCAAAATTAGTAGGATTAAACAGTTAGTAGGATTGGAACATCACTTGTAGTTTAATGGTGAATTTTGGGTACATTGGAGAGATAAAAGATTTGGATTATTATAAAAGAGGCAGGAGGAAATGATTAAGAATAGGATCCACAAAGGGGAGGAGGGAAGTCCAAGAGATTCCTTGGAATCTTGTTTTTATGTTGTATGTTGGATATATGACTGAAAATTTTTAATCTGAAAAACCAAATTTATTTTTTTAAAGGAAATAGAGATGTTCTGTTCTACATCAGGAAGTTTCTCCCACATTTGATCTCCTGCATCGAAATTGGTCACATTGAGCCAATTACAACCTCTCTGCCTCACCTACCACACAGGATTGTTGTATGAGGGAAGGGATCGTGTACAACACCTTCAACAGATAAATGGAATGAATTTTCAATGTAAGCTGCCTTGAGTCCCTGTCAGGGAAAAAGGCAAAATCATAATAATCAGTAACTGAAACCATGAGGATGATTGGGAACATACCAGAGAGTAAATCCTATTGAACTCAGTGGGACTTAGTTCTGAGAAAAAATGCTTAGGATTGCAGTGAGAGGCTGCACAGAACTTACTCAGTTACCTGGAAGTGAGCTCCATTGAATACAATGGACTTACTTCAGAGTAGACAGTGTAAGGCTCCATTTACAATAAAGGAATCAAAACTCCAGACATTTCCTTTAAAAATTGCTGGCTACCGAAGTATTGCAATTAAAAAAATAAGTAAAGTGGATTGGTGACCTTTTCCTTCAGATCATAGGAATTGTATGCCTGCTTCACCATTTCCTTCTTTTGGTGCAGGTATTTTATTTTTAGTATAATCAGGACTCAATTCTTGCAGCTACACACACACACCACTTTTATTTGTTCTCTGAGATGTGTAGGGGAGAAAAAAAGGGAAATCGGGACATTCTGGGGTCAAATCAGAAACTGGGAGGTCTTCTGTAATTCCGGGACTGTACTTGGAAAATTGGGACACTCGTAAGGGTATGCAACCTTTATTGATACACACCACATGAAACCATAATGAGGTACATATATGTTTAATCAAAGCTTAAAGAGACACAAGGTACTGCATTCTTACACAGATAGGGTGCCCTGAGCATGTTAATTCCACGCCAGAATCCGTGGTTTTGCCCTAGATTCCAGTGTGTACAAAATTCTGTCCATCTCTAGCCAGCCTAAGCTACTAGTCAACACTTGATTACATTCATAAATCATGCGGTGATAAGTTTGCAACAAAGACTTGTAGATTCCAAAAGAAATCTTCTCTGTGTCAGTGAAATAGTTAGTAAATCTTGTGTTCTTTCTTCCTGTGACTATAAAATGATAATAATAAAGAGAATTTCTATTTCAGGTGGAATTGCCAATAATCAGGGTAAGATAAAATTATATCTGGAAATGAAATCTATATTGATTTCCCATCAGGACACACTATATGATTATTATTATTTTTTAATGGAAAGGAGGATAGCATCTAATTCTAGAGAATCTTTTTTAAAAATAAAATAAAACAGGGCAGTTTAATATTGGATCAATACCTTGGAATAAACGTTGTAAAACATTTGAACGTTGGAATTACTCTACTACAGAATTAGATAAAAAGGCTATAATCTGTAAGCAAAATGAGATTTTGCTTGAAGAAAGTGTAAAGTTATCACTGGAGGTAAAGCAGGCACTAGCCTAGTCAACGAATAGCCTAGTCTGGGGAGGCCAGGCCAGAGCTGGAGATTTTCAGTTCCAGGTAGATACCCATTGGCATCACCTGACCTTTGCATTGTGCTCTGGGCATCTGTATTGGTACTGAAATTCAGCAGAGGAGAGGTCTCAATTGTCCCTAAGGCTATAAATGGGGTTTCATTTCAACTCTCCATGTGCCGAAAGACTGTGGCCATCTTGCACAGCACGACTATTTCATGCTGTTGACAGATATGTATGCCATATCTGCTACTGGATGCATGTTTCCCATCTTAGTTCAGGAAACGTGAAGTATGTGTGAAAATGCCACTCATTGGCCACTAAACTTGACCTGTAATGATATTCTTAATGAATGCACAGGGCTATACTCAGCTGAAAGATCTGTATGAAATTTTGAGTGAAATTAATTTCAAGAAGATTAGTATATTTTCTCAAGAGGGTTTTGCACATCTCTCTTATCCAGCAAACCGACAGAGCTGCATCTGGTTCACAATCCTATCGAAAGTTGTTTGGTTTATTGTTTTATGTGCTTCATGGAAAAACCATAGCAGGAATTTAATGCTTCCTGATCTCAACACACACACAAATTAAAAATATTGGAAGGAAGACTGTGCAAGTGAATAAATGTCAGTGATAAAAATGATGAAAAGGATGGAAAGAAAGCAAAAAAAAAAAATGAATTCTTTGATTAGAGAATTAAATGTGTATGGGGGATGGAAGATGAATAAAGATTCAAAAAAAATAGGAAGAAATGGAATTTGTAAGAAAATGAATTTAGAAGAGTTTGGATTTGATATCCTGCTTTATCACTACCCGAAGGAGTCTCAAAGTGGCTAACATTCTCCTTTCCCTTCCTCCCCCACAACAAACACTCTGTGAGGTGAGTGGGGCTGAGAGACTTCAGAGAAGTGTGACCAGCCCAAGGTCACCCAGCAGCTGCATATGGAGGAGCGGGGAAGCGAACCTGGTTCGCCAGATTATGAGTCTATTGTTCTTAACCACTACACCACACTGGCTCTCACAGGAACAGAAAGGGATAAAACAATACCACTTAGCATTTATATTGCTATGAGTTGTGGGTGCCAGGGTTTGTGGGTTCCAGATTCCTGTCAATTCCTGGGTCTGATAGGTGTTAGAATTTAATCAATGATCAGAGTATTAAAAATGGCTGCAGGACACTGGGTTTAGCAAAGTGGCCAAACCAGCTTCCTGTGTTCAAGAAATTACTACGGAGATCAGCCATTAACAAAAGACAAAGGGAAGGTAATGGGGCATTAGGAAAGCCAGAGAGAGGAGACTCTGTGCAAGGTGGAAAATGGGAGCCCCCCCCCCCACAGCTATAAGATAGTAGAGACAAAGCAGAGTAGAATTTAGGAATGTGGTTCTGAGCTGAAGGAAAATGAGGCAGTTTGTTAAATGCACCAAGCTGGGGTCAGGGTGAGAGCAATTTGTGTGTGAAGACCCCCCAAACCACCCCCAAAATAAATACACAACAAACACAGAAATTTAGTTTAAGGTTTTTGGCAATAATTTTGGCCACAACTTTATTGATTACAGCATGTGAGTGGTTGCTTAGGCATTGATTCCTGACTACCTGAACCTGCACTGAGGCAGGAACAGGACTGACACTGGGCACCACCAGAGGTCAGTAAGGGAAAACATTCTGGGAGAGCAAGGAGCTGCGTTCAATCTCACAGCTCACCCCAGATGCTCCCAGGGGCTCTGGCGTGGCCCGGCCCCTAGCCCCTAGATGGGGTTCGGACAAAAGCCAATGGAGCCCCTGGATTCCTTTAACGGTAATCCCTAGCAGCATCAATGGAAGAGGAGCACAGCCAACCACGTCCCCTCCCCAAAACATTTAACCAATGCCTAACTGCCAACCTTACAAAGTTGTGATGATTTGCTACACAGTAGGCAAAACCCAGTGACACCAGCCAATCAGCCAAATGGGGAAATTCCTACCGGGCCCCTGCTCCAAAAACAGACAACCTCTAGACAGGCATAGCAAGATCAGAAGAACAACCCTAAGATTAGGGAGGGAGGGCAGGTGATCTGGTGCACGTTGTGATAAAGAGGAAGCTCCACACGATGTGCAACGGCCTAAATAGCCCCTTGGTCCCAGCAAGCCAAATTCTACCCCAGCAACCGAGGGGCATCCAATGGGGGGTTGTGGCTATCCAAATGGCCCTGCCCCAAAAACAAGCAGGCAGTTTAGGAGCTCTCCCCACAACATGTGCTCTCTATGATGGAGGACACAATTTCAGAGAGCCATGGCTGATTGCTTCTGGAATCTAAGGCTGCTGCGGCTATGGGAGAAACAAGAACCTCTTGAGGTATCAATGCTGTAAGCCCCTCCAGTTGTTGTTGTTGTTGTTGTTGTTGTTCAGTCATTCAGTTGTTTAGTCGTGTCCGACTCTTCGTGACCCCATGGACCAGAGCACGCCAGGGAGTCTTCTCTTCTCATGAGGTGGCCAAAGTACTAGAGCCTCAACTTCAGGATCTGTCTTTCCAGTGAGCACTCAGGGCTGATTTCTTTAAGAATGGATAGGTTTGATCTTCTTGCAGTCCATGGGACTCTCAAGAGTCTCTTCCAGCACCATAATTCAAAAGCATCAATTCTTCGGCGATCAGTCTTCTCTATGGTCCATAGCTCTATGGTCCATAGCTACTGGGAAAACCATAGCTTTAACTATATGGACCTTTGTTGGCAAGGTGATGTCTGTGCTTTTTAAGATGCTGTCTAGGTTTGTCATTGCTTTCCTCCCAAGAAGCAGACGTCTTTTAATTTCGTGAGTGCTGTCACCATCTGCAGTGATCATGGAGCCTCCAGTTGTATATATGTGTAAATAAACCATATATCCTAAAGACACCACATTTTCTGCTGTGCCTCATTTCCAAAGGAAACATGAACCCTAGATAAATGCCTCGACCCCTGGAATCTCACACTGCTCTGAGTCTGGGCTGCTGTGCAAGACAATTGCTCAATTGCTGCAAAACAATCCTGTGAGGCATCGCTATCCCCAAATTGCTATGCGAGGAACTAAAGAAAGCACTGAATTGTGGCAAGGAGGCGAGCAGTATCTGCTGTATCCAGACCGCGCTGCCTAGAGAAGGTCCCTTGCTTTTAAGTGTCTGCGAATCAGGTGACAGTGAAGACAGACCAACGTTTTACGTGTGGTGGGAACAGCTTTTGGCTTGCTGGAGGCTTTATTTAGCTTTCACGGTGCTTTTCCAGCACTGCACATCAATATAATAAAATAGTAATGTAATAAAATTCTAAAGACAATTACGCAACCAGGGTATCAGTACAAGTTTGACTCACTGGAGCTTTTACTCCCAGAGATGGAGAGAACAGATATCTCCTTAGCTGCAACACAGATGGAGGGTAGGGAATGGTAGAGGCTGGGGGAGATACATGAATGCACAGTAACAGATCTGTTCCTGCCATGGCAACTAATTAAAAGGGATCACTGCAACCACTGAAACATTAACTTCTTAGCTCTCAAGGTTCTGATACTTTTCAGTGCCTCGCTGGCCAAAATTAACAAATTATTCTCTGACTTTTGTAAATGATTGTGCCAGTTGTGCGTCCTACATTCCAGAAATAAATAAACGACATGCTAGAGAAAAATCAACTTCCACATCCGCAAACCTAATGATCCTGCAATTTTATATGCCTCTGTCTTCTAGTGAAACAAATGGTACAAATAAATTTAAGGAAGACTCTAGGGGAAGATAGGTACCCAGTGGATTTCTCCGAGCGCATTCCGGATAACTGCTTCCCCTTTTCCTATTATTAACATTTCATAAAAATATATGAAGGTACAGTGTCCTTTTATGGAAACAATAATGGTGTTATGTATCAAATATAGCTTTGCTTCATTAGTACCACTCTTTTTCATTGCCCTCCTAACGAATCCTCTAAAGTAATTAATATCACCAAGAGATGCCCATTAGGGATATTAGCTTCATTAAGTATCTTGTGCGCTTATTTACTTGGAAGCAAGTCCCATTGCTTTCCATAAGCTCTTACTTTTCAGTAAATGCCCTTTTGGACTACAGCCTAAAAAAATGTTGAATACCTACTGTAAGCAATTTACTTCAGTATAAAGTCTCCTTCCTATGTCACAAGCACCTGGTTGGCTAATTTTGGCTAATTTCCTTGGCATCTCTAACCCCTGGAAGGATATTGGACAAAAGCATGGCGAGCACCTGGATTCCTTTAACGGAATACCCTATCGCACATTGGGAGGGGCAGGGGCAGGGGACTCCACCACAACTTGAACCAATGCCTAACCGCCAAACTTTACAAAGTTGTGACGATTTGCTACACGGCAGGCAAAACCCAGGGGCACCAGACAATCAGCCAAATGGGAAAATTCCTACCAGGCCCCTGCTCCAAAACAGACGACCCACGATGGCATAGCAAGGTCATAATGAACCCTGGTGGGCGGGTGATCCGATGCACGAGGCGAAGAGGAAGCCCAACACAACGTGCAGCAGTATAAATATGTTCCCTGGCTGCAAATTCTCTCAACCCCATTGGCCAGAATTACCCCAGCAACCGAGGGACCCAATCGGGTTGCTGTGGCTATCCAAACGATCCCACCCACACAAACGTTGAAGTCAGTCTTGGTGATCTCACCGCAACACGTTCCCTCTGTGATGAGGACACGATATATAAGATTACACTTAGTGAGATGCATGTGTATGCGCCATTCCTTGAAAAGCAGCCATTACATTGTTTGATAAACCAATATGGCTGAAAAGCAAATTGTGATATGGCTTGAAGGTAATCTCTTCATCAAAGAACAACAATTCCACTAGGCGTCCTCAGGGATTTGGGGATGCTCAGAATATTCTTTTGGATCTCATCTCATATATTAAATGTTTATCTTTCTCTTTCATCAACAGAGTGGTGGAGCTTAGGCTGCATGGCCCGAAATCCACCTCTGATCTGGTACACATAGTGTTTCGTTTTCCCCCATTCATTTTAATTGTGGCCTAGCTGCCATGTTGATGAAACAACAGGACCAACATTAGGAATAATGAAAGAGAAACTAAAATACCACAGAACAACCAGCCAATTTATTATACAGTGGTACCTCTGGTTACGAACACTTCTGGTTATGAACGCTTCAGGTTCGAGCTCCGCTAACCTAGAAGTAGCTGCTCCTGGTTGCGAACTTTGCCCCAGGATGCAAACGGAAATCGTGCACCAGAGGCAGCAGGAAGCCCCATTAGCAGAAGCACTCCTCAGGATAAGAACGGTTTCAGCTTGAGATGGCGATATTAACCGTGAAAATTCGGAACCAGCAGGACCAGACTTTCCTAAAGGAATGGAAGGAGCTTTTGATATATTTGGAAAGCAACTGTAACCAATTGACATCGCTTGTAGGGTTAAAAGAAGTTTTGTAAGGGGTAATATATAAATCATTGTGAAAAGAATTAAGAATAGGCATTAAGATTTGAATTAATAGCAATAACTATGGTAACAAAATGCATAATTAGAAAAGATTTTAGAAAACCATCAGTTGAGGTTGAAGTCTTAGGCTGTGATAGCCAAAGATTTGGAAATGATGTTTAAAAGAATGATGTGCTGGAAAATATGTGTAAAAACCAATAAAAATTATTATTAAAAAGAAGAAGAAGAACGGTTTCAGCTTAAGAACAGACCTCTGGAACGAATTAAGTTTGTAACCAGAGGTATGAATACATAGGAGTATGTAGTGTCTCACAATAGGGGAAATATTTTAAACATTTTTATATGCTCTTGAGATCACTTATGTCCTGCAAAGCATTGGAGGATGACACTATAATTTAAAATAACTGAATTACAGGTGCTATTTGGCTTCAGATGTCTTTTGTCTAACCATGTAATATAAAAATATAAATATCGATTTCTGTGAAGTTGCTTTTGTTTTTCTTATTCTGTACTCACATCAAATGATAGCATTACTTTTTTTTTTAACGTAGCAATTTGAAAGCTTGTTAATGCCTCACTAAATTTTGGAGCCATGGTCGAAGAGGGTGGCAATGCTTGTTTGGCTGACGTAAGGCTGTTGCGTGATTTGGCTTGGCAAACCAGTTTATGGGGCGAAACACATCCAGTTAAATATAGATGAGCTATGCCACAGGCTTCGACGCAGCCAAAAGCTGTGCCCATCTATGTGAGGCTTCTGCACACATACTGTGGAATCGTAGGGCTTAATGGCAAGTGAAAAACAGCACTGCCTATAATTAAGTGCTGCCGGAAGCTTACATTTTATTTATTTAAATATCAATATTAATCAAATTATCAAAGTGAACCAAGGAAGCTTTCCTTGGTTAAACATACCAGGCTGCAGCGTAACTAAGGTAGAAATCCTATGGCAAGATCTCTGGCTCAGCCCAGCTGGTTCCCGGCTCATCTAGACTCAGCTGTCTCCAAACCCGGCTCAGCCAAAGAAATGTCAGCATAGCTTGCTCATCTTGGCTCCGCTGAATCGCCCAAAAGGGGTGTTCCTGGGTTGCGATAAGAGACGGGCACTTAGACTGGATCCTAAGCCCATTCAGCTCAGTCTCCTGATCTGGCAACCCAGCATAGAATACTATTTTAAAGGCTTGTTTTCCCTCTGCAGAACAGCAGAAGCAGCCGCCTCACTGCTGCTGCTGGGGTTTAGATCTGGTGGTTTGATTTGATTTTGAGTTACTACATTTCTGTGCTGTTTTTCTTTCCCGTGAATTGCAAAGCGGCTTACAAACGGTAAGTAATGGAGCAGACCATCACAAATACAGCATAAATCATACAGAATAATCAACAAAGCGTCGTTTTAAAGGATTTATCTTTGCAAGGCACGTGGGGGGTCCAATGCCACTGAAAGATAGTTTTAAGGGAAATTTCCATTATGCTGGAAAGGCTGTGGAGAACGAGGTTCCTATTTTCATGTTTGGTGGGAGTGTACCGTGGTCCACACCTTTTGGGGAAAAGTTTTTAATCTGACCTCCACAATCACTAAACAATCTATCCCTCCTAATTCATCACTTGCCTTATTATCATTAGATTTGACCCTTAACGCTAAAGAATTCATTTCCTACCTGTTCACAGCAGCTAGACTAGTTATTGTCCAATGATGGAAGGAAACTTCTAAAATACCAATAGAGGTTTGGGTGAATAATATTTGGAGCATTGCTCTATTAGAACGCCTCACATACCATCAGCAACTAACCAAAGGCATCTTCAAAAAAGATACCTTTGACACAATCTGGTCTCCCTTTTTCTCTTTTATTGAAGAAGAGCAAGATATTGTAATGCCAGCATCATCACAGAGGTTTCTGTGGAGGGGCTATATTGATTGAAATTGTATTGTATTGTATTGTATTGTATTGTATTGTATTGTATTGTATTGTATTGTATTGTATTGTATTGTAACTGTATTGTAACTTTTGAATAAATGTTTCCACCCCTTCTTCCTGCTGCTTGCCCATTTGGAGGGTATGTTGTGGGTCGCTTAAGATTAGGCAGTTGGCCAGAAGCACAGATTGTACATTTCTGAACTAGAGATAGAAAAGGGGCATGTTTCTTGGAGACTATGCAAAGTGTCCAGAGAATGTGCATATTGCCCAGAGAATGTACAAAATGCAGTCAAAATATGTGCATTTCCCCCACGGCCTGTTGCATATTGTGCATGTTGGCTGTAGAATGTTCAAAATCTGTTGAGATATGTACATGATAAACTCTGCCATGTATAATTGTTTCTATTTAATAGTAAATACAAGTCCTTCAAAGGTTGTTTAATATATAGAAATGAAAAATTCGTTCAGCCTAAAAATACAGAATATGTTAGTAAGACATTTGCTAGCATTAAATCAAGAGTTAAGTTACCAATATCTCTGAAATACAGGTATATTACTATTTTTGTAATCATAATACTTAAAAGATAAAGAAAATGGCTTGACATTTCAGTACTTTGACATTTTCTAATGCTATTAATAGGCCCATAAAACTGTCATTTGGGGTGCTATTTACAAATGAATAGATGCTTATTAATTACAGATTATATCTAATCTATTTCAGATATAAAAGGTTAGGCATTATATTTGCTTCCGTTTTTTAGGAAATCTAAAGCTAGCAGTCAACCAAAACCTTTTGAAAAATAAAATGTGAACTTTAAACAGGTTGTTTAATCTCCTGGGGAATTTCAGATAGCAAAATCCTACTGCCAAAGAACCCAGAAAACATTTTCTAGGAGCAATGGTTTCATATTTATTTATTTCTTTAAAAAATATTAATTCATTATAGGTATATTTCTAGTGCATAACGAAGGTTCACTTCTGTGTTACAAAAAGTCTGAAATTTGTGCTTTGCTAATTATAAGGAGGTAAACATAAACATACCCATCAACTGTCAAGCTCAGCTTCTATTTGATTCCTGGATGTGCCATTTTTTGGTCTGGTGCTCTGCTGTAAGAGTGTAAGCAGGAAGAAGAATAGACAGCATCAACAATGGGAAAAAGACTAAACAGAAGAAGGATTTGAAGGCTTTCCATTCCGTACTTCTCTGTAAATGCTTACCCCCTCCCAAAATAATTGTTGCCCAGGGTTGCTAGAGCTTTCTTTTCAGAAAATGGAATCAGAAGGAAAAATATAGCCCTATGAACCCACATGCTGAAACTGGGACCGGGCAGACTTACATCTTTGATATTGTGCCTGCTTTGCTTTCTCCTGACTTCTCTGTCTACATGCAAATCTATCCCGTAGACGAAAAACACCTATTGGTTCCACAACCATTTTAAGTTGCAACCAAATCATTACAAAATGCATCATAAATTTCAAGACACAAACTATGTTTCTACCTTTCATTTATATGTCTCTGTGTGCGTGGGTGCTCTTTGGTAATATGGCATGCTGAGTGAGGACAAGATTTGGCACCCCACCCTAAATATTTCTTATTTTCACAATAATTCCTTTTGGCACAGTTGCTTAATGGGTCTTCTCAGTTAGAATCATAGAGTTGGAAGAGACCACAAGGGCCATCCAGTCCAACCCTCTGCCAAGCAGGAAACACCATCAAAGCATTCCTGACAGATGGTTGTCAAGCCTTTGCTTAAAGACCTTCAAAGAAGGAGACTCTACCACACTCCTTGGCAGTAAAATCCAACAGTTGTTGTTTAGACGCTTAGTCATGTCCGACTCTTCCTGACCCCATGGACCAGAGCACACCAGGCACTCCTGTCTTCCACTGCCTCCCGCAGAATGGTTAAACTCATGTTCGTAGTTTCAAACCATCTCATCCTCTGCTGTCCCCGTCTCCTTGTGCCCTCCATCTTTCCCAACATCAGGGTCTTTTCCAGGGAGTCTTCTATTCTCATGAGGTGGCCAAAGTATTGGAGCCTCAGCTTCAGGATCTGTCCTTCCAGTGAGCACTCAGGGCCGATTTCTTTAAGGATGGATAAGTTTGATCTTCTTGCAGTCCATGGGACTCTCAAGAGTCTCCTCCAGCCCCATAATTCAAAAGCATCAATTCTTCGGCGATCAGTCTTCTTTATGGCCCAGCTCTCGCTTCCATACATCACTACTGGGAAAACCATAGCTTTAACTATACGGACCTTTGTCGGCAAGGTGATGTCTCTGCTTTTTAAGATGCTGTCTAGGTTTGTCATCGCTTTTCTCCCAAGAAGCAGGCGTACCCATATAAATATAGGTGGTAGTGGTGGTGATGGTTATGTGTTCCCTTGGCCTGATGCCCTGTACAGGGCAACTGCCCTCATCCCCCTAAATCCCATGCAGCTGTGTGTTGCAACTTGTTGTGAGGTAGTGGTTGGTTTTGATTGTGTTGTTTTATCCTTGTGTATTGCTGAAGAATGCTAAGGGTGCATTTCACAATGCATATATGCTTCACAATTTGTGGGAAGCAGTGGGAAGCTTTGCCTAATCTTATGGTGGTAGATGTGCTTCCTTAACTTTATAGTAGGTTAAACCTGCAGGCTCCAGGTGGAATTCTACTGTGTTGTTTTTAAAAAGGTGACACAAAATGCATTGAGCAAAACAGTGTAACAAAATAAAAATAACCAAGCCCATTTTGAGGCTTTTACTGGCTTCTGTTTTTTTTAAGGACTATTTTGGCGGAGTATCCATGATCTAGCCAAAATGAAGCCTTTCAAAGGTCTATTGATTTAATGAGAAAGTTAAGCATATGCTTAAATTACTCCCATTGAAATCAATGAGTCTGCAAAGTGGTTAAATCTGGCAGAATCATGCAGAAATTTCCTTTGCGTCCCATCTGTTCTCTTATTTGCTGCCATTTCCTATTTTTTTCTACATAGCAAAACATGTATTGCAAGGCTACAGTGATTGCTGTGGGCGTTCGGAGGAAGGAGGGATGTGTGTGTAATTTCTCCAGTCTTTTAACTTCCCATAAAACCCCAGAACTTTGCCCTTTTGACAAACTGCGCCTGTAGCTCACAGGCAACACCAACACTACAACCTGTCAGTACTTAATCCAACTTTACCGCGGGTTGCCTACAGACAGAACATATTTAATTCATGGGACATCTTGTACTTCTGCCTCAGTAAGGAAAATCCTCCTTTTCCAAGAGATTCTCTTTGCTGGGAGGGTCGGTGTGGTGCCCTCAAAATGTTGTAGGACTTACATCACTTCTGACTGTTGGTCAGGTTGCCTGGAGCTGCTGGTTGTTGGAGTCTAGCTATATCTGGAAGGCACCACATTGGCTACCATCATATAGGAAACCAATACTCTGCAACATTACTCAGATGAAAATAGAGATGTTTCTCACTCTCCCCCAAACTGACCCTCCTTGACCCCTCATTTTTGTGTGTGCTCTTCTCCCACAGAGCATTTCCTATCACAAGAAGGGTGAGTGCTGCCACCACGACACCAACAGGACACAGGACACACGCCCTCCACCATCCTGAGAAAACCCCTTAGTCCAAATTTTATTTATTTTATTCTTTGGTAGATTTGCCAAAAGAGAGACACACAGCAATAAATAAATTTTAGAAAGGGGCAAGATTAGATGTGGACACACAAAGCGCTGGCAGTGCTAGCAGGGGAAATTTTGGGATCAAATCGGAAGCTGGGATGGTTTCCGTAATTCCAGGACCGTCCCTGGAAAATCAGGGCACTTGGAGGGTATGGAAATCATAGTGCATGACCACAGCTGCCATCATTCCCCCTACACAAATGGATGTTTTCCTCCTTTCTGGCTGGGAGGAAGGGAGTCATCTGCTCTAGTATACCATTTAAAGTTGCTTCATTGAACCAAAAGGGACACAGGTGGTGCTGTGGGTTAAACCACAGAGCCTAGGGCTTGCTGATCAGAAAGTTGGTGGTTCGAATCTCTGCAATGGGGTGAGGGCCCGTTGCTCAGTCCTAGCTCCTGCCCACCTAGCAGTTCGAAAGCACGTCAAAAGTGCAAGTAGATAAATAGGTACCGCTCCGGCGGGAAGGTAAACGGTGTTTCCGTGCGCTGCTCTGGTTCATCAGAAGCGGCTTAGTCATGCTGGCCACATGACCTGGAAGCTGTACGCCGGCTCCCTCAGCCAGTAACGTGAGATGAGTGCCACAACCCCAGAGTCGGACATGACTGGACCTAATGGTCAGGGGCCCCTTTACCTTTACATTGAATCAAACAACATGTACATAAATGAAAGTTTCTGTATTCGATTGGTCACTTGCTTTCCTCCATGCCACCTTCCACCCAGCACAGAAAGCAACATAAAATATCTAGCTCTGACCATGATTGTGTTTCCATCTTCATTTAGAAGGCCAGAAGACTATTCAACAATGTTAGCATGATAAAACTGTACTTATAAACACATAAACCACGGGTTGGCTTTTAGATAACTTTTCTTTTATATAACTTGTTTTATACTGACTCTTCTGAATAAAATTACATGAATTAGATGTCTGGTGTTGATCAAGCATCTGCTTAGCTCAGATCAGTTTTCCTCACTGCTTAAACCTCTCACCCATGTTACAAAAATTTAAGGGGAGTCTAGAGATTTATCTGAGCCTCCCAGAGGTCTAGCTAATAATTTCCTTCCTCTTAGATTAAGTCCCATAGCTCTCCAGCCCCTTCTGCTTTGGGAGTAAAGGGAAATAACTTTAAATTTGCCTTTTATTGACAACTTTAATGTTTATTTTATTTCCTGTAAACCGCTTGGAGGTTCTATTTGCAATCAAGCAGTATATAAATTCTGTTAAATGGATGGATGGGTGAAAATAAAGGAGCTGGTGGCTGTGATTACAAGAGGAGCTATGGGTTGTTGTTGTTTTTTTTTTTTTTTGTTTTTTTAGGAAAGGCCACCAGTAACGAACCAGCCAAGGCTGGTAAAAAGCATCCCTGGCTCCCATCACCACTGAATAGCCAGAAATTAGGTCTGGATCCAGGAACCTTTGAGATGGAGGGAATGCAAGACCATTCAGAACAAGCTGTACACCCAAACCTAGCTCACAAAAAAATTGTGATGGCTTTGTACTCTTCAAAATACTATTAAAATGGTTCATAACAGCATTACAAATTAATTGTGTTGGGATCAATAAGTCGATTTCTTTTTCTTCTGAGCTATTTCCTCAGCCTCAGTATTAAACACTCAGAGTTTATTGAGAGAGATTTAGGATCTGATCTGAAACTCCCTACCTTAAATTATGTTAATTGGGGCTGAAAACAAATGCACCATTTCCCACATAATAAAGTTGCTGCTGAAACTTATAACTCAATATGGAAAACTGCTTACCCTAGTAGCTTCTTACACAATAGCTCTTACTGAAAATGAAAAGAAATAAATCTACGCGTGTAAATAACGTTATCACGTTCTTCCTCAAAACTTCTTAATGGATGAGGGTCGTTGGGCTGTCATTGCCCCTTCTACTAACTCCATTCGATATGGAATTAATCTTAACTAAAGCATTGGAAGTTTAGTGAAAGTACTTGCAACCACGTCAGAGATGCTGGATCTTTATGGCTACTTGAGAGCCTGAGGTGGCTGCTCTAGGTAACAAATTCTGGGTGCCATTAAAAGACAGCAAATCGTCAAGTTGTTGTTGTTGTTGTTAGTATCTTCTGCTACCAGCAAATTCAGGTGGCATTGAAGAAGTACAGATGAATATTCAGGACAATCGTTCCCACCCTTACTTCAAGTGTGGACAAAATGGAAATCCTTTTGTCCAGTTACATCCCTACACACGGTCAAAGGTGGGTATCAAGAACAAAGTTTCCATGTTATAGTCCTAACTAGATGTTGCACATCTGCCTATTTGAAATGCTAAAACAAATTAACTTCATATATACACCAACATGGTCCGAGCTGATGGTGAAGTAACCAGGAAAGAGATCTTAATGCTGGATAGTTTCTAAAAATACCAACCCAGTGTGTGGCAGCTGTGAATAAGAATTACATGTTAAGCAGCACTAGGAGAGGGATTGAAAATAAAAGTGCCAACATTTTAATATTTTCACACAAATAAATAGTGTCACCACTGTTGGAATCCAGTTGGGGGCTACTGAATATGAAAAAGGATATTGTAGAGATGGAAAAGCTGAATAAAAGGGCAACCAACATGATATTCAGGCTAAAACAACTCTGAGCAAAGTTTACAGCATTTTGGGCTTCTTAATTTGAAAAGAAATTAATAAGGAAGTGTGGCGTTTGTCCTTGCTAGAGAATGTATGAATGTGCAGGGTAATGTAAAGGGTTAAGTGGCTGACCCTAGGCGGACCAATAAACAGGGAGGAGGAGCTAGGGGAGCTGAACAAAGGCAGTTGGAGTTGGTCAGTTGGTGTTAGACAGTTGGTTAAGAGCAGTTGACTGAAGCAGATGGTTGGTGGGTGGGTGGTGATTGTGAGGGTTGGTGGTGAGGTAGAGTGGTGAGGGTAGGATTAGGACAGGGTTGAGATAAGAATAAATATATACCAATGTAACCAATATCTTAAGTTTGTTGATGTTTTAAAATAAACACTTATTATTTTGTTTAAAATCACACCCTGACTGTGACAGTGATTACCAGGGAGGGGATCCTGGTTGGTGGCAGCGAAGCGCCGTGGTGGCACAGGGATCAATAGTCCGTTAAACGACCGGGGACCCTGTGTGATTGCCACAGGAAGGGACTTACAAAATTATGTATGATGTAGAGAAAATGGATAAAGCAGGCCAGAACTCAATTGAGCGCCATTGCCATTATAAGTGAAACAAGGGAGGTGTTCATGGTGAGTTCCAGCACCTCTTTTTCTAGAAAAATAGCACTGGGGTAGAGAATTTTGTTCTCTCCCACAGCACTAGAACCAAATGGGATGAGATTCAGAACAGAGAAGAGGGAGTATTTCATACACTTGTTTCCTGAGTCAAAAACATGTTGAGTACTGTGCCAACCTCCCCAAGGCAGCAAGTACTAAGAGAACAAACTCAAGCAGACAATGAACTGGATTCAAAAAGGCCACAGCTTTATTAATGACAGGTGAAGGTGGAACGTTGGTTCAGGAACTGGGCATATAGCCATTTCAGCCTCCTGCCAGAGTTCTGAAACCACATCAGGATCATGCCAAGGAATGCGGCTTCCCCTAAGACACTGGTCAACTGAGGTGGCTGTCCTAAGGCCTCTGTTGAAAGCTGTATGGCCTGTCTGCCCCACACTTGGATTCTGGACAGAGACTTCCATGGGGATTCCCACACAGTACTACCCGGGGTGTTCCCCTAATGGCCGGCAAACACATGGGCTTCTGCTGCTGGGGTCAGTGGATAGGGTGAAGGGTGAGTGTCCATTCTCTAGCTTAGATGGCTTTAGAAGGGGTTGGACAAAATCAGATAGCGTAGGACTTTCAAGGGCTCCTAATCATGGCGGCTACAGAAACAGCATCCCTCTGAATACCAGTTGCTGGAGAACAATAGCGAGAGAGTGCTATGGCCCTCCTGCCTTGTTTTGGGGCTTTCCAAAAGCACCTGGCTGCCACTGTGAGAAACAAACAGGGTCTTGGATTAAAATGGGCCTCTGGTTTAATGCAGCCTGACTCTTATGACATTCTTTTTTCACACGGCACCTTCCATTTCCAGTCGCTATGTTTTAAAATGAAAACAAGTCAACAAACTGGCAGGCACGAAAACATTGCTGGCATGTTTAGGCCTTCTCTTCATAAACCTATATAATTGTGTTTGATTTCAAATCTGTCAAAAGAATCCCAATGACTTCTGAAGGGTTTGTATCAGGGCACTCTGGTCCTAAAAGTGAAAAAGAGAGAGGAGCTTTTCATTCCAGAGCATTTGCTATTTGATTTATTCTTGCACAGAAGCACATTCGACTTTTTCTGCATTGTAATGTGTCAGTCTAAATGATTTTACTCCAATTGTGATAACATTATACTCTGCCCAGCTCTTGGGATTATGCTATTGTTTCACATTTAATTACCAAATTATCGCATTTTTCCCAAGCTTATGTTCGTAAATTGAATCTATTGTCAATCATTTCACTTCTCCTGAATAGCAGAAAGGTGTCTGCTACATCTACTGCCAATTACTGTTTGTCTCATTTTTCTACACAGCTGCCCCTGGAATTGCAAAAATGGCATTTCTTTACTCGGAAACACTGTTTCGAATCCCCTTTGTTTTTGTTTGTCGTCTACAAACAGAGACATTTCCTTTTAGTTTTGCTAGCTTTTAGTTCACGAATGAATCTTTCAAATTATTCGGGAAAGGCCAAGGAAGAACTTTCATTATCATACTAGTTGGAGTCGAAAATGAGCTTCAAGTTGCATCCCGCTGAACACAAACCGCCGTTAAATTACACACTTTAAAGAACAGTAATAAAGACCACTTGACTGCCTGCTTTAATGTTATAGGGAACAATTTTACATAATATCCAGAGAAATGTGCTATTTATTCCTTTTTTTAAGGAATAAATGGAATAAAAATATGAAAAGGGCATTCTTCAGTATGTGAAAGTGGAAGAATACTACCTGTCCTATCTCATAGTATGGGTGGGCATGGCCAATGCAGAAGGGCAGTGTTGTGCCACCACTCTCCCAGCATTGGAGCGGCTGCCACTTTCCAGGATAGGGGGAGGACAGGACAAAATGGTGGTGAGTTTGGGACTGTGTGGCTGCACTGGCAATCTGGTACCTTCATGCAGTCCCAAGCTCCTTGCCGTCTGCCTGCTGCATTGTCCCAATAAACCTCAGTGACTCTGCTGTTGGGCAGAGTGATGGTGTGGCACCACCGCTTCACACCGGTGGCTCAGACGATAGTCTAATTCTTCTACCCCCTAGTGCCACCTGATGCCTCAGCTACTGAAATCTCAGGCTTCTGATTCCTGTGCTGGCTACACTCAAAGCGCCAAGTTGTTGCGCGGCCAGGCAAAGTCTCCCCCAAACCCCGGGGCAGCCCCTGAGGGAAATAAAGACTCATGACAACGTTCTATGGGATTAAATTGGCCACAACTTTATTAATATTTCAGATGTAGGAAGACCTTGGCTCAGGCATTGGGCGTTTATCCTTCCCAGCCCCCCAGCTGGGGTTCTGGGTACCTTCAGGGTTATCCAGCATGATTGGGAAGTGGGCTAGTCTGGAGAACATATGTTCAAGCAGATAGCCCACCCCCCTATGTTCGCTGCCGCTGGAAGGGGAGGGCAGTGACGACCCTGGGCGTTTGGTCAATGCCTCCCCCTGAGACCCCTTTAACGGGAACCCTGTTATCACCACTGCAATGGGGGCGGGGGTCACCGCCCCACGCCCCCCAATCCTGTAAATGACTAAAGGATTCCGCCCAAGGCCTGCAACCGCCAAAGTTGTGACGAATTGCTACAGGAAAGGCAAAACCTGCCAATGCAGTGAAATTCCTTTCCGGCCCTTTAACAGCGACCTTGTCATAGCAGCGCCTGTGTGGCTGTGTGGCTGTGGAAAAAGGTGGTTAAACCTGCAAAGTTAAAGTCAATTGAGGGAGTGGAGGGTGGGGAAGCTCTGAATCCAAACGGTCGCTTCCCAGGTATGACTCAATCTCTATTGTGTGTACTGCATAATCCCTCCTTCTACCTGGCCAATCCCCCCGGCAACACCTCCCCAGCTGGGATTGGGCGGCTGCTAGAGTAGGTGGAGTCCACAGGTATCCCAACCTGGGGAAGGCAAGCCAGACCAACTACCAGGAGCTGCCACCGTGATCCAATGGGTCTCCTCGCGACCTCGCAACATGCGCACCCCATTTTATGTGGGGAACGCTCATTTTTCTCCAGCCTGCTTCCAAGCAGGTGGGTATACTAGTAGTTAGTAGCCATCAAAATCAGTGAGCAAGGATCTTCTTCCAGCTATTAGTCATACAGATGTCTTCACTACTTGTCAACACAGTTGCATTCTTATTAAAATAAAGTTGAGACACCAGCAGAGGGCATTATTTATCTCAGCTTGGCTTTTAAAAAAAGAAGGAAAGGAATTTTCAGAAGGCACACAAGAGTTTTCCACTTTGAGCCACCTTGTTCCATCACAGCTAAACTGCTTTCTTCTCCTTAATATAGCCAGCTGGCGCAGCATGCATTTGAATTGGGGGGGGGGGTCACCAAATATTTTAAATTATTCTATATATCGGAATAATGTATTTAAGAAGTCATTGTGCTGTATTGTATGATGGTGGACTCCTATGAATCAGGCCCAGTACAGTACAGTTTCAAGGCCTGTAAAAACTCATTGTAAATGTTTCCTGCCAAGGATAATATAATTTCATCCAATTAGGAACCGGGGACAAAAATGGCATTTAATTATGCCTCATTTAAAACAATTGTGATTTTTCATTATGAGTGGTACAAACCGAAATAATGAAACCCTTTATCAAATAGAAAACATACCAGTTTTCTAGCAGGAACAATTTAATAAAATGATTATCCCAAACACCATCGTTGATTGGTTGACTGAATTTATCTCCGGGCCTTCCTCCCAAAGAAAATCATGTAATCTGTTGGTCCATCACAAAGGAATAGAAAGATAAAATCTCTGTTAGGACCAACATGCTGGTATGAAAGCATTTGAATTACACAACTTCAAAGGTCAGGTTCATGTGCTTCATAAAACAGGCAGGAAAACTTAGCTTAACTACAAAGTGGTGAGAGTTCTTAAAGTGGCTTGTGAGAGCCATGCGGTCTAAGCTGGAGCTCAAACCTCTTCACACACTGAGCTTCTTGGGTGGACTGGAGGTTGAAAACAATAGGCTTGATTACCCATATCCTCCCAAGGTAAGGGAAGCAGTCATAGCTAAGCCTGGCAGGACAGCTTACTCTATGGTATTAACTCCTTCATGCATTAATTAGACTTAAACATGTTGCTTATATGAGGCTAGTTATCCCACAGATGCAATGCAAGCCAACATGGGAATGCTGCTTAGAAGAACTGGATGTTGTTTGGACCTTTAAAACAATGAGTGGTTAGCAACCATAGCAATTGTCACAGGTAGTATCAGTCCATAATGGATTGGGGTCACCAAATATAGTATATCTAGCATGGGAACACATTTGCATTGAAATTGTTAGTTAGTATCAAAGGTCTTACTCAGTGCTTTTTTCTGGGGGTACGCAGGGGTACGCATACCCCTAAACATTTTTTTTTTGAATCTTTGTACTTTTGTCCATTTACTGTATTTATTTCCCCCGATTTGAACTATAAAATGGTCATTTTCTTGAGTCAAAATGAGAGTACCCCTAAACATTTTTAAAAGAGAAAAAGCACTGTTCTTACTTACTTGAAATCATTGCATATAAAGCACTACTAAAACAGGCCTGCTGAGAGCTGAATCGTATTTAAGCACTTGAGGTCTTGCGGCTAAACTTGACAGCAATTTCACACCTTCAAGTCATCACTCAGCAGAACTTAATGTCATTACTGCATAAACATTGCAGAAATTCACCCCTACTAACTTGCCAGTGTGGCATTTTTGTGTATCAGTTATCACCCTCTTCACAATTCACATACATGGGGAGGGAGATTGGACCACATGTTCTGCCACTGCTCTCCACGAGCTAAAGATTTACACAAAATCCGACACATACCGTATACAGCTGTGACTCTGTCTACAGGGGAGATGTGGGACCCTTTCTCTTCTGCTTTGCCTCACATTTCCCCCCCTCTTTTAAAACTTTACTACAACTTTTGTGAGAAATAAAAGTAACTCACGTGCATACACTCATTTCTCTTTTAAAACTTTACTACAACTTTTGTGAGAAATAAAAGTAACTCACGTGCATACACTCATTTCTCTTTTAAAACTTTACTACAACTTTTGTGAGAAATAAAAGTAACTCACGTCCATACACTCATTTCTCTTTTAAAACTTTACTACAACTTTTGTGAGAAATAAAAGTAACTCACATGCATACACTCATTTCTCTTTTAAAACTTTACTACAACTTTTGTGAGAAATAAAAGTAACTCACGTGCATACACTCATTTCTCTTTTAAAACTTTACTACAACTTTTGTGAGAAATAAAAGTAACTCACGTGCATACACTCATTTCTCTTTTAAAACTTTACTACAACTTTTGTGAGAAATAAAAGTAACTCACGTGCATACACTCATTTCTCTTTTAAAACTTTACTACAACTTTTGTGAGAAATAAAAGTAACTCATTTTGAGCCATCGGATAAGCAGCGGTTATTCCAAGATCTTGGAATGGATTAGTCTTAGGTATAGTGGATCGCTCCATTTCGGTTTCTCTCATTTTGTGAATTGTTCTTTTTAAAAAATGTGTATGCTTCTCTCCTAATATACACACTGTATTAGAAGGTTCTGGTGTTCAATATATGACCTCACGGCTTCTATTCAAGCGACCTAAAGTCTCCTCCTGCCTGGATCTCTCCATTATATCCAGGGGCGTTCCTAGCCCCTTGGCTGCCCGGGGCGGGAAGCCAAGAGGCACCCCTGGGGGCGGGGCATCGCGGCGTGTGCGTGCGTCATGACGTCATGCCGCACGCCTCCCCCCGCGATGCCCCGCCCCCAGGGGATGCCGGGCGGGGGCTTTCAGAGCCTCGGAGGGCTACAAAGAGCCCCGAAGCCGCAGCCTGGCACCCCTTTGTGCTACAGCAGCGGCTTCGGGACTCTTTGCTGCCCGCAGAAGCTCCCAAAGCCCCCGCCCGGGCCCCCTCAGGGGAGCGCAAGTGGGGCAGGGAGAGGGGCAGGTCAGCGAAGAAGGGTGTCACCCCTTTTCGCTGGCCCGCCCCTCTCCTTGCCCCGGCTCCGCAAGCCAGCCAGCGGCGCGAAAAGCCGCTGGAGGGCGGGGGCTATTTTCGGCGCTGCCGGGGCAGAGCCGCAGGGGCGGCCAGCGAGGGAGGTGACACCCCGACTCGCTGGCGGCCCCTGCGGCTCCACCCCGGCAGTGCCGAAAATAGCCTAAAAAGATTTTTTTAAAAAAAAGTTTTTTAAAAGTCCAATGGGCGGGGCCGACACCCGATGTGTCACCCCCAGCAGGGGCGCTACCCGGGGCCCCCTGCCCCCTCCGCCCCCCCTGCAACGCCCCTGATTATATCTCTTGCTCACGGCCGGATTTAGGTTTGATGAGGTCCTAAGCTACTGAAGGTAATGAGGCCCTTTATATGTCCAACTGTCCTTTGTCAACAACAAATCGTCACTGTTTTTTGTGTTGGATATATGCTATATATATATGCCAGTGTGGTGTAGTGGTTAAGAGCGGTGGACTCGTAATCTGGGGAACCGGGTTCACGTCTCCGCTCCTCCACATGCAGCTGCTGGGTGACCTTGGGCTAGTCACACTTCTCTGAAGTCTCTCAGCCCCACTCACCTCACAGAGTGTTTGTTGTGGGGGAGGAAGGGAAAGGAGAATGTTAGCCGCTTTGAGACTCCTTCGGGTAGTGAAAAGCGGGATATCAAATCCAAACTCTTTTTCTTCTTCTATATGGTAATTTATGGACCTAATAGGTATCTAAAGCCATTTGCACGTAACAAATAGGGGCCTACAGAACACAGAACACTGTTGCTGTATGTAGGTTTTATTTCGTTTGTTTTTTATCTTATATTTTGGAAATGTACATCCAGATTTATTTTTCCTTTAAAAAAATTTTGGGGGCTCCAAGAGGATGGGGCCCTGAGCTATAGCTTATTTAGCTTATACGTAAATCCAGCACTGCTCTTGCTTGCATACTATGATGCCTGGCTGAGAAATGCAGTCTAGATTTTGCTTTATTTACTCGCATGCTGTACCCAAACTCACTGATGTTCACTATTTGAATTTCATGATGGTCATAGGGTGCCTGGTTGCCTGCTTTACCTTTTGTGACGCCCCCCTCTTAGGGTTTTTAATCAACTATCGTATCGCTATCTGTTTAAAATTGGAAGGAGTCAGGGCATAGCTTTCAACCTTCACTTTTTGCGGGAAATTCCCCTATCAGTACTATCTATCTATATATAAATGTTCAAGCTGGGTGTTTGTTGGCAAGAGCTTTCCTCCATAACTGCTTGACCGATTCGTATCAAATTTGGACACAACACCACATTCCTATATGGGAGTGTACTTAGCTACATGGGGTATACAAATGTCACACCTGTGTAAGGTAAAAAAAACCTTTTTTGGACCTCAAAACTCAGCCAGCAGACCCTGCCGGGCATGCTGGGAAAAGAAGCAACAGGAAAGGTAACAAAACATCACCCTCCAGTGGCGGCTATACTGGTACTGCAGCTCCTCTTCGGACGTCTCTGCCACCATCCAATGAAAAGGCAGATCAACCGCAAACATTGATATTGCCTGGCAACCGCGCCCGCCATTTTCTGCCTCACCTCGCCTGGCTCAACAGCCAGGGAGAACGAAAACAAACAAACAAACAAAAATTGCCTACAGAGATCCAGGGCGCAATAAAAAGCTGTGTCCATAATTTTCCCACTCACCTCGCCTGTCTCCACAGCCACAGCCACGGGAACAACAACAACAACAAAATTACTTCAACATTTTTTGGCGACCCCACCACCATCTGTTGATAGCCAGCCTGCCAAAAAAAAAAGCCACATCCGCCATTTTAACAATCACCTCGCCTGGCTCCCCAGCCACAGAAGCCGAAAAAATTTCCGCTTCAATATTCAAGCAAGTTACCAATATATCAGGGACAAAGGCAATTGTTAACAAAATTCAATCATAAAAATATTTCCATAATCTCAAAACAACAACACAGCAACGTGTGGCCGGGTCAGGTAGTAGTCTATAGTATAGTACTGATAGGGGAATTTCCCGCAAAAAAAGGGAAGGTTGAAAGCTATGAGTCACGGGCAGGGCCTGTGGAGTTCATTAAAGACCCACCTGCCTTTTCCTCACACCTCCACCACCACCTTTTTACAGCTGTTGGGTAGTGAACAGTTGTACAATTTAAACTATCATTTGGAGACATGGATCTGCCACTATTGTGTCTTAATGCATGTAAGAAGAACCAACCATAGATGAGGAACCATAAAAAAGAATCTTAAGAAGGTGTTTCTATAACCCATTCTCCCTCCCTCCCTCCTGCTTTATCTGTCTCTTACCTTGGCTCTCTTCCAACAATAGTCCACCAACTGATTTCATCAATAATGACGTCTCCCGCTACACTCCCAATGTCACCTGGAAAGGAGGATTTCTGAAGAGCAGAACTGAGCAGCTGCTGCCTGGCAGGGAGGGAACCTAGCAACTTGGCACTTAGCAACTGTACATTTCTATAAAGTTTAAATAGATGAAAAGCGTCTGGCAGGAGCAGCCAAAATGAAAAGGCTCCTAACATGCCTCTAAAAGTCGAAGCATTTTTCAATGCCCCTTTCGCAAGGCACTACTGTTTCATTTCCTTTCAGTTACTCAGAATTCATAAGTGACTGAAATGAGAATGCCCATATTTTTTATGCAAAGCAGATTCCTTGAAGGGAAAAAGGGATTTTTTTCCCCAGACCGTACTGAGCAATCACACCTTCTTTTACAATAGCTAGAGGGCAAGGATGGGACGTGGGTGGCGCTGTGGGTTAAACCACAGAGCCTAGGGCTTGCTGATCAGAAGGTCGGCGGTTCGAATCCCTGCGATGGAGTGAGCTCCCGTTGCTCGGTCCCTGCTCCTGCCAACCTAGCAGTTCGAAAGCACAAAAGTGCAAGTAGATAAATAGGTACCGCTCCGACAGGAAGGTAAACGGCGTTTCTGTGCGCTGCTCTGGTTTGCCAGAAGCAGCTTTGTCATGCTGGCCACATGACCCAGCCAATAAAGCGAGATGAGCACCACAACCCCAGAGTCGGATACGATTGGACCTTTAGAGTCCTTTAGAGTCCTTTACCTTTAGAGGGCAAGGATGGGGAAGCTGAGGCTACAACTCCCATCGTCCTTGGCCACTGGCCTTGCTGACTGGGGCTGCACTCTCTTTCTTTGCCTCCTCTTCTTACCCCTCCTCGGTGGTTCATCAGGTGGTTGGAGCTTCCTGGCAGGTGGGTCGCTGTTGCAGACCTAGAGGGGAAGGGTGTGGTAGCAGAGAGGTTGGCATGGTGCAAACACACCAATGCAGCCAATTCCAGTACTCCTGTCAATACATTTGCACTGCTCCAACCTCTGCACAACCTCACCACTCTCCATGTAAGCAACAGTAGCCCACCTTCTGGGAAGCTAGCATAGTCATTATAGCCCATCCCGTGATAGGTATACACTTTCTCCAAATAGGGAGCCACTTCTGCCCGAGTGCCAGGCAGACTGCCATGACAACATTCCAAACACTGGTTGGCTGGGGGATCAAGATATAAAGTGTACATGTGAAGTGTTGTTGTTGTTATTGGGGTTCTCTCTCTCTCTCTCTCTCTCTCTCTCTCTCTCTCTCTCTCACACACACACACACACACACACACAATTCTCAGTCAAAATCTGGTCTGTTGGGCTTCCACAAAAAGGACACCATCATGGCAAAGGTGCATGGGTTTGAGCATCTGTGTGCAGTAAAAAGAAAATCAAGAGCTGAGCCACCTTTTGTGAAAGGTGCGATGACGTTTTGTCCTTTGTGGGAGATCTGGACTTGATGGGGCTTGTTAAGTAAATAACAGTATCCAAGAGGATGGGGGACGTACAACTCTCAGGCAAAGATTTCATTCTACCAAATGCAAACACATGCAGTGTTGATACTGTCAAGCTGCTCAAACACATCCCCTGTTGTAATTTATCTCCAGTGGTTACCATAAATCTACATTCAGATTCATGCCCAGTCAATAGCGCTGATGCTGTTGTTTTGCAAGATAAGCTTGAGGACATGTGGAGCTTCAGAGTGATAAAGCTTTACATTAAAAGTCTCTTTGACAGGGATTGGATGTAACTGAAGGTAGATGACATGGCGTACAGTCGACGTTTTGGCTGTTATGTCTCCTGAACCAAAGCATCACATTTTCCAGTCCTGCTATTCTTGTCAAGGCCTTGCTGTTTAAACAGGGTTGGTCTGAGATAATGATGCTTGGTTGAGCCACACTGCCAGCAGCCCAGGAAAAAAAAATAAAACAAACTCCTGCTTCGAGAAGTATCTTGTGCACATTGGAAGAAAAGGGAGAAAAGAAATGCTTATTGACCTAATGGAAGGGCTGCTTCTGAGAAACACCCAATACACACACCCCTAAACATTTTAAATGCTCACCTGCATTGAGAACCTCTGGACTGAGGCTGTAATAATTACCTTAGAACCTGCCTTCATGAACATGGGGAGTAATTTAAGATAGCAGTTGGATTCCATAGGCAGGTGGGTTGTAAATATATTATGGCATATTGAAGACTTTTGGATTGTTGGAAAGTCTTCAAACCAATGTAGCACACAAATGGAGTCCGGCAAGTTTCTGCTGCGCACGTACCTGCTGTACATTCTCACTTGCTTCTCCTGTGCCATCCGCAGAATATCTTCTTGCACAACAGTGTGTGTGCATGCCAGCAATTATAGACGACAGACTCCAGCTTCTTTTCCTAATCTAGAAGCTTTATTTACAAGGCATAAATTACATTCCAGGAGAGACACATGACATTTTAGCCTTCTCCTTTCTCTGGCCAAAAACGAAAGAGAACGAGATACAGAAAACAACAAGTATCACATTACACAGAGCCTTCCGGCGACGCTTTTCCTCTTGTGGGTGGGACAACCCAGTTGAGCTTGTTAACCATGAAAGCTCCAAACACATATAAACAGTATGGTATGTTAGAAGACACCTGGGGGTGTTGTTTTTTATAATGTACCCCACAGGAAAGGGGGAATCAAAGAGATGGTGCTGGGTAGGGAAAGGCGCTTCAGGTTTGGGTAGATGTCAGAAACGATTGCTTTGTTCAAGATGCAGTGTGGAGCCTCTGCAGTTCATGGGGACTGGAGCTAGGAACCAGAGAATGATCACAATGACCGCTCCTCACATCAAATGGGGGGGGCGACTTTTGCATGGTCGTGCACAGCCCCCAGGATCCCAATGCGGCTCCTGGTAGTTCAGGCTGGCTTCATCCTCCCCATGCTGGATACCTGGGGTCTCCGCCTACCTCAGTCAATCGCCCAATCCCGCCTGGGGAGGCGTTGCCAGGGGATTGGCCAGGTAAGGGGAGGGACTGCCCTGCCCACACAACAGAAGGTGTAGCTTACCTGTGAAGCGGCAGTCGGCTCCAGAACTTCTCCCACTTTCCACTCCCTCAATTAAGTCTTCTTTTGCAGGTTAACCTCTTCTCCACAGGTACGCAGGTACTGCTACGTCAAGGTCACTGTTGAAGGGCCGGAAAGGAATTTTCCTGCATTGGCAGGTTTTGCCTTTCCTGTAGCAAAACGTCACAGCTTTGGCGGTTTCAGGCCTTGGACGGAATCCTTTAGTCTATCTTCCTAAATTGGGGGTGTGTTTGAAGCAGTGACCCACACCCCCTTTGCTTGAACATATGTTCTCCAGAGCCAGCCCAATCTCCTGGATAACCCTGAAGTCTCCCAGATCCCCAGCTGGCGACTGGGAAGGATAAATGCCCAATGCCTGAGCCAAGGTCTCACTACATCTGAGTCTTAATAAAGTTGTGGCCAATTTTAATCCCATAGCAAGTTGTCTTGAGTCATTATTCCGCTTGGGAGTCACCTGGGGTTTGGGGGACTTCGCCTGTCCACGCAAACACTTTCTGGGAGACAATAATATTATTGACTTTGTTGTTTATTAATTGTTGTTATTTATCAGTCACCTTCCAAACATGTCCCAAGTCGACATATAACGCACAAGGTTAAGAACTGAAGAACAGTTAAAAACAGCACACAAAAACTGACAGAAGACTAAGTTAAGAACAGTATGAAGTGGGCCCCTATGGCAGAGATGTATTCACCCAGCTAGGAAAGATTGCTGAAACAAAAATGTCTTCAGTTGTTTCTGGAAAATGCAGTTAGTGGGCACCTGTCACATCTCAGCAGGGACACTGTACCACTGTAAAGTGATAGGTACCCTGAAAGCCCTGCCCAGTGTAACTGTGGAGCTATGTATGTCTTTGGAACTCGAAGAAGCAGCTCTCTTGCCGCCTGCTGTGATTTACTTGGTATGTAAGGAATAAGGCAGTCTCCCAAGTAGCCTAGTTCTGAGCTCTGGTCTCCCCACTTTGCAAATGTTGAGTTCGGGTAAGCAGGGGAGAGCTGACACCTGGTGAAGCCACTGCGAGCCTAGCCAAAACTTCAGGGCACATTCATGCTAGGAAGCCAAGGGAGCAATACTACACATGCTTCATGGATTCCTTCACTAAAAAAACCCCAACACATCACATTTTTGGAATTCACGCTGCAAGACGATGCTCGGGTGCTATAGCATTTCTGATTTAATGGATGCAACACACTCAGGCTTAAGTGTGTTCAAATTAAATTTCTTCAAGCAATCTTTTTGGGGGCTATGCTTAGCAGAGTTTGCTGGATCACCACTGGGACCGAAGAACATCATTGTTCAAAGGAACATCAGGGAAATGTCCTCCACTTATGTGAATGAACATATGGAATTTTGCTGTCCGTTAGTCACTGACATGGAGCTTACAAATATGCCTGGTATGAATTTCTGGTCGTCTTTATAGAGCTGCCTCCCCGCAGGGGTCAAAAGATGAAGGAACAGTCTTAATAGTGTGCAGAGTTGTGTCATACAGACTTTCAGGATGTCCTGTTTATGTCTTAATTATATTAGTGGCAACATCTTCTTGGTTCCAGTCATCTCATCTTCCCCGTCTAGATTTGTGTCTGAAACATTTAGGAGAAGAGTGGGTGTATGGAAGGTAAGTTGTAAGCAGGCACAATTTGTGACATCGTGCAACATCGCCACACATAAGGGAGCATGTCTGTTAAGGCACCAGCCTTAGCTTCTTATTTCCAGGCTTTGTGGAACCTGAGCCAAAATGAGATAGCCTTAACGCTGACGTTAAAGAAGTTGGTTTTGTAAATAATTGATTAATAATGTAACATACGAATAAGTTCAACACACAATATGGCTCTTTAAAGAACATTAACTGAACGACAGTCAAGGAACTCTTAGCATAGGTTCCACAAAAGATGGAAAATTAAGACTTTGCAGCTAATTAAAGACAACATACATTATATTAACTTTGAGAGCTGTGGCAGGTTCAAGCTTCTTTGAATCCCTGAAAGACAATTCATCTTGGTTACAGTTTTTTCTAAGGAACAGCAGTTACACTAATTGGGAAACAAGAGCAGAGTCTGTTGTTCTCTTTATGTCTGTAATCACTGCAAATCTCAAGTGTTAATTAAGACAGTTCAAGGATGTACTGTGTGGGCTCAAAATTCTGCTTAGCTACAAATAGCAACCAGAAAACTAAATATTGTCGAACTACAGATGAGTTCGTCATATTGGGCACAACCCAACCATGGTTAAGCACCCTTGAGTGTCATTTATGTTAATGGAAGAGATGTTAAGCATGTGCTTAACTCTCCCATTAAAAATGGGACTTGAACATGTTTAACCTTTACTGAATCTTGCCCAGTAATAATAGTAATTAACTTATCTCCCTTCAGGTGGTGCTTGTGTTTTGTGTTTCAGCAATAAATCTGGGTTTCAAAACATCAGTGGAAACAGTGGCATGATCTGTCTCTTCCCACAGCCACAGAGCTACACACAGAAACTTGTGCATGTGAGAAGGAGTAGCCTAGAGTGCTTTAATTCTGCTGCATTATTGTCAGTGGAAGCCTATTGGCTCCATCGGGAGGAAGGTCAGGTGATAAATTCAATGAATGAATTACTGTCCTAAGAACCAGCATGGGCACTGGGTAGGGGCAGGCTGTACATGAGAATCTTCTGTCGAACAGACATCACTAAGGAAATGCCAACATTGCTGGTGCAATCCAAATAAGACACTGAATTTGAGAGCACTATGTGCAGGAATAAGAGTGGGGAAGTTAGAAAGACTTAATTGAGCCCCATGGAGAATTTCCTGACATATTATTAATTATTATTATTATTATTATTATTATTATTATTATTATTATTATTATTATTATTATTATTATTATTATTATACCACCCTATACCTGCAGGTCTCATGGAGTTTTACAGAGTAAAATCAAAATATAAAACCACAAAATCCATAATCAAAACAACAACAACAACCCAATAACTGCCCCCCCCCAAAAAAGAACCACACACATTTAAAAAGGGCATAGGATGTCAATCAAATCAACCAAACGCCTGGTTAAAAAGGAACATTTTTGCCTAGTGCCTAAAGGTGCCTAAATGAAGGCGCCAGGTGAACTTCCCTGTGGAGAGCATTCCACAGATGGGGAGCCACTGCAGAGAAGGCCCGTTCTCGTGTTGCCACCCTCTGGGCCTCTCGAGGAGGAGGCACATGAAGGAGGGCCTCAGAAGATGATCTCAGAGTCCAGGTAGGTTTATATGGAAAGAGGTGGTCCTTGAGGTATTGGGGTCCTGAGCCATTTAAGGCTTTACAGGTCAGAACCAGCACTTTTAATTGGGCCCAGAAACTAATTGGCAGCCAGTGCTGTCATGCCAGGATCAGTGTAATATGCTCAAACTGTCTTGCTCCGGTGAGCAACCTGGCCGCTGAATTCTGCACTAACTGAAGTTTCTGAGCTGTCTTCAGAGACAGCCCAATGTATAACACATTGCAGTAATCTAACCCTGCGGTTACCAGAGCATAGATGACAGTAGTTAGGCTATCCCTGTCCAGATAGGGGAATGGCTGGGATACCAGTCAAAGCTGATGGAAGGCACTCCAGGCCACTGAGGCAACCTGAGCCTCGAGCGACAGCAAAGGATCCAGGATTACCCCCAAGCTACGAACCTGCTCCTTCAGAGGAAACGTAACCCCATCAAGAGCAGGCAATCTCCCACCCATCCGGTCTAGGGGACCACCATCTAACAGTGCCTCAGTCTGACCTGGATTGAGTTTCCGTTTGTTGGCTCTCATCCAAGCCTAGCATCTGTACCAGCCATTGTCAGGCAGCTGATTGGACACCAAGGCTCTGGCATAACTAGCCATTGATGCTGGCCCCGCCAATGGTGCTGACATTTTTATTACCCAGAATCCCCTGCAGTGATGCTGTATTAGGCACATTCTAGGTCAGGCCGATTTGACAGGTGGTGCAATCACCTAGCTGTCAATCTCCTGAGATCATATGAAAGTGTTGTAAAAAGTCTCTAGGTAATCTTTGCCAAGATTAATGTTTGGACTATTCAAAAGGGTTTTGTGAAGGACAAATTATAGATAGTGTAGATAGATAAACCAGATGAGGGTGCCACCAAATGGGTTTGTATATTATGGCCGTGGAATAGATTGCTGAGGTAGATTAACAAGTATTTTGGTGTTGGTACAGTGGAACCTCAGTTGTCGAACGTCTCTGTTGACGCAATTTTCAGCTTGAGAACATCGAAAACCCGGAAGTAACTGCTTCGGTTTTTGAACAATTTTCAGAAGCAGAATGTGCTACGCGACTTCTGTTTTGAGTTTCCCTATTGTATTGAGGCTTCCACTTTCAGTTTTCGGTTTTCAAACATTTCAGAAGTCGAACAGTCTTCTGGAAGGTTTCATTGTATAAATTTTATTTTTGTGGCACAAATGATATTCTTTTAAAACTGTGTTAGCTGCATATCTGTCAAATTTTCCCTTTTCTTGCGAGGAATCCTATTCAGAATAAGGGAATTTCCCTTTTAAAAAAGGGAAAAGTTGGCAGCTATGGTTAGCTGGGATTTGATTTGCCCAGGCTGCCATTTGCATTTTTTGTAACTTTTTAAATAAAGGAAGGAATACAAATAAATTATAAATGTTGAGTATGGATCACATTTAACTGGTAAGTCATGGGGAATACTTGAGCAGGGATTAGTCACCAACTAACACATTACAAGATATTTGTAGATAAAGAAATGTACAAACATGGGCCAATGTCAACAGAGACTGCAAAGAGATATTAAGGATGGGATGGAAGCATGATTCATAGCATGGGTGAAAAAAGTCTTCAAAATATTAATAGTCAATTATAAAAAAGTTATACTCTAAGAACATTTTTGTGCTTGCATTTTATAATGATTAGAGACAGTACTGCTCCCGGGGAGTAAAATGGGCAGTGATGTAAAATGGGCAGTGGGGTGTTTCTCTTCCTTAAATGGCACCAGCTAATACAATTGCTCAATTAAAAGCGGAACGAAAAGAGAAAATATAATTCATGAAATATTTTGAAAGGTCAAAACTGCAATATTTCAATGTTCTGAGCATGTATTTGTTTTGTTTTTTAAGCATTCTTATTCCAATAAGCAAAACCCAACGAATGGCCAAAAAGAGCCTAAAATTGAGCAAGTTTAAAAACCATACAATGACCTTTTCCTTTTCCTTTTGAGGAAATGTATAGCACATTAATCAATTGTGAGAAAAAAGCATGATTTGGATCCTGTGCTTAGTTACATTTCTTAATGTTTATCTTTCAATAGGTAGTGGATTCCCCCCCCCCCAGGGTGTGTTGTTTTGTGTCTTTGTACTTTCACTAGGTCTCTTTGTGTTTCAGTGTAGCTTTTCCACCCGTCAGTTGACCACCCTTTCATCACAGTCACTTCATTTGCTGGCTTGGCCTTCCAGGATTCTAAGAGTGCTTTTGGTCTTTTTCCTGCTGCATCTCTAGCAGTTTATGTAATTCGGGGAAAGGATGGGCAATGATTTGGTAAAGCACCTGTACGGTGAGAAATGTTTGTGTGGGTCACATCACCTAAAAAAAAAACCCCGCAGGATAACTATTCAAGATTTGGAATGGAGGCATGAGATGATACACACATGCAAATGCATAGCTGTCAACTTTTCCCTTTTCTTGCGAGGAATCCTATTCGGAATAAGGGAATTTCCCTTTAAAAAAGGGAAAATTTGACAGCTATGGCCAATGTCAATAGGGGTTGGCAAGTTTGGCAGCCATGTTTGAAGCCTAGTTCTTGGACATATTCAAGATTAGCTTTGGATAAGCAATGGATTTTAAGATTATTTCTTGTGAGTATCCACGATACCTCATGAAATTGCTATAGTCATGCAAGGTCAGATATTTGCTTGAGCCCTAAACCTTTATTCTGGGAATGGCAGGAGCTTCTAATCATGGAAGTGGAGCTGAATTTATATAAGTTGTCCTTCCATGAGCAGAACTCACTCTCCTGTGAATGCATACCTCTTCCATTCATGGAGCAAAAACTTAGGTTCCAAGCCAAAAGCCCTTCTTTCTTCTCAAACAAGGTTTTTTATATATTTGGTATGCATATCTAAATATAAGGGCCGTATTATCGTTTGTAGCACTGATTCTTTTTAGTATGCAAATAGCATTTATTTATGGACATCCATTTCTCACCTTCACTACAGGACACAAGCACAGCAAGGTAGCAGAAAAGTATGGTCCCCTCTTTCTGCACATTAGTCTGGCATAATAGCCTGATTTGCAAATATTACAATTGTCTTGTTCCCTCTTACTTGCATTTTTTTGTAACATTTCTTTATAGGAGACTTGCTCCAGTCGCTTCATCATTTTGGCTGTACTCTTCTGAACTTTGTTCTATCTATGAAATAGCCTTTTTGAGATGAGGCAACCAGAACTATGCATAGTATTCCAAGTGCAGTTGTATAATGACATTTTGATAATGCCAGCTTTATTTTAAATTCCTTCTCTAAAGATTCCTAGCACGGTATTCACCTTTGTCACACACTGGGTCAACATTCTTAGCTTTGTGTGGTACTAAGGTAATGTCTGCTTTAGGGCAGTCAAAACAAAAAAAACAACAACAACAAGCCAGTTTAAAAGGTTAACAAATATCTACTGAATGTTCAGTTGTTGAAAGTTACCATATCAAATGAAAGTGCACATTAATAAATGCAACTTTCATTCCACCCTCAAAATACTCAATCTACCCTTCAATCTACAGTGGTACCTCTGGATGTGAACAGGATCCATTCCAGAGCCACGTTTGCATCATGAGCAGTCTGCATCCTGAGCGCCATGTCTGCGCATGCTCGCTGCGCGATTCGGCGCATGCGTGTGATGTCATTTGACGCTTCTGCGCATGTGTGAACCGCCGAACCCGGAAGTAACCCGTTCTGGTACTTCTGGGTTCGGTGGGTTTGTAACCCGTCATGAACGCAACACACAGCATTCGTAACATGAGGTACAACTGTATTGCAAACATAGGTTTTTCTTTACATGCAGACAACACAGGACAACTTTCCTCTCTGATAAGGGGGCGGCGAGGTCATGTTGCATCATGTTACATCACATTGCAATGCTAAATAATGGGCTGTTAATTGGTCTGATTAGTGTCTGATATTGATTGGGTCATCCAGTCAAGCCACTTGGGGAACTGGGGACACCTTGATTTTTTCCTCAATAATCTGATGTTAGAAGTGGGATTGCCTTCTCTAGTTCAGTGGCAGGTGACTGAAACCAAATAACGGCCAGCAAGAACCAGATTTGGGTTCCATTCTTCAAGGTCAAAGGCCTTTTGGTGAGTATAGATCTGATGATTGAGTGGTGGTAGTCCAGCCCATCCCTGAAGGAGCATCTCCATCCCCATCGTTCAGCCCAGAAACTGAGGTCCAGCTCCAATGGCCTTGTGGCAGTTCCCTCCATACAAGAAGTGAGGTTACGGGGAACCAGGCAGAGGGCCTTCTTGGTAGTGGCGCTCGCCCTGCGGAACACCGTCCCTTCAGATGTCAAGGAAATAAACAACTCTCTGACTTTTAGAAGACACCTGAAGGCTGTTTAGGGAAGTTTTTAATGCTTGGTGTTTTATTGTGCTTTTAATATTCTGTTGGAAGTCACTCAGAGGGGCTGGGGAAACCCAGCCAGATGGGCGGGATATAATTTATTATTATTATTTTTTTTTATAAGATTTTATTATTTTCTATTAGGGCAAAGGAAAAACATAGCATAAACAACAACATTAACAATACAAAAATACAATACATAAACACCACACACAAAAACACAATCCAACAATCACAATAAAAAGAAACATATACAAACCTATAAACTAACACTTATCCTCTTACTTCTCTTGTTACTATCTTCTCCATTTTGGGGGACTTCCCCCATTCCCTCCACTGTCTTCAAAATCATTTGTATTTTCTAGGTAGCTTTGTATCTTATTCTATTCACATTTACTCAATTTTAATACACTTTACTTTACTTAATCATATCTTAACTAAAACTCCAAATCTTAACACATTTTCTAACAATTAAATCTTTTACACCACAATATCTTAATAACAATTTTATCTAACATATACCTACTAAAGCCGCTATTCTAATTGATTCTGCTCAAATATTCAATTTTACTGATTTAACTAAGTAATCTTTAAATTTCTTCCAATCTCGTGACACCTTCTCCTCCCTCTGGTCCCGGATTCTGGCGGTCAGTTCTGCGAGTTCCATGTATTCCATCATCTTCATCTGCCATTCTTCCACTGTTGGTATCTCTTCGCCTTTCCATGTTCTTGCCAGTAAAATTCTAGCTGCTGTTGTGGCATACATAAAGAACACTCTATCCTGACTGGGTATCTCCTCATTGGTTATGCTCAGAAGGAATGCCTCTGGTTTCTTACAAAAGGTAACCTTCATTACCTTCTTGAATTCATTGTAAATCTTATCCCAGAAAGCACTCACCGCTGGGCACAACCACCACATATGAAAAAAGGTACCTTTCGCATGTTTACATTTCCAACATACATCTGACATTTTGGTATTCATCCTAGCTATTTTAACTGGTGTCAAATACCATCTGTAAACCATTTTCATTATATTTTCTCTTAAACCATGACAAGCCGTAAATTTGATACCTTTTTGCCACAATCCCTCCCAGTCATCCATCATAATGTTATGTCCTACATCTTTCGCCCAACTTATCATTGACGATTTTACCAGTTCATCTTTCGTATGCCATTCTAGCAATAGATTATACATTTTGGAAAGGTTTTTAAAGTTCGATTCTATCAATTCTGTTTCCAGTTTTGATTTTTCTACTTGAAAACCAACTTTTTTGTCCATTTTGAATGTTTCATGTACCTGGTGGTAATGCAGCCAGTCGGGGACCTGACTTTTCACTTGATCGTAGCTTTTTAGCTTAAAAGAGTCCCCTTCCTGCTGCAATATGTCCATATATCTTAACCAGTTTGCAGACATATTCGGTCTCTTATAGGCTTTGGCCTCCACTGGAGAGATCCATCTAGGAGTCTTTCTCTCTAACAAGTCTTTGTATCTATTCCAGACCTGATACAAGGATTTTCTAACTATATGAGACTTAAAAGTTCTGTGTATCTTAACCTTGTCATACCAAAGGTATGCATGCCAACCAAACATATTATCGTGTCCTTCCAAGTCCAATACATCGACATTCTCTAGTTTGAACCAGTCCTTTAGCCAGCAAAAGGCCGCTGCTTCAAAGTAAAGTCTTAAGTCCGGCAGGGCAAAGCCTCCTCTCTCTTTAGAGTCTGTTAAAATCTTAAACTTGATTCTTGGCTTCTTGCCCTGCCATATAAACCTTGATAAGTCCTTTTGCCATTTCTTAAAACAGTCCAGTTTGTCCAGGATTGGTATGGCTTGGAATAAAAACAGCATCCTTGGTAGGACATTCATTTTTATCACGGCAATTCTTCCCATCAACGACAATTTCAATCTTGTCCATATCTCCATGTCTTTCTTTATTTCCATCCACAGTTTTTCATAGTTGTCCTTGTACAGGTTCAGATTCTTGGTTGTGAGATTGATACCTAGATATTTTACTGTTTTAACAAAATTGAGGCCAGTGCCTTCCTGTATTCTTTGAATTTGTTCTGCACTCATATTTTTTCCTAAAACTTTGGTTTTCTGCTTATTTAATTTGAAACCAGCTACAAGTCCAAATTGTTCAATTATTTCCAAGGCTCTGGGGACACTGCTTTCCGGTTTCTGCAGGGATAGCATCAAATCGTCTGCGAAGGCGCGTAGTTTGTATTCCTTCTCTCCCACACGGATTCCTTTTATCTGTTTGTCCTTTCGTATCATGTTTAGGAGGACTTCCAGGACCGTAATAAAGAGTAACGGGGAGATAGGGCATCCTTGTCTAGTTCCCTTTTCAACTTCGAACTCCTCCGATATCACACTGTTTACTATTACTTTAGCTTTTTGTTCTGTATAAATGGCCTTAATGCCATTCAAAAATTTTTCACCAACTCCCATCCTTTCCAAATTCTTTTTCATAAATGTCCAAGAGACTTTATCAAATGCTTTCTCTGCATCAACAAACAATAGTGCCGCATCTATATTTATGTTTCTCTCCAGTTTTTCTAAAATATCCACAATAATTCTCGTATTATTGCTAATTTGTCTGCCTGGTAAGAAACCTGCTTGGTCTCTATGTATATAATCTTTCAACACTCTTTTCAACCTTGTAGCCAATACATTTGCAAAAATTTTATAATCCACATTCAAGAGGGATATTGGACGATAATTTTTCATTTGAGTCTTGTCGGTATCAGGTTTTGGAATCAGTGTGATAAAGGCTTCCTTCCATGTCTCTGGTGCCCTATCTCCTTCTAGTATCTTGTTGCAAATTTCTCTTAATGGCTGCGATAGCCAGTCTTTCAATGTCTTGTAATATTTTGCTGTTAATCCGTCCGGTCCTGGGGCCTTCCCTAATTGCATGTTGTTTATTGCATCTTCTATCTCCTGTGTCGATATTGGGTGGTTGAGAGTAACTAATTTTTCCTCTGGGACTTTTTGCAATCCGTTCTTTTCCAGAAATCGGTCTATTTCTACTTCATCTATCTTCTCCTCCTTGTACAGTTGCTTGTAGAATCTTTGAAAACACCATCTGATTTCCTCCGGTTTCTCCACATTTTTTCCATTTACTACCAAAGTATTAATGACATTTGCCTTTTGTCTTTTCTTCAATTGCCAAGCTAGTAGTTTTCCGCACTTATTGGCCGATTCAAATGTTCTTTGCTTCATCATTTTCACTTTCCATTCAATGTCCTGATTCATGATATTGGCATATTGGGATTGCAAGTATTTGATTTCTTTTTGAATTTTGACGCACCTGGGATGTCCTCTTAATTCTTTTTCCTTCTCTTTAATTGATTTCAATATTCTCTCCATTTCTGCATTTTGTTGTCTCTTCTTTTTTGCTTTTTCACTAATGAGAAATCCTCACAGCTTTACTTGCATCCCAAGCAATTCTTTTCTCCACTTCGGAACTCCAATTTATCTGAAAGTATTCTTTCATCTTTTTTGCCGCTCTTTCTACTAGCTTGGTGTCTCTCATCAAAGCGTCATCCATTCTCCATCTGAAAGAATCCTTGGAAATCAGTTTTAAATTTAACTGTACCGGGTTGTGGTCTGAGAGAGTTTTGGGGCCGATTTCTGCCTTTTGTATTTTTGGAGCCAATTCGTTCGAAATCCAGATATAATCTATCCTCGACCATGACTGCTGAGGTTCACTAAAATAAGTTGCCTCTGTATCTGTAGGGTTTTTTAATCTCCAAGAGTCCACCAAATTCAAATTGTCCACCATTTCGAAAAAAGTCTTTGGGAGTTTCCCATCGTTCGTTAATTTGGTTCTTTGAGATCTGTCCATTAATGTGGAAACTGCACCATTGAAATCTCCAAGGCAAACTAATTTGTAATCCAAGTAGTCCAGCAGCAGATCATGTATTTTCTTATAAAAAATTGACTTTCCATCATTTGGTGCGTAAAGTCCCAGAATCAAAAGTTTTTCGCCTTGTATATTTATTTCAATTGCGATGTATCTCCCTTCTTCATCTTTAAAAAGCTGTCTTGGGCTATATTTCTCCTTTGCATATATCACTACTCCTCTCTTCTTGACCTTGTCCGATGATATAAACTCTTGGCCTAATTTTTTGTTCTGTAGTAATCTTCTATGGCGTCGGGCTATGTGGGTTTCCTGTAAACATATTATATCCAAATTCTTCTTTTCTATGCTATAAAACACTCTGCGTCTCTTTGGTCTCTGATTCAATCCCCGGACATTCCATGTCATTAACTTGAGCGCCATTTTCCTTTCTTTAGCCTTCTCCTCCAGTTGCTTCTCCTTTCTTATCTTTCTCTGAGTCCTGGCTTGGACTTGGTTGACTTGGTGGTCCCGGCGGTGGTGGAAATACCTCTGGGAACCTGTAGAATTGTGCTGGGTCGAGTGGTGTGCCTTTAAATTGTTCCAGGTGCTTGTCCAAAAACTTTTGCTTCTCCGCCAGGGACCTTATTCTTATCTTTTTTCCTTCGAATGTAAATGCCAGGCCTTCTGGAAATTCCCAACTGAAGGGAATTTTCCTTTTTCTGAGCTCAGTTGCCAAGTCGTTGTAAGGAACTCTTTTATCAAGGAAAAATCTGGGGATATCCTTATAAAAAATTACTTTGTTCTGCTCTACCACCAGGTTGTTTCTGTAGTGCAAGTCCAGAAAAAAGTCCCTATCGTGTCGATCGTGACACACAATCAAGCAGTCACTAACTGTTTTATTACTTTTCTTTCCTCTGGAACCTCTTGGGCCAAATCTGAAGGCCTTCACTATGCGCGCTGAGACGTTAACTTCTTCTACCTCCCAAAATCCTGAGAATAGGTTCACAATATAGGCTTTTAGGTCTTCCCCTTCCAGTTCTGGAAGACCCCTCAAGCGGATGTTGCCCTCTCTCTGATGTAACTGCAGAAACGCGAGAGACTCTTCAACAGTTCTCTGTCGTGTTCCAATATTCTCTATCTGTTCCAAATCCAAATTATCCAATTTCTCTTCCACCTTTTTTATTTTTTCCTTGACCACTTTAAATTCCTCTGAGTCCTTTTTCAAGGTGGTCACCTCCTGCCCAATCCTGTTAATTTCTTCTCTATTTTTCTTTACGTTCTCCTCAATTTGCCCAATTGATTTTTCCAGGGTCTGCGTAGAATTTTTAATATCAGCTTTTATATCAGCTTGCAATTTTTCTATTGCTGAATTCACTGCTGTATTTCCTGATGAAACTTGATCTTGTGTCTGCTTCAACCCGTCAGTAACGCTTTTCAGTCCTGCAGCAATTTCTGCCACACTAGCAAACAATTTCTCCATTTGTTCCTGCAGAGTTAGGGAAACAGATCCTCTTTTTTGTGCAGAGCTAGCACCAGTTGTTTTTGATCTAGTGTCCATGTCCTGTGAGCTCTGCAATTGTAATCTCAAGGTCACTCCAGTTGCTGTGGTAACAATCTCAGACATTCACAGCAGAAGGCCAACAGTCCCAAAAGTAAACACCAGGTGGCCAGCAGCTCAGTTCTGAGGACAAAGAGACTGCTGAGCCAGGAGCCCACACCAGTCCCAAAAATCCAGCTTTTAGGCAAAGAGTTAAAGTTTTTCCAAATATAAATTCCTTAAAGCCAAGAAGGATTTATTTTCATATAGCCCAAGTCAGTAACAGTTTCTAACTTGCAGTGTTACCGCCAAAGTCCATAAAGTAGCTTGTATCTGGTTACAAAGAAGTCAAAATGTCTCCACTGGTAAACAGTCACTGAGACACCAACAAAGAAAAAAAAATGGCAACAGTGTATCACAGCCCGCTACTGACCCGGAATCCTAATCCAGAGGGTGAGGGGCATCTTCTTTTGCCATATCAACTGTTTTTAAGTCCTTAAACATCCTTTAAACAACTTTTAATCCACTTTTAAAAAGTTTGGCAGAGTTCGCAAAACTTTCCCGTTAGTCGCGGCTTTGATCTTTTAACGCTACCAAGCTCGCGTAAACAGTTCAAAGGGAACAGGCTTCCTTTTGCAATTCCCTCTGCAAGCGATGCTCTTTAAACTTGTAAAATAATCCAATTCTTTAACTTACAGGGTTTCTTTGGAAGTTTCTATGTAGGAAGTGCCGGGTGCTCAGGTCTGGCGGGATCGCTGCTTTGATCCTCCGCAGGCAGTCGCTTCTTCAGTCCCGTGCTGGGGCTCCGTTCACCCGATTCTCCCCCTTACGAGGGTAAATCAGGAGCGGAGACAGCACGTCTGGGACCCACGAAGCCGTCGGTCCACGGGACGCTCTTCCCGTGGCTTTAAGGGACCCGTGGCGCAGGCACGGAGGTCCCTATCGCCTAGCGGAGGACGGAGCCGTCGGACTCCCGTCCGCCATTGACTCGGCACCTAACCGGAAGTCCAGAGGGGCTGGGGAAACCCAGCCAGATGGGCGGGATATAATTTATTATTATTATCTTTATTTTCCCTTGTCCTTTTTACTGTTGCCACTTGCTGGACACCAACATATGGGGTCACACCCTACTAAGAAGACTAACCTGAATCTGAAACCAAATTTCTGATTATCTGATCTTCGCAATTTAAGTTGTCTGTGTGCTGTTCTGTGTTATTATTGTGTGTAGGTGAGGGAAACCTTTTCAAGTCGCACTAGGTTCTGGGCTTCGTTGCATTGACCCAAAATGTTCTGAAAGCAATGGCTGTGACTCTGTCCTATCTCCAACTTACTTTGGTTGCAAGGCAGTCGGTACTTTTGCAAACAAGCTCCTAAGTGCACTTCTTATGGGAAAGTACATTTTCAGTCTACGTCTGTCCCAGGCTTGTGACTTTTATGTATAACAACTTTGAGAAGTTCCTGGGAACAGTACAGCTCTCTAAATATGAGTTAGATTGTGCCATCCTTGGAATAGGCATACGTATGAAAGGCCAAATTTGCAATTCCCCAATGACAGAACGTTTGATAAGGATAAACAAAGGTACGTTAGCGTCCATGGGGTCACGAAGAGTCGGACATGACTGAACGACTGAACAACAACAACAACAACAACAACGTTAGCGGAATTCTGGAGGACTCCTGCCCTGAACCGCCATCCGGCTTATTGGTATCTCTGAGAAAATGAGGCACTGAGACAGGCAAGCCTATCAAAATTGCTAGTCTCCAAGATAGCAACAGCAAAGAAAAATTCCTGAATTGTTTGTCTCAGGCATGGATCAACCTGGCACACACAGCAAGGCTCTTTTTTAAAACTCACTATCGTGTCCCATCCCCAAGCTGAGTTGTAACAAATAGATTAGTTTTAAGGGTTTGCAAATAGGATTAAACTGATTATGTCTTGATACACACAAAGTTCAAATGAGCTCTGAAGTATGAGAAGAAGAAGAAGAAGAAGAAGAAGAAGAAGAAGAAGAAGAAGAAGAAGAAGAAGAAGAAGAGTTTGGATTTGATATCCCGCTTTTCACTACCCGAAGGAGTCTCAAAGCAGCTAACATTCTCCTTTCCCTTCCTTCCCCATAACAAACACTCTGTGAGGTGAGTGGGGCTGAGAGACTTCAGAGAAGTGTGACTAGCCCAAGGTCACCCAGCAGCTGCAAGTGGAGGAGCAGAGACACAAACCCGGTTCCCCAGATTACGAGTCTACCACTCTTAACCACTACACCACACTGGCTCTCTATGCTGAGATTGAATAAATTGTAACTCCTAGATTGGTTTGGTAAAGGGGATAACAAAGATAGGTTTATGTATAACTTGCGCCTATCTGTTGACTTTCTTTGTTGACCTTGTGGAAGCTGGTGAACAGGGACTAGAAACAAAACTCTTCCCCATTCTTTCCAACTCCCCTCTTAAAAAATTGAATAAAATTGCACATTAGTTTTCCTTAGTTTTCCTTCCTCCTCCCCCTCTTTTTCTTCTGTTGCTGCTGATTTGCCAAAGAAAAAAAATGTTATTTTGACTGGCACTGTGCTAGGAGGTCAGTGTGTGTGCGCATGTGTCAGGGAAATATCCATGTCCCTGACAGTTTTAAACACCCGAGAGAGTCTGTAGGGAAGGAGGTTGGGTCTCAGATTATTGTTAATGCAAATAATACAGAAGACACCACAAGACATGCTCACATCATATGCAGGTGATTTCACATTTCAAGGAGGTGTTTTCAGCACAACATTGCCCACATTTATCTGAATTAACCCCAGCACTTATTGACTGAGGGTTATAGTCAAGCCACGTATGCTCAGAAGTCCCATTGAAATTAATGGACCTAAGTTGCCCATGCCCATTAATTGCAATGGGCCTGTTCTGGGTAGGATTGCTATTGAATACAACCATCAAGTGGCAGGGCTACTACAAACAAAACGATTGCTGCAGATGCCGCTCCTGTGCTGCATATTAATAACTGGGCACTTTTGCCATTGTTCCTTGCGTTTCTTACTTTCTCTCTCAGGTCTCCAGGAGATGTTTATAGACACTCTTCTGCTGAGTGGCCTGGATATCTATGGATAACTACGAAACAAATAATATGACTAACCCGCCAGGCAAAATATTGAAACCAAGCAAATGTTGACATATTTGGCCAGTCGTCTGATGTCATAATACTTAATGTCAGTGAATCAGGATAAGAACAAAGGGAAACATGGAGGAAACCGTTAATCAAATTTTTAATTTTGGGGCTGGTGGTGGTCATAGCATTCCAATACTGTATACCCATCTAGCAATGTTCACACCACCTTCTCTTTTTACCAGAACCCCGAGGAGAAAGTGCAGTTTTAATTAATGTGTATCCTTGAGACATTTTGCTTGCTATTCTGCATGGGAGGCTATTAAAGACAAAAGAGACAGAAAGAAAGCAAATGAAAGAAGAACTGTGTGCAGCTGAATCCTGCTAGCGGTGCTAAAGTCACACAGTCTATCAGCCCTTCTTTTTCAATAAATTGCGAAGATAATGAGAAGTCTCATTTCTACCCCTCAGGCAGCTCAAGAATGCCACTGATGGCACTGTCTTAATTTTACGTATCAACTTCACACCGAAGTTTACTTTTAGCGAAAGGAAGGGAAACTATTTTCTTTCTAAGATATGCCACTAATGATTTGAATGGTTTTATTAATGACATTACTTGACACACCGTAGTGGTGTGTGAAATTAAAATGACTGCCTCCTGGAATTTGGTCTCCGTGTCTTTCAAACTGTCAGTAACTTCACCCCGACTGTCACCAGACTGACAAGAGGTGGACTTTACTCACCAAGCTGCAGTCTCTCTGATTAATCAACTTCAAGCTCCTGGGGGCAGTGCCGGGCATCTTCAGCCAGTTTTCCTGAAAGTTTGCTGTGAGATGCCAATCAAGCGGAGTTACTGCTACCATAATACCTTAAAAAAAGAAGGGGATAAAAATACGCAAAATCCTCTTATCATTATGAAACCTGTCCCTTAAACGCATTCCTAATGTGGTGAACTTCTCAAATGGAGGGCTCTGCAAATAGGAGACGGATGCTTGTGGGACACAACCGTCTGTCTAATTCAGGAGTAGCCAAAGTTGCGCTTGCCAAATGTTGCTGGACTACATCTCCCATCATCCTTGTCCATTGGCAATGCTGACTGACACTGATGGGGGTTGTAGTCCACAAATGCTAAGCGGCATCACATTGGCTAGCCCTCATCTTATCTTTCATTTCAGATCCCTTATAAGTTGTCCTCTCTGCTACAAATGACTGTAGAGGGGAGCTAAACTACTGGCTAATGCAACAAGATGTTACAAAACTGTAAATGTTAACGCTAAAGAATAGAAGAAGAAGAAGAAGAGTTTGGATTTGATATCCCGCTTTTCACTACCCTAAGGAGTCTCAAAGCGGCTAACATTCTCCTTTCCCTTCCTCCCCCACAACAAACACTCTGGGAGGTGAGTGGGGCTGAGAGACCTCAAAGCAGTGTGACTAGCCCAAGGTCACCCAGCAGCTGCATGTGGAGGAGCGGGGACGCGAACCCGGTTCCCCAGATTACGAGTCTACTGCTTTTAACCACTACACCACACTGGCTATTAAATATTAAATATTATTATTATTTAATATGTTGCTGTCTAGAATTGGAGTTAATATTAACAATCAAGATGTGATTCTCAAAGCAACTTTATTTTTTACTGAGCCTCTCTTTCCTTTAAGCAGAGGCTGGATGGCCATCTGTCATGGATGCTTTAGCTGAGATTCCTACATTGCAGGGGGTTGGACTAGATGACCCTTGGGTCCCTTCTGACTTTAAGATTCTATGATTCTATTCTATGATTCATCTCAGGGGAAAAAACTAGAGGTAATGAAATTCACAGCTTTAGCCCTGGCATGCCACCTTTTAGGGAAACCTAAATAACACACCCTCCAACATTTCTCAGATGAAAATAGGGACATTCTATTCTACATCAAGAAGCTTCTCTCTTGTTTGATCTCCCACAAACATTTACATTATGTAAGCAGACATGTAAAGCTTGCAGTGCAAGGTACATATTACCATAAAGGAATAAACACTCCACACGTTTCTTTAAAAAAAAAAGATGGCTGCTGAAGCATCGCAATTAAGAATTTTAAGTGGATTAGTTACATTTTCCTTTAAAATTATCAGAGGGGATTCACCATTTCCTTCATTTGGTGCAGATATTTAATTTTCGGTATAAACAGGATTCTGTTTTTGCACATACAAAACTGTTCTCCAAGACAGGAAGGGCGGGAAAAAGAAAAACCAGGACATTTCTGGGATCAAATAATAAACTGGGAGGGTTTCTGTGATTCCGGGACTGTCCCTGGAATATTGGGACATTTGGAGGGTGTGAAATAACTGGTGAAGAGGACCCAGATGTAATAAGATCTAATCACTTGCTGTGATCCCAATCAGAATAGGACTGCAAGAAGCTTCGTAAATTAAGGGAAGTCATGGCCTTAAAAAGCCAAAATGTTATAAGATGAAAAGACAATGTAATGAATTTTATCAATGTATTTTATCAATGTAAAATCAATAAAAATGATATGGCAAAAAAAGAAAGAATCATGTCTGCTGTTCACAGTCCCATGCCTGGTGCACCTGAAGTGAGCAGCTTTTGTAGACACTCAGGGAATGAGGGAGGACAGGTGAATAGCTGCAGATATTATTTAGGTCCTTCACCTTGTTCCTCTATGCAGATTGGTTTTGCATTTACATATTTAAATAAATTTGTCCTAGTTCGCCCAACCTTCGATGTCTTGCCTTTTTATTTCCTGGTGTAGCCACAATATGAGGAAAGCTTCTGGTGGTGCAGATGACAGTGGTCTCTGTCAGGATACACAGAATGTTGTGTAGCCTAGTAAGTCTGCAGGCTTCAGCTTGCTTGTAAAGTAAAAGAAGCTGATGCAACAGGCCTACAAAACTTACTGTGTCAGAGTGAATCATAGAATCATAGAGCTGGAAGAGACCACAAGGGCCATCCAGTCCAACCCCCTGCCAAGCAGGAAACACCATCAAAGCATTCCTGACAGATGGCTGTCAAGCCTCCACTTAAAGACCTCCAAAGAAGGAGACTCCACCACACTCCTTGGCAGCAAATTCCACTGTCCAACAGCTCTTACTGTCAGGAAGTTCTTCCTAATGTTTAGGTGGAATCTTCTTTCTTGTAGTTTGAATCCATTGCCCCGTGTCCACTTCTCTGGAACAGCACAAAACAGCCTTTCTCCCTCCTCTATATGACATCCTTTGATATATTTGAACATGGCTATCATATCACCCCTTAACCTTCTCTTCTCCAGGCTAAACATACCCAGCTCCCTAAGCCGTTCCTCATAAGGCATCGTTTCCAGGCCTTTGACCATTTTGGTTGCCCTCCTCTGGACACGTTCCAGCTTGTCAGTATCCTTCTTGAACTGTGGTGCCCAGAACTGGACACAGTATTCCAGGTGAGGTCTGACCAGAGCAGAATACAGTGGTACTATTACTTCCCTTGATCTAGACGCTATACTCCTATTGATGGAGCCCAGAATTGCATTGGCTTATTTAGCTGCTGCATCACACTGTTGACTTATGTCAAGTTTATGGTCTACCAAAACTCCTAGATCCTTTTCACATGTACTGCTCTCAAGCCAGGTGCTGAGTGACTCAGCAGAAGTGTGCCGACAGATGATTGGCTGTTGTCTTGCATTAAAGGGAAACCTGTTAAGCAGTGGGTGTTGAGTGTTATCAGAGAGAGAAAGAGTGAAGTCATCCTACTTGTTTGTTTGTTTGTTTGTTTGTTTGTTTGTTTGTTTTTGGTGCAGCCAGGCACTCTGTTCTATGAACTGTATGTATGTATGTATATAGCTCACAATAAAAAGAATACTGCATGGAAGAACCTGTGGCTTTTGCGCTTCTCTGCTACAACGGCGTGGAGGAATCCGTGACAGTCTCCCCAATTGCAAATGGCAGGTGCTGAAGAGGCATTTCTGATCAAAACCATGATGAGAGCAAAGTCTTGTATTCCCCAACCCTCGTGCCACTTTCCTCATCCAACTCTCACATGTCACCAGCTAGGTGTGCAGCCATTTCAGGGCTAAAAGCATAAATAACATTGCATCTAGTTTGGCTCTCATTTGTTGAATGTTGTATGGCAGTCGATGTACTCAAATGAATTGTATGTATTCAATTTTTTATAAAAAAGAAGAAGAGGAGGAGGAGGAGGAGGAGGAGGAGGAGGAGGAGGAGGAGAAAGAAGAAGAATTTGCTTTATACATGTAATCAGTAGGTTTGTACTTAAAAGGTCAACATTTCTTTATGATATGCTTCCTATTGTCATTCTGTTGTTCGAGGTCCTAATAAACAAAAAGTCAATTAAAACGCTGCATGGGCTGCTCTCTGTTTCCTACTAAACTTTTACCATGACTTGATATGAAACTTCTTGCAAAACCTTAAGATCCATGGGCTTGCAATTTTGGACGAAGTGTAATTACTGAAATTTCTCTCTCCAAGCAGTTCAGCCCACAGAATCTCAAAACAATGAATAATGTTCATTGAAACATTAAAAAATGGGGGATCACTCTATTCTGTTTATGCTACCTGAGTGACCTTGATATGGATTTGGACTTGCAATTAAAACTGATATGAGAACCATAAATCGATAAACCTATGATCAAAATGAAGAGCTCCTGTAGTGCATTATGACTTTAAGCTTCCGGATTCAATATTTCCTGTAATTGCAGTCTCATCCCTACATGAAAAGCTTGAGAGAAACAATCTGGCACTTCTAATTGAACACACAGATATCATCAGAGCTCACTTTTAGAAACTCAATACACAACCCTCTTGCCTTGGTCTAATGTAGCGTATGTGCCTTCTTTCTCTTGCTGTTTTAATAAAAGTTTTTGTTTTTTTAAAATGGCCCAAAGGAAGGAAGTATTGCCAGCGATATATCAAGCATCTATTATATTTTTTTCTGCCAAATGTCATCCAAATTTTTGAGAAAGAAATCCCTGACTGTGAAGCACATCTGCTACAGGGATATTACAGCTTTGCCACTTATGCAAGCGAATGTGAATTAGAAGCAAATTTTGCAAAAGGTTCATTAAGGCTACATATGCACTATACCTTTAAAGTGTACCCAGAGCATTTCCTTTCCCTCAAAGAATTCTGGCCATCGTAATTCACCCCTCACAGAGCTACATTCCCAGCAACCCATTGCAAACGGCATTGTATTATGGGGGGTGGGGCGTACTTCAAATGTGCTTTGAAGATATAGCATGTACGCAGCCTTAATTCAAAGGGTATTGTGGTTTCCTGTATGTTGTAGGTAATGTGGCATGGGTCAAACGGAGAGCCTCTGTAGCAGCAACTCCAAAGAACAGGTAGGCAGAAACACTGTGTTGTAATATGTGAAGAAGCAGCTTCTGAAAGGATGCACAGCAGGCTCAGATGTTGATGGAGCAAGTGGAAGTAGGTAAACCTTCAAAGGGCTTATCCAGGAGGACGATGAATCTGTGTATAGGCGGGAAGTAGACCATCTTGTTTCGTGGTGCACCGAAAATAATTTGGTACTAAATGCCCAAAAGACAGTAGAAATGGTAATTGATTTCAGAAGGTACTCTTCCGTTCTGCCCCCACTTTCCATTCTTGGTAACATGGTTGTAGTAGCAGAGTCCTTTAAGTTCCTGGGCTCTATAATTTCTTATAACTTAAATTGATCAAGTATTATTAAAAAGGTCCACCAGAGGCTGTATTTCCTGTGTCAACTAAGGAAATTTAAATTGTCCCAGGAAGTGTTGATCCAGTTCTACAGAGGCATCATTGAAACCTTTCTCTGTAATTCTATAACAGCTTGGTACGGTACAGCCTCCAAGAGAGACAAGAAAATGCTCCAACGAGCTGTAAGAATTGCAGAAAGGGTAACTGCCGTTATCTTGCCTTCAATAGAGACAATTTATGCTACCTGAGTTAGGAAGATAGCAGAGAGAATTGTAGCAGATCCTTTACATCCCGGTCATCATCTGCTTGATTTATTTCCATCTGGACGTCGCTACTGGACTTCATATACAAAATCGGCCAGGCACAAGAATAGTTTTTCCCCTTGTGCCCTTAAATTGTTAAATTCGTAGTTGTATAGCTGAAGGGGAGGTAAATTATGGGTGGGGTTTCTTTGCTTCTTTGTATTGTGAGAGGAACAGTGTCTGTATGTCTACATTGCAATATAGCCGAAACAAATTCCAAGTATGTTGGAAAATGTACTTGGCCAATAATAAATTATTCCTATTAGTAAAGGAAGCCCTTGAATCTTGCACTGAAGTCCAGTTCCACTTTGGCTTCCTTAGAACTTTCTCAATACAGGATTACCTGAGGCTTTTGTTGTTGTTTTTAAGGTGAAAGGAAGAAGAACTTTTCAGCAGAAGTGACTCCCTGGGTGAGAGAGTTCTTATGCTAGCTTCCTGGCAAATGGACCAGTCCGCACAGGTGGCAAGGCAGTTGGTGCAATGTAAATGCACTGGGAGAGCCATTCAGGTGCTCCTTCTGGTACATTTGCACCACAGTGACCCCCATGCTATCTCACCTTCCCCCTCCTGGTAAGCAAGAGCGACCCAACCACTGAGAAGCCTTCAGAGTGACTCCATCCCACCTGCTGTTAAGGATTTGTGTTTTTGGAAGGGGGTACACTCGACTGCCTCCTCACCATTCATTTAAGGCATATTTAAAGAACTCCCCTCAAACATCCTGATAACTGTTAGGAGTGCTGGGAATTATAGTTTTGCAAGGGGTAAGCTACAGTTCCCAGGACTCTTTGGGGGAATCCAAGCAGCATAAATGTGCTTTAAATGTATGATTTGCACACAGCCCCCAGTCTCGGGCACTCACCTGTTCTTTGACATCCCCGCAGGGGCTACCAGGAAGCCCAGTCCTTCTGGATGGCAGCAAAATGTAGCACAAGGATTGTTTTAAGCAAACACACACACACCACCACCACCACCACCACCTTGGTAATATTGTTAAGCCTTAAGGTAAGTGACAAACTCTTATTCAACAATTGTACTGAAGTTCTCCTCTCCTCTACAAAAGACACAGGCACCTGCTGTGTGTATGTGTGAAATTTTTCACAAAGTGGAAGTGTAGGGTTCAGAACAGCACAAATTTTCATAGTAGGCCTGTATGAAATCAATCTTCCTCAGTCCAGCTGAGACTGACACTACTTTTCTCTAAGGCATGCGTGTTTATTCAGAAGTGAGTCCCACAGAGTTCAATAGGATTCACTCCCAAGAAAGTGTGTTTATATTTTCATTTTTATGCAGTTATTTTAGGGACCAGTGCACCAGGACTTTGCCTTGTCAAGAATCAAGGCCACACAGAAAAGCCAGAAATTCAGCGTTTTAAGTTTGTTTATGGTGTAGTCTATTTGGGTCTGAGTTAAATTCTATTGATGTGAACTTGTGTGACTTTTCATACTGCTCGTAGTTGTGATGATGTGATGTCTAAATTAACAAATCACAAATTACTGTGCTGGAAGATGACTGACAAGAGTCCAATGTCTACCCAGAGTTAGGTCTGGGTGCATACAGATAAAAAAAGAAAAGACTGAATATTTGGAATTGACGGAGAAATGAGCTAAATCGTGAAGGAGTGTTGCATTAGAATATTATGCAGAAAGTGATGCTACTGCTTAGAAAACTATTATTCCTTGTACATTTGCAAACCAACTGAGGGGAAACTCATTTCACTCGCTGGCTTAACTTTTGATCTTGGCACAATAACTCTTGGTGTTCTGAGGGTTTTTATTCATTATTATTTTTTACATGTTCTTCCTTGTTTACATCAACCCGGCCTCACATTTTCTGCCAATCTATTTCACATATTCATGTTGCGCATGACACGCTTCGTTTTTGCTGAGAAGCATATAAGGAGGATTAATACCCTTCTGTAGCCAAGATTAATACAGCCTTGCACAAGAAAACCGGACAGAATGGCAAGTCAGCTTTTCAGACGCCACTTATCATTGCCTGTGGACAACACAATATTCACATAAATTTTACCAAGTAAGATAGTACCCATGGGTGCTCATGAATTTACAATTTCCTCCACTATAATCATATGTATCCTCCTTTAAGTAACTGGTTCTTTCCATTTATCACAGCGCCTCCCCTAATAGTCATATTTCTCAGTTGACACTATAGCCATGCTGCTAAATCAGCTAAAAAACTTCCCTTGTGGAATACATTCAGGGGGCAAATTCTTTTTAGATATTTCCAGCCTCAGTATTATTGATTCCTGCCTTTCAGAGTAAGCAAAGAGTTGGAGCTGTGCATGTACCCATTCCCAATGGAAAAAAGGAAGTTCTGTGTATTTCCCAGAAGGCAACGTTTCGGCAATGTAGTTGTGTTTCCCCTACTCCTCCCACTAGTCTTCCAAATTCAGCTTTGGAAATGGCAAGCGTCCATGGGTCATACGAGGCCGCACTATTAATTTCAACTTCTCATTTTCTGATTCGCAGTTTGTGGGAGGGAAGTTCCTTCAGAGGTGAGTTTCTGCTTTACTCATTACAGCAAGAATGTAAGAACAAGGTGCATGAATCATTTCTGCCTTTTCCGCCTTGCTTATGGTAATGCCATGGGTCCACAAGATCAAGAATGAGAAGACAGTTGTTTTGATTCATCGGATCCAGGTCATTAACAGCAAGGTCTTTTTACAATGCTTGGAAGACAGCAAGCCAGTCTTTGTTGGCTTAAAGCCTACTTATCTGCTCTTCAACCAAAAAGACTCCCAGTGTCCTTCTTACATAAGGGAACAGCAAGACAGTCTAGAAAACATGACACAAAAGCTAAAAAGGAAGGGGGATTAGGAAGCAGGAAGAAGCAAATTCATATACCCGTTCTTAAGGGCAGACATTGTGTATAATGACCACCTTTAATGGAAGCAGCTCAAGAAGAGGAGGAAATAAAGGCAGCTGGTTACTGACCCAAGCTGATGGAGTGTCTCTCTCTGTTGCAGCCAGGTGAAGACCTGCATTGGCTCCCAGTATGTTTCTGAGCACAGTTCAAAGTGTTGGTGCTGATCTTTAAAGCCCTAAACGGTCTTGGCCCAGTATACCTGAAGGATATCGTTCTGCCCGGACACTGAGGTCCAGCTCCGAGGGCCTTCTGGCAGTTCCCTCCCGGCGAGAAGTGAGGTTATGGGGAACTAGGCAGAGGGCCTTCTCGGTAGTGGTGCCCGCCCTGTGGAACGCCCTCCCATCAGATGTCAAACCAGATAAACAACTATCTGACTTTTAAAAGACACCTGAAGGCAGCCCTCTACAGGGAAGTTTTAAATGTTTGGTGTTGTATTCTGTTTTTAGTGTTTTTCTGGGAGTCGCCCAGAGTGGCTGGGAAAACCCAGCCAGATGGGCAGAGTATAAATAATAAAATTATTATTATTATTATTAGTCCATTTTCTGCCTCAGTTGAAGCCACTGAAGAATGATGAATTCTGAGCAATCTTAATTTGACCCAAGTTAAACTTCTGAACTGCCATAAAGACCAGCTAGTACCCAGAGGTCCATCAACAAGTTGGGATGGCCAATCATCCTGCACCTTCCCCTTTCATAAATGGCCTTCTATGCAGCCCCTTAGTGCAGGGCTAGCCAGCATGGTACCCTCCATATTGTTGGGCTACAGTCCTCACCAGCCCCAGCCATCGTTGCCTGGAGTCAAGCGCATTGGCAGTTGTAGTCCAAAAACACCTGGCTGTTCCTGACCTAGTGAAAAAGAAAGGGAAGCAACAACAGGATCCTTCTGTCAGCATGCTAAGAGCCTCTTCTCTCAGGCCATGACAGTCAGTTCACCCTGATGCTAGTGAGGGTTGTGGGCTGTAAAACCACTCTATCGAGATGCTGAGACAAACTGTATTTTATATGCCTTCAGTTACATCCACATTGTGTGCATTTTAAAAGACAAGGGGAAAACAAAGGAAAGCATAAGTATGAAATGGCTTTATACTGAGTCAGTACAGTGCTCCAGCACTTTATATTCTGACTTTCCAGTGATTTTCCAGGTTCTCAAGCAGAGATTGTTCCCAGGCTTCCAACTTGAGATCCTCTTTAAGTGGAGATGGAAAGTCTGGAGGCCTTCCTTGAGGTTCATCCTTCTCATCCTGTTACCTATCATGCACATTTCTTTCACCCGAGTTTCTTGCCTCTTAGGCCTCAGCTACATTAGTCAAAAAACAACATTCTGAATGCGTTATAAACCTGCAACACCAGATGGCTCCAGGGAGCAAAAAAATTATATGCAATTTTTACATAGTGATTCCCTCCCTTTGGTTATAACAATTTAATTTCTGGGTTATTTATATCGTTTTTCCCCCTGTGTGTAGATCCACTCTTAGTTTTCCTAACTCCCGGCACCTCTTTTCAGCATTCTATGGGCTCCTTGACTTTGAGGGTAGGACCAGCGTGGGTGCAAATCTGCTTCTCCTTCATACATTCAATGGGGGCCGCTTGTTAAAAGGGCTGAGGATGAAGAGTAATCATAATGTACCTGCTGAATTTTTGTCAGCTAGTGTTCGTCCTCTTTCTAACATGGAAATGCAACAGTGCGTTGCAACAATATCTTTATTGGTAATAAAAATGTATGTATACAATGAATGTTGTGACACAATGTTCAGAAATGTTATCTCTGAATATATTCATGAATGGATTTGTAGAGCCCTCCTAGAGGTGGATGAGCTGAGTGGCTGCAGGGTGTGTTTACCATGGGGGTGCTTGATACATACCAGTAATTACAGATGTTTCTCTTGAGACTGCACAAACCTAGGGAAATTTGGGGGAATGACATTTTGCTGTTAATCATTGGATAGAAAGTGCCCGTATCCCCGTGTTCTGCGTGTATTAAGGGGAGCAAAATGAATCATTCTAATTTATTCATTGAATTTTCTCCCTTCCTGCTCATGAATTCTGTGTGATCAGATTACAATGGCCTCAGATTTATTTGTTATTTGACAGTATTCATGAAATGATGTTAATGCAAACCTTTCTTGGCCTTCAGATTATTTGTAAGCAACCTTGATTGAGAACATTTGATTCATGAAATTAAAACACACACACACACACACACACACACACACACACACATTGCATTCATTAGATTTATTCTGACACCCTAGCTCTTTTGCTCCAACATTAGACATTCAGAACTTTCCTAGACCATACTGTCATATTAAAAGTTTATGACTTGAACCATTTTCTCTGTGTGAATATTCAGAGATATTCATTAGCACATGGCAATGAGGCTTAATCATAATTGGAAGACTATCATTATTTAGGAAGTGAGTTAATGACTCTTAGTGTTCCCTTTATTAACAGAGACACAGTTTGCTAACATTTTGGGGAAGTGTCAAGCAATACATAAATTATGAATGCAGCTAAAGAAAATGGGATTGTGTGCAGCATAGCAGGCAATGGTCGCAACCCAAAGGCAGCTGAGTGTCTGGACTGTTAGTCTGGGGGCCAAACCCCACCACTGCTCACTCCACTGTGGCTTCACCTGTGCCGCCAACCCAGCCCTGTTGCCACTACTACAGTTGCAGTGGCAGGACAGGGCAGGCAGCAAGGCAGTTGTGATGCTGGGGACAGGGAGTGGCTAGGGTAAGGACCCAGATCTGATGGGATGCATTGGGGAGTTTTGCCTACAGTGGCAAAACATCTCAGGCTAGCCCTGAGCACAAGGGACACTTGCAGTTATATCTGGCACAACGACAGCTAGCCTAGGGTAGCATTTGCCTTTGGTCAGAAGTGCACTAAGGCCACTACTTTGATAGGTATGGCATGTTTAGGAATATGTTTAGGAATATGTTAGATGTATATTCTGCTAAGTACCCAGATATACCATCATTAGTGAGCTATTAGAGCAGCTATTTTCACATCTCACATCAATTTATCTGAACTGATCAGGGCCATAAAAGGTAAAGGGACCCCTGACCATTAAGTCCAGTTGTGTCCAACTCTGGGGTTGTGGCGCTCATATCGCGTTACTGGCTGAGGGAGCCAGCATAAAGTTTCCGGGTCATGTGGCCAGCATGACAAAGCCACTTCTGGTGAACCAGAGCAGCACACGGAAACACACCAAAACTCCCCAGCTTTCAGATTCCAAAAAGAATTGTATTGGAGACTCTTCTAAAGGGTTGTCTGATTTTTCACTGTGGTTCTGGTGGGCTTGAATAAAGCTGAAACAGGATGCTATGCAAATAGCTCAGAGGAGGCACCCTTCTCACCACAACTGCTAGTGCCAAGGGATGGCGGGAGACCAGCAGTGCCTCCTATTTAACTGAGAAGCCACTGCACAGATGGCATAGGAAGACTGCCAATGAGGAAGGGGATTCAGCTTCCAAGCAGGCAATGCATTCCTTGGAGGCCAGGGCGGAGGAAGGGGGATGGTGGGTCAGTGGGGGCAGGCCACCCCGGGTGTCACCACTGAGGGGGGTGAAAAAATGCCAGGCGGCACTCACCGCGGGGCGTGCAGTGTGCCCAAGCCATGTGTCTCTCCTGGGAGTGATGTGGTGGCTTGGGCGCCCGCAGGTTCCGCGCTGCCCTAAACTGTCCGCCCACCGTCTCCTCCTCAGCTGTAGGGTGGCTGAGTGGGAGGAGGCAGGCGGACTCCTCATAGGCCCCACGGAGCATCCTGCCCTGGCTGGCCCCACCACTGGGTGCAGGGCATGTGCCCAATCGGCTTGCTCCACCGCCGCTCCGGAGGTGGATTTTGTCACATGAGGTAATCATCTCACCTTGCCTCATTGGTGGGCCAGCCCTGCATAGGATTGCCCTCTTAGAGTCAACTCAAGCTAAAAATTTCAGCCCACAAATAGATATTACTACCGTATTTTTCGCTCCATAAGACACACTTTTTTCCTCCTAAAAAGTAAGGAGAGATATCTGTGAGTCTTATGGAGCGAATGGTGGTCCCTAGAGCCGAATTGCCCAGGAGCCAAAAGCAGACTGTGCTTTTTTTTTTTACAAAGAGAAAAGGGGGTGTTGAAAGGCCCCCAATCAGCAGCTGATCAGCAAGAGATCGGGAGAAAGATAAGAGTCCCCGGCTCCCTTTCAGCCCTGCCTTCTTGCCCAGGCCTCCATTGTTGAATGTGCTGCAGAGGCAGGTTGTTTGTTTCCCCAGTGACATGTGACTGGCTGATTAGATTATCTGTCTGGAAACTGTAGAAATGGCTCCCTTTCCTTTAGAAGCTGCAGAAATGTGAGTTGAACCCCATAAAAATGGGGCTTTTCCTCTTTGCTTTTCCCTTTGCAAAAAAAGATGCACAAATTTGAGCTGATCCTCAAAAAAACAGGGCTTTTAGAGGAGGAAAACCAGAAAAAAATATTTTTTTTCTTGTTTCCTCCTCTAAAAATGAGGTGCGCCCTATGGTCTGGTGCGCCCTATGGAGCGAAAAATGCGGTAAGTACAAAGGCTTTTAGTATTTGCGAGTTGAAAGATTTGGGTGGGTAGGCTCAAGTGTTAGATTATATAGCATAAGCAACATGCAATTTACAGGATGAGTGATGCTTAGTGTGTGGACAATTTTTGTATTTGTAAAACAAAACACTTGCCTGAATGGAAAAATATATATATTAAAACATAGTAGCTTATGGAATGAAGCCACTGGGCAGGGAAGTCCTCAAGTGCTGAAGTTAGTTTACACTTGAATCATTTAAAGACTTCAAATTGGAATTTTTTTTTTTAATACATAAAGTACTTTCTAAAACTATGTCTGCAAAGAACCAAATCATGATTCTGGGAATGATTCCAAATAATAATCAGTGTCAGCAGGAGACGCAAATGTCAACAAAAATATAAAACTCCCTGTAAAATATTAAACCACTAATCTTCTAGTGCAGCAGGCTTGTGTGAGGGTACTTGAAATAAGCCCTTAAAGATCAGGATGCAAATTAGTACAATTGTAGCAGCAACAGAAGCAACATGGTCAAAATTAAAAGTATACGTTTGCTGGAGATGTCCTTTGGCTAATATGGTAAAGTGGAGAGAGAAACAGCTGGAGACAAGGCTCTCTTTCTTTCTTGCTGCTAGAGCACTAAGAATTTCTAACTATAATTTTCCTCGTTCTGATAAAAAACAACAACAACAACCCACCTCATTTATAACCTTTCGTTTAAGGTTGCAAAGCACATCCTGTGAAGTGCTGCATATTCTTATCTTACTGATATCAGTAAGGCAGAAAAGTAATAACAGAAAAACACATATATTATATACTTAGCTGTCTAGCTATCTGCAAGGGAGACGACACGGGAGGGTTGTATTAAATCAGAAAGCCCCTTCCGCCCTTAGAAAGGAGGGGGGGGGTTGCAGTTAGCACGAGCCCTCCACGTGCACAGGGGATGCTTGCATCCCCTGGCGCTATTGGGTGTGCTCTGGGTGCGGTGCCCAGCTGGCTGACCAACCGGTGCAGCCGGCTAGGGCGTGCCCACTGCACTTAAGTGGGCTCGCAGCCAGGGCTCGCCCTCTTTTCCTGGGCTCCCGTTCCTTCCTGGTTTCCCTTCCCACCCTCCCTTTAGGTTAGGTTTTCCTTGACCTTGCTATGGACCACGGTTGGTCGCCGTTGAGGGGCCTGGTAGGAATTTTTCCACCTGGCAAATTGGCTCCGCCTTGTGGTTTTCGCCTACCTCGTAGCAACTCGTCACAACTTTGGTTTGGCGGTTAGGCATTGGATAAGGTCAGGAAGGTTAGGAGGTGGGGGGGAGGACGGGCCAACACCTCCCCCCAAGTGCTGAAGGGTACTTCGTAAAGGAGTCCGGGGGGCGTGTCCGTGTCCAGAGCCGTGGGTGGTCAGGGCCTAAGGCACGCCCCAGATCGGTGATCACAGGGTGAGTCCTTAGCTGATGTGCAGCAGCAAGGGCTCACCCAACAGTGGTTATCCCTTCCTGGACTGCCAGCACGTCGTACTGGAGTCGGATATAGTTAGTTAGATCCAATGCCTAAAGCCAATACCGCTCAACATCCGGAACCAGTAAAGTTGTGGCCTTTTATTCTCCATTTAACCTTATATACAGTGTCTTGTGTCTTATTTATTCACGGGAGGGGTCGGGATATCGACATGCAACTAGAAAGCCTGCTATGAACCAGATCCCTTCCGTCCCTGACACAATGTGATTTGACTATTGAAAGAGGTGTGCTCCTCTTGAGAAGTGAGAGACTCAGTTTAATATCAAACCGTGCATATTGAATATTGATGTACTTGAAGGCATTGTCTGTGTTCCTGGTTTGAAGGGATGGACAATTTTGTCATCTTAACCACAACACCACACTGGCTCTCTTGTAGGGGTTATTGAGGTGTGAAATGCCCCAAAACTGTGACATAAATGAATAAGCAATAGTACCATTGTACACAATCTCAGAGAGGCAAGAGACTTCCACTGTGCCAGCACTTTCCCGGGGTTTGACTACCTTGGAATGAAGGTGGAAGGTAACTATGGTGCTTTTAGGATACATGGTTTTATTTGAACATGTATGCAATCTGGGCGCAAGATGAAAGGGCTCACTGCATTAACACCCCCAGCAGATCTTGCTTTCCCATTGGCTTCCTAGGGGATCCTCAAAACCATAGCTTAGGATTCATCACACACATGTCAAGTGCCTGGGTCTCCTTTCTGTTTCCAGCCTCAGACCATACTTAGACAAAAGACTAGCTCTTGGCTATTGTTCTACTACAGCAATGTCCAACCGGTCGACCGCGATCGACTGGTAGATCGCCAGGGTTCTCCATGTCGATCGTGGGAGTAAAAAAGGAGACCGCCTGCTAGCTCCTGAGCAATCTTGGTGCAACCCGCTGTGCCCCATCGCCTCCGTCAACTCCTGTATTTATTCACTGTGGCTGCGGACTGATGGTTGCACGCTTTAATGCTCAACAACTCCTGCTAACATTTCCTTAAAAAAGCTCAACAACTCTGGTCTGTCCCCCTACAAAAAGCTCAACAACTATGGGCAATGACAATGGGTAGATCACGGCCAGTTTTATTATATTGGGAGTAGATTGCAGTCTGTATAAAGTTGGACGTGCCTGTTCTACTACATTGAGGGGGGTGTTGGCATTCAGCCAGATAAGGCAGTGGGGGAGGCCTGCCCGCTGCTGAAGAAGAATTATCAACCGGTTGTCCTTATGGCAACCCATGTGTTCTTCACCAACACTTTATACATGCATAGGAAGGGTGCTTGCAGGCCCTGCTGGGGCCATCAACCAAAGAAAGACAATCCACCAGTATCAGCTCCACACCGTGTGGCCCTTTGAACGCCACGAGGCTACTAATATTAAAACCCTAATATGCTTGAGGGTTCTATCTGTCTGTCTTTCCATAGTACTAAAGCATAGTTTGGGTTTGCTTGAAAGTGGAGCTTCTATTTTAAAACATATGGCTAGCTTGCATTTCCCACTCCATGGATGTGCATATATTTGAATGATTGTGCTTGGATCTATTGATCGGGAAAATATAGTACCTGCAACTATTACACAGATTCATCCACACCCAGGCTGTGCACAAGATTGTGGTGTTACCACCGTGCCTCTAAGGCAGAGTGACAAAATAGCCAAGGACAAGCAAAGTCACTGTCCTTTTAAACTAACATTAAGACCTGCCACATTGTCCCAACGTTATTTTTTGGCTTCATTTTGCCTTTCTAATTATGTGCTTCTCGGTGACCAGCTGGTCTGTGATCCCTGATCAGTCTGCTAATTAGCATTGTGAAGAGTAATTTCCTACAAGGGGTGTCCAGTTATTTGCAATGTAATTACTATGATAAGAAATGGCAACATGCATATTTGTCAAATTACACTAGATATTATCTGCAATTTGAGAGTCTGCGGTTTGGTGAATTATTTTTAGGTTGCTCATAACACAACTTGAACAATGCTATCTGAAACACGGAAACTTTGTTTATTTTGGTCTTGCTTTAGTTATGTCAACTATACACTCTTACCTAGGTGAAAGTCCCATTGAATTCAATGGGGGTGGTGGGGCTTACTTTGCGGAGACATATACAGGACCGCATGGTAAATTCTATAATAAAATGTCAGGGCCCTAAAATAACGATCCTGGTTAAAATAACAAACCAGACTTTGTAATTGAATTCATATCTATGATAGTACACCTCCTGCTTGCCAGATCGACTCTTGGCTCTCTAGAAACAACAGCAACTAAACAAGCAGATTGTGGAAGGCTCCAATTCAGGAACTACAAATAATATTACCATGACAAATATGTTTAATGGTTATTTTGCAGCTGTTCTATGATAAAATTATCTTGATGCTATTAATCTTGTAGGAACCTATTACTGCTTCTTTAGACGAGGCCATCAACCACACTAATGTAGTTAATTGCTTAATTCAGGAAGTCTGGAAGACAAAAAGGTGCAAGAGTCCTAAGGTGAAACCAGGAGAATGGATAAATTGCCAATACTGCACCAGGTTCACCATGGAATAATCCGCTACAACTCCATTGATCTTTACCAGAATAAATGTTTGGGGGTGTTGGGGGCTGAGGTAGGGATTATGGCCAATATTCTCACAGCCAATTTCTACAAAGGATTAGCATTTATACCAAATGCAAACCAAAGTGTAGAATTCATTGCTGACTTCTTCTCCTCCTTCTCCTTCTCCTTCTCCTTCTCCTTCTCCTCCTTCTCCTTCTTTTGCCAAATCATTTTTATTAAAATTTTCAATACAACAGCCAATCAAAATCACATTGAAACACTCCAAATTACATTCCAAATTATTTATACAATTATCAATTTTTTAAAAAAATAATAATCCAATTCTGCCAAATTATTATTTGATTTTTTGACTTCCCATGCTTCAAACGCAAGAGGTGTATAACCAACTATTTTCCATTGCTTTCATTCCCTTTCTCCTTCTCCTTCTCCTTCTTCTTCTAAAAAGAGAAAGATCACATTATTATGAGCAAAAGTCCATTCACTGGAAAAAGAAGATTATGTCATCCTTCTAGAGCAACCTTGAATACTGCACTAAGAAGTGTCAGTGAAAAATAGTCTCTCCAGACACCTACACAAACTGTCCTACAGGTTTGTGGCATGGTATAGGAAAGTTGAACAGGCGGTAAATACTAATTCAGCTTGTGGAGCATTCCTAACCACTGGTAGAGCATCTGCTTGCATGCAGAAGATCCCAGGTTCAATCACACACATCACTAGATATAGTGAGGAGAAAACCATGTCTGAAATTAGGGAGAGACATTACCATGCTTAAGGCAGTGGCTGACAAACCTTTGGGATCTGGAGGCACAATTGGCATATTGAGAAGTTGCCAGGTCACGAACTGTCTGCCAGCAGTGGTGTGTCCTAACAAAAATGCCTACACTTCCAGAAGAGCAAAAAAATAAATGTTGGGAACATATAAAGGTTCAAATATGGAAAAATCTATTATTATTTTCTTATTAACAATATCTATTTTTTAAAGAAACAAAACTTTCTTGTTTTCCAAAAATGGTTAATTCTCAGCTGTTACATTACCTGTTGCTGGTGTGTTGTTGTAGATTACGGCTAGAAAAATAAAAGATAACTGGACAAGGCATGGTTTTAAATTAGGAAAGTCAGTAATACATATACACACATACATAGGGCAGATCTATACCCATGGTTTTGAACGTTAAGGAAGGGTTAAGCAGAGCCATAGCGACCGAGCCAGGGGTGGGTAACCAAGTTTTTTGCCCTGGCTGAAGCCTCCAGAGGGGCACCATTGAAGCTCCCAGCCTATGTGGGTGTGTACGCAAATGCGCATGGGGGGTGCCGAACTGGGTCTTTGTCCTGAGTGAAATAAAGCCTAGTATCGCCCCTGGGTTAAGTACACATGATGGACACATTACGTCCCACTTTTTACATTCATAATGCGTTATTACCTTGTCTTTTTTAATACTTTTAAAAAAATTATGCTGCTATATTGGTGAAACATTGTCCAACCACCCCCCAATGGTATTTGAGGGGCAGTGTTCAGTGAGGGAGGGAGGGAGGGAGGGAGGAAGAATTAAAATGCGGCACCAGAGGGTGGAACAACAGCGTTTTGGAAAATGGTGTGGCCGGGTATTACTTACATTTCACACACACACACACACAGACTCAAGGTAAAACAGTTTTAATTAACAAGTATGCCCTGTGTCATTTTAGAACGACATTTCTATTTAGGGAGAAATGATGTTAAACAAATCAGTGTAGATCGAGCCTTAGTCACAAATAAAAATATATAATGTTGGCCCTATATTCATCTGAGGGTGCTCTAAGGCAGCTGCCTGTTCCATTAGTCTGCAGGCAACAAAACAAATACAGCAGCAACGGGAGAGAATTCCCACATTTCTTTCCCCACACTCACGTTTTCAACAGGTTTCTTAAGCAGTTGCCCACTAACTATTCTGCATGGTCAGCTGGCAGCAAAATGAATGGTGAGGAATTCCTGCACTTCTTCCTCCACATCAACAAACATAATTCCCCCCCCCCAAAAAAAAAGTCTCTCAAATAGCTGCCTGCCAACTGTGCCAAGTCGCTGGCAGGCAGGAAAAAAAGCAAAGAGAGAAGCAAAAGTGGTAGATCCAAGCACTAGAAAATAAGAAAGAGACAGGAATAGGAGAAACACCAGCTCTTTAGCACCCAGGAATTCCTGATTGACTGATGTGACCAGGGGTGGGCAGCCAGTTCTGCAGGTGGCAAGCAGAAGGGCACACAATCTATGGCTCCTTCTGAGCCATGTGCAGTGCCGGATTTATGTATAAGCTAAACAAGCTATAGCTTAGGGCCCCACTCTCTTGCCCACCCCCCAAAAAATCACTATTAATATACTTCTTAATTGTATTTCAGTTCAACAATCACTTTGATAAAATACATATTTTGTTATGTGCGTATGGCTCTAGATACCTATTAGGTTCATAAATTGGCATATATTCAACACAAAAAACAGTGACAATTTGTTGTTCACAAAGGACAGCTGGACATATAAAGGGCCCCATTAACTTCAGTAGCTTAGGGCCTCATCAAACCTAAATCCGGCCCTGCATGTGGGTAAGTTTGTCTCGTGAGTTTGTCTGGAGCTGAGTAGTTCACATGAGAGATTCAGTACTGCAAAACGAGTACAGTGATACCTCTGGTTACGTACTTAATTTGTTCCGGAGGTCCGTTCTTAACCTGAAACTGTTCTTAACCTGAAGCACCACTTTAGCTAATGGGACCTCCTGCTGCCGCTGAGCCACCAGAGCATGATTTCTGTTCTTATCCTGAAGCAAAGTTCTTAACCTGAAAAGCGTTATTTCTGGATTAGCGGAGTTTGTAACCTGAAGTGTATGCAACCCAAGGTACCACTGTACAGCTAGAAGCTACTTGCTAACACGTCTGACACATGCTCTTTAAACATGAAACAATGTTTGCACATTAAATTCCCGACGTGCCCAACCTTGAAAGCTATCCATAAAGCAGACTAAAGAGGCTTGAAGTGTAAATGTTAATGGAATATGGCTTCAGTTATGCACAAAGAAGAAAATATGCACTTAACACACTGTGGGTGTTAGTAGTTCAACAGCGAGGGAAATACTAAAAATAAATAAAGAAAATGCTTCTACCAGAGGCTAGAATCGTGTTGACTCAAGCTAGATGATTCTAGGACCCAGCCATAGCACCGGAGCATTTGAGTTTTACATTAAGTCTTCCTATGGTGAAATAGAACTTTTCGTTGAAAATATAAAGAGGAAGGAAAGGGGGGACGGAGATAGCAAGAAGGGAGGGGGGAGGGTTAAGATCCGTGAAATCCCCCCCAAAAAATCACTTAAAATATAAAACTAGAACCTATTTATGTACAATTTGTGTACAAGCAAAGCTTGTTTCACATTCAACAGCATTTTAAATGTTTGTTGTTTTTAAATTTTGCATTGTTCTGCATTGGTCCCCGTCCCCCCAACTTCTAGTTAGCATGCAGAGCAGGGGTTCCGTGTCGAGGTCCCCAAACCACCCCTCAAATGAAGCACACTTCACACAGAAATTTAAGTTTAAGGTTTTTGGCATAATTTTGGCCACAACGTTATTAAAATACAAAATATGTGAGTGATTGCTTAGGCATTGGTTCAGACTATCTGTCCCACTGGGGGACAGAACTGACATCCACCCGCCTGTGGAAGTCAGTAAAGGGAAAACACTTTGGGGAGAGAAAGGGAGCCGGGGGTCTGGCCCTCGCCTCTCCCCTAATGCTCCCAGGGGCTCTTGCGTGGGCCCTGGCCCCCGACCAGGGGATACGGACAAGCATGGCGAGCCCCTGGATTCCTTTAACGGAATTCCCCTTGCAGCAGCAGCAATGAAGGGGCAACCACAGCCAACCCTGCCCCTCCACCAGCCAATTTATAACCAATGCCTAACCGCCAACCTTACAAGTTGTGACTAATTGCTACGCAGTAGGCGAAAACCAGATGGCACCAGCCAATCAGCCAAATGGAAAAATTCCTACCAGGCCCCTGCCCCAAAAGCAGATGATCCCATGACAGGCATAGCAAGGTCATACGCAGAGGGCTAATAATAGGGAGGGAGGGAGGGCAGGTGATCTGATGCACGCAGCAAAGAGGTATATCACGCTGCGAGCCAAGCAATATATAGTCACTGGGCTGTCCATCAACAATTGCAACATAGAAATCTCCCCAATGACATCCACAGCAGTGACCATCTATACAATCCCGCCCAGCAACAGAGGGGTGACTTGCTGGCCCCCACCGCAACACGTTCTCTCCATGAAGGAGAACCCGCTTTGCCAAATGTGCCCACAAAGGCACTCCCTGGATCCCAGAGGATCTCTGCCCCCACCCCAAAAATTAGCCTTGAAAGAAGAATTCAAGGCAATAGAACAGGTTATGCTGTGTGCTTGGTAACAGGGGAAGGTGGGGATGGCTGTAGACACAAACACAAAAAAGTACACACTGACATATGCTTAACATGCCAATCTGTTTGGGAAAAGTAAGTGATTTGCCTACATCCAGCATTTATCACAGTTCTTATTGTGTTGTTTGAGGAAGCAAGTTCAGTGTTAGAAACTATTGGGGAGGGGCCTTTTTTTCCTTTCTTTTTTTACAAAGAAGTGTATCATCGAACAGTATGACAAGGCTGTATATTGTCTCCCTGCTTATTTAACTTATATGCAGAATTCATCATGCGAAATGCTGGACTGGATGAATCCCAAGCCGGAATTAAGATTGCCGGAAGAAACATCAACAACCTCAGATATGCTGATGACACAACCTTGATGGCAGAAAGTGAGGAGGAATTGAAGAACCTTTTAATGAGGGTGAAAGAGGAGAGTGCAAAATATGGTCTGAAGCTCAACATCAAAAAAACTAAGATCATGGCCACTGGTCCCATCACCTCCTGGCAAATAGAAGGGAAAGAAATGGAGGCAGTGAGAGATTTCACTTTCTTGGGTTCCACAATCACTGCAGATGGTGACAGCAGTCACGAAATTAGAAGATGCCTGCTTCTTGGGAGAAAAGCAATGACAAACCTAGACAGCATCTTAAAAAGCAAAGACATCACCTTGCCGACAAAGGTCCGTATAGTTAAAGCTATGGTTTTCCCAGTAGTAATGTACGGAAGTGAGAGCTGGACCATAAAGAAGGCTGGTCGCTGAAGAATTGATGCTTTTGAATTATGGTGCTGGAGGAGACTCTTGAGAGTCCCATGGACTGCAAGAAGATCAAACCTATCCATCTTTAAAGAAATCAGCCCTGAGTGCTCACTAGAAGGACAGATCCTGAAGTTGAGGCTCCAGTACTTTGGCCACCTCATGAGAAGAGAAGACTCCCTAGAAAAGACCCTGATGTTGGGAAAGATGGAGGGCACAAGGAGAAGGGGACGGCAGAGGATGGGATGGTTGGACAGTGTTCTCGAAGCGACTAGCATGAGTTTGGCCAAACTGCGAGAGGCAGTGAAGGATAGGCGTGCCTGGCGTGCTCTGGTCCATGGAGTCACGAAGAGTCGGACACGACTGAACGACTGAACAACAACAAGTATCATTGGACATGGAAGCTATAGAGAAAGGTGCTTTTCAGCTTCAAAATAAATAAAAATATGAAGTGATAAGCATATGGGCAGATAGATTCCACCCCCCTCCCATAAAAGTATAATTCGGGTTCACCATGGAAGTTAGCAGTAGCTTCAGGACTGACTTTGAAACTGGGTGGTTTGGGCTCTTTGTATTTCCAGGAAGGAAGAGGTGGGTCTTATCAGTCTAATTCCCTTCTGGTTGGCTGGCATCACTGCCAGGCCTTTTGAGATAGTGGAACAAAGTGGGGCGGCAGTTTTTGCAGCATGTCGAGTGCACTCTACTGCCTCTTTAAAAAAAGTAGTATTGGTAAACATGCACATCAGCAGCATCTTTCAGAACAGAAGAGGCTTTTCAGGACGTGAGCAGAGTTTTTAAGGCCACATTTCTATAGCTGCTTACCTGAGAGTAGCTCCAATTCATATTTTTTTTTACAAAGATTTTATTGGTTTTCCACAGAGACAAATGCCAATACAATAAAACAAATACAACAACAACAGATACAACAAACAGAACAGAAATAACAAAATACAAACCTACGCTGGAATACCAACATTCCTTTCACTAATTAAAAAACTTGTTTCAAATCTACTTGCCCCGTTTTCTCTCCTTTGCTTCCAATTCTAATTTACTCTAATAACTTCTCATCTCTGAAATTTAAATCCATTACCATCAAAATATCCCAATATAGCTTCTTAATACATAATACATAATTTAGCTTCATAATACAGAATATTACTTCTTGAGTCAAATCTTAACATCTTATTTTTACTTAAACTACTGCTGATAGTCAATTCATGTATTTCTCCACTAATTCGAATCAGAAATTCTTAACACACTGACTTCAGGCTTAGTTAAGTGTAGGCTTAAAATGAAAGTGATCGATTTCTCTATTATTTCAAAGCAATGCTTTAAAAGTCTCAAGACCCATTCTCTAATAATAATAATAATAATAATAATAATAATAATAATAATAATAATTTATTATTTGTACCCCGCCCATCTGGCTGAGCTTCCTCAGCCACTCTGGGCGGCTCCCAAACGAAATGTTAAAACAATACAGCGTTAGATATTAAAAACGTCCCTAAACAGGGCTGCCTTCAGATGTCTCTTAAAAATAGGATAGTTGCTTATTTCCTTGACATCTGATGGAAGGGTGTTCCACAGGGTAGGCGCCACTACCGAAAAGGCCCTCTGTCTGCTTCCCATATGCAGAGTTAATCTACGTTAGCTGGATTAAAAATGCTTGTAGCATTTTCATTAAAGGCCAACTAGTTCATAGTGGCATAAGCTTTCTGAGAATATAGTAAACTGATATAAGCTTTTAAGAATAACCCTTTCTGACAAACTTCTAGTGCCATCTTGTGGATAGATTAAAAGTGAAGACACGTTTGCTACAGAATCATAGAAGTTGTAGTTTGATCCTCTAAAACTGGACATTCCTATTTAATTTTCAATTTCAGAGATTGCTGAGACAAAAGGAAAGGTGCTCTGTATTTTGTTTGTATAAATGTGTTTTTAGCTTCTCACTTATTTGCTTGTCATATTGAAATCCACTTTTGTGAGCAAAACAACTAGATGATGATTGGGATGATAATCAGATTGGGTGTGCTCGCAAAGAAATTGTCATGGGTGCCACAAAGTACTCACTTCACAAATGAAAAAAATGGGGATGCTCAGAACCTCCCCAGCAAAAAAGAAAAAAGCTATACCCAACCCAAAAGAACAAAACACAGACCAAAAAAAGGCAGATAACCACAAAAGCCAACCAAACAAACAACAATTAAATAAAAAGATAAGTAAAAGGTTGGGAAGGGCAAGGGTGCATTGGTATCATCAAAGAGGAATATCCAAGGGCACCATAATGGGGATATCAGGATTAGTGCCTAAGACCATAAGAAAAACCTGGCTAGATCAGGCCAAAGGCCCAACTAGTCTAGCATGCTGCTCTCTTGCTCTGCAATTGGAAGAAATGACTGTATTGAAATTGGCTGACTGAGTGAGAGAAGAAGATGCCACTAGGATAGGAGTAAGGGCAGACTTTGGTAATCTTTTGTAATATGGCACCCCCAAGTGGATCTTCTGAATTACGGATCTTCTCAACTTTGCACCCCCTTGGCTCAGTGCCCTGTGTGGGGAAACTGCTAAGGGAACTATTCCCTTCCTCAAAGGAGATTTTTAAATGATGCTATTATACGGGTGAACCTCAAAAAATTAGAATATTGTGGAAAAGTCCATTTATGTAAGCAATTGTTTTCATTAGCTACTGGATAGCTGCACACCTCTATTAGTGCTGCTATATCACCTGAATCTCCTGATTGGTTGGCTGAGTGTCCAGGTGAAACTTGAAAAATTAGAATATCGTGGAAAGGTTCATTTCTTTCAGTAAGTCAACTTAAAAGGTGAAAGTAATATATGAGATAGACTCATGACATGCAAAGCGAGATATGCCAAGCCTGTATTTGTTATAATTGTGATGATTATGGCGTACAGCTGATGAGAACCCCAAATTAACAATCTCAACTTTGGGGTTTTCATCAGCTGTGCCCTATAATCATCACAATTATAACAAATACAGGCTTGGCATATCTCACTTTGCACGTCATGAGTCTATCTCGTATATTAGTTTCATCTTTTAAGTTGAATTACTGAAAGAAATGAACCTTTCCACGATATTCTAATTTTTCGAGTTTCACCTGTACACTCAGCCAACCAATCAGGAGATTCAGGTGATATAGCAGCACTAATAGAGGTGTGCAGCAGCTATCTGCAGCATAAACCAGCTATGGCAAGGAACTGGATGAAAAAAAACCCCATCCCAAACCTACGGCCCAAGAATTTCAATACCCCTAAATCTCCTAGTCGTGCAGCAATAAAATTGCTAGCATATTTGCCAATCAAAGCAGGGTCTGGCATGGTTTCAAATAGGTTGATCTCCCTGCATTGCATTGAACTAGATGATACTTGGGGTTCCTTCAACAACTCTACAATTCCCTTAATTATCATGCATTTGCTTGAATACATGGAGGACGACTGTACCGTCTAGCCCTGCCCAACTTTCACACTGTAGGTCAGAGGTGGTCAATGTGGTGCCTTCTAGATGCTCTTGGACTCCAACTCCCATCAGGATGCAAATGGCCAGGGATGATGAGAGTTGTAGCCCAGTAACATCTGGAGGGATCCGCATCAGCCATTCCTGTTTTAGTTTGATGGGACACGGGTGGCGCTGTGGTCTAAACCACTGAGCCTCTTGAGCTTGCCGATCAGAAGGTCGGCGGTTCGAATCCCCGTGATGGAGTGAGCTCCCGTTGCTCGGTCCCAGCTCCTGCCAACCTAGAAGCTCGAAAGTACGCCCAAAAGTGCAAGTAGATAAATAGGTACCGCTCCGGTGGGAAGGTAAACAGCGTTTCCGTGCGCTGCTCTGGTTCACCAGAAGCGGCTTAGTCATGCTGGCCACATGACCCGGAAAAACTGTCTTCAGACAAACGCCGGCTCTTTTGGCCTGTAAAGCGATATGAGCGCCGCAACCCCAGAGTCATCTGTGACTGGACTTAACTTCCAGGGGTCCTTTACCTTTACTTTACCTTTTAAGAAAGGGCTCTGTATATATACAACTGTGGTTGTGGATTCTGGCGTGATTATGCATCCTGATTGCGGGCAAGACTTCCATGCATGTACAGTTGCATGAACAGAGAGCCCTCCCAAAACATGCATCGCTGCAGCTTACCGGGATGGTGCAGGGCTGCAGCAGGCAGTCCTTAAAGTGGTACATCATGAACACATTGGTGGGAGTGCAGGATGGGCCCCACCAGAGCACCTAAGCAGCCTTAAGTGGCTATGCAGCACCACCCCACCATCACACGGACCGCTCCAAAAACCAGGTGCTCAGGAATCAAGTGGTTTGCACTTTGAAAGTGTTAGCCACTCAATATCTCCATTTGGAACTGTTTTCCAGTTGTTCTGTAGAGACCCACATTACTAGTCTTAGATATCCACCAAACATTTTTCAATTTAACGAAGTCTGTTGGGGGCCCGGTAGAGACAAAACCTTTTGCCCAAGGATTCACAGTTTCGGTCTAGGAAAGGTCAAATAAGAAAATATTTCCTTTCCTTTCACAGTTTCTGCTACCATTAGGTTTTTTTTAACAGAAACCTTCTGTGTGGTTAAGATCCCTGGGAATGTCATAACCTTTGAAGTCTACCCATTCATTTTTCCAGCACTGTTATTTCCGAGCACTATCTATGAAATATTATCGGGATAGAGTATTATTATTCTGATGTTGCCATTCAAGACAAAAGTCAAGTCTTAATTTTAATTAGTGAACGGAGGTCCAAGATTCATGGATTAAAATACTATGCTGAACTTTCTACCTTCAGGGAACTTCTGACCTTCAGACAACTATCTTCACATTTACTTTTCCTGTGCGTGTTGCGGAGGTTTGGGGGAAAATGTTCCTGTGTTATTAACAGAGTATAGAATTGGAAAGTACTACAAGAATCATCTAGTCCAACCCCCTGCAGTGCAGGAATCTTTCACCCAACATAGGGCTTGAACCCACAACCATGAGATTAAGAGTCTCCTGCTCTACCAACTGAACTATCGCTCATAAGTAAGTTCTTGGCAACCACTGGAAACTTGCACACACATGCACAAATAAACAAACACACACAATGGTAGCCTACCAATTTGTTTTCAATTTATTTATTGCATTAGCCCTATGGCCATAGCACATAGTAAAAGACCAGGCAGTAGCCTGACATGATTATACAGAGAATACAACAGTTAAAACAATTGGAAGTAAAATCGAACAGGTTAAAAATAAAATAAAAAAATAAAAATAAAAGCACTAGCAGGCGTGACGACAGTCTCCATGTTGGGGATATACATAAGACTAAGGCTAAGGGAAGTTGGCCAAAAAGGTGGTCCTGAGTTTCAGGGCCTGTAATATGTAGATGGCCACTCCAAGTGAAACCAAGGGGTTGGCATCCACCAGTAGATATTTCATGCGGTCATTGTCCCTGGCGATAGTTGGCGGGATTAGAGAGAGAAGCCTGCATCTTATTGAGGCATATAGTGGGCAGTAGAGGAAGAAGTGATTAAAGTCCTCTATCTTTCCATTGTTGCATGGTCAGAGTCGAAGATCCAGAGGGGTATTGGAAAATACACCCTGTAGGAATGCTGTGGGAATGGCATGAAATTGAGCCAGTGTAAAGGCCCTTCTCAGCGTAGGATCCAGCAGATCACTCAGATAGTGAGCCAGAGATCTAACTACCTTCACACGAGGGAACCACGTGGAGAGTCTGGCCGCATTAGATAGTTCTTGATCAAGGGCAGCGTCCCTAGCAAGAATCCAGTCCCGAATTTTGTCCTTGTCCCATGAGGATAGGGCTGTTTTCAGACAACTTATTTTGTAAGGCATACAAATGCGGAAAAATAAAAAAATAAAAACATGTATTTTTATCAGATAAAACACTATGTCTTCCTCCTGACCCGAAACTATGTGAAAAGAAGAGAGGGCATGTTTAAGGCAGGAAAGATAAAACTCTGTTCGGACAGAAGAATGGGAACATTTTAGGCAGTGCCAGGACGTACGGAAAATGCAGCTGTGCCACAAGCTGTCCACCTGCATTTTAGGTGAAGAAACAGTTTTGTCACTTTCAAGTGTTGGTAACTTCAGTTGCTCCAGAGGAATATTAATTTCTGGTCTGAAATTTTTGTGTGTGTGTGTGTGTGTGTGTGCAACTATTTTTCCTTTATTAGTTTTGTTTACCAAATGTCTTTATTAAAGGTCTCCGAAGGGCCTCACAAGAAAGGATTTATACAGAGGGTAAATAACATAAAACTTACAAACAGCAAACAGCAGTACATAATTAAGGGATTTCACATAAATGATTTTATTTACAGAAGTATTAAGCAATTAACAAAACAGAGCAACATCCTCCCAAAGTTGTGTCTTCCTGAAGCTTCATCTTTATGCTGGCTGGAGGAAGAATGGCCTCTTCTCCTTCTTCACTTCAGTTCTCTCAAACAGATTGGCACTCAGGAAATACGATTTATAGCCCTTTGTAACATAAGCACATCCAACAAACAAGGAATGTATAGCGTTGGAGAAATTCATTAACCCGTTTTCAGGCTTTAGGGAAACCTCACTACTAATTTGTCCTTAAGGGTTCAGGGCCTCAAAGAAAGGAGAGAAAAGACACCACCCCCAACTGTTCCGAGTTAATGAGCTGTTTGCCCATATCGATGATAATAATAATTATTAATATAAATTTCTTTATACCCTGCCCTTTTCTCAAGGTGGATTCCTGATAAAAATAAGAAAAAGCTAAAAACATAAGGAAAAAAATGGTGGTCATTCCATACCCTCCAACATTTCTCCGATGAAAATAGGGATGTCCCATTCCATAATGATAATTTTACTATTTATACCCCACACATCTTATTGGGTTGGCCCAGCTCTCTGGGCAGCTTCCAACATAATAAACATTAAACATAAAAACCCTTTCCCTATACAGGATTGCCTTCAGACGGCTCAGGGCTCGGATAACTCCATACCCTCCAAAGAAAATAGGGACATTCTAAGGAAAAGTGGCATTCTAAGGAAAAGAAGGCTGATCGCTGAAGAATTGATGCTTTTGAATTATGGTGCTGGAGGAGACTCTTGAGAGTCCCATGGACTGCAAGAAGATCAAACCTATCCATTCTTAAAGAAATCAGCCCTGGGTGCTCACTAGAAGGACAGATCCTGAAATTGAGGCTCCAGTACTTTGGCCACCTCATGAGAAGGGAAGACTCCCTGGAAAAGACCCTGATGTTGGGAAAGATGGAGGGCACAAGGAGAAGGGGACGACAGAGGATGAGATGGTTGGACAGTGTTCTCGAAGCTACTAACATGAGTTTGGCCAAACTGCGAGAGGCAGTGAAGGATAGGTGTGCCTGGCGTGCTCTGGTCCATGGGGTCACGAAGAGTCGGACACGACTGAACGACTGAACAACAACAACAAAAGGAAAAGTGGGACATTCCAGGATAAAATCAGAAACCGGGATGGCTTCTCTAAATCAGGGACACCCCTGGAAAATAGGGGCACTTGGAGGGTCTGTCATTCCCTGCCTCAGTTTCCCCACTGGGAATTTGCAGCCTTGTTAAAGTGGTATACAGGTGATTTATGCATGTGCACAAATCCCTTCCTCCTCTTCCTGATTTCCTGGCCCTGACTTCAGTCTTTTGCCTTCCAGGTGTGGCGAGGCTGCGGCAGTTCCTGCCCTAGCACATTATGGGCCGTTTGCGCACAAAGGATGCCATGCAACAAACATAGAGGATCCGGTAGCCCCTCAGCTTCTAGTACCACTCAATGTGCTGCTGGCGCCTTCCAGAGTAATTCCCACCACAACCGAGGCTCCATCTGCACTCTAAATTTAAAGCAGTATCATACCGCTTTAAACTGCCATGGCTTCCGCTTAAGAATCCTTGAAATCCTTGAAACCGCTTGTTAAGGGTCCAGAGTGTAGCTAGGAGGCCTCTGTTCATTCCACAGAGCTACCATTCTCAGCATCACCTTGCCGACAAAGGTCCGTATAGTTAAAGCTATGGTTTTCCCAGTAGTAATGTATGGAAGTGAGAGCTGGACCATAAAGAAGGCTGATCGCCGAAGAATTGATGCTTTTGAATTATGGTGCTGGAGGAGACTCTTGAGAGTCCCATGGACCGCAAGAAGATCAAACCTATCCATTCGCAAAGAAATCAGCCCTGAGTGGAAGGACAGATCCTGAAGCTGAGGCTCCAATACTTGGGCCACCTCATGAGAAGAGAAGACTCCCTGGAAAAGACCCTGATGTTGGGAAAGTTTGAGGGAACAAGGAGAAGGGGATGACAGAGGACGAGATGGTTGGACAGGGTTCTCGAAGCTACTAACATGAGTCTGACCAAACTGCAGGAGGCAGTGGAAGACAGGAGTGCCTGGCGTGCTCTGGTCTATGGGGTCACGAAGAGTCAGACACAACTAAACGACTAAACTACAACAACACCATTTTCAGAGTGGTATATGGTCAATCCCTCTTCCTGTGGAACTCTGGGAGTTGTAGCTCTATGAAGGGAACAGAGGGTCTCCTAACAACCTTTAGTCCCCTTAACAAACTGCAGTTCCCAGGGTCCTTTGGGGGAAGTCGTGGCTGCCTGTTGTGTACTGAGTTGAATAGGATCCAAAATACAGCAGTATGATTGGTCCTAGAACAATAGGATTGAGATTGCAGCAGTCTGACTGGTCCCAGAACAATAGGATTGAGATTGCAGCAGTCTGATTGGTCCTAGAACAATAGGATTGAGATTGCAGCAGTCTGATTGGTCCGCAGGAGCCACCCAATCCAGCTCCAGGTGGAAGTGAATCCGCAACCCGATTGGCATACAGGAGTATCCCGGAATTTGCCAATCACGGGGGGCCCATTGTGTAAATGGTGTATATAAAGCAAACGTTTTGGGGGAACTGCATTCCTCACTACTATGAGCTGAATAAAGAGCATGAAATTCACACTTGACTCTGAGTATATTTCACTGCCTAAAGTGGTATGATACTGCTTCAAATGTGTTGTGGATATGGGGCCTGGTTAAAAAATGAGTTTATTATTCCATGAGTAAATAGTCTCCCAAGGCTGCAAATGTCTGACATGCATGACTTTAGCTTCATGGTGCCAATAACATTACCGATTGGAAAAGAGTAGGCAAAGTTTTAGACCAGGTGCTTTCACACTCAGCAAGCATTCACCCTTAATCCTCATTGTTTATTGTTTCAAATGAAGTATCACAGGCACTTTCAATATCCCGGTGCTTTTAAACTAATAGATATTGAGTGAAGCACAACTATAACTTAAGAGAAAGGGCCTTTTAAGGTTTATGTGCAGCGAATTTACACCGCTTGTCTCAAAGTGCTTTCTTATAGGTAGGAACTTCCTTATCAAATCCTATTACTTGTTGGTCCAGCATATAGGGCTGTAAACCTTTCCTCTGGAGCAGAATTCATACGAAATATGTTTGTGTCTCGAGGTAGCGTTCCCAAATCAGGTTTGGCCTTGGAGTGACAACATTAATCAAGAAGCAGGTCAATTGCAGCTCAATCTCAGGCATCTCTACTCTGAAGTAAGTCCCACTGAATTCAATGGGACTTGATCCCAAAATATCTTTGGGACTGCAACCAGCAGGTTAATTAAACAGCTCAAGCAAATGAGCACTGTCAGGATAATTGTGATTGCAAATTAGGAACCAATTGCAATGCAAATTATTATTTTCTGTTTCCCACCAGGGATGGACAAATCTGCCAGTTGCACTTCTCTGTGTTTCTCATTTTTCCAATCCTAAATTCAGATCTCCATATATCCACAGTGATTTGCAAGAAATCCTCAGAATTTTAGGGCAGCTTTCATCAAATAAACACATATTTGTATTCAGTTTTAACTAGCATACATTTTTGCAACTGGCCATGTTCTAATATAATACATTTCTGTATGATATCTTCACTAATATATGCAGTTTCTGTGTATCTTCCCCTAATACATGCATTTTTGTAAATGTTACTTGGTTGGAGAAAACTGCATTGCAAATTCAGATAAGTGGTTGTTGGTTTTTTTTACATGATTCAGTTTCTCAAGAAAAGGCTACTGGAGACTTTCTGCAGACTTAGTGTGCTGCCTCACAGCAAATTAGACCCTAGGCCCACCTGGCTTATTATTGTCTACATCGACAGTGGCAAAACCATGGCTTGTGAGCCAGATCATAGAATCATAGAGTTGTAGAATTGTAGAAAGGACCCTGAGGGTCATCTAGTCCAACGTCTTGCACCACCATCCAAGAGAGCCTGTTCCAAACCCTCCTCTGCCCACATTCCAGCTTGTCAATATCCTTCTTAAATTATGGTGCCCAGAACTGGACACAGTATTCCAAGGCAGAATAGAGTGATACTGTTACTTCCCTTGAACTGGTTGCTATATTTCTGTGGATGCAGCCCAGATCGGCATTAGCCTTTTTTGCTGCTGCATCACACTGCTGGCTCATGTTAGACTCTGATGGACATTCTCTCTGTGTGAGGGAGAATCATTTGTTACAGAAGCAGAGAGGAAGTTTCAAGAAGCAATAGAAGGCAGATATTGTTTTGTCTATGCATGAGCATTTCATGTGGGAACTGCTCTTTGGACATGCGCAGTGTGACAACTGTTAACAATGCGAGTCTCTTGCTTGCGCCTTGCAGTGAGAGAAGCAGAGAGAGTGTCTTGGACTCTTGTTGGACTCTAAGCATGCCTTGGCCATGACAGTGGTGAATGTCTGTATATATTTGCTACCAATATGCTTTTATGCCTGTCAAGTAAACCTCTACACTTGACTGAATCTTTATGGCATCCATGAATGTTTATTGCCTGCTGTGTGTACCTTCAACCCTCCTTCCAAGGAAGGAGCTGCATTGAGATGTAAGTCTGCTGAGTATGGATACTGGTGCATGCGTACACACACACACACACACACACACACACACAGAGTGAAAGTGATGCCAGACCAAATCCTTCTAAATCATCCATTGGAGGTTGATGGATTGATCCAACAGACTCCTAGATCCTTTTCACATGTATTACTGGCAAGCCAGGTGTTCCCCATCTTATATTTGTGCAGAAGGTTCTTCCCACCTAAATATAGAACCTGACAGCAGCTAAAAAAGCCAATGCAATTCTGGGCTGCATCAATAGGAGTATAGCATCTAGATCAAGGGAAGTAATAGTACCACTATATTCTGCTCTGGTCAGACCTCACCTGGAATACTGTGTCCAGTTCTGGGCACCACAGTTCAAGAAGGATACTGACAAGCTGGAACGTGTCCAGAGGAGGGCAACCAAAATGGTCAAAGGCCTGGAAACAATGCCTTATGAGGAACGGCTTAGGGAGCTGGGTATGTTTAGCCTGGAGAAGAGAAGGTTAAGGGGTGATATGATAGCCATGTTCAAATATATAAAAGGATGTCATATAGAGGAGGGAGAAAGGTTGTTTTCTGCTGCTCCAGAGAAGCGAACACGGGGCAATGGATTCAAACTACAAGAAAGAAGATTCCACCTAAACATTAGGAAGAACTTCCTGACAGTAAGAGCTGTTCGACAGTGGAATTTGCTACCAAGGAGTGTGGAGACTCCTTCTTTGGAGGTCTTTAAGCGGAGGCTTGACAGCCATCTGTCAGGAATGCTTTGATGGTGTTTCCTGCTTGGCAGGGGGTTGGACTGGATGGCCCTTGTGGTCTCTTCCAACTCTATGATTCTATGATTTGTCCCTATTGAAATTCATCCACAATTCTGTTTGGTGGATGAATTAATAATAATAATAATAATAATAATAATAATAATAATAATAATATACTGCCATTTACCTGGAGGTCTCAGGGCGGTTCTTCCATTTGCTCCTTGATTTCTAGGTCCAATGTGTTTTTATTTTGTGCTGCTGCTTTCCCTGGGAAAAGCCGCTGTTCACTGCTAAATAAGAACAAGCGTCAATCTGCAGAACACCCAATAGAGATTTGTTCCGATTCTGGTCAAAAGCCTTTCGGACCCATGCCTAGAAGTCATGGGACAAACAGAATAAATCAAAGACCAAACAGAAGTATGATGCACCCTCACCTGGCTTTTGAAGATGCTCCTGTTTACACAATAACACAAGTGTCCACTTTTCTCCAGGCTTGAAATAACAGCTGATTGCCACTAGAGGTCAGACTTGCACTTTGTTGAAGACGTCAAACTTTTCATTCCTCCTGTGTGTTTTTCTTCACACGGTTGATATTATTTGCTTCTGCATTGAGATTCTGCCTGCAAACCTGCTTCAGCAACTTCAGCTTCTGATCAGAGATAGTGCTAAAATAAATAGACAATATTAATAAACACGTATTACATTTTTAGTAGTGTGATGCAAATCTTAAAAGCCAAATAAAGAGTTGAAAAAAACGTGTTTTGGTGAGCAAGTGACGCTCATTACCACCTAGCGGCTTCAACATTCTCTTTAATTCCAAAGTGTCTTTCTCCAAGGGTGATAAAGGACTCCTTCCCTCTTCCGGCTTCCTTTAGAACGTGGCTTTTGAATTAGGCCAGGAGACATCGTGCTTATTTTCAAAGTACTCAGCAGTCCAACATTAGTTGCTGTGTGAAAAGCCACAAATGATTCCATTTCCTCATGGCAGTGTCATTTCCATTGGAATCTATGGCTGGTGGGCATGTCGAAAGGTTCTTGTCACATCTGTCCCCACACAATAATCTGTTAGCCTTGGCATGGAGAGAAATGGATAGGGACGGGTGAAGCAGCCTAAAGTAGCAATCCTATGCATAAAGAAGCTGGCATAAAGAAGGTCAAGGTAAATTATTGTTGTTGTTGTTGTTGTTGTTGTTGTTTAGTCGTTCAGTCGTGTCCGACTCTTCGTGACCCCATGGACCAGAGCACGCCAGGCACTCCTGTCTTCCACTGCCTCCCGCAGTTTGGCCAAACTCATGTTGGTAGCTTCGAGACACTGTCCAACCATCTCGTCCTCTGTCGTCCCCTTCTCCTTGTGCCCTCAACCTTTCCCAACATCAGGGTCTTTTCCAGGGAGTCTTTTCTTCTCATGAGGTGGCCAAAGTATTGGAGCCTCAGCTTCAGGATCAGTCCTTCCAGTGAGCACTCAGGGCTGATTTCCTTCGGAATGGATAGGTTTGATCTTCTTGCAGTCCAGCTTCTCTGAGTTATTCAAGCCCCTTCGCCATGACAAGGCATTGATCCATGAAGGAGCAAAGTAAGTTATGCACAAGGTAAAAAGTTACAGCAGATCCAAACCCTATTTTTCAGCAGTGAGGCGGCAACTGCTGCTGCTCTTCCTAAGCCTGGTTGAGGGGAAACAAGCCTTTAAAATAGTCTTCTGTGCCAAGATGCCAGGTCATTTGCCCAAGCTGAACAGGCTTAGGATCAAGCTGAAGTCACCCCTCTCTGGTGCCACCTCTGCCACTCTCTTGGAACACCCCATTTGGAGATATACAGCAGCCTCAGCCCAGCCATCTAAGCCAGGATGAGCAGGTTACACCAGGCTATATTGGGTTGAGCTGGAATTAGGAATTCAACACCAATTAAACCTGGCTGACCTGGGAATTAGCTAGCTGAGACAAAGTCCCGCGGCACCCTATCCTGCTCATCCTAGTGGATCTTGTCATAAGATTGGCCCAGCAGTCTCCTAGGTGCCAGCTTTGCTCCTTTTCTCCATCCCATCCTTTGCAGACCTTCCCAGAGAATGCATGGAAAATCTGCAGGTAAACGGTGTATGTTTCGTGTGCATTTTGTATGCACTCTTCCTGCAACGTACACATCTTTCAAAGCAATGCTTCCAAAGAAGAAGAGGAGGAGGAGGAGGAGGAGGAGGAGGAGGAGGAGGAGGAGGAGGAGGAGTTTGGATTTGATATCCTGCTTTATCACTACCCGAAGGAGTCTCAAAGCGGCTAACATTCTCCTTTCCCTTCCTCCCCCACAACAAACACTCTGTGAGGTGAGTGGGGCTGAGGGACTCTAAAGAAGTGTGAATAGCCCAAGGTCACCCAGCAGCTGCATGTGGAGGAGCGGAGACACGAACCCAGTTCACCAGATTATGAGTCTACCGCTCTTAACCACTACACCACACTGGCTCGCAACCTAAAAATACAATGTAGGTAGGTCGCTCAGTTTTATCATCTCTCTCTCGGAGGAATGGAATGGAATGGTTCTTTGAAGATACAGAGGTGGCAAAGACAGAAAATGTCTTCTCTTCTTTCACTGTTGCAGCACCATCGCGAAATGACAGGAAGGAGATTGGGACTGCAAGAGGCTCGAATGCAGATACCTGGCTTGGAAGCACCATTTCCTCAGAGGTATGTTTTATTCCTTAAATACTTCCCTGGAGCTTCTAATTGATTCTGCATTGTTATGCTGAATACATAGTCTCCTGGATAGAGATAGGTGTGTGACCTTTTCAGAAAACCACAAACATCTCTAAATTTACCATTTGGACATAAGTATTAAACGGCAACCATATCTTCTGAAAATAAAATGCAGTGTTTCACAACAACAGATAACACCACAAGGCAAAATCCAGAAAGAAATGAAAGGAAGAATACTTTACATTCACACCTGGTGGTGGAAACACTAGCTCACATGGTCCTCAAATGCAAAATGTATGATGATCTCCGCCAACAATACCTGGACCAACTATGTATCCCAAAACCGGATAGAGGTTACATGCTTCCTATTACAGGGGAGAGACCAGGAGCTCACCAAGACAGTGGCTAACTTCCTCTATTTGATCTTTTGCCGGCAAAGTACATTACAGGACCCTGCCCTTGTTGGAGACCCACAGAGGTGAAATAGATTGCTGGCCTCCTCTTCCCTTTGGCAAGTGACTGTACTGATGATATGGTAACGAGATCGTACTGGCCTATTTATTTTGAATGTTTGTAAGTGATGCCTATAAAGGTTTTGATACTGATACTGATACTTTACATTCAGCTGTTGCATCTGGTCAGGTATTGCCTGATCCCTAGCAAAGTGACCCTCCTTCTGAGCTCCCAATGACCCCAAAATTTCTGGAACCTACACAAGAGGGTCATTCAAGATGCTCCCAAGAGCTTCAGCATATTCAGTGGAATTTTTGACTTTATTCCTGCCTCAACAGTAGATCACCCACACTATACCAGGAATGCTTTCCAAACTTCCCTCAGTTTCTTTCTTTCTTTCTTTCTTTCTTTCTTTCTTGGTAAAGGTAAAGGGACCCCTGACCATTAGGTCCAGTCGTGTCCGACTCTGTGGTTGCGGTGCTCATCTCGCGTTACTGGCCGAGGGAGCCAGCGTACAGCTTCCGGGTCATGTGGCCAGCATGACTAAGCCGCTTCTGGCGAACCAGAGCAGTGTATGGAAATGCCGTTTACCTTCCCGCCAGAGCGGTACCTATTTATCTACTTGCACTTTGCCGTGCTTTCGAACCACCAGCCTTCTGATCAGCAAGCTCTAGGCTCTGTGGTTTAACCCACAGCGCCACCCACATTAAATTAAATAGTTTTTTTTATTTAAAAAATACAGGAATATAGGATATGCCCAGAAAATACATGCCACAAAACTGAATGTTACGACTAGAAAACCTCTATCCCACTGCAGTATTCTTAAACCAGCTAAACATAAAATATGAAAGTTATTCATACAATATACAGGTGAAACTCAAAAAAATAGAATATCATGGAAAAGTCCATTTATGTAAGCAATTGTTTTCATTAGCTACTGGAGTTTAATATATGAGATAGGCTCATGATATGCAAAGTGAGATATGTCAAGCCTTTATTTGTTATAATTGTGATGATTATGGCGTACAGCTGATGAAAACCCCAAAGTTGAAATTGTTAATTTGGGGTTCTCATCAGCTGTACTCCATAATCATCACAATCTCATATATTAGTTCCACCTTTTAAGTTGAATTATTGAAAGAAATGAACCTTTCCACGATATTCTAATTTTTCGAGTTTCACCTGTATAAGGTATTATCATACAAAAGAGGAAAACTTGCAGACAGACAATCGAATAAAAATCAAACATCAAGTGTCGTCGCATAGCAGGTTCATTTCATATTAAACGGAATGATAATGATGAACATCTAAATTACAGTATATCTATGCTTTAGAAAGTCCAAATAAGGCTATAAAATGTGAAGTTTTCTTATGCTTCAGTCATTTTGCACAATTCCACTGTATTCCATGTTATAGATAGCTAGTATTTTAATGATGGAGGAACAATAATTTTTGCCACTAAATTCCAAATGAGTTAATGATGTTCTCTGCACACTGTTCCCAGTAAATATAGGATAGGTGATGATTTCAAAGGGACTGTTCATTCAGTTTCAAAAGGCATCTCCTTGAATTGTAGTTGAAGGGTGGGATCCAAAATTTGCTCCTGCCAGTGGGAGCATCTCCTGAGCTGAGGGGACACTTTTCCTAGCAGAGGGGGAGCAGGCAATTTGGGGCACCCTCTGGAAGCTGGCACAGTGGGCTGCAGGGAGAATCAGCAAGAGTTGCCTCTGCCTCCCCCAACTGGGTCAAACCCCTCGTGTGGACTTTCCATCTCAGAAGGTGGACTCTGGATCCAACCCAATGAAAACAGAAGGAAGGCCTGTGCATTCTGACTCATGTTGAGACAATAAAACTCCCAATTGCTCTTTTGTTTTAAATTTTGTTTCTACAACACCACCTTAAACTTATGTGCTTCTGAAGTGAATTTGCAACTAACTTCCTGGCAGGAAACCCTCTTGCCCCAAATATGCCTGATGTACAGCACCAGCCTCAGACATTCCCTGTTTGAATTTTATAAGTACAAAGAAAGCAAAGGGTGGTTTCTCTTTCGATACGAATTTTTGAGAAGAGTGATTATAATTTTAACATATGCTGCATTGTTTGATGAAACGTTTTGGATGCTGGAAGGGAAAAGTCCTTGAAGGCCAAGTGTGAAAATAATGTCCTTCTTGTGTAAAATAAATCTAAATCTTCAAGTACAGTAGCTGTTTATTGCTACCCAGAGTGCCATGTGGAGCACACATCAGAGAGTTCATCACCAGGCTGGATATGATTCTACTTTCTTTTTTATTGAATGAGTTACAGATGCTTCACATATCCTTTCTCTTATCTGCTCACATGCATATTCACACTGAAGCAAGCTGCCTCCAAGTTCAATGGGGCACAGTCCCAAATAAGCTACACTATCGAGAAATAGGGAAATCTAGGACTGCAGTCCAAATCTCTCATTGTCTTGACAGATTGGCGAAATGCTGATATAAACAGCTGTTCATAATATTTCAGATCCACTTGACCTGAACCCAGTGTACTGCCCTAAACTTTTGTAAATTAATGTGTCCTTCTTTGTTAGCTCTGCTTAGCATGTTTTGAAAATTCCTCTGTGGTCAAACTGGCTCAAACTGCATTTTTAAAGTCTCCAAATAAAACAAAATCATGTCAGCTATGTTAATACGATTGTAAGGCACAGCTAAATTTGGGTGCCCAAAATAAAAATGGCCGGACACCTTGTGAAACAGGCAGGCTTGTGCAAAGTAGCAGACAAAACAGATGTATGGGAAGCGTTTAAAATGAGTCCGCACTGAAGATTGCAGAATAAGGCTATAATGGGAATTAGCTTCATTGAGCTAAATGGGACTTGGCACCAGGGAAGGGAAGGGAGAAACAAAAATAAGGATGGAATAGTTGTGAAACACTTGTCCAAATGACCGTGGATTGAGTTTAGGAATACTCTCTTGAGGTGCCTATCTAATATCTACTTTATGATGTAGTCCTTCAATGGCTGGGGACGCATCATAATAGCACCAAAACAGTGGCATATAAAGGAAATAATGGGAATGAAAAGGCGGGGAGGGGGGGAACCAGTGGGGAACAGGGAAGTTTGTGCCCTGAAAATTATGTTGGTTAAAATCTGACATAATTCTAATCTAAGTTATCTGTGTTTAAACATTTATCTGCTGAAAGTAGGATTTGATTGAACATGTAAATTCAACACACTCCTTCCTAAGCATCACTTTTAAGGCGCAACATGAGCACGAGGCGGATCCATGTGAAAAAACCTCAGAACACTTAAGAAAGGCCCATAGTACTGTCTGAGTCATGCGTGTGAATTTCAAATTCTTTCAAGGACTTTCCCAGCACTTGTGAATGTTAAAAACAGTCTTGAAGAAGCAGTTGCTTAAGTCAAAAGCATGTTGATCTGAACACTGCAGGCTTCTTCAAAGACAATTTTCAGCTTCGTTACAGTAAGCCGTGGTTTAGGCTTCAAACTGATTTGTAGGGATGGAAATATATGTTAATTTTGCTGCTCTTGGTTTCTCATTTTTCCAATCTTAAATTCAGTTCTCTACATTTCTGCAGCCATTTGCTTAGTTGTTTTAAAAAGGCCTCATGAAAATTCACCAGAGCTTTAGTGCAAATTTCTCCCAAGAAACATATTTTTGTATGCCGTGTTGACTAATGTACACATTTTTGCAAACACTTTCCCCCTAATATAATGCATTTTGGTATGTCATTCTCAGTAATATTTTCATTTTTATGCACAATCTTCCCTAGTACAGGCATTTTTGTAAGCACTGTTTAGTTGGAGAACAAACGCCGACTCTATCGGCCTGAAAAGTGCAACTCCTAGTCGCCTTTGACAGGACTTAACCGCCCAGGGGTCCTTTGCCTTTACCTTAGTTGCAGAATTGCACTGCCACATTCACATTGCATTTCGCATTTTGAAGTATGGCTGTGTTTCAGTTCTTGTGTTGTTTCAGAAAGGGCAAATTAGAAAAATCCACTCCGAAATGCAAACTGAATTGATTTTCTCCCCCATCCCTGCTAATCTGTGTCAGCTCCATGTTCTTCCTTCAAAAACAAAAACACAAAAAAACCAACAACCATAATCTTCTAAGCTCTGTTTCCATATATTTAACAAATAACTCATTTATGCGCATGACTCAATTAAAAATACCTGCCTCATTTCGTGTCCGTTTTTGTGCATATTGAATTCAATCTCCTGGACTGGGTGACATTTTTACAGCAGCCTTCTTAGTACCATTTTCCTCATTGCAGCCTCATTGGTCCCATTTGCCACACAGCCTTTCAATTCTGTTCATGATGCTATACTGAGTGCAAGGGATGCTTGTAAACATAAGAATCCAAGTCAGATTAACTGGCTATGTGAGCAAAGGAGGCTGAGGACTGAGAGGTCGCAGAGGAAGGGAGGTGCGGCCCCAGAGGAACAAAAGAGCCTGAAATATGATTACGATTTTGTGGAAATTTCAGCAAGTTCAGGGTTGTATCCAAAGTTGGTCATACTCAAAGCAGACACGTTGAAATAAACGGACCTAACTAGTTTAGGTCCATCAATATCAGTGGGTCTACTCTCAGTAGAACTTGTACCCAACTTATGTTGTTGTTGTTGTTCAGTCGTTCAGTCGTGTCCGACTCTTCGTGACCCCATGGACCAGAGCACGCCAGGCACGCCTATCCTTCACTGCCTCCCGCAGTTTGGCCAAACTCATGTTGGTAGCTTCGAGAACACTGTCCAACCATCTCATCCTCTGTCGTCCCCTTCTCCTTGTGCCCTCCATCTTTCCCAACATCAGGGTCTTTTCTAGGGAGTCTTCTCTTCTCATGAGGTGGCCAAAGTACTGGGGCCTCAACTTCAGGATCTGTCCTTCTAGTGAGCGCTCAGGGCTGATTTCTTTAAGAATGGATAGATTTGATCTTCTTGCAGTCCATGGGACTCTCAAGAGTCTCCTCCAGCACCATGATTCAAAAGCATCAATTCACCCAACTTATATAAGCCTCAATAATTATTTTCAGTAACGTTCAGTTGCACTAAGCGGGAAAGGGTTTTAGCAACTGCTGAAAACTGAGAATATTCAACACATTCCCAAGGAAAGTCCATGACTATCCTAATAACATGAAATGGTGGCAGTCTTACGCCTGTAGGTGGCAGCAACTGCCTGAAACTTGTAGGTGAAGATCTTGAAATGAAGTGGTCTCTTCAGAAAGTTATCTGCACCCTAAAGAGCGATATTCTCTTAATAATACATGGGCATTATTTAATGGGAGTGAGGGTGTCAGTAGAATCTAAACAATGGTTCTCTCAACCACTCCCCCACCCCAAAAAGTCTCAACAGCCAGAACGAGCCTCCCTCTTTGATGAAGTGAAGGGCTCGTTCAATTTGCTCAGCGTGGGAGTCTTTGTCATTTGAACAGGATGGCACAATAGATATTGATAAAAATAAAAGTCTTTTAGCATAATAGCAAAGCAAGACAATAGCAAGAAAGTGGAGAATTGGTGATGGCCATTAAAAATGTATTAAAACATGCATTCCGCTCTTTTATTCCTTACAATGATAACAATGAAAGGTTGGTAAGTGCTTACATGCAAAAATCCTTCTAAAAGGAGAGAAATAAAAGGAGTGCCAGAAGGAGGCCACCAGATTTAGACACGGGAGAGAAATGAAAATAAAGGGAGAGGGCCTTTGAGGCAAAATAAAAGCTCAATGGCTTCTGGGTTGAGCCAGAGGGATAAACATAAATAATCATTCGAAACAATGCCACAGAAGTCCTATGACTTTGTGCAAAATATCGCCAGAAGCATCTGCATATAAAACTCTCCAGTCACCCTTTCGGAATCACTCAGGGCACATTTACTTTTCCAGGATTCACTGTACTGTACAGCAAAAAAAGAGCTACCCATGTTTGCAGTTTAATCCTTGGAATCAAGTCCTGTTGATTCAGGCTGCTCTCCCAAGAACGCTTAGCGAACACAATGTGACATACTTCTGAGTAAACATGCGTAGGGCCATACTGCACCTCCTAAGTAAGCGAAACGGAATCAAAGCCTTTATCAGAAAAGTACAGAAATGGCAGTACTAGACGTTTGGGGAATTAAAACCAGCAGTCCCTGTTCTTCCCCCAAAACATGTTCAGTCCATATCTCCTGCAACTAATTTCCCTAGTTAAAAGTTGTTTGCAGGCTGGCAAATAAATCTGTAGGGTATCCTCCACTCCCCCCCCCCTCCATCCATCCACACACTCACACACACACAAAACACAACACAACACATTTTTTAAATTTCAAATGGAAACAAAGGAAGGCTTTGACTCAATTCGGGAGAATGGTGAGCATGTGCAGAGAATCTAAGATTAAAGAGCAGAATATCATCTGCTGCAAGAATTTTTCTGATGAAGCCAGCAAGTGAGGAAGGAACTGTTGTTTTACAGTGCCTTGCAGGGTTCTAAGCAGACATATTAAAACAACTTACAGATGTAGTTTGTGCAAAATATTAAGTCGGGTGCCTTCAAAACTCACTTTGCTGAGCTGTTTCCACCCTTTCAAAAATGCATCTAAGTCCTGTAAATCCTCCAGAGCTCACTGTCTAATTATGTTGGGCATCCTGTATACCTTCTCATTAAAAACTAACCTCTTATTTTAATGACTTGGTTTTAGCCCTTTGAAGATCAGGCATGTAATAGTGGCTCAATGTTAGCAATGTGGTTATTCATATATCAGCTCTCTTTTTCTCTCTGCTTTCTTCCTTCCTTTCTCATTCACTCTCTCTCTTTTTTTTTTTTTAAGAAACTTCCTTCCCTCGGTGAATTCTTTCCTATTTTTTTTTTATCCCAAGGACATGCTTTTACTTTCTTGCAAGTTCTGCCATGGCTGCTCCCACTTAAATGCTAAGCAGGTCTCTCCATCCAGTATTTCAGAGGGATGATTCACTGTGCAACATTTGAGTTATAACAGTATATTTGATTTAAACAAAAAAGTGCACTAAGTTTGATAGACTTCATTTGATCTCATTAAACTGCCTTATATTGCACCAACCCACCCTCGGACCTTCTTCAGGCTAAATTTGTGGCCTATCACTGAAGTACAGCCCTTCGAATTACAGTAGCGTTTGTTTGTCCCTCATTTGTGTCCAGAGCCTAGAGCTGAGCAAAAGTTTCTCTTTCTAAGAAGATCCCCGAGATTCTCGCCCCTAGGGAAAAAAAGGCCACTTTCCAGAATTTTCTCTAAATATTGGTGACAATTGCTATTCTCCCTCAGCTGCCCCCCACCTTCAAGACACATACATACCCACAAAGAAGCAAACACGCACACAATGCCTCACAAATGCCAGCCATTATGGTGGGTACAAAATGGTGGCCAAGTTCCTAACACAGTTGCTGGTCTTGCTACTGTTCATGGCAAGCCTTATGCCCAAGAAAACTGGAACCTTTTCTCCTCTCCCTGGAGATAAGAGGTGAAATTTGTGCCCCCAATTTCTCTGCTCACAAAGAGGGCGGAGAATGTGCATGATCTTCCAGATATAAATGAGTGGAAATTCCACTCACCTAACAAGACTGGCCTGGTATCTCCCCCTGAACTTTCTAAAAGCCACTCTTGAAAATTGGAATATCCTGTTTGGGGGCTGCAGCGGGACAGGGAAATTAAGGAGAATTTAGTGGGGCTGCCTTGTGCTCTCACAAGATGTCTCAGAATCCAGTATGAAAGCAGCTGACGAAGTTCAGCTGAGCCCTCTACAATCCTAAATTACCTGACCTTCCACTTCCCCTCCCTGCTGCACGAAGCAAAGCTTTACACCACAGCAAATGGTGGAGAAAGAGGACAGGTGAAAGCCAGTGGGGAAGTGGAACAACAAATATATCAGTTTCTGCTGCCTTGAAGCATTCAAAGAAACCGACGTTCTCAAGGCTGGCAACTGGCACCTGTTTCTGTCCATGATATTTTCACCTGTGCAGAAGAACCCCAGCTGATTTTGCTTCTGAAATGCATCAGAAGTTTCATACCGGAGGACTGAAGGTCTGACCTTCAGGCAGCCTATTTGCTGCACCGCAAAGGTAGCTTCCCAAAAGAAGGAACTCTTAGCCTGCACTTTGTCTTTGCTGCTCTTTGGCACTAACTGTAGATAAACAGTGGTGTAGCAGACAGCGCTGTCAATTCAACCACAGTCAGGTAGCATAAGGGACCAATAGAGTTTCACTTTGTAAGCCTACAAAGCTTCTGACCCTCGTCTAGGTTGGGTCCTTCCTCTGAGCAATCTTGAGCAACTGTAGACAATCTGCTTGTTCTACCACCTTCTTGTCTTCCCAGAGCATCACTCCCGCCACATAAATGAACACAGTACAGCTTTGTTATACTGTATATTCTGGTGTATAAGACTACTTTTTAATCCAGGAAAATCTTCTCAAAAGTCGGGGGTCGTCTTATACGCCGGGTGGAGAATCTGCGGTCAAGTATATCTCAAACTCTATATTTTAACTGGAAAAGTTGGGGGTCGTCTTATACGCCCAGTCGTCTTATACGCCGGAAAATACGGTAACTTATTTTGTCATTTGTAGTCCTTCAAAAAATTGTGAAATTCGCCATTCAGATCTAAATACATGTTTTAGCTGCTAAGTGTTATCTGACATTAGTTTACATTTAATAAACTCAAACCCATAATTTCACATTCTCAGAGACTAAAATCTAGACTATGTTTATAGGGCCTTGATTTATCAAAGTCTAATATTAACACTTGCTTTTCCATCATTTCAATTTCATTCAAATCTTATCATTCTGACTTAGGAATAATAGTGCTTTCTTTATTATCCAAGGCTCTGGTTATTATATCAACATTTCACATGTGCTAAATGTAGTTTTGCCATACAGGGAGGGTTTTTTTTTTAACTAGACTTAAAGAGAGATACAACTGGTTTGTATTTCATTTTCACAAAATGGGACTTCAATTTGAAAGTACACCCATAAACATATTCTGTTCCATATGTGGTTACAGGGTTGTTGCAATGTACATATATGTGTTGCACAGTTGAAAGTGCTATTCAATTGTTAATTATTACTACATATCAGTTTATTATTATACTAGCAATTATGTTTGTTCGTTTTAGTCAATATTGTGAAAAATCCTGCAGATTCAGTGGGACGGGCAAAAGGGATAAAATATATTTAGCCTACATAGTAGAAGACTTTATTTTACAGAAATAGAAATGGTGCCATCCGGGCATGAAGGTGCAATTCCCATCAACCCCCTCCCTCTCCAAGCGCAGTCATTACTAGATTTATTGAGAACCAATACCCTTGGGGTTTGTACTGCAAAATGCTGTGTTTCAGAGATCTTCTTCCCCACCTGCTGAATTCCATTCTGGCAGGGGAAGTAGAAAGGAAAGGGGCATTCGGCCGCAGAAGACAGGAGAGAGTGAGGTGGACTCAGAAGCCACCTAGCCACAGGGAGAGAGAGTGCAACTGTGGCAGGACAACATCTCCATCAGGCCCAGTGCCTCCTCTTCGCCACAAGTAGTGGGAAAAAATGCATCCCCTGCTGTATTCACTCATGAGAAAAGTCACCACGAAAGCCCAACTCACTGGGGGCTAGTGTGGATTGGGACTGGTGAGGCTGAGGTTTGGGCAGCTAACAGTAGATGGAACCAGAGGCAGTGACAAAGGGAGCCAACTCATTGCAGAGTTGTTCCCATCACCTTCCCTACTGATGGACATAAATGGATAAATGGACATAAATCTGATATCAGGAATCACAAGACAGAGAAACCAGTAGGAGAACACTTCAATCTCCCAGCAAATTCTATAAAAGATCTCAAAGTAGCTGTCTTAATACAAAGAAATTTCAGAAATAGACTGGAAAGAGAAGTGGCTGAATTGCAACTAATCACCAAACTTAAAACCATGGAGAAACCTGGTCTGAACAAAGGCATTGGATTCTTATCTCATTATACATAATAACAAAGCTATCTTTAGCCATCTCACCCCTTGCCTTTCCCTGCAAGACTAATTGCAGCCGTTAAGAGTCGTCAACAGGTTTTCCACACCTATCAGCTGATCACTCATTCCCACCACCCTTCTGAGTAATACCCCTCCCCACTCCCTCACTATATTTAAGGATCTGGTGACTTCTGTTTCAGTGTATCTGAAGAAGTGTGCATGCACACGAAAGCTGATACCAAGAACAAATTCAGTTGGTCTCTAAGGTGCTACTGGAAAGAATTTTCTATTTTGTTTCAACTATGGCAGACCAACACGGCTACCCACCTGTAACTTCCCTATTGCGTTCTACAAGGAGTAAGGTGGAGGAAGCTGACCACCAGTGTCAGCCCAAGCGAGTACACAGTGCCCCATTCACCCTAATGGATACCAGAGGTGAGTTTCACACATAATGGCTCTGGGTACCCAGGGCTGGGGCTGTGTTCTCTGAAGCAAGCGACTGATCCGCTTGGGGTGGAAGAGTCAGCATCTGTGGTAAAATCCCCTCAGAGGGAAAGTCTGACAAAGAAAAGTTTTACCCGTGGAGGTTAATGTTTCTTAAGTGCAGCTCTTTCTGATATGTGGAATAAAACCGAGCGTAAGGGAGCTCTTATTGGAATGCCCTGCATCAAAAATACAAATAATTTTCTATTAGCCGTGTCAGCAGGATAAATAACTGTGAGGTGGAATCGAGGCTATTATCAGGAAATGTCTGAACATTCTTCAAAACAACCCTGACCTTAATAACTTGTTTAAAGATCTCCTCCTGATGGTTTATGGAAGAAGCCCAACTTAAAAGACAAAAGTGTGCTCAGCATGCATTGTTAATCACTCTAGACCCTCGGTGGCACAGTTACCTGATGGCAATTACTTTTGTGATGCCTGTGAAATTCAGCCCCCAAATAGAAGTGTTTTATTTTATCACCCTATTAGAGGGAAAATATCCTCTCCCATTTAATGAATAATAACATGCGCTACAAAGAATGTACAGTAGCCCATCTAACCAAATGTCCTTGTACTGCAGTTAGCCAGAGATCATACCACAAAAATGATGACTGAACCAAAAAAAAAACACAAAAAAATCTCTCCATTAGTGGGAATGATGGAGCCTCTCAGAAAGATGAATGCATTAACACTCAGCTTGCACCACTAGATCTATGGAATTATGTTTCTCGATGAAGCTAGTTGCTTGTTGCCGTATCTTTAAGGAAAGCAGGCAGATATTCAAAATATCTCACACTTATCAAAGGATGCAGAGCGTAGCGGTGCTTAGAATTATGCCAGATGCAATTCAGAATATAATTAGAATAAGACATAGTCCTTTAAAACACAACTAAACACACATAAGTCAACTCTCTTTTTTTTAATCTTGTGCTTGTGAGTTTCAATGTTTTTTCCAGGACTGTTATGACAGTATACTATCACTCTGGACTTTGTGTTACTCTTATGCCATACCTTTGGTGCTTTGAAAACTTTACATTTGCATATTTCCCCATCATTTTGTGGTAATTTCCATTAGTTCCATATGTGTGCTCAGTACTCTGAGGTAGATAACAAAATGGACCACTCTTGTTTAGTGGCAAACTGGCTCAACACATCTAATGTGGGATTGCCAACAGGAGGCCCTTGAGATGAGGTTGGACTACAATTCCTATCATCCCTGACCATTGGCTATGCTGGCTGAGGCCGATAGGAGTTGTAATTCAACCATATATGAAGGATAACATGCCTTATATATGGCAGTGACCAACACCACATCTTGTGGCAATGAACTCAGGTTGGCATTGTGGGGTATGATATCTTCTTCACAGGGCATGCCTACTTCCAAGAAGGTTTTCGATAAATCCAGGGGAAGCTGATCCATGACGCCCATGTGGTCCAATAGACTCCACATATCTCAGTCTGCCCACGACCAAGCCACACCTGTCTACTTCCTTCCGTTGCCCTTGTGCAACTCAGCATGGAGGAGAATGGGATTGAGACTAGAATTAGCCGGCACTGCCTTTCATTGGCTTCTGCGGCACCTACTGCCTCCTCCCCTACCAGTCTCAATGAGCACAAGCCACCACTTGAGAAACCTAGATCCGTTTTGGAGTGCTGGTGGAATCCAGCAAGTTGCAAACCCAACAGAAGTGTTCATGTTGTTACCATTGCATGATGGGAAAGATGAGGCTATACTCACTGGTTCCAGTCTCTGTGTGACGAACAGCTCCTTCAGAGCAAGTGAGGTTAATCCCTATCTTCAGAGGGAGAGTATGATGCCAGGATTCACCCTGGCTATCATAAATAACGGCATAATTATCTCTATTTGCAGAGTGCCAACAGCCGATACCTAGTAAGCCATCTCTCCTACCTGGAAGTCTCAGTTCAAGAGCAGAATATGGAAGGGGGGCCTGAACTAGGTCAAACACGGAGCAGAGAATGGATTGTGCTTGCATCTGAGGTACAGCTGAGTGAGTAATAAAGGGGTGGAGTCAGGGCTGGCCCTGCCATTAGGCAAAGTGAGGCAGCCACCTCAGGCAACAGATGCTGTGGAGTAAAATTATACAATGCCTTACAGCACATATTCATTTTCAGCTCAACACGATTGCTGGTTTTAATTTTTCCAGGTCTATGAGGAATCTGTACCTTGCTAATTCTACTCAGAGAAGGCCCACTGAAGTTAATGGATATGACTAGCTTAGGTCCATTAATTTCAGTGTGTCTACTCGGAGAAGGATTTAGTTGGTTATAACACAGTGGTGGTGAAAATAAATTTTATCATACCTTTTGGTGATGGGGTATGTTTGTGCGGACATGTGTATGTGGGAGAATGAGAGTGATAGCACAGGAAATGGCCCACTAAAAATTCATGATATGCCTGGTGATTCCTTTTACCTTAAGATTGCCTAATTAGAATGTTAATTGGAATGCTGTGGTACTCCATCTCTATATATCAGCACATTACCCCCAGCATGGCCCAAATTTGTAAAACAGGAAGCAAAATTCCATTTGGAAAGTCCCTCACGAGCTGTCTGCCTCTCTCTCTAAATCAGCAAGAATGATTTAAGGGCATAAAACCGTCCAGTTTTCTATTTTTCTTTCTCTCCCCCCCCCCCTTCATTCATATTCAATTGAGCTTCCTACTTCCCTGTTTGCTATCACTGCCAAGGAAATTTTAATTAATTAAATATGAAGGTTGGGTAAGAGCTATTTTTTTCAACATATCAATCCTGTTCTGAGTTCTTCCAATAAAACAACAAGGCTTTAAACTCTATATAAGATGGAAATACTAATCTATTATTAAGATTAAGTGGGATACTTCAAACACATGTGTGTGTGTTTCCACTACTGCACCCAAGCTGCTATCAGCCCAGTCCAGCTCTGGCCACACATGTGACTAACTGCATCTTTATGTGGCTGCGGATAAGCATCTAATTGAAAACAATGCAGTGCAGACAGATGACATCTGCATTCAGATGCACACCTGAATGTTTATCTGATATACACTCAGAACTTCTTTCCTGGTCCAGCAAGTGAGAAGTCCATGAAAGTCTGCTTTGAGCCTCAGGGCTGTTTCACTTTTTATGTTTTTAAGTGGTACACCTAAAGATGTTGTAAGCGTTACAATGTGACCCAGGCTTCTATACATTCTTTTTCGACAATCTCCCAAATATATTTGGATTAACATACAGCCGTTATAGCTGAGTGGCATCGAAAGGCTAGGTTTTCTCCAAAATAGTAGACTCTAGAGATGATTAAAGTAGCAGTCTGGGGGAAACAGGTTAAATTTAACAGAAAGGGAAATCTATTTTTAATAGAAAATACGATTATTGTATATCAAATATTTTATTTAAAAAATGTAATGTTCCTTGTCTATTAGTAGTACCTCTTTTTCACACCATAAACCAAATTTTAACTGAATTTGTAGAAAGGCTGTTGGAAAGAGTCACATGTTTGCTTTACTAGACTGTCAAGATTCCTGCTTTCACTTAATAAAAAGCAAGGGTGGTGTTTAATTAAATAATTGTGCAAGTGAAACAACTTCCACGTGTGCTATGGGGCTTTCTCCTCCCCTCTCCTCCCCATGGGCCACCTCCAAATCTGCTCCAGAGGGTTGGAGAAAACCTTAGAACATATTTAGGGGGCACATAGAGGGAGGCAAGCAGGGGGTGGGGATATGTTCCACTGCCCAAGCAGAAACTGCTTTTCAACTAGTTACAGTTAAATAGTTGGCATCTGTTTGTATTGGGAGGCAATGAAGGAATGGACCTTCAGGGGTGAAGACGAATTGTTGGGGAGTTAAAGCACCTGCTGTGGCTGTAGAGACCGATACAGGAGAGGCATGTTTTGTTGCAGCTGGGGCAGATGAAGGCTGCGACTGGTGTACCGTGCTGTTTCTTCTTTCTCCCAGCGGTCATTCCTCCTTTGATCAATGCCATGAATGTACCACCTGATTGTCTGTCTCCAGGCACTGCAGTCATCTGCAAGGGATTCTCACAAGGCAGGGTTGATCTTCCCAGCCTTCATGTCTCGTTCGCAGCCATCTTTGTAACACAGTGTTGGTCTCCCAATGGGCCTGGTGTCTGAAGCCAGCTCCCTGGAGAGCACCTCCTTGGGAATCCTGCCATCTTCCATTCTGTGGGCATCACCAAGCCAGTGTAGATGTCACTGAGACAGGAATGCGAACATGCTGGGAATGTGGATTTGGGAGACCACATCTTTGCTTGAATGCCAGTCTGCTAATTTGCAGACCTCCCCCACCCCCAACTTAAGTGTAGATTGGAACACAGTTAACCATTAAGGTTAAGCACTTTTCCGAGTGTTGTGATGTAACTTCAACTGAAAAACGTATCAAAAATCCATTTCTTATAAGTAAGGTATGTACAGATATATGTGTTATGAGGGGAAATGTGTCCGAAATGTGCCTTTGGGCCAAATGTACTGGGTTGTGTTTCGTTTTGTTTCATTTTTTTTAAAGCACACAATGTGCATATTTTACAGGAAAGTGAGGGAAGTAATGCAATGCGAAATTTTCATCCATTTTGCAAAAAAATGCAGAAAATAGGACAAAATGATTGAACATATGCAAAACTGACCTGGAAGTGTTAAAAAATTGGAATTTGAAGAAAAGCATTCAGTGCAAGTTATTAGCAAGTTTTTTTAACCTATTTCAGATTAAGTGATACAATAGCTAAAGATTTATAGTTATTATAAATTATTAGTTACTTTATAGAGGTAAGAAGTTCCTTCACATTTCCTTTAGGATCTGCCCACCGTGTATCATTCAGCAACATGACAGATATTCCCATCTGAATGTGAGTCATCAGAATGACATAGATTACATCAGCTATCCGTAATGTCACCTGGCTTTCTGATTTAAGTGTTGAGTCCTTTTACTTTGCACCTTGAGTTTTTGTCATACACAGATTCCCAGCATTCTCAAGCTTGATTAATACATTAATGGTACAGGACAGGAGTTATTTCTCATGGATGAATCTCACACCACTCTTGTGATGTAGGTGAAAGAGTTTTGGCAACAGAGCCAATTACACTTATTTCCCGTATGACCCACACATCCAGAGTATTCCTTCAGACAAAACTGAACAGAGCAGCATGAGATGCCGTCATGGCAAACCAAGACCATGCCAAGTAGGTAACGAACCTCGAAAAGTCTTATATGTTTCATGCAGTCTTTCTTTTTCAAATCTTTTTTAATCGTTTTATAAAACATACAAAATACAATACAAACACTAGTACAAAATACGAATATTCGACACAAAAAGCATAAAAATCAAACGACACAACCACAAACACTAATTTATTTATTTATTTATTTGTATATTCCATCTTCTATTAACATTATATGGTGACTTCATTCGTTCCCTTTCTGCTAAATTTCCTTGTAATACATCTTTGGCAGTTTGTTGACCATGTTTGCAGTCATAATACAAATAAACTCAGTGGGAAAACTGTCATTGAAATTCTACTCAATACTGATCCAGAGTAGATTCCAATGTATAGTTGGCAGAGTAGCAACTTAAACACGTTGCAGGATTCCCAAAAATAAACCAGATGTAATTGTATTTCATCCAGCAGAACTTACTGATACTGAAGGCAAATGAGCATAATGGTCACAATTCCAATGCATTCAGGATTGGCACTGTCCATAAGAAATCCAGTTGCAGCTGACTTAAGTTAAACTTACAATAAAAACTTACAATAACTTATAGTAAGTCTAAACCTTAACACTAAGCATACTATGTACAGAACACCACACCAGAAGAAGAGAGATAGAAAGAAAAAGTGAAACCCAGGCTCCTTCTGGCCTGCCTTTTATAGTCAGCATGACCTTGACAGAAACTTGGTGGTGTCCACCACTTTGGGGGTCTTTGGGCTAAAAAGTGGTATATAAATGAACCTATGAATGGATGAACAAATCTAGATTTAGATGATTTTTTTCATCTCTTAATGGGCACAATTTTGGTGAGAACTGGCATTCCTGCCGAATAGATGGTTCTGTCTGTCTAAACTTTGGGGTGTGTTTACAGACGTTGAAGACTGTATGTTGGAAAGCAGGGTACAGACCGACTTTCACAGGGCTATTGTGAAAATAAAATGGGGGTTGTTGTTGGAAGATAATTAAGTTTAAAGTGAATTAATGACAGGCACATAACTCCACCTTCGCCTACCTATTATTTATGTATTATTTTAAAAATTGCGACCTGCTCTTCACTGTTCACACAATCCTAGAGTGAGGAACAACATTAAAATACAATAAAAGAATCTTTCACTTAATACAACTCAGTATAAACTCAGATAATATACCTACTGACATATAGCACCATTATAGAAAGAATTAGATGAAGTAACTTGCTACTTGTCTGGATTGTTCTCAAAATAAGGAAACAAGCAATCAGTCCAACTGTGTGTAGCCACTTAATAAAAAATAAAAAATACTGGGGACCTGCTGTTCATTTTAATATACTGACTTTGTTCTTAGTTTCTTACATTTGCGCACTTAGTGAAATTCAAAATAATATTTGGAATATAGATAATTTTTACTGCAATGTCAAAATGTAATAGAATACACACACACACCAAATGACTATTAAGTTACATGAACTGATAACTTGTGAGTCATTTTATGTTACTGGATGGATGCCACATCCCACAGAATAGTGGCCAAGAGATTGAACTATGAGCAGTGTCTGGTTCAAATTTCATATTTGCTTTATGAATTTACTAGGCCAAATGAACGGACAAACGGATTTCAGACCCAGTTCACATTAAGGGAACAAAAAACCCGATCTACTTGAAAATGCTCTTCTACAGATTAACTGTGACAATGAGTGAAATGCTTAGAACAATAGAAAGTACCGCGTCACTATTGATAAGTATTATTACTGATCAACTTAAAAGGGAGTTCAATATTTACTAAAATCCATCCTGGCCACTCCCTTCTTAAGAAAGTGCCCATTTTAGTTAATGACATCATAGCCACACCTCATAGAATACTTTACAAGTTAAATAGCATGTTAAGGTATCACGTTAAGGCTGCTCATTTTTCTTTAATTACAGATGTGTTATTGAGATTACAATGGACAGGGCCGCAACTCTCCCAAATCACACACATACCCCATTGCTACAAGATTTAGCGGGGGGGGGGGAGTTCACATTAGTGCCAACTCCCCCTCTCTTATAGGCTACGCTGTGGTCCTGATAATAACCCTCTCCCCCCGGGGCTGTAATTAATTAATTCAAGAAAAGCAAGAGCTATGTTGGCTCCCAGTACGCTTCCGAACACAATTCAAACTGTTGGTGCTGACCTTTAAAGCCCTAAATGGCCTCAGTCCTGTATACCTGAAGGAGCATCTCCACCCACATCGTTCAGCCCGGACACTGAGATCCAGCGCCGAGGGCCTTCTGTCGGTTCCCTCACTGCGAGAAGCAAAGCTACAGGGAACCAGGCAGAGGGCCTTCTCGGTAGTGGCGCCCGCCCTGTAGAACGCCCTCCCATCAGAGGTCAAAGAGATAAACGACTACCTGACATTCAGAAAATACCTGAAGGCAGCCCTGTTTAGGGAAGTTTTTAATCTGTGATATTTTAATGTATTTTAATATTTGTTGGTAGCCGCCCAGAGTGGCTGGGGGGACCCGGCCAGATGGGCGGGGTACAAATAATAAAATTGTTGTTGTTGTTGTTGTTGTTGTTGTTGTTGTTACTACTACTACTACTATAGTTCTACAGATGCAGTGTAATGTATAATTTGGCTGAATATCAGTATATTTAAGAAATGGGTCCATTTTATGCAAATTTAAGTTGTGTTGTTTTTTTTTAAAAAAAACACACAGTTCCAATTTGAGAGAAAATTACAAGCACGCATTTAGTTATTTATTTCATTCATTGATTTGGATTGATAGCTTGCCCTTCTCCCTAAAGGCTTAGACTAGGTCGTAGCCTTTTAAAACCGGTTATCTGCGATCGGAAGGTACCTTGAGGAATGCTATATGGTTGGCTAGAGGGAGCCGTTTCAATGGAAGCTAAGCGTAACATGGCCATTTCAAATTAATTTTCTCGGAGAGTTATGATTTAATAGTACCCAAGGTTTGATTCAAAACTCGGGGGAATGCCGTTGAGATTATCAAAACAGTTTAACGTGAATCACTGCAAACTGATATTGACAACTGTTATTCGGCTCTGGTGGCATGGTTTTACTGCTGACTTTAGTCTACTTGAATTATCATTTTGGGAAAGCTTAACCTAATCTGCTTCAAGAACCTATAAATAACCCTGTCACTATTCTTCATAAAAAAATCTTTAAAAATGGCTCTATCCAAGTAGATATGATAATCACTTAAAGAGAAATGTTCTATTTAGAGAGAAGAGCCAAGTATTAATTATGAACTAGAGTTTGGCGAGCACTTCAAGCACCAGGTTTCGGGCACCATTAAAAGGCAGGCAATTGCCACTTAATTATTATTTTTACAATGTGTATATGTCCTAACTTTCAGTTTAGTATAAAGGTGACGTGGCATAAACAAACGACTTTAACAATGTACTGTGGCAGAACAAGACCAACATATGGATATGTTTGCACCATCAGGTTCATGTGACCTGCTTAGGAAGCCACAACATTTTAAATTATCATCATCATTGTCGTCATCATCATCATCCGCCTCAGGCACTAAAACATTGTAGGCCTGTAAGCATTTCTCCATGCCCCTCAAACGCCATTACTTCTATGAAATTTGCATACAAAAGTATAGGTAAAGATAAAGGGACCCCTGACCATTAGGTCCAGTCGTGTCCGACTCTGGGGTTGCGGCGCTCATCTCACGTTACTGGCCGAGGGAGCCGGCGTACAGCTTCTGGGTCATGTGGCCAGCATGACAAAGCCGCTTCTGGCGAACCAGAGCAGTGCATGGAAACGCCGTTTACCTTCCTGCCGGAGCAGTACCTATTTATCTACTTGCACTTTGTCATGCTTTCGAACTGCTAGGTGGGCAGGGGCAGGGACCGAGCAACGGGAGCTCACACCATCACGGGGATTTGAACCGCCAACCTTCTGATCAGCAAGCCTTAGGCGCCAGCCGCGTCCCCTATACAAAAGTATATTTGCATACAAAAACTTATTATCCTCTATTTGAGATGCCTAGCCCGAACATTGTGCAGAATGCCATACTGCATGTTCTCTGGTAGCCTTGAAATGTTACAAAATTAACCCATAACCAAATGGATGAGTCAGGTCACGTTCCTTCATGTTTCTACAGTTGTGTTTGATGAGCAAATCACCAGTAGTGGGTGGCAAAGTGGGGTTGAGCCACTCACCTGAACTCGCTCCATATTTGTTGCCTGCCGCATACCAAGATGGAGGGTAGAGGTGGAGATCGTGTCCAAGACAGTGCAGCAAATTCGCCAGAATAAATCCCAAACTGACTCCACCAGCACATTGAACTGTGCCGGCCTTGCTGCTGCCACCATCTCCCCATCTTGTGATGCAACCAGAGGGAGGGCAGTTGAGCAGCAGAGCCCCCCCCCCACCATCTCCCACTGCAACACATGTGAGCCTCATCTAGAAGGGTAAGACGAAGATTTGCTTTCTGTGCAAGTTCCCCTTTGGAAGTTACATGATCCAAAGCACTTTGCATTCTCATGAAGTGTGCTTATTTCAAAGTAAAGGTAAAGAGATGCGAGGGGATATTGATTTGTATATTAAAAACAAATGGAATGCAAATTGCATTGATGTAGTTAAACAATACAGAAGAGACAAAAATCAGGCAACGTTGATATTTGTGTTTAAAATTTGTCCAGATGCTATAATCAAAGCAGTTGGCTCAAATGCTATCAGTTAACTTTTATGTGTACATGAGTTTAATCTATTTCAAAGTGGACAGCATCAATACCATTTTTAAACAAAGCATGTAATCGTTCAGTATTTCATTTTAATATTTGCACTGGTTTCTGATTTATTTATTTAGATATCTACTTCACGTCACAGTTAATTTAACCTTTGCAAAACAGTTTTGCATCAGACAATTGAGCATCTTCGCATCAACTTCAAGTATTGTAAGAATTACCTTAGTTAAAATAAAACGGAACTATTTTAATTACCATTATCATGGTTACCTTTGCTGCTAAATATAATGTTGCTGTGCATGCTCAAATAGCAGGGTGGGACTCCCAACTCCCAACAGCTACGGCCAGCATGGCCAGTTGCCAGGAATGATGAGAGTTGTAGTCCAACAACATTTGGAGAGCCATCACCTTGCCGACAAAGGTCCGTATAGTTAAAGCTATGTTTTTCCCAGTAGTAATGTATGGAAGTGAAGCTGGACCATAAAGAAGGCTGATCGCCGAAGAATTGATGCTTTTGAATTATGGTGCTGGAGGAGACTCTTGAGAAGAAGATCAAACCTATCCATTCTGAAGGAAATCAGCCCTGGGTGCTCACTGGAAGGACAGATCCTGAAGTTGAGGCTCCAGTACTTTGGCCACCTCATGAGAAGAGAAGACTCCCTGGAAAAAGACCCTGATGTTGGGAAAGATGGAGGGTGACGGGGTTCGGTGCTGGAGCTCCCCGTGCGTGAGTGTAAACTACCCACGCACGAGGTACCAGTTGCCGGGGAAAAGCGGCCAGCGTTCCGCGTGCGTATGGGCACGGGCGCCGGCCAAGTCTCACTATCTGAAGGTTGCTGAGTAAGACGGAAAATGACTCCGAAGGTGCGTGAGTAAGTGGATGCCTCAAAACTAAATAGATGCCTCGAAAACTAATGGATGCCTCAAATCTGAACTGGAACTACTTGTAACCTCCTGCGCTATCTTTTAGTAATAAAGGAAACCAAACCAAGGATGTTGCCCAAGCACGAGATAAAAAATTTCTGAAACCTTTACCCTTTTCCCCAATTGACGACAGACACCGAATCTTTCTTTTGTGGCTTTGACAAAACCCGCATAGGCTCGTTCTCTGGCCCTAAGCTAAGTTTCCCTAAGCTCTCAGTCCCTGCGCGCCAATTCTTCCGCAATGCTAACTAAATAAAACTAGACCGATAAATCTTCCGCAAATCTAGCCCTAAGCTAAACCTAGAAGCCTAACTAAAAACCTCACCGAAATATCTTCCGCAAACTAAACCTAACTAAAAGAAACCCATCCAGCCCGTCCAGCCCGCTCCCAAAACCCTTAAACTAAACTTGACCTAACTGAAAGAACTAAAGAAGAACGAAAAAGAACGTGCCTAAGCGGGGAGCCTCAGCCTTTTATTTAGCAACAGGTATGACATCACGATCAATATTTCAACCAATAAAACCACTGTTGCTGCCCTCCAAAAAGGCGGGAAGCAGGATAAACGTCCATTGATAATTTTGAAAAACCACTGGAACTACAAATTAAAGGCGGAGTAATCCTAATGGCAAAATGCCTCTTCATTCTTACTTCCACTTTCACTTTTAAGTGGAAGGACACGAAAAGTAATTCTTAATAACCATTAAAATAAACAAATAACCGCGGATCTTTAACGGATCCACGAGGTGTATTCCGACAGGAGGGCACAAGGAGAAGGGGACAACAGAGGACGAGATGGTTGGACAGTGTTCTCGAAGCTACTAAATTGAATTTGACCAAACTGGGGAAGGCAGTGGAAGACAGGAGTGCCTGGCATGCTCTGGTCCAAGGGGTCATGAAGAGTCGGACATGATTAAATGACTAAACAACAACAGGTTCCCCATCACTTCTGTATGAAAAATAATCTATAAAGTGCCAATCACAAATTAGCCCAGGTGGGACAAGGACAACCAGACTATGACTATATACTGGCACTGGTAGGTTCTAGCATGACTCTGCCATGTTCAGCTCCACACACCAAACCATTGATGTGAACTGGCCCTGCTGCTGTGATGGAATCGCAACTTTTCGACAATCGATAGGAAAGTGCACTCACTCCTCGCTCACCAGTGTGTTGGTGGGTTCTGCTCAGGGTTTCCGGGCTGCTGCAAATAGCCAACATATGGAACTCCATCGGGACTTTACATCCAAGGAAGTCATTGAAACATGTCAAGGTCCACTTGAAAGTCTTTTTAAGATGTCATTATGCTGAGTTTTGCATGCTTTCTGCTCACATTTGCTTCTGCAGTAGCACATTAGCAGGTGGACTGATGTAGATCAATCAAACAGATGCAGAGAGCCAGAACAGAGGAAAGCTCTTGAGGCAGCACCATAAAGTAGATGCATTCTTAAATCCAGCCATTTTACTTTCAGGTAAAAGACAAATACAGCTTCATAATTTGGTGCCCCCGCCCCGAGGAGAGGCCATTACTTGGGCACTTAAAGTTACAGAGAGAGTGGGTTGCTTAAGAGAGAGCAGTAAAACAAATTATTTGCATTTTGTACTAAGCCCTATGAAGAAAATGTTTATTGAAAAGCATGGGATGTTGCCTTTTAAGATAATCCATTATCAAGAAATTTTGATGAATGGTTATTCTTCAAGTCCTTGCATTATTCTAATGGTCCATCAAATGCAGCTCCACCACAATTTCAAATACAATATAGTTGTTGAGGTGTATATGCAGGGGTAGAAGCCAATATTGATGTACACCAAGAAGAGCACTGAAGTATCTATAAGGTGTGTTGCATCTATATCTTTCTGACAGAAATAGCAAGCATAATAAAGGGCTATCAAAAAGCGAAGTCTACGGTAGTGCCTTTGAAAGTCTTGTCCATGTAGGGCCCATGTAGGCTTAGATCCTTGTCCTTCAACCTTGGGACCCCAGATATAAAGTCCTCCGTATGGGATTGGTTTTCATAGGTAGGAGAGGATATAACACTAAAGGCCGGCTCAGTTGGTTAAAGCATGGTGCTGATAACTCCAAGTTCACAGGTTTGATCCCCATATGAGACAGCTGTATATTCCTGCATTGCAGGGAGTTGGGCTAGATGATCCTAGATGATCCTCAGGGTCCCTTCTAACTTTGTGATTCCTTGATTAATTGTGATTTATCCCTCCAGGCGCTCTTGCGTTTGGGTTGAACAGAGTTTAAAGTCCCATCCTTTGCAGCGATACCTGGACCTAGGCACCCCATAACCTAGGCCAGAGGTACTTTTAGGGTCACATGACTGGTGTAGCCGCAATGGGCGCCATGCTGCAGGGGGAGCCAAAACAATACTGTGGAACAGAGAGCAAGAGGTGGGGGGCTATCAAATGTTAGCGTCAAACAAGGCACCGCTGAAATTTGAGAGCTCAAAGTCCGCCACTGCCTAGGCAAAAAGCCCAGTTCACATAGGAAACATTTGCTTGTTTCTTTAAAACGTTTCTATACCATGCTTCCTCGAAACAGATCTCAGGGCAGTGTTCAAAATCACTGATGAAAATGAATTCAAACCTATTATAATACAATCAAATGCTAATATTAGCAGTCAGAATAACAGTGGATAAAAGCTGGAAGAAGAAAAAAACTTGCACGGTATTAAACAAATGATCTGAAAGTAATTTAGAAACATTTTCTTCGATTTATATGGAAGAGATGCCTCAAATGCTGAACAGAAACTTGCTTGTTGCGAGTACCCAATATGGCATTGCCTTCGGTTTTTCTCCAGACCACCAGCAGAATTCAACAGCTTTACTATATAAAACACAGAAGCAGCAGGGAGCTGCAAGAGTGGTCACTCTGCCTGGTTCACTGCCGCCACTAAATCTCTGAGCAAACTGGACATCATCTTGCACATCATCTTGGAGTCATGCTTAATTATTCTGTATATTAAAGCATGAAAGTGTTCTAATATTGGAGAGAGAGAGAGAGAGAGAGAGAGAGAGAAATGGAATTGATGGAATTGATCTGAAGAACCACAGGTGTGTTGTAGTCGTGACTTTTCTCCTCCTCCTCCTCCGGCATTACTTTAAAAAGCTAATCCTGGGGATCATTGTCTTCAACAGTCATTTTGCAACACTGACCAGGTTGCACCTAGTGTAAGTGTCCCTCTTACCATAACATAACACACACAAAAGGTGGCAGACATATACCCTCAGTCCTGGAAGTGTTCCAAGCTAAACCCCTAGCACAGTTGTTATATGGGGCTCAGATCTGGACAGGCACTTATCTTTGATCCAGGGGCGTAGCAAGGTAAATTGGTACCCGGGGGCAAAAAATTTTTTGTCACTCCCCCCCCCCCGAGGCATGGGAGGGTCAGGTGGTACCCAGTGTGGAGAATTTCTTGTCAATCCCCCCAATGATCCCCCCCCCGCAAAAATGGTTTTACATTATTTCATATTTTCTTACAAAGGAATAATAACAAGTAATAATAATTTCACTTTATTGGGTGAAAGATTTCACTTTCTTGGGTTCCATGATCACTGCAGATGGTGACAGCAGTCACGAAATTAGAAGACGCCTGCTTCTTGGGAGAAAAGCAATGACAAACCTAGACAGCATCTTAAAAAGCAAAGACATCACCTTGCCGACAAAGGTCCGTATAATTAAAGCTATGGTTTTCCCAGTAGTAATGTACGGAAGTGAGAGCTGGACCATAAAGAAGGCCGATCGCCGAAGAATTGATGCTTTTGAATTATGGTGCTGGAGGAGACTCTTGAGAGTCCCATGGACTGCAAGAAGATCAAACCTATCCATTCTCAAAGAAATTAGCCCTGAGTGCTCACTAGAAGGACAGATCCTGAAGTTGAGGCTCCAGTACTTTGGCCACCTCATGAGAAGAGAAGACTCCCTAGAAAAGACCCTGATGTTGGGAAAGATGGAGGGCACAAGAAGAAGGGGGCGACAGAGGATGAGATGGTTGGACAGTGTTCTCGAAGCTACTAACATGAGTTTGGCCAAACTGCGAGAGGCAGTGAAGGATAGGCGTGCCTGGCGTGCTCTGGTCCATGGGGTCACGAAGATTCGGACACGACTGAACGACTGAACACCAACAACAATAATAATTAAAAACTTTTATTTATATCCCACCCTCCCCGGCCAAAGTCGGGCTCAGGGTGGCTAACATCAGATACATAACATTGGTATAAAATCAAACAATAATTAAATTACCTCCTAAAAACATCTCAAAATCAAATTAAAGTCTAATTAGATGGCTTTCCACAGGGTTAGGGTTGGGAACAGTAAGTGTTCTCTGAACTGAAATTTCAGCCTTCATGACATAGGAAAACAGCCAAGTGAACAGCTATTTTGGTGGAGGAGGGTCAAGATATTAACCGATATGCATGAAATTTCATATATAGCTATATAATCCCTAGTATAGTAAGTTAAGACCTTCGGAGCAGGCATTTAAAAAAAAAAATTAAAAAAAATTGTTCCTTTATAATTCGTCACCCCCTCCATTATGGAACCTGGGGCGGCCCGCCCCCCTTGCTACGCCCCTGCTTGGATCCACGGAAGCTGTCCATTCAAAGTTCTTAAGGCATTTTTTTCTGTGCCACCCTGTGTCCCAAACGCATCACTGCGCCTAGAGGCTAATCTTCCCTCGGTAGAATTACGGATCTGGCGTAAGACACTGAACTTTTGGCTTTGGCAAAACTCAAATCCCCCCCCCCCCCAGGCTAATATCCCTAGTGATGCAAGACTGTCACAAGAGTGCCTGGTCTAAAACTGTCTATCAAAAACTTCACTCTTGTGGCTTACCACCACAACAGCTACTCACTTTGGGTTTTAGTAAACAGTCTAATTTCTCAGCGCCTAAATGATATCGAGCATCAGAACAACTTGGCCACAATAATGAAATTATGCCCATGGTATAAATATTTTTCCACCTTCCCATTTCGACTCCCTGGCACCCTATCTGCATAACCTAGCAATCCCAAAAACATAGGCGTGCTTTTACCCTCGCGAGATTGAATGTATTGCCCTTGGCTGTACTTGAGGGACAATTCCCACAGATTCCACATGAAAAAAACGCATATGTCCCTGTGGAGATGGCAGTACCGAATCAGTGGCGCATGCCCTTCTGGCTTGCACTCTTTATAAAGATTTGAGGAATGAGATTATCACCCCTCTCTTATTGTCCATTCCGGGTCACCCAACCACTGCCACAATGTCCTTTCTCCTGGCAGATGAAGAGGAACAGATGACAGCAAAGACTGCAAGGTTTTTAGCTGGGACAATCAGAATAAGGTTTAGTATTTGACTGCTGATTCAGGATCCTAAAGTGTGTGTTATAGAATTGACTTTTTATTTCTGTTCTTTGTATATTGCATTGCTGTTTTGTTGCTATGGTCGATGGCTGACGCAAATAAAGATTCATTCATTCATTCATACTATGTATGTAAGTATGTATGTATGTATGTATGTATGTAAGTTAAAACTTCCATTCACCAGCCAGCATGGCCAATGATCAGGAATGATGGGACTTGAAGTTCAAGAAAATCTGGAGAGTCACAGGTTAAAAGAAGCTCCACTATCTTTAACTTAATTCTCCCACTTAAATCAGTTGGGTTTGACATCAGGCTCAAAACATTTCTAGATTATTATTATTATTTTAATTTTAGAACCTAGGTGAAAAGAAGATTGGTTTCAGACATTCAATATTGTGATAAACAGAATGCTTTCAATATTAACAGTTCCTTTAGCCACATGGGCCCATTATGGTCTACTCATTGCACAGAAATTTGTGGCAGATTCAAATAAAGCATAGAATCATAATTTGTGGCAGATTCAAATAAAGCATAGAATCATAGAATCATAGAGTTGGAAGAGACCACAAGGGCCATCCAGTCCAACCCCCTGCCAAGCAGGAAACACCATCAAAGCATTCCTGACAGATGGCTGTCAAGCCTCCGCTTAAAGACCTCCAAAGAAGGAGACTCCACCACACTCCTTGGCAGCAAATTCCACTGTCGGACAGCTTTTACTGTCAGGAAGTTCTTCCTAATGTTTAGGTGGAATCTTCTTTCTTGTAGTTTGAATCCATTGCCCCGTGTCCGCTTCTCTGGATCAGCAGAAAACAACCTTTCACCCTCCTCTATATGACAGCAATTGCAAACATTTCTCCCCTGCCAAAGCTGCTGCCAGATCTTAGAACTGGCATGTTCCACTCCACCATTGTGTTCTCCCCAAATCATAATGGGTATGTACATACATGCCCTGTGTCTAAATTAAACAAACTTCACCTTATTTTTTTTTCCTCAGACCAAGAAAAAAGTTAGTTGATGTGCCTTCATGGGAAATTAACATTTTAGACTAAATTTATTTTAACAAGATTTGCAGTGCAGTTTGCCCTTTGATCTCGTTTGAAACACTGCCTGTTGTTCCATTATTCCAACATCCATTTGCAGATAACAATGCATCAGAACTCCCCCCCCCACCTTTGCTGCAGAAACAATGCCCTTTAGTTGAGAAAGGACATTGTTTTGACAGATAAAGTAGGCATTTGATAAATTGAAACTGGTTCTGAATTATTTTGAGGAGAATGCATGCTACATCTGTCTGCTTGCGTGTGTTTTTTCCCAGTGAAGCAGTGCTTAACTTTCTTGTCTGTTTGTGATTTATAGAGCTGCAAGAAAGGTTAGGGAAATTTCATGCCTCTTCTCTTATAATTTGTAAGTGAATCAAAAGGCATTTGTTACTGTTTAGAATGCTCGAAAAGGGCCAAAATGAAAATCAAACATTTCCTCAAAACAAAGTTGACGTTTACAATCGCTCAGCAAAATATCGAGAACTGGTTCTTTATCTACTTCTTTGTCTACTTCTTAACATAGTAGAATATGTATACATATTAATAAAAATCCTAATGTATATTTGATAGAGCGTGTTCTCCTTCCTGGAGAGCACGTGTTGAGGTGGGGACTAACAAGTCACCCCTCTGCTGCTGGGTGGGTTAGGCTGGATGGCCACAAATGCTATTGGCTGTCGTTGGGGAGAGTCATATGTTGCAACTTGTTGATGGACAGCCCAGAGCCTATAAATGACCCTGCACGCAGCGTCGGAGCCCTCTTGGTTTCGTGCATCGGATCACCCGCCCTCCCTCCCTGTTATTAGGCCTCTGCATTGACCTTGCTATGCCTGTCATGGGGTCGTCTGCTTTGGGGCAGGGGCCTGGTAGGAATTTTTCAATTTGGCTGATTGGCTGGTGCCATTTGGTTTTCGCCTACTGCGTAGCAATTAGTCACAACTTGTAAGGTTGGCGGTTAGGCATTGGTTATAAATTGGTTTAGGAGGGGCAGAGTTGGCTGTGGTTGCCCCTCCTATGCTGCGAAGGGGCAGGTTGGCTGTGGCTGCCCCTTCAAAGCTGCTGCTGCAATGGGAATTCTGTTAAAGGAATCCAGGGGCTCACCATGCTTGTCCGTATCCCCCGGTCGAGGGCCAGGGCCCACGCAAAGAGCCCCTGGGAGCATTAGGGGAGATCGGGCGCACACTCTCTCCCCAAAGTGTTTTCCCCTATACTGACTCCACAGGCGGGTGGATGTCAGTTCTGTCCCCAGAGGGACAGAAAGACTTAACCGGTGCCTAAGCAACCACTCACTTACTTTGTATTCAATAAAGTTGTGGCCAAATTAATGCCAAAAACCTTAAACTTATATGTGGAGTGAAGTGTGTTTATTTGAGGGGTGGTTTGGGGACCTCAACACGCAATTGGGCTTGGAGGTGATGGGCACTCCAGCAACTTACATTTGAAAATGCAGTTCACAGTCCATTCCTGTACATGACTATAGATACCTGAGTCCCATTGAATTCAGTTCTGAGGATAGGCTACATTGGGGGCGGGGAGAAATGAATGTTTAAAGTTCCATGCCATGTTTTCAATGCATAGTGCAAATGGGGCCTAAGTTGCATTTATGGTCCACTCTGTTCCTATGACGTGCTGAGCCAACAACTAAGAATGTTTTAAAGCTTTAAAAACAAACAAACCACCATTTAAGCTGTATAAGACTTGTCTGTTACAGGAATTATATTTCTCATGCAAAAATGTTGCCATCAGACATGACAAAAGCACTTGGGATGTTTCGCTGCTCGAGAGAAAATCATTTTAAATTGCCTCACTCTGAAACTGATAGCACAGCTTCAACCAAGATGCTAAATTACTTATCCTGATCAAACCTTTCAGTCATTATCTCACAGCTCAGATAATACTTTTATTAAAATATGAAAGTGTTAGATATCGGTGAGAATATTATCTTTTTACTATTTCTCTATCCTTCATCTTTGTTCAAAATCTCTGTGTCTCTCTCTCTCCCCCCCCCTCTCTCTTTAAACTGACAAAGCTTTGTCTATTTGGCACTGAATGCCTCTGAATATGACTGAATAGCTTTTTTTTGACCCATCCAGATATACTTTTGCCATTCGCAAAGCTATGAGTGAATGTATTTCATCTGTACAACTCAGGAATCATGATCTTAATGAGGTTGCCATGGATTTATGTTTCTAATGGAAAATTGGCAAATTACACATGCCCACTGCCTTCCGTTTTCTGCTGCTGTGCCAAACTCTGGCATTGCAAGGCAAAAAAAAAAAGGTGATGGTATTTATATGTTTGAGATGGCTTGGAGACCAGAAAAGGAATACAGGAAGCTGCCTTATTTGGTACTGACTGCCAGCAGCTATCCTGGGTTTCAGACAGGGGTCTCTCCCAGTCCTAGCTGGAGATGCTGGGGAATGAACCTACAGGTGAAACTCCAAAAATTAGAATATCGTGGAAAAGTCCGTTTATGTAAGCAATTGTTTTCATTAGCTACTGAAGTTTAATATATGAGATAGACTCATGACATGCAAAGCGAGATATGTCAAGCCTTTGCTTGTTATAATTGTGATGATTATGGCGTCCAGCTGATGAAAACCCCAAAGTTGAAATTGTTAATTTGGGGTTCTCATCGGCTGTACACCATTTGTTGTTGTTCAGTCGTTCAGTCGTGTCCGACTCTTCGTGACCCCATGGACCAGAGCACGCCAGGCACGCCTATCCTTCACTGCCTCTCGCAGTTTGGCCAAACTCATGTTAGTAGCTTTGAGAACACTGTCCAACCATCTCATCCTCTGTCGTCCCCTTCTCCTTGTGCCCTCCATCTTTCCCAACATCAGGGTCTTTTCCAGGGAGTCTTCTCTTCTCATGAGGTGGCCAAAGTACTGGAGCCTATGAGATAGACTCGTGACATGCAAAGCGAGATATGTCGAGCCTTTATTTGTTATAATTGTGATGATTATCTCGCTTTGCATGTCACGAGTCTATCTCATATATTAGTTTCACCTTTGAAGTTGAATTACTGAAACAAATGAACCTTTCCACAATATTCTAATTTTTTTGAGTTTCACCTTACAACCTTTTGCATGCAAGACAGCTGATCTACCCTGACCTACTCAGCCTATGATTCTACTCTCAAAGAGACCTGGAAGTGTTTGTGTGTGTGTGTGCCCGCGCGCCCGCGTGTGTGTATTATAAAGGCAAATACATACAGTCTTAGTACAAGACAGTGCTAATCTGCATAAATTCCCTCAAAAGCAGTATCTGCTACCTCAAAACATGCAACAAACAATTGGAGCATCTAACTTCTGCTTCCTTCGCTGGATACAAATACATACAAATTCCCAAAACGCTTTCTCTCCAGACACCATCCAAGCATCTGTACTCACCATCTATGCTTATTAGAGAAAGACGTTCTGGTCCTCAGAAGAAGAAACATTGTAGGGCATCTCCACCCAACTCTAGTAGTATCCAATGACCATTACTGAGCTTTAGTAAGCAATCGAATTCTACAAAAATTAGCAATACCTTCATTTCGTACAATAACTTTCCGTTACATCCTAACTTCACATGCAAGCTGTGAATGAACTTGTCTTTCCTCCATCTCTGTTCCACCCTTCTGTGCACAGCAGAACTTGTTTTCTTATGCTTCTGCATTTTTCCCATAGTACGTTTTTCCAAGTTATTTTCCCTTTCCTGTTTCCCCCGCAACCTTTCTTGGTCACTTTCCTTTGTATCCCTTCTCAGCAGTACTCCCAACGTATTGCAGTTTGATATTATCTTCTCTTTTAATTAATGTGCTGTTTACTTCTTATTTCCCAGATGAATTATAGATATATATTCTCAGTTCAACAGTCAAATGTCATCTGCAGCTTCTCTCCCTGCCTCCCTCCTTCGCCTTCTCTCTGACATACGCCTAAACATGTTCTGCCACACATTATATCTCATCTGGATACCTCTTTCTTTAAAAAAAAATAATATGGATAATTTGATCAATATTAGGAGATGAGTAATGTTTCAGATACAGAAAAGGGTTTAACCTTCTCCACATAAGTCCCTGTGTGACTCATTGACCAAGCTCTGGACTACATGGGACAACTCTGGGCAGCTCTTTGAAGAAGAGAAGAGAAGAGTTTGGATTTGATATCCCACTTTATCACTGCCCTAAGGAGTCTCAAAGTGGCTAACAATCTCCTTTTCCCTTCCTCCCCCACAACAAACACTCTGTGAGGTGAGTGAGGCTGAGAGACTTCAGAGAAGTGTGACTAGCCCCAGGTCACCCAGCAGCTGCATGTGGAGGAGTGGGGACGCGAACCCAGTTCACCAGATTACGAGACCACCTCTCTTAACCACTACACCACACTGCAGATGCAATGGAGGCAGTGGTGTAGGATCTCTTCACTGCCCTCAGAAACACATGGTAAGTAAGTAAGTAAAACTTTAATATGGTCTAAGACCAGCAAAGAAATAATACAATTCAATTCATAAGTTAGATTTCTGTATCTTATAATAATATTGAATATTACACAGTTTTAAAATTGGTTATTAAAAACATGGCTATTAAAAGCTGAGTCTCTGTCGCCTCTCCGGCTGCTATGGTTAACTGGAATCATTATCTTTGGTGGTTGCTTTCATCGTTGCATGTCTTATTCTTGTCACCAAGTAGCAATATTAAGCTACAACCCTAGTAGTCTCTATATCTGTGTCAGCTAGCAAATAATTGGTGTAAGCTTCTCCTGATCGACCGGGTTGGGACCACATGGTAGGCCCCAACTATGAGCCCAAATTAGGAGCCCATATGGTTCCAGAGTCAGAAATATGCCCCTTATACACCTAGTCCACTTCATTGACCACTGTTCCTTAATATACCAAGGAGCAAAGTGTGCTTCACAGTGGGCCAGAGAGAACCAGCGGGATAAACGGTGTCAATGGCCCTATGTGTCTCACTATTCCATAATGAGATGACAGTATGGAGAGGATCACCTGCTCTAATCCACTTGAAAATCCTCCAGAGAAGATGGGAATCTATCTAGCATCCTAACTGGTTCCTCACCTCCACAAGTCCAAACCTCATCAGCAAGTGGTCTGAAAATGGCAATGGGGTGGTGTCCACCCCACCTATTTCCAGACCACCCTTTCCCTACATTAAGGAACTACTAAACCAAGAGGTTGCCCTGCTCTGTACATTGGACTGATGACCATGTGAGATGGTACTATTATTGCCTGCCACAGAGAACATGAAATCCCAAACCAAACTTAAGTTTCCCCCACATTTATGTTCTGCCCATACATACAACAACCTCAGTCAGGGAGGCTGTTGAGCAGCCAGATGGAGAGCACTAAGCTTTGCATCCCTAAGCTGTCTCCTTGGTGCATCACCAAATGCACGTTCTCCAGTCCTTCACCAAAAGAGAGGGGTGTCCTGGTATTAGGAAGTGAACTCCTATGTACCACAACACTACTTTCCCCTGCCCTTCAGTATGGGCTGGTGTTGCACTAAGTAACTGGGAAGACAGAGCTGAGTCAGGTCTGATTCACCCAAATCACTTAGTTAGGTCTCTGTGATGCAGTTCAGTTCTTTTGTCCACAATCAAAACATGACTCAGAATGGTTAATTGTGGACCAACCTGACATTCAACAGCAGAACCAGCAGATTGTTAGATACAGTGGTGGAGCATTCAGTAGTACCAGGTTAGAAGGCTCGAACACCTTTCATCGCACCTCTGCCATGCCTGTCCTTCCCACTGATCACTAAAACAGGTCATCCTACAACACCCTCCCACCAATCTTCCTCCAAGGCACATCCTATATCCAGATAATCCCGCTAAAATAATTCAAAGAAACAAATTATGCCATGGGCCTTTGAAGGCATCAGCCCACCATAGGCTGATCTCATAGAGCCCACCATAAATATTCCTAAAATCAATCTGAGCATAGTGTACAGTATATTATACTCACATTCCACCCTATAACTAACCCAGGACAAAAAACAATCTCTTCCCTATCTCAAACCCAGGGAGTCTTTCACACTGGGTACCCCAAAAACACAAAACCTATGTATGCCATACATTCACCCTCCCTCTTATTTCAATTCATGCTACATACAATGAAAGAAATCTATTATATTTTCCCAAAGCTAAAACCCCCTTCGGTGTTTTTTCTTCGGGTGGCATTCCACTGTGCCATCTAAATCTCTGCTTCATAGCTCTGCTAACCGTAGGTTGGAAGTAGTGGCATCTGCAGCTTTCCACAAACACGACCACCCTCAGATCGTGGGCTAGCTTGCCTGATGGTGAGTGGCAATTAGACCTGTACTTGCAGGTCTAGCAGGAGAAATGGGGGGCAGGTGTAGGTTTTTAGAGCCCCACCCATCTCCCATTGCAGCTCATCACAAACAGCAATCTTTCGGCCTTCTGAATATGGGGTGAGGAGTGAGCCAAGGAGATTTTTTCGGCATATGATTGGAATAACTGATTTGTAGATTATGAGGAGCATGTGTATATGTAGATGACCAGGTCTATGTGTGAACAAATAAGGTTTGGTGTGTGTGTGTGTGTGTGTGTGTGTGTAAATAAATGGTGGCCTGCACTTCATGTAATCTGGGAGTTCAAAATGACACACAAAGTAATGTTGTTTTAGAAATTAGATATTCAAAAGACATCAGTGGAAAATATATGCTATCGGAGTTTAGTGTCTGGCAAGAATGGCAGCCCGGAAAGCAAGTGTATTGTATTCACTTAAAATAAAGTATTGAAAGAAATACATTTTTAATGATATCGGGCACAAAAAACACTTAGCATGTTCACTCAAACACAAATGTTTAATCCCTTGAATTCTTTAAATCTCTGATCTCCTTTGGGAACGAAATAACTGCAGGGCTCAATTTGTACTGGTAGCTTAATGATTAAAGATGAAAAATTCTTTGCCTATGCATCTGATTTTTATATGCCTTGTTTTACTGCAAATCCTATTAAAATAAACTCTGTTGTTAGATGCTGGGAGTAATTGGATCCAATACTTCACAGCTGAAAAAAGAAAAAAGTTTGCCCCTGTTTTGAAGCCTTTTAGCAAAAGGGGAATTGGCAGTGGTTGCAGGAGGGATGTGTGGAATGGCAGCAGGAGAAGATTCTGTTAGGTGAAAATATATACGATAACACAAAAGACTACTGTGAGAAACTACCATCAACGTACTTGGCTAAAGTGTTCTATTGTGGTTCTGTCACTGTGTGTGTGTGTGTGTGTGTGTGTGTGTATCTACAATGACTATATTCTACCTTCACTAGTGGAAGCATTTGCTGGGAATCCCAAGCAGGGAGAGTCTTTCTTGCAGGTTTCCCATAGGCATATGGCCGACCACTTTGAGAACAGGTTGCTGGACTAGATGGGCCTTTAAACAGATCCAGCAGGGCTCAGACTACATTCTTATATTCCTCCTCACACATTCACTGTTGTCACATGAGGGAAGCCATGGGGATGAGGATGCTGTGACCACTACGGGTGCAGCCCATGAGTCAAAGGTCAACTATCTGAAGCTTCAAACCCAGATCTTTCAGGGTTCTAAAATGTTCATGAAGCCTCCATGAGTACAGGAGTCTTCTGACTACAGACAGTTGTGCTCCAACTATTGAGAGTCACCACAGTGGTGAAGTTGGGTGATCTAGCATACCAAACCCATGACTCCTGTCATGTGTTCACTAAACCCAGATAGTAAACACCTAAAGAGAGATATTGTTTCAAAAACAATTTTTAAAACTCCTGTGTAGCATGGCTCCATTCTCCATTACTGACACCCCTGAGCAAAGAAAAGGTCAAGTAAAAAGAGCAGACAGATTTCAGAAGGCAACCAGGTAAATGGGGAAGTAATGTCATTATTGGAGGGTGAGAAGTATTCTATGACCACCAAAATGGGACAACCCATGCCTGTCAAGGGCCACCTCTTCTCAACTGCCATTCAACTGGGAAACCCTAAAATGAGGTGATTAGATATTTGTGCAATCTATAATTGCACAATGTATCCAATAGCGGGCAGAAGGGTCTATCAAAGCTTCACTGACCTCAGGAAGTGGCAGAAAAGATCAGTCAAGTTGAAAGTAAGGGCTGAGTACCAAGCAGGCATTCTCTAACCTGTGTTTGCCTTGGCTTGCAGCTTTCTTCTCATGACTGGGGTTTCGGTGATGGTGAAGGTATCTTTGCAAAACATTCCCCCATCCAGGGCTGGCACGAGACATTTTGGCACCTACCTCCACCCCGTGAAGAAGGAGTGAGTGAAGATCTATATCAGGAACATGGGGGGGGGGGAGAAAGATCAACATTGGGATCTACTGTCCTGGTGAATCTTGCCACGGGAGGCAGTTGCTTCACCTTGCTTCATGGATGGGCCAGCCCTGCCCCCATCCCCAAACTGGACTGAGTACCAATGAAGTTGCCAGAAGTTATTCTTCTGGTGATGGAATAAGCCATCTCACCAAGTATTTGGTTTGCAGTATTCTGCATTCCAATGATATTTTTTTTTCCAGATTAACAGAAGTCAAGATGGACACCAATTCCTCACTCATACAAAGACACTTACCTTTTCCAAATAAACAGTAAAGAGTTGTGCATTTTTTCAGCATATGATATAGAGTATCCATTCTTTGAGCACATCAGAGAATAACTGGAATAGCAACACAGAATGCCCATTTCCAGCACTCGAGTGAAATGCTTTAGAGCCACATGTTTCAGTGACAAAACCAACCATATAAATCTTTCTCTCTACAGATGCAATTTAGTGAAATATGCAGTTTTCTGTTTTCCATTACTGTATACAGTATAAATTCTTTCCCCTGGAAGACAGATTGTGCAAATTTGCAAACAGCATCTGTATTCACACATTTGAAACATTAATTTATCTGGCAATAAAAATTTTGATTTCCCAAAAGGAGTGCCAAGTCTGAGAACGGATGCCTAGGTTTTTTTGTGTTTTTTTTTTAGACTTAACTGAATTTTCAGCGTTAGTTATTTTGTGGTGAGTTACAATGCTTTGGTAGCAAAATATGCAACTTAACAGCAAGTACAGAGCATTAAAAGGGTCACACCAAGCATAAATCTCCAAGCCTAGTTTATGTATATGTATAATTTATAATAACAGAGAAAGTTCTGAAAAGGTAGGCTTTCCATTGTAGGGGGAAATGCTTTTGTTAAGGGCACAGTTTAAATGAATAACAAGTAAGATTTACAGTGGATTTTCTATTTTTCTATACCTGAATGGAACATATTCCAAAAAGATATTCAAAGATCCATTGTTATTTATTATAAAAGTTGGAAAGAGTCTAAATGTGTAGGTCTGTATATCCTAGAACAAAATAGTCTGATCCATTGAAGTAATTTCAAAAACTACAAACAGAAGAGCTCTTAAAATTCAACCTGTCCTTCAACCTTTCTGTACCATCAAACTTCATACAATCAGTTTCAGGCTGACATAACAATAGAGCCTGTGTCGGGATGAGTAAAAGAAGAAAGGAAAGATAACGGTTGTAAAATCTCAATTTCTTTGAAATCTAGAAACATCTGAAAACATACCTTCAAAACCAGGAGCTAGTTTTTGAACTGCAAACAACTATCTTGTTTTGTTGCTAATGCAGGGAATTCTGAGGCTCGTTTGATTCAAAAACCAAGTATGTACATAAATAACTTACGAACTGTTAGATAAAGTATTCACCGCAACTTGGCCTCTCCTTTCTTCACTAGGCTAATCCAAAAATCTGTTGAATTCAACAGTGTGGACTGAATTATTTCAGGACACTCCTGTTACAGCTCGTGTTATGGGGCTGCTATATAACTGCAGAAAATAAATGACTGCAGTCAAACAAGCTAACAAACTTCAGGGCCAGCCCTAACATTAGGTAGAGTAAGACAGACACCTTGGCAGCTAACTTTGGGTACCATAAAAAGTAATTTAATTTATTATGATTGTATTTTTACTGCCAGGTTGGGATACTTATTGGTTTATTGCCTCACGTGCCAAGGTAACTTGGCTGGTCTTGGGCTTTACACTTTGGCCTCAGCTGATGTTCTGGCTCGGGGCACAAAATGTTTTGGGCCCACCCTGAGGGCCAGAGCATCTAAAGACCATTTTCCATGTTACTCTGACATCTAGAGACAGGGCCTTCTCAGCTGTAGCACCTGTTTGCATCACTTCCTTTACAGGGAGATTCACTTGGTGCCATCTTTATTTTCTGTTTGGTGCCAGAAGAAATCTTTTTTAAAAATTATTTGTCCAGGCATTTTAATTCTGTGTTTATTTTATGCTCAGTTTTTCTTAAGTTGCCTGTCAGTTCTAAACTATTTATAGACTTCATGTTTGACTGCATTATTTGCATTGTATATGCATGGAATATTTATTGGAATGGGGTATATTTTGGTTGTTATTGTGTGTGTGTGTGTGTGTGTGTGTGTGTGTGTGTGTTTTCCTGGATTTTGTTTTGCTTTTATATTTATTTTGTAAGAGAGCTATGGCTGGCTGGCTGAATGAATGAATAAAGTAATATAGCACCAAATGTTGACTGAACCCGTTCCTCTAACCTCTCAACATCCTTTGTGGAAATGCCATATTGACTCTCTGAAATTGCTCTTGGATGAGTAACTGCATAGCCCATTGGTGATGAGCCCACAGTGGAGAGTCACTGGCAAATGCAACAATTTATTCAGCGGGTGGCGCTGTGGTCTAAACCACTGAGCCTAGGGCTCACCGATCAGAAGGTCGGCGGTTCGAATCCCCGCAATGGGGAGAGCTCCTGTTGCTCAGTCCCAGCTCCTGCCCACCTAGCAGTTCGAAAGCACGTCAAAGTGCAAGTAGATAAATAGGTACCACTCCGGCGGGAGGGTAAACGGCGTTTCCGTCTGGTTTGCCAGAAGCGGCTTAATCATGCTGGCCACATGACTCGGAAGCTGTCTGCGGACAAACGCCGGCTCCTTAGGCCAGTAAAGCAAGATGAGCGCCGCAACCCCAGAGTCGTCCGTAACTGGACCTAACAGTCAGGGGTACCTTTACCTTTACCAATATTTATATTGAATGTACTGCTGGCTTTGTTTTCTTTAATGGGATCTTTTTTTCTTAACAAATAATATATTTTCAGCTGAAACATAAGTTGCCCTCTGAATCATGGCTCAAAGCAGAATGTAGTTCCTCCTACATCTATTTTAATAAGGCTGGGACAGTGGTCCTTGGTGAATAGCACCTCCTTAGGATCCTAGGTCTATTTTATTTTATTTTATTTTTTTGCTGTGCACCCCAGGGAACGCTTGACTTATAAATGATTGCCTGCTTGTATTAAAATTTTTCTATGTTCATGCAAATAAAAGCAGCATTTTTTCCTTCTCATTTACCAAAAATGAAACAGTTGAAGATGTTAAAATTCAAATAGCTTTCTCTGCCAGTTGAATAGTAGAGATCTAAAACTTGCATCCATGCTGTTAGTTTAATTAAAAATGTACCCAAAGGAAAACAATATTCAACAGTATTCTCTCCAGAAGTTTCGTAGTGGATTGTTTGAGCACACCATAAGGTGTCCCATTGTCTTGGGCTTTCATACAGATTTCTCTTTCCTGCTGTCATGCTTCTGACCTGATTTAAATGAAATTTGTGTTAGGGTTCGGATGCTACTTCAATTAACTACCTGAACAAGCAGCTAGCAAGAAAGCTTTAGACATAAAATGACACTATTATGGGTTAAGTGGTTTGCAAATAGTGGCCCTATGCAAAGAGTTCTCTAAATATGTGCTTCCCTACAAGATCATCAAAACTGTCCTCCATCAGATGAAGTGTACACCCCCAATATCTGATCCAGAAGGTCCCCATACTCTCCAGAGTTGATTTTTGTGACATAACCAGTCTAATATAACCAACATTTGTTGTTGTTCAGTCGTTCAGTTGTGTCCGACTCTTCATGACCCCATGGACCAGAGCACGCCAGGCACGCCTATCCTACACTGCCTCTCGCAGTTTGGCCAAACTCATGTTAGTAGCTTCGAGAACACTGTCCAACCATCTCTGTCGTCCCCTTCTCCTTGTGCCCTCCATCTTTCCCAACATCAGGGTCTTTTCTAGGGAGTCTTCTCTTCTCATGAGGTGGCCAAAGTACTGGAGCCTCAACTTCAGGATCTGTCCATCTAGTGAGCACTCAGGGCTGATTTCTTTGAGAATGGATAGGTTTGATCTTCTTGCAGTCCATGGGACTCTCAAGAGTCTCCTCCAGCACCATAATTCAAAAGCATCAATTCTTCGGCGATCAGCCTTCTTTATGGTCCAGCTCTCACTTCCGTACATTACTACTGGGAATAACCAACATGCTTAAGTCTAATTAACACATGAAGAACTTAATACCATAGAATATGCTGCCCTGCCAGGCTTAGCTATGTCTACTTCCTCTCACCTTGGGAGGAACTCGGTTATCAAACTTTTGTTTTCCTCCAGTCTACCTAAGAAGCTCAGTGGGTGAAGAGGTTAGAGCTGGTTGCTCCGGCTCAACCCCATGACTCAACCCCATTACTGAGTTACTATACCAATAATTTCGGAACTTTCACCTCTTTGTAACTAAGCCAGGTTTTACAGCCTGTGTGCAACCTTCTGAAGCACACAAATCAGACATTTGGAGAGTTTTTAAGTAGGCCATTTTTAACTTATCAGATTATGGTCTTTTTCCCGTGCTTGGGGAAGAGGAAAGCTTTGGGGGGGGGGGGGACACTTTTTAAGGGGACATTTTGGAATCTCTGCTGGGATCCTCTCACCAAACAGTACTTGCCCCAAACTTGGATCTTGGCATCTAGGAATTCACCTTTTATTGTGTGTGTGTGTGTGTGTGTGTGTGTGTGTTGTTTGTTTTTGCACCAACCATTTTGAGGAGTACAGGGGGCAGGGCCGTCTTAAGGAGATCGGCCGCCCTGGTGCGGCTATCCCTCCGGCGCCCCCGCCGTGCCGCCTCCCCGCCACCTCCCTCCCACGCTTGCCGCCCCTTGGGAGGGGGGGGTGGGCGAACGGGGGATGATGGGCGTGGCGCTGGAACGGCGTGGGGCTCTGCGCGCCCTTCCAGCATTTCCGGGACGGGAGGCGAGGGCAGCCGGCTTGTGCTCCTGTGCTCTGCCAGGCAGCCAGAGGGCGTGGCATGGCCGGCCAGCTCCCTTGTTTCGCCGGGCAGTCGGAGGGCGCTGCCGGCAGGCGCTGCCAGCGGGGCTGGAGGGCGGAGGCACCCTCCAGGCCATTGCGCCCTGGTGCGCCACGCCACCAGCCCCAATGGATGAGACGGGCCTGACAGGGGGCTAGAGGGGATAGAAGAAGAGTAAATTCATTGCAGGGAAAGAAGTCCCTGTGCCAATGTTGCTGCAGAGTTGAATTCCTAACAAACTGACTCCACAAGTTCAAAGTTTTTGCCTATTTAGATGAAATTTTACTTAATTTAAGTGGACCCACATCATGGTTGTCTTGTGTAATGTCACATATTTCACCAGGAAACCATTATTGCTTTTAGTATCACTTCCCTTGCTACCTCCTCCACTACCAATACAATGCTAATGTTGTTACTACTGCTGCTGCTATTACCTGATACTATCACAATTATCATCCTGCTGGAAATGTGTTTCTTTCTTCCAGCTTTTTTCAAATATGTAGCATCTGCCCCATCTGCCTGTTCACACTTCTTCACACACAAACCCTCTGTCAGACTTTCTATAAACCAAGATAAGCTGCTCTAAAATGATAGATAAATCAGTGCATTATAGAACAATTCTCTAAGGGTACATGATGCAACATTATACCAGGCATTCTTAATTATTTATCCCTCCCCAGACAAACCAATCTTGTTCTAAACACACGTTGTCTTAAAGTTGCAAGCATTTATATTTTGCCCATTGCCAAGATGCCTTTCTGTGTGACAGGCCGATACATAAACCGTTGCTAATATTCCTTTTACAGTTTCCAGCCCACCAGTGAATGTTTGGCCTGGCCAGAAGTTCTCCCACTTAGTCATTTGTTGCCAAAGGGAGATGTCAAGCTCAGTAACCCACTGAATGCTCAGTCTTTGTGTTATTTCCCTAATCTATATCAGTGTAACTTTAAAAAGAAAGGGATGAGGAAGATAGAAGCTCTCATCAGAAGCTCTCTATTCATTCTCTTTCTAAAATGTATGTTTTAAAATATCAGCTTCCCTTCAAAATGGAAATGTATTCTGCACTTGTGAGGAGGAACTAGCCTGACCGGACCAAAAAGAAAATGGAGGCAACCATCTTACAGTAATATTCACAGTCATCCCATAATGCAGAAACAGTCACAAAAACAGAATGCACAGTTTGGGTTCAGAAAGTTGGTAGGTGCCATGCCATCACTCATGCTGGTGGGATCCAACCCTTATGGAGCACACTGCATGATCTGCTGCCATGTGCAACATTGGGCTGTCTGCAGTCGTACATCCACTTACCGGAATTTGAGCTACACCACTTCCAAGCCACAGCCTTTCTACGTCATGGTCCTCATTCACACCCTCCTTGATTCCCCCCCCCCCCCAGGCTGGAAAATGCCCTTGAACTCTGATAACGCCTCTTGCATCACTGGATGGAGAATAGAGACGACTGTGTGAATGTGTGTAGATACTAGACTATTGTAAAAGGTAAAGGTAAGGGACCCCTGACAGTTCAGTTCAGTCCAGTCGCGAATGACTCTGGGATTGCGGCGCTCATCTCGCTTTACTGGCCGAGGGAGCCGGTGTTTGTCCACAGACAGTTTTTCCGGGTCATGTAGCCAGCATGACGAAGCTGCTTCTGGCAAAACCAGAGGAGTGCACGGAAATGCCATTTACCTTCCCGCCGGAGTGGTACCTATTTATCTACTTGCAATTCGACATGCTTTCGAACTGCTAGGTGGGCAGGAGCTGGGACCGAACAACGGGAGCTCACCCCGTCGCAAGGATTCGAACCACCGACCATCCGATCAGCAAGCCCAAGAGGCTCAGTGGTTTAGACCACACAATAATCTTGCATTACAGGTTTGTGAACTGGACAATATGGCCTGATCCAACTTAAAGTGACTAGGGCTGCAAAGCACAGCCCTGTTGAACAGCTGGCAATCACACTAAATACCTGCTTGTAAGCAGTGCTGGCTCAAACCATTTTTCTGCCAGAGGAGGACCCCAAATGATGTCCCAACCCTCTTAGAGACAACACATACCTTACTGCGCTATTCAGACACCACCTCATGTCTTCATCTATACACACACACACACACACACACACAGTTGTGCTTGAACCACTAACTGCATGGCAGGGCTAACTCCATCTGAAAGGGCTAATACCAGAATGGGCAATACTGCCTTCAAAGTCCACCTCTCAAATACCAGAATGGTGCAGTCACCCATCTTCACACAGGGCTATACATACAGAGCCCTAACAACTGGTTTTGAGGAGGACCTATACACATTGACAGCCATTTGCTGCATGCATAATTCCACACCCACCTAGGGATGCACACAAACAAACCTCCAGAATGATGGTTTGGAGGGTCAGCACCACTTAGTGGTTTTGTCACTGCTACATAGTGAAAAGGAGAGGAGGCAGCCAAGAGATTGGTGCAGTGCAAACATGCTGGCAGAGGTAATCTGGTGCTCCTGCTGGCACATTTGTATGGCACTGACCTTGTCACGGCCTCACCATTCTCTGTCTTGGTCTGCAGGAACGGTCCAGAGATGCAGTTGTCCCACCTGCTACTGCATTTTGCTAAGTCAAGTAATTTTCTCCTTATATCATACAACTCAACGTAGTAGAGAATGTGATCCCAATAGGATATTGCCTTTCTTTGGGTTATGGGATAATAGTAGTAATTATAATTTGGATTTGAAGGCAATCGAAGCAGAGCCCAAAATGGTTTAGGACCACAATTTCAGGCATAATTCAGTCAACATTCAGCACAGTTTAAATCCCCATTGATTTCATCTACTACTAAAATGAAGTGGCCTTTTCAAATATTTTGCTTTGACTGCCTCGTGCCATTATTTTCATAAGTGCCTCCCTTCTCCTTGGGTAGGTTACGTTATTTCAACTCGTTTTATTGAATAACAAATATTTTAAATGCGCGAGCTAAAACAATGGAAGTGGCTTGTTTATAACTGGGAGACAGGCCTACAGTCCGCAGCTTCATCATTTATATATTCCTTACAGCCTTAATGCTGAACTGCTTATTTTCTTGGGTTTTATGGCTCTTAAATATGAGATTGTTTTGTTCATCTAATAGTTGTAGCTATTACCAGAGGGATCTATCTGGGTTGCAGTCATTACTGATGCCTAAATATTTCCTCCACAGTTTCCCTGCTCTGATGTAATTCTTATATATGGGCAAAGTGCCATTTTTTTTTTTTGAAACATGGTGGATGGGTCTGTGGGTGTTAAGGGGCCACACTACAGTTACCACCACACTGTACCACCATCCTTCCTGATTTATGGCACAATCCTATAAAATTCTGCTCAGAAGACAGTAGGTATATAGGTTTGCAGTCTTGCAGTTCAATGAGATTTACTCCCAGGTAAGCAGCTATTACTACTGGTTTTCCCAGTAGTAATGTACGGAAGTGAGAGCTGGACCATCAAGAAGGCTGATCACCAAAGAATTGATGCTTTTGAATTATGGTGCTGGAGGAGACTCTTGAGAGTCCCATGGACTGCAAGAAGATCAAACCTATCCATCCTTAAAGAAATCAGCCCTGAGTGCTCACTAGAAGGACAGATCCTGAAGTTGAGGCTCCAGTACTTTGGCCACCTCATGAGAAGAGAAGACTCCCTAGAAAAGACCCTGATGTTGAGAAAGATGGAGGGCACAAGGAGAAGGGGACGACAGAGGATGAGATGGTTGGACAGTGTTCTCGAAGCTACTAACATGAGTTTGGCCAAACTGCGAGAGGCAGTGAAGGATAGGCGTGCCTGGCGTGCTCTGGTCCATGGGGTCATGAAGAGTCGGACATGACTGAACGACTGAACAACAACAACAAAGCAGCTATAGAATTGCTGCCTTAAAGTAAATCTGTAGCTTTTGCAATGGACTCTATGCAGTCATGCTGTTGCTTCCATATATATATATATATATATATATATATATATATATATATATATATTTGTATGACTGGGATTTTAATGAAGTTGGCACAAAGCCTGCAATGTAATTTGCTATTTTTATTACTCTGTCAATATTGTGCATTAAGGCCCTCAATAGTCTTCAATGAACGTAAAAAGAACTCTTTAAACCATGCAATGTCGAAACGAAAACAGGAAACTGCTAATGCATGTGTCTTAATACACTCGCTCAGATTAAGGCTTTTGAAGCAGCCTCTCGCTAATTAATTTGAAACTGTGATGAAAACACAAAGTGCCCATAGATGTGAGGTTCCTAAGGTTTTTTACTGACAAGAGCATTTTGAAATGGGTGTTCTTTTCTTAGTTTCTTGACAAAAGCTATACATCACACCAGAATAATAGCCCAGATTGATGGCCAAGCCTTTTGCTATTCCTCGGAGGGGACAGCAGAAATGTGAACTTCACTTCTGGTCCTGAACTCGTAAACCATAAAAATCAAAATCTACAAGCCTACAGGCTGTAGAGAACTGAAAAGCGGGGATGCAAATCTGATTTTGATTTTCTCCTGCTATTATCTTTTGCTTTGTCAAACATGCAAAAATTCACAACTGCCTGCTTGCATGTTTACTAGTAGGAAACATAACTCATTAAAAAAAAACTCCTAAATTAAAAAAAAAAAATTAAGTTCCCTCAGAATTCCTACAGATATTTTGCCTTCATAGAGACCTCTCTAAATTTGTTTCAAATGTCACTTTGGGTTAAATGTTAAGGTAACTAGAGAATGCGAAGTGCATATGTACACACAACATTATATTTTAGTTTTAACCTGTAAATTGAAATGGGGGTTCAAACTGGGGGGGAAAACAAATGGTTACCTCCTGTATGCTGTCTTGTCCTCCTTGTGGTATTCCCAGAAGCATCTGCTTGGCCAGTGTGGTGTGGTCGTTAAGAGCGGTAGACTTGTAATCTGGTGAACTGGGATCGCGTCCCCGCTCCTCCACATGCAGCTGCTGGGTCACACTTCTCTGAAGTCTCTTAGCCCCACTCACCTCACAGAGTGTTTGTTGTGGGGGAGGAAGGGAAAGGAGAATGTTAGCCGCTTTGAGACTCCTTCTGGTAGTGAAAAGCGGGATATCAAATCCAAACTCCTCCTCTTCTTCTTCTTCTTCTTCTTCTTCGCCACTGTGGGAAACAGAATGTTAGACTAGATAGGCCTGTGGTCTGATCTAGGAGGGCTCTTCTTGTGTTTAAATAATGAACAAAATAAAGTATCTCTATATTGTATTGCTGCCCAGTGTAAACGTGGCCTCTGTGGGAAAACATTATAAGCATAAAAGGTAAAGGAAAGGGTACCCCTGACCGTTAGGTCCAGTCGTGGACGACTCTGGGGTTGCAGCGCTCATCTCGCTCTATAGGCAGAGGGAGCCGGTGTTTGTCCGCAGACAGCTTCCAGGTCATGTGCTTGGCAGGGGGTTGGACTGGATGGCCCTTGTGTTCTCTTCCAACTCTATGATTCTATGACTAAGCTGCTTCAGGCGAACCAGAGCAGTGCATGGAAACGCTGTTTACCTTCCCACCAGAGCAATACCTATATATCTACTTGCACTTTGATGTGCTTTTGAACTGCTAGGTGGGCAGGAGCAGGGGCTGAGCAACGGGAGCTCACCCCATTGCGGGGATTCAAACCGCCAACCTTCCAATCGGCAAACCCTAGGCTCAGTGGTTTAGACCACAGAGACACCCGCGTCCCTATTACAAGCATATTGTTGTTGTTTTAAGCTGTTATGCTGACTTTCTCAAAAAAAAAAAAATGAAAAGGGGGGGGGGGGGCTCAAACTGAGGCTAAGGTGGAAGTTCTGGCATTAAGAACTTTCCCTTGGATATTGAGAGAGGTGAAATATAGCTACTGCCTCCCCAAATGCATGGTGGTGTTTTTGTGTGTGTGGGGGGTGAAATTCTTCAAAGGTGTGTAAGGTAGGACTTTACATTGTGTTAGTGTGGACAAGGTGCCATTCTTCTCAGGAGCTGATGGTTGGCTGATAGTGTCATTCAAGGAGAAAACTGTGGTCCAAAGGACATCCTGAAAAGCTAGGTCTTAATCTGGCGCTGAAAGGAACTGGGCGAGCCTCTGCAGAAAGGGCAATCTATCAAACTGGCATTCCTACTTCTGATGTAAAGGTTGGAAATTCCCAGTCCATGTGCTGGATGTGGCCCATAGAACCTGCTCATCCAGCACATAGACCCCCCCCCATCTCCCCACTGCATGACAATTAGGTTTGAAAATAAGCTTCCTGTTGGAGCTCACTTTTCAGAGTTAATTGCTGTGCAAGGAGAACTTTCTAGGGAAGGGTGAGATCACAACTATGGAGGAATGGATTAAGCCTCCTTTCCTCCCATGCTGTGACCCCTCTGCCAAAAATCACTTCCCATGCAGCAATTAGGCCTTTAAGAAAGCCCTCATTGGTTCCAATTGTTGCATGGGTGTGGGGGGGGGGACTCTTCAGTGAGACTGCAGCTGATGAGGAGATGGTTAACCCATCCCTTTGCACTCTGTGAAGATCACCTCTCTATAGCAGTTAGACTTGGGAAAAAAACTTCAGTGTTCTCTCAAACCTAATTGCTATGGGAGGATAGATGGGTGTGCAATGAATGAATGAATGAATGAATGAATGAATGTGTAATAATAGATCTATGTGGGAGTTACTGTGGATATTCATGAATGGGCTTGCGTAAATGTAAATGTCCCTACCCAACACAGTCATGCAGTCCCCGAAACGTCAGCCAGAATGGAATGTAGCCTTAAGGCTGAAAAGTGTTTCCCACCCTTGGTCCAGTTGATACCCACCAAACATCACTTGGTGCAGGCACCCAATGCAAGACTCTCCAGTGTTAAACAGAGCACAATAAGCATTGAAATCCAGAGTCCCTAGAGGAATTTCAGAACAAATGCTACTGAATGAATGTTACTTCCATGATTTGGGGAGGATTAGTTGGACTAGGTCTCGGAATATGATTCTCGGGGGAACCTGATATTATTGCACTCAGCTGCTGCCAGATTCAGTATCCATGTATCTAATGCTTCCTCCATCCCTATTCAGTCATGTTTTTGCTGCAACTTATCACTGTTCTGTGATAAGAATTGATGCCGAAGAATTTATGCTTTTGAATTATGGTGCTGGAGGAGACTCTTGAGAGTCCCATGGACTGCAAGAAGATCAAACCTATCCATTCTCAAAGAAATCAGCCCTGAATGCTCACTAGAAGGACAGATCCTGAAGTTGAGGCTCCAGCACTTTGGCCACCTCATGAGAAGAGAAGACTCCCTAGAAAAGACCCTGATGTTGGGAAAGATGGAGGGCACAAGGAGAAGGGGGACATAGAGGACGATATGGTAGGACAGCTACTAACATGAGTTTGGCCAAACTGCGAGAGGCAGTGAAGGACAGGGGCGCCTGGCGTGCTCTGGTCCATGGGGTCACGAAGAGTCGGACACGACTGAACGACTGAACAACAGCAACAACAAATCACTGTTCTGACCTCATCATGGCATCCGTTTCTCCACTGACATGGAGGAGAATGGAGAAATTTATGTTTTGTCATCAGAACATGGGTAAGGAGAACCAGAACGTGCTTTTTTGGGGAGGGGAGACACATGGTTACCTGAAGGAGCTGCAAAGCTTATAAATCGGAAGATGTGGTCCATTGGGGGATACTGAATATTTGCTCAGAACCTAGGAAGCAGGAAAGTAAATGAAGATTTCATGCATCTGCTTTTGCTGTTAAATGGGGGAACTGGTGCCATTTATAAAAAAATGTTGCACTGTGACGTTTGGATTTGTCTATTTAATCCAAGTTTCTTCGAAGAGGATAAATCGTGCAGGAGCAGAGTGCTTAGAATAAATAGGCCTATGGATCACAGCCATAGATTTCTAATTACAGTATGTAGATGCAATTAGAGAGTTAAAAATGGAATAACATCAGTTCCATTTCAGACAAGGAAACCTGGCTGTAAAGAAAAGGCTTATTACATTCTGCTGTTCTTGTTTTTTAAAAATAAATCTACCTGTTGTCTACAGGTTCCAAGAGCAGCTGACACACACAGGGAAATCTGATTTACAGAGGCGGTTAGCGGTCTGTGAGTGTGGTTTTGAAAGCGGCAATAGGAAGGATAGCCTATGCATTTTTTTGCCTATGGAGATACATTTGTAGCTGTTAGCAGCTTGGATTTATGCTGAAATTTATTGTAAGAAAATACTGGCTGCTAACTACTTTTGGTTGTCCTAGTCGAGCCATAAAAAGGCCTTCAAAGGCAGCAGCTGCCAAATATTACCCAAAGCAGCCCTTCAGGTTTCTTTTTCCATGGTCATTATTTTAAAAGGAATAACAGAAAACAAATCCAGAATAAATCCAGACAAAGTGCAAACAGTTGGGAAAGGCAATAATCGAAACCCTGCAAATGCAGAAGTGACTGCTACATAGATTGTGTCTCCCTCCATTTCTGTCACGTAGAAAACAGGAAGAGGGCCGTTCATACAGACAGGGCCAAGTGTCAGAGCTTAGCATTATTGGGCTTCTGGCATGGCCCAGCCCAGTTCAAGAGGCTCACTGCTGATGGCTGGAACCTCCTGGTCCTGCTGCTACTCCTTCTCCTCTTGTCACAGACGGCTCATGTCCCCTCTCCATGTAAGCAAATGACAAGGGGTGGGGACAGGGCTATCTTAAGCATATGCAGTGCTGGGGTGCAAAGATCCGCGCACCCCCCCCCAGGTTGCCCAGTCCCAGGCATGCAGGAGGGTGGAGCCAGCCAGCCGCCTCAGTGTCTCGCTGGCTCAGTCGCCCCCAAACTTGCGGCACAGAGCCACCCGCAACAGAAGAGCACACTGCAGCACTCTGACCGATGGGCGGGCTCTTCCCCAGACTCAACTCTCGGGCCCAGACTCTCACCCTGAGAGCCTGGCACCCGGGTGCCCGGCACCCCTAGCGCCTATGGGTAAGACGGCCCTGGGTGGGGAGATTGGAGCATTCTCCTCCTACTGCTCTGCATTTTCCCTTTGGGTGATGGCGCAGATTGTGGTCAGACTGATTGATTGGTTGTATTTTTTAATGTCGCTTTTCATTCAAATGAATTTCAAAGCGGCTTGCGAACAATACATAACAAGAAAAGAACAGAGCAGAACATCACAAATACAGCACCATCATATGAAATAATTAACAAATCATCAGTAAAACAATTACAATCAATCAGTGGCATAGCATGGGTTGCCGGTTCCCGGTGGGCAGGTGAGCACTGCGGGGCTGGATGCACACTGGGGAATGTGTGTGCCAGGGTGCCACAGCATGGAAGGTGAACGGAGCCCACCCACCCCTCGCCACTGATGCTGCCAGAATGATCCCCCCACTGGAGCCAAGTGGGGCTATGCTGCGCTGCCCGCCTGCCTGCCTGCACAAATTGCGTGTGTGTGCAACTTATGTTTATTTGTAAGAGCTAGAGTTATGGTAGGGTTGTTGCATTCCCCTGTAATTCTGCTTCATTCAAGAAAAAGTTGTCTCAGATGTTTAATCACATTTTGAAGATCAAGTGGGGGAATACGCCTTTTGGTCATTAATATACACTGACAGCTATCTGGAGTTTGCTTAATTTATGTGTTTATTATCCGTATTCTCCCACACACATCCTGTCCTTACTTTCTTTATTATTTTCTCTTTGTACATTTCAGGCTTGCCAAGATGAGAATGAGCCAACTGTAAGGGATTTTGTCTCTTGGTTCAACTTCTGCTTCTATCTCTGCTTCCAAGAACCAGCTATTCTTGCTTCTGCTCTTAGGCTGCCTGCCAACTGCTCCGCTACTTTGCACCAGCCTGACAAGGCTCACTAATTATAAAGAAATGTTTAATGTCTCAGATAGTAGAAGGTGGAAGAAAGAAGAAGGCAGAAATCACAGTAGTAGGGAAGCCATAAATATCTGCTGTGCTCTTGAAGCAAAAATAATGTTTGCTGTTGCAGAAAAATCTTGAAAAACAACCAAGAGCATTGCTGGAGCCGTGGAAAAACAGGAGTGATGCATGGCACAAGTCCTTATGCATTTAAGCCAAAACTGTACAATCATTATGTTTCAGACCCAAGGGCAACTTTATGCTGCTCAGGTCAGTGGTTGTGTGTGTGTGTGTGCACGTGCGTGCGTTTGTTTAATGAGTGGGGGGACAATTTGCAATTAAGCCAATCAGTGCACAACGAAGTGAAAAGTCTGTGTTTCTGAATAGGCAATGCTGCAAAATAATCCATGTCTACACTTTTGTGATTGATTGTGATACACATATCCTGTACAAAAATTATTTAGGAATTTCAGGTCCAGCATTTCCATAAATTCTGTGTTTTATTTAAAATGTCCCATTGGTGGTGCCAATATCAACACCTGTGCACCTGGCAATACCCACGGCAATAAATGAGAATATCAAGGAGAAGGACCCACACATTCAGTAACAGTAAATTATTTGGATTCGGAACGTGATTCTTATGAATTAAGATATTACTTGCATGCAGTAACAAACCTCTTCGCTTTGGCTTTTGATTTGGATATACGTTCAAGCAGAATCAGAGATCAAACAGAACTGAATGAGATTGTTCTATCTCATTCCCCCATACTGTTATATTGGGAGGAAGTGGATGTCTTTGTCTGGCCTCTGTTGTATGAGTGGCCATAATAGCAGCATTGCTGTCTCTGCTGGGTGACAATTGTGCTTGTATAGGAAACAGTGATGTATGAACATCAGCCTGCTACCAGGAAGATGTAGCTGAAACACCTCAGTACATCAGTCTATGGTGGGAAGTATGGTTGTGGCCAGCACCCATGAGATCTGTGCCAATTTTGGTGGTCTGGAAGGAAAATAAAAATGGGCTCTAGAGATATACAACATGAACATATGGATGGTTCCTAACCGTGAGTAGAGCCTGTACACACAGTTGTACACATGTGGGGTCCTACCTTATGTTACACTCAACATACAGGAGTGAGGTAGCAGGGCTGTCAGATACATAGACACTGGTTGTGGGTCATCCAGAACTCACCCACTTTCTCCTAAATAATAATAATAATAATAATAATAATAATAATAATAATAATAATTTATACCCCGCCCACATCTGGCCGGGTCTCCCCAGCCAGTCTGGGCGGCCTCCAACAAATACCAAAATACAATACAAAGTCACAAATTAAAAACTTCCCTAAACAGGGCTGCCTTCAGGTATTTTCTAAATGACAGGTAGTTGTTTATCTCTCTGACCCCTGATGGGAGGGCGTTCCACAGGGCAGGCGCCACTACCGAGAAGGCCCTCTGCCTGGTTCCCTGTAGCTGGATCTCAGTGTCCGGGCTGAATGATGGGGGTGGAGACGCTCCTTCAGGTATACAGGACCGAGGCCGTTTAGGGCTTTAAAGGTCAATGCATGTATAGGCCAAGTATTAACTAATTGATTCCCCTGCAGTCCTACTATTTTGCCCTACCATTAAGAGAATAAGACAGGTGCCTTAGGCAGAAGATGTGGATGGAGGGCAGGGAGCAATAGAGCAATTTTGGAGGACAGAACTGTGTGTGCTAACCTGGCTGATCCTAGGTGGTGTCCTGTCCTCATCAGTGTGGAAATATGATTCAATGGACAGCTTTTGCATCAAATCTGGGTGGTGATACCGCCAAGTCCTTCACTTCAAGCAGCAAAATGGCTCCAGCCAGTCCTGCATGTGCACACCCAACTCTCTCATTTTCTAATTCACACAGAGCAGCGTCCTCTTTCCTGACAATCTCCGCTCTCCCCTTCCCACATAGCTACTCATTTGATCCTCTCTGCCAGACTCTCTCACACACATGCATTCACTATTGCTTTTTTTCCAATTTTTTTTTATTTATTAAAAATTTTCTTGGTTTACAAAGTGTATATAATGTCTCTCGTATTTTTTCCATAAAACATTTTTTACAGATCAATTTTAGTCATTGAGACATTAGGGAGGGGGGGGGGAGGAAGTGGGTGGGAGGGTGGGGTGGGGAGATGATCAAACAACAGAGAACCAACACAAGCGACGCTGATACCAACTCCTACATGTATTAAGGAAAATAGAAACATCATCACTATTGCTTTTAATTAAGTATCAATAGTATCTCAAAACAGATGTTGATCAGGAAATCCGGATGCATTTCACTTGCTTGTCTAGCTATATCCATCAGTACACTCCCAGTTCTTTTCCACAGGTGAAAGAGGACAAAAAGCCCTTATCTACCTTTCTAACACACACACACACCACACACACACCTTGTCCCTAACTGAACTGGCCATTGCTGTGATTCAGACTTTCACTCCTCTACAACACATCACTTTACTCACCAGTGCAGACTTAGAGGGCCTGCTACCCAGTGGTGCTCTCGGGACTTTAGGTAAGATGTCTGGGCCCCAATGAGCAGGAGAGATGGGTTTGCTGCTTTTTGAAGTAAACAAATCAACACACCTTGCAAAACCAACAAGGAGGCTGAGCAAGACTGCTGTCACTTGATGGGCAAAAGCAGAGACAGCGTAGTAAAGACACACTTCTTTTGAGTGCCAGGTTCCATGTTACTCCTTTCTATATTTAAAGGGCCTGCCCGCAAGGTTACAGCTGCACATCATTTACTGAGCTCAAGTCCTGATCAATGTGTGAAGGTTCGGGTGGAATCATCAGACTCAATCCTATTTTCTCCACCCCGCCCCCACAAACATTAATTTCTACCCTGTTTGACTTTCTGTGCAAGCCTACAGTTTCTGCCTTTGCAAATGCATCGAACAATTAACATTCTAGATTAAATTGAGCTGCCCTCATCTATCTTATTCAAGCTGGTGGATAAATCTGTTTTGACCTCGGTACAAAAGTGAAAAGTATTATCAATCCACCCTACTCAGCCATGACTTCTTCGTTCGTTCCTTCGTTCCTTCCTTATTCCTGATGCATTCACCACTGCTTTCAGTTTAGTTATCTATAGTATCTCAAAAATAGATGTTGATCAGAAAAACCAGATGCTTTTCACTTGTTTGTTCAGCTATATCCATCAATACACTCCAAGTTCATTTCTGCAGGTGAAAGAGGGGGGAGGGAATCCCTTTATGTCGCTTTCTATCTCAATTCTGTTAATGAAGATTCATTTCGAGTTGCAGCTTTACATAAACACCCCTTTCCTTGTTTGGCGAGAAGGGAGGAGAGTCTTTCACAATCAATTTTAGCACTCTCACAAAGGTGTCTCACTGCTTTCCCCCCGCTTCCATTTGTCATGAAGAGTGAGCTGAAAATTACCCTGGCTGCCAATGGCATTGTCTGAATTCAAGAGCAGAGCCAATAGAGCCGTGGAAAGCATGAAATGGCTGACAACACAATCATATTCATAATATGAAGCTTCATCTTTTATTGTCTCTTTTCCCCCCCTGAGGTATTGTAGGCAATAACAAGAGCTGGGTTTTAATATCTTTATGATTATGCTAATTTGGAGAAATATAATTTCTCACCCTGAAAAAAGTAAAACTATTTTGCTCATGCAGAGTGTACCCAAATCATGGGTGGACCATGGTTAGGATGGTGAAAAGAGTCGACTCCCTTTGCATTTAAAAAGTAAACCTATTTAATCTGCGCTTTCCCAAACAAGATGTGTGGCCGAAACATTCTACAAAAAAAAAAATCCACTGCTCTGAATTGTTGCATTGCAGATCTCCAGCCAAGCAATGTATGTAAATAAATAAATAAAATGCATATACTAGCATTAAGTGTGCATAAAAATGGATAGATTGGTGAAAACAACCTGCAAAGTGTATTATATTGGGGAAATTGATTTGTGCAATTGTGTCAATTGGGCAAAATTGCATCCCAAATTGTGTAAAATAGGAGAAAACAACTAAAATGCTGCTGAATTTTCATGAGGATTTAAAACAACAACAACACACTAACAGACAGAAATGTTGAAAAGTGAATTTAAGATTGATTTACATTCAAAACAAATCATCATGAAAACCACCAACCCCCCAAAATAACCAGAAATACTAACAAAATAGCAGCAACAGCAAGATAATTAAAAACAAAGCACTCTCATAATCCCACAATCCCCCAAATAGCAAGAATTGCTCACTTACAGTGAAATCCTCTACCCACTTACCTGGGAGTAAGCCCATTGAACTTAATGGAACTTATTTCTGGGTAGACAACTGTAGGACAATCCTATAGATATCTATTGAAAAGCCAACCCCATAATCTAATCTCTGAAGGCACAGTTAAGAGGCAAGTTTCACTTGCTATCAAAAAGAAAGAAGAAACCGTGTCTGCCTTTACATCTTTATTTAAGTTGCCTTTTGTGAATATGAAGAACTTCTGGTGATTTATACTAATCAGCAGACTCATGTGATAAAGCTGTTCCTCATCCCCATGAAAAGAAAAGAAAAATATCTCTGGACATAGAAACATTGCGAGTCAGGGATAGGGCTAGTCCAAAGCTTTCTCCATGACCTGCTAGCGTTCTACACTTAGGTAAAGGTTAGAAGGAGAACATTTAAATATTAAAGTGCAGGTGGCAAAAACTTCAGCCGCCAATCATGCAATGTAACATGTAGCAGCTGCATAAATCACACGATAAGGTGGGCTTCGTTTTTGTTTGAATCCCACAGCCCCCTGCAGCAATTAAATTCCTTAGCTGTGAAGTAATTGAACAAAGGCAGTATCCTTTAAATTATTACCAAGATTGTGCTATATATATATATTTCTTAAAACAAGTGACTTAAAAAAAACACAAAAAACCACACACACAAAGCATAGCAGGTCTTTTAAAAAATCACTTCAATTTGTTGGCTGCAGGAGCTTCACATACGATAGTTTCAAATCATGTATGCCCTGGAGACCAATTAATATAGCAGCTGCTTTAGAACATTCTACCAGCAAAGAAGCCTTTCCACAGTCAAGGAACCCCAGAGCATCTGACATGGAACCTCTAAGGGTTTCAGAGGACACTGGTGTAGGGTTGCCACCCGTCCCCTAAAATAAGAGATTGTCTCATTTGGGGGGCAAAGAGTCCCCTACCCATTTGATGCATTTTTGAAGTCATCATTATCCTGCCAGTGGCAGAGAAAATCTAAAAGGAAACAGGAAGCTGTCCCTCCACCCCCTTATCTCTCTCTCTTTCCAGATTTCCCCCTACTTGTCCCTTACTTTGCCCAACCGGTCCCTTATTTTGCCCAGGCAAAGGTGGCAACCCTACGACTGGTATAGCCTAGAAAGCTGCTTTGTCAGGCCATTGATCCATCTCACTCAGTTTTGTCCACATCAGGAGCAAAGGGACGGTAGATTTGGATCTGCCAGTAGAACTTTGGATGATCTGAAGTAGAGCGTCTAGGGTTTCTGACTCCCAATTGTCTAACAGTGGCTACAATGAAAAGGTTCCCACCTACCTCTCTAAATCAGTCTGTTGAAACAAAAAAAGGTTTGTGGAGAATGAAGAGTGGATTTTTGTTCAAAGCTGAGCAGAACGTGTGCTCAGAAATGAACTTTCCTCAATTCTTCTATGTGTCCTCTCATCAGAGCCATTATTTTGCACATCGCTCTACTTGGTGGACCGCGTGGCTGTAATTAAAGAAAGGTAGATTGCACAAGCCTAAAGGCTGCCAAACTCTGGTCTACACTGAGACGGACTGGTAGTGGCTTTCTAGGGTTTCAGAATGGAATATTTCCTAGCCCTACCAAGGGATACCTAAGTTACAGGTGGGTAGCCGTGTTGGTCTGCCTTAGTCAAAACAAAATAAAATAAAAAATTCTTTCCAGTAGCACCTTAGAGACCAAGTAAGTTTGTTCTTGGTATGAGCTTTCGTGTGCATGCACACTTCTTCAGATACACTGAAACGGAAGTCACCAGACCCTTAAATATAGTGAGGGAGTGGGGAGGGGTATTACTCAGAAGGGTGGTGGGAATGGGTGATCAGCTGATAGGTGTGGAAAACCTGTTGGCGACTCTTAACGGCTGCAATTAGTCTTGCAGGGAAAGGCAAGGGGTGAGATGGCTAAAGATAGCTTTGTCATGTATAATGAGATAAGAATCCAATGTCTTTGTTCAGACCAGGTTTCTCCATGGTTTTAAGTTTGGTGATTAGTTGCAATTCAGCCACTTCTCTTTCCAGTCTATTTCTGAAATTTCTTTGTATTAAGACAGCTACTTTGAGATTTTTTAATAGAATGTCCTGGGAGATTGAAGTGTTCTCCTACTGGTTTCTCTGTCTTGTGATTCCTGATATCAGATTTATGTCCATTTATCCTTTGGCGTAGGGTTTGGCCTGTTTGTCCAATATAGAGAGCTGAAGGGCACTGTTGGCATTTGATGGCATACACAATGTTGGAAGATGAGCAATTAAATAGTCCTGAGATGGTATGTTTGATGTTGTTGGGGCCAGTAATGGTGTTGTCCGGGCTTATGTGGCAGCAAAGTTGGCATCTGGGTTTATTGCAGGCTCTGGTACCAGTGTCCATGTTGAGTCCTGTTGTTGTATTATTGTGGGTGAGGAGCTGTTTGAGATTGGGTGGCTGTCTGTAGGCGATGAAGGGTCTTCCTCCCAGAGCTTGAGAAAGAGAACTGTCATTGTCTAGGAGAGGTTGTAGATCTCTGATGATGCGTTGTACTGTTTTAATTTGGGAGTTGTCTGTGATTACTAGTTGTGTTCTGTTATTTTCTTTTTTGGGTCTGTCTTGCAGCAAGTTCTCTCTGGGTATCAGTCTGGCTCTGTTGATCTCTTGTTTAACTTCATCAGGTGGATATTTATAATCTTAGGGATACCTAAGATTGACACTGGGACACTTTGCATTCAAAGCACGAGCTCTGTCACTGACTTATAGCCCTCTTCCTACACATCTGAATCTGGGCTAATGGATTGTTCTCCACAAACAACCCCCAAGTAGTACCCAACTTTTGTTCTTCCCTACTGCTCATGGCTTGTTTTGGTGAAAGAAACTGCAAGCCAATATTTAGACATAATGATAAGCCAGACCACATATTAACTTTTGGCAATGTGGCTCAGCAGTGTCCCAGTATGCTTCATGTTCTCCAGTACTGTATGTTGTAACTATGGTTTATAGGTAAGCAGTTTGGGTGCACCCCCTAAACAAATTCTCAGAACAGAGGAAACAAATCTCAAGAAAGGTGAGCAATTCTAGATCAGCTTCAGTTACTGGCCCTGAGTTGAAAGTGAGTTAGCTCTTTGATTTCCATTGCCATTCAAGGAGAACCAGATACCTAATTTCTCTATAAACAACAACAAAAATGCCCCATACAATATCAGACCCATTACCAACACAGAAACTGATTTTTAAAAAATATTGAAATAAAAAAAAAATGGAGCTCGTCACAAAGTATGACAATGGCTCTGAATGTTAAAGAGGGAGAATTTTTTTTGGGGGGGGGGAGAAAATTAATATGGTTTATAGCAGTAATCCTCTTAAATACTTGAGGCTTTGCCAGCTTTTAGCTAACAAGCTCTGCTATTAACGGCTGCAGTGCTCCAACACTCAAAGGATTATTGTCTAAGTTTGCTGACAATGCATTGCCTACTGACCAGTTTCTAACATGCAATCTGTTATTGTATTTCACAAACCAGATCAATGCTTAAAACTGCTTGAAGCATAAAGTCTTGACTCTCGCTCTCGCTCCCACTCTTTCCTTCCCTCCTGCCTGATAAAATAAATAAATAAGCAAGCAAATAAATAAATAAAGTCGCATCGCTTCACTCTCTCTTTTTTATCTGTGATTAAAGGCTATGATTATTATCACCGAAGTTATCTGGCACCATTTTGGGGTTTGGGGTTTGATCAAGCAAACTTGAAAAGAACATCAAGCTCCTCTCATACACACACTATTTCTTTCGCTCTCTCTCTCTCTCTCTCTCTCTTTAAATTTACCTTTCTTGATTATTATTATTTTTTTTAAATGGGACAGAACTGTCAGGAAGCTGTCTCTCTTCTCCTAATTCTTAATATGGAACTTCTGACAAGTATACAGATTTGCCTTAATTATTTATTCATTTTATTGAAAGTGTCTTCATCTGCTTTAAATTTCTAATAAGTCTAATTTAAATAAAGAGAATCCTATTTGAATGTTGATTTCACATTTTAAAATCCAGAAGGTGGCTGTAGATGCACAGTCAAGGCATTTGGCATGAGCTCTTTCAATGAACACATTTCTTTTAAACAACCCTCTACTGTATTTTACTATAATGAGCGTTCCCCTCATCAAACGGGGTGCGCATGTTGCGAGGTTGTGGGGAGGCCCGTTGAATCACGGTGGCAGCTCCTGGCAGTTGGTCTGGCTTCACCTTCCCAGGTTGGGATACCTGTGGACTCCACCTACACTAGCAGCTGCCCAATCCCGGCTGGGGAGGTGTTGCCCAGGGGGATTGGCCAGGTAGAGGGAGGTATTATACAGTACACACAATAGAACTTGACTCATACCTGGGAAGTGGCCGTTGGATTCAGAGCTTCCCCACCCTCCACTCCCTCAGTTGATGCTTACTTTGCAGGTTTAACCACCCTTTTTCCACAGCCACACAGCCACGCAGGCGCTGCTATGACAAGGTTGCTGTTGAAGGGCCGGAAAGGAATTTCCCTGCATTGGCAGGTTTCGCCTTTCCCGTAGCAATTCGTCACAACTTTGGCGGTTGTAGGCCTTGGGCGGAATCCTTTAGTCATTTACAGGATTGGGGGGCGTGGGGCGGTGACCCCTGCCCCCATTGCGGCGGCGATAACAGGGTTCCCGTTAAAGGGGTCTCAGGGGGAGGCATTGACCAAACGCCCAGGGTCGTCAATGCCCTCCCCTTCCAGCGGCAGTGAACATAGGGGGGTGGGCTATCTGCTTGAACATATGTTCTCCAGACTAGCCCACTTCCCAATCATGCTGGATAACCCTGAAGGTACCCAGAACCCTGGCTGGGGGGCTGGGAAGGATAAACGCCCAATGCCTGAGCCAAGGTCTTCCTACATCTGAAATATTAATAAAGTTGTGGCCAATTTAATCCCATAGAACGTTGTCATGAGTCTTTATTTCCCTCAGGGGCTACCCCGGGGTATGGGGGGACTTCGCCTGGCCGCGCAACCTAAAGATAAGAATGCACCAAGTTGAGTGCAAGTTTCTGTTTAACAAATACAGGCCAACCACCCTGCAAAAGAGCAAACTATGTCAAGATTCCCCTCTTGTCCACCATGATGTGTTAGAATGGAAATGTATGGTGTGGTGATGCTCTTCTTATTCATTTCCACAGGGTGTAGGCAGGGAAATGGACAACGGGATGATGCCACATCACATGTTTCCATTGCTTCACATAATGGGAAAAGGAGAAGGGAACTCAGCAGAGGGCTGCCATTTTGTCAAATCAAGCTCTACCTTTAAGTATCCAAATGTGGGGCTCATTTGGCTGTAGAACTTTTAGGCAAAACGGTGGGGGGCAGCTGTTCTGTTACTCATTTGTTGCTCAGAGGAGCACATATCACAGCAAAGTGCTCTCATCGTTATGCAAACAGCAGTATTATATCACCCTGAAAATGCTATTCTGTCTTTTTATACCTAAGGGACCGCCTTTCCTGGTATGTCCCGGGTAGGACCTTAAGGTCCTCAAATAATAATTTGTTGGAGGTCCCGAGCTACAAGGATGCTAGGTTGGCTTCAACTAGGGCCAGGGCCTTCTCAGTACTGGCCCCAACTTGGTGGAACAGTCTGGCACAAGAGACCAGGGCCCTGCGGGATTTGGCATCTTTCCGCAGGGCCTGCAAGACGGAGCTGTTCCACCTAGCCTTTGGGTTGGTTTCAGTTTAACCCGGATGTTTCGTTCTTTTGGTGTGATTGGTGGGCTACTTAAAAATGAGGCTGCAGTTTAGATTTAATTTTAAATTGTATTTTAATCTGTATTTTAATGAACTGTTTTATGTTTTCGTTGTGATTTTATTGGTGTTAGCCGCCCTGAGCCCGGTTTGGTGGGGAAGGGCGGGGTATAAATAAAAATGTATTATTATTATTATTATTATTATTATTATTATTATTATTATTATTATTATGCATCTGTTAGTCCTCCATGTGCACGACACAGGTTAAGGGGCATCTACACATCTACACATTTATTTATTTATTTATGCACATCTGGCTGGGTTTCCCCAGCCACTCTGGGCGGTTTCCAACAAAATATTAAAATACATTAGACCGTCAAACATTAAAAGCTTCCCTAAACAGAGCTGCCTTCAGATGTCTTCTAAAAGTCTGGTAGTTGTTTTTCTCTTTGACATCTGGTGGGAGGGCGTTCCACAGGGTGGGTGCCACTACCAAGAAGGCCCTCTGCCTGGTTTCCTGTAACTTGGCTTCTCGCAGCGAGGGAACTGCCAAAAGGGCCTCGGCGCTGGACCTCAGTGTCCGGGCAGAACGATGGGGGTGGAGACGCTCCTTCAGGTATACTGGACCAAGGCCGTTTAGGGCTTTAAAGGTCAGCACCAACACTTTGAATTGTGCCCGGAAACGTACTGGGAGCCAATGTAGGTCTTTCAAGAAGCAATACAATCATCTGTTTCAAAGGCAAAGCCCTATGTCTGACCCAAAAGCATTCATAACGTAGATTGGAGGCAGAGGGGGAGTGAAACCATACTGCTCCTTTCCCCTCCATTCTCTGTCTTCAGGTGAGTTGCCAACAAGGGCATCAGGAAGCCTCCAGTTTGAGTCTTCAGCTGGTACTGGCACTACCCTCTGCATCTGAGAGGACCTCCTGGGGCCTGGCAAGCAGATACCCAAGTAACATAAGCACTTCAGAACATTGTTATGCCTCTATTGACCATGCACGTGCTGAAAGGCAGTTTGAAGATGTCATCATATGGTTTGGTTTAAAATATCTCTCTACAACAACAGGCAGGCTATTATTTTAGGATCCAGACTGTTGTCCATCTATGAAAAGGAAGCAGGGGAGGATAAATATGGGAAAACATTGGAAAGCTGTGTTTAATTCAGACATATTGGCTGTATAATCACAGTTTTACAAGTAATGATAATGGTTGTAAGGGGAGGGGGGGCAGCATTGATAGCAGAAGATTTCCACATGGACAGCAAAGCCCCCACCTGGATGTCTGTTGAATTCTTCTTTTCCGGCATACTTTGTTGGCAAGGGGGGCTTTGTTCTTTCGCTTCACAGATGGTAACGGGAAAAGAACTGAAGGCTCTACAAGACATTTCACAGAGACACTTCTGACAGGTGATCAAATCACCGAAGGCTTCTCCCAGCAAAACAAAGTTCAGATGCGATGTGACAGCGTGAACATACCTTTCTGTGTGTTGACATTCATTTTAATAATAGAAAAATGCAAGCAGGATTTTGCGACAATGACAACAACTACCATAGGAAAGGAAACAAAGAAAAAGTACACTCCTTCATGTTTTCAATGCAGAATTTCTCATCAATTAATCTGTTTCTTTAACTTGGGAATGACTGTTTTAACCAGATACCTTTTAACTTTCGATAGCATGAGCAGAAAGTCGTGTGCTAAGGCTATGGGAACCTTGCTCTCACTTCAAAAAGGAAGAAGGAAATGATCCTCTTTAGGATGGGATTATAAATGTTGGTGAAGATGCTATTAATGGTGTTAACATGAGAGCTTCCTACTAAATCATGTCCTTGATACTGGGAGCTAAACACATAAACAACATTTCAAGGCTCCTGTCACTCAGAGGCACATTTCTGCAGTGCATAAGCACACCTGTCACTTCGAGATGTATACAGATGTTTTTTAATGCAAATAACATGCTCATTTTTAACTCTGAATTGTCCAAAAGTGTCTCAGCAATGGCATCAATATTTCATAAAAATTGTAATCTTAATCTTGTTGCAGCTTGGAGAAATAGATTGCAAACGTACACTATCTCCCCATTCTGATATACTAAATTCAAATCTCAGCCTCCCCCGTAATTCATTGTGAAGCACTATGAGTGTCATCTAATCTAATCTATATATCCCAGAACACATTCCCCCCCCCGAATATATGGAAAGCCATTAGTGACAAAAGTATTAATATGATGAGTTGACCAATACCAACTTGATATGAGTTGTGACAAAGTTTATGATTTAAGTGTTAACTGTCTCAATTATTTTATATTTAGACAGATATAGATGAATAGGGGCTGTGTGCATGCAGAAGTAAGCCCCTCTCAGCTCAATGGGTCTCGCTGCTGATCTACATTATACAAAATGAAGGGGGCTTTATATGTTACTTGAGATGCCTGAGAGCCATTTTTGCGTTGTTGGTCTGTCATGGCCTAACTCTCTTCACTTAGCACAGAGAGGGTTGGTGAAGCTTCCCAGGTGATATCTACAAAGCTGCAACCCCACTAGAAGCTTGGATGGGCGAAAGAGAATGAGGCCGTACTTCCTTACCACATGAAGCTGAGGGTAATGTTGAAAACAACTCAACTGAATCCTCCTGGACTTCAATATCCACACAATGAGTCTTTCACATGCGTGTAAAGTGTTCCTCCATCACACTGATGATGGAGTAACTCATGTGTTCATTAGTTTCAACGCTTATAAGTTACTTCTTTCAAAAAAATTATACCTTGCCTTTCCACTGGTTTATTCAAGATGGCTAAGGAAACCAGCGCGCCCATAAGCGAAGTCAATGCAAAGTGATTGTTGTAAAGAAAAGAATTTTACAATGCCAACAGTCATAAAAATCTGACAGGGCTGACTTTAGAGTCTGTTCCTGACAAGTGATGCAGTCTTTATGTCAATGAAATAAATGAGGGAAAACATTTTGCAAAGATACGCAGTGGAGAGCATACCAGAGCTCCTGGTGTAAAGGTCTGAATCCAGTGTCTCTCAGGTCAGGATATTTGTTGTGGCATGCTTAGATTGTCCGTTAAAATGGTTATTCATTGACTTGAATGGTAGCATTCTACCCTGAAAAAGAATTAAAGACTATCTTGTTATATGCTAGAATATTTTTGAATAAGAAAATGGCAAAACATTTGCAATAAGCAGATGGAAGATATGGGCGTAATTAGAAATATTTATTGAGTTTGTTTTCTGAACGCAATGTAGTACTATAATTTTTTTTTAAAAAAGAACTCTTTTAAAGTAAATAATATATGTTAATACTGTACATGCATCATATTCCGCATTAATTAGGGATTTTTCTCCATCAAGCCCCATGAAGCAGTTGAAGTAGCAATGTCAACAACAGTTAATATGATTAAAACTGCATTCCTAATAAGATGTGTATCCCAACTTGTATTAATGTTTATTTTAAAATGCTTTTGTGTTGCTTTGCCATCTGTTTCTTGCTTTTTATGGTACCTAAATTCTACAGTCACAAGACCCAAGGGAGATTCCTTTTCCTAACGATATAACTTACACTCAGATGTTCATTCAAAGTTATGCTTTAACAGGATGTATCTAAGTGGGGAAATGTTCCTGGAGTTTTAAAACATAAACCTCTTGATGAACGTGCAAATTGTAGTATCCTTTCTAGACTAAATGAGTCATATAAATGTCCTTGTCACAGAGTTTAAAAAAAGAGAAACGATCAGCGTTGTCAAAAGTAACATTTTTTATTTATGTAAAAATCTTACTAAAACTACAGCTAAGCTGCATTTGAATTATGACTTTCAAATCACCTTTTGGAGAATGCTGAAATCAATTAAACAATAAGTATATTCTCATTTACAAAAGAAATCAATCAGCTGTCATTTTTGATTGATTATACTTGGATAGAGTGCTGTTTAATCTATGAATTTATTACACATTATTCTACTACTATAAAAACAGCATGTGGATTAGGAATGAGAGGTCTCACAGTAAATGAGGAAAGAATTTTTCTTCCCTTTTGAAGTCTTGGTTGTGGCAAGCAACCATCTGCTCTTGATTTAGGTGGGTTAAATCTATTCAGCATCAAACTATATAACTTTCTATTAAAGGTCATGGAAATAAGTATTACCAAATATTATTCCATCAAAAGACATGCCCATGTTACAGTGTTTAGCTATCATTGTAGAATTTGTCTACAGGGATATGGACAGAAACACATACATTTACCAGTAAGGATTAACTATGTGGATAAGCAATGGTATTTATCAGATAGAAATCCATTATTTCCCATTCATCAATACAGTAGTTCAGCTCAGCAAAGAAACTAGCAACTGTGATTTCTTAAACTCTGACCCTCATCTCAAAAACCACCTCCTATACTGCATGGCAAACTATTTTTGAAACTTAGGGGACTTTTAAAATCAGTTTGCAATATAGCACCATGGGATTCTGAAGGGTAATACAACTAGTGTAGGAATGTGTGTCCTAAATACCGGTACAAGCCAATTAAGGGTAAAGGGACCCCTGACCATTGCAGACAACTCTGGGGTTGCAGCGCTCATCTCGCTTTACTGGCCGAGGGAGGCAGTGTACAGCTTCCAGGTCATGTGGCCAGCATGACAAAGCCGCTTCTGGCGAACCAGAGCAGCGCACGGAAACACCGTTTACCTTCCCGCCGGAGCAGTACCTATTTATCTACTTGCACTTTGATGTGCTTTCAAACTGCTAGGTTGGCAGGAGCTGGGACCAAGCAACGGGAGCTCACCCCGTCGTGGGGATTCAAACCGCCAACCTTTTGATCGGCAAGTCCTAGGCTCTGTGGTTTAGCCCACAGCGCCACCCGTGTCCTACAAGCCAATTAACATTCCATAATTAACAGTACTGCCCACTACGTTTTTATTTATTTATTTCATAAAATTTAAACACCACTTGATTGTTAAAAACAAACAAACAAAACTCAAAGTGGCTTACAAAAAAGTCCACCAGTTTGCTGAACAGGGACATCAGCTAACTCTTCCCCCATCTACACTATCCATTTAAAGCAGTATCATACCATTTTAAATAGCCATAGTTTCCCATGGCAAAGATTCACCGGACCACTTGTTGTTTCCTAAGGGTGCTTAAAGTTATTATTCCCCTCCCTGAGCTACAATTCCAAGAGTGTTTTCACAATCAGTCCTTTGACACAGGGAACTCTGAGAATTGCATCTCTGGGGGTGGGGTAACTGCATTATGGTTAGTGGCCATAATCCCAAAGAGTTAGGCACCGTTAAGATAACTAAAGCTTAAGGGGGTGAAATCCAAAGGTGTCCATTTAGCAGTTGCAGTGGTGTAGTGAGGGCGGGGCATAGGGGGTGGGGCGCCCCAGGTTCCAGGGGAGGGGGGTGACACTTGAGCTGGCCCCGCCCTGCCCCGCTGGTGGGCCCGAGCAAGCCGCGGAGCGAGGCAGCCTTGCCCCACAGCCTGCTTGCAAACCTGCTCGGCGGCCTGTGAGCAAGCCGCGGAGCAAGGCCGCGCCGCCCCCTGGACTGTCCAGGGCCCGCCTGCCAGCCAACGCCGCTATGGGCAGCTCAGGGGCCACCGCCGCTGCTCCCGCGGCAACCTTGCGAGCCGCTGAGTGATCAGTGACTCGTGGGGCTGCTGAGTGCGAGCGGCGGGCGTAAGGCTGTCCTGCTTTTCACGCTGCAGCCCCATGAGCCACTGATTGCTCAGCAGCTCGCACGGTCGCTGTAGTAGCAGCAGCGGCAGCCCGGCGATGGAGTGAGCATGTGGCAAATCCGCAGCAACCGTGTGAGCTGCGGATTGATTGGCGGCTTGTGGGGCTGCTGACCGTGAGCAGCACGGCCTTACACCCACCGCTCACACTCAGCAACCCCACGAGCCGCTGATTGGTCAGCGGCTCGCAAGGTCGCCGTGGGAGCGGCGGCTGCCCAGCGGCGGAGTGAGCATGCGCCAGATTTGGCGCATGCTCACTCCACCCTGACGTTGCATCGTGATGTCACAACACAACATCAGGACGCCCCGCCCCCAGCAGTTGCCTCCGTTCGCTGCCCCGGGTAGCGAGGAGGCTTCTTCTGCGCCTGAGCAGTTGAATGCACACCATTGGTGGAATGGCCCCACCCCCCAGAAAAACCCATGGACAATCCTCCAGAGCATATTTGTAGGGGGCACAGAGTACGTGCAGGGTGAGGAGAAGTTTTGTTGCATGGAAATAAGTCCACTTTCATGATATTGGACGCCACCATGGGTGTTTTTTAATATATGTTTTATTAATTTTACTTACGGTATGTATTTATTAAGAAAACATGTATACCCTAGGGGGGTCTTTCTTCAAATAGCCCTAGTCAACAACAGAAGTTAAAACAGGAACTTAACACCGCTTCTCAGCCTTTTGGCTAAGATCAAGTATAAAACAGGAACTTAACCATTTGGCAAAACAGCAATACATGCTACTCGATTAGGCAGCCATAACTTCATATATCCATGTTATAATGGTTAGCTGCTGGAGAGCTTCCCTGCTTTATGAAAGACACAGTAAATAAATAGCTTAAATAAATGAATGAATCATAACTGCTACATGATCTAAGGCTTTAGTCCAAACTCTGCTTATGTGGTGCTATGGGGTATGGAGGGTGAATTAAGCAAAGTCATTCCTCTGCTTGCCGTGTGGTGAACCTGACAGACAGCCTGAAAATTGGTAATCCCAAGGACATGGCAGGGGCAGGACTGAGTCAGCTCCGGGTCCCCCAAAGCAACTACTCTATTCCGAACTTAAAAATGGAAAGCTGGAGGTCAACAAAAGAGTTTAAAGACTCTCTCAAGGCAAATCTAAAAAAAAAAAAAAGTGGTATAAACACTGACAATTGGGAAACACTGGCCTGCGAGCGTTCCAATTGGAGAACAGCCTTTACCAAAGGCATCATGGACTTTGAAGATGCTCAAACTCAGAATGAAAGGGAGAAACATGTGAAGAAGAAGAAGAAGAAGAAGAAGAAGAAGAAGAAGAAGAAGAAGAAGAAGAAGAAGAAGAAGAAGACGACGACTTTGGATTTGATATCCCACTTTATCACTACCCGAAGGAGTCTCAAAGCGGCTAACATTCTCCTTTCCCTTCCTCTCCCACAACAAGCACTCTGTGAAGTGAGTGGGGCTGAGAGACTTCAAAGAAGTGTGACTAGCCCAGGGTTACCCAGCAGCTACATGTGGAGGAGCGGGGACACGGACCCAGTTCCCCAGATTACGAGTCTACCACTCTTAACCACTACACCACACTGGTTCTCCAAACGTGAAGGCACGTTTGGCAAACCCTCACTGTGATCAACTCCCACCTGGAAACCAATGTCCCCACTGTGAAAGGCCGTATGACTCCAGAATTGGTCTCCACAGTCACTTACGGACTCACTGTTAAGACTGTGTTCATGGAAGACAATGTTACTCGACTACGAGTGATAGAAGAAGAAGAAGAAGAAGAAGAAGAAGAAGAAGAAGAAGAAGAAGAAGAAGAAGAAGAAGAAGAAGAAGAAGAAGAAGATAAAGCCAAAACTCTTTCTGAGTCATTGATATTTAGTTATTTATTCTATTTATATCCTGCCTTTCCTGTAATGAGCTCAAGACAATGTATATGTTCCCTTCTCCCCATTTTATCCCCACAGAAACCCTGTAAGGTAGGTTAGAGCAGTTGTAGACTTTGGACTTTAAAATTTTAGCAACACCCTGTGCAACGCCAAAATTTGGCACCCCCCTGCCTCTTGCTTTCCATTGTTTGAAATTATTGCGGCACCTCCTGCAGTACACTTTCAGCTTGAAAGGCAAGCTGCCCACACTCCCTTAAATTCGCCTCTAGGTTAGAGTAAGAGACTAAAATTTTGGCCAGATTGTTTGCTACAGTCATTGGTAAAGCACAGTAAATTCCATGTGTCCTGCACAATTTGAGGGGTAAGTGGTTAGGCTCTTATTCTAGTTATTGTGAGGGTAGCCAATATAATTTTTGAACTTCATGACAGCTCCATTGCTTTTAGCACCATGAAACGACCGTCTTCTGGGTGAGTTCATTTAGAAATGTTCTTTCATCTAGGCTCACAAAGTCAAAGCTTTTCCTGTCATCCCTTTATGACACACTGACCAGGAAAAAAAAAATGATACTGAGGAAGAAAATTAGGCACAAATAAAAGTTAGTTGGATGAGTGTGCTCTTATAAATGGGTTTTCAGATAAACGTTAGCAAGAGTGTATGAGTGTCCTATCATAAATTTGACAGTGATTATGGTAAGATTGAGTTTCCCAGAAATGGATTTTGTTTAGAGAATGTTTAAGGATGGGGCACTTAACACACTTTAAAATATTTCAGGAATTCTACCTGTTTTCAGAAATATTTGAGAAATACGGCCCAATTATGTTAATAGGGGAGACAACATAGTGCCTTTCAGATTTTGCCACACTCCCCGTCCCATCACTCCAGGCCATTCGCCATGTTGCCTGGGGCTGATGGGAGCGGGAGTCTTGTTAGAATAAAGTTATAAACTCAAACAAAAAAGCAACGAGTCCCTAGCAGGGGCCTCCATCCAGCTTAACCCTCTGATGCCCAGGGCAAGTGTACCCGACTGCCCCCCACTTCTTCACAGGCCTGCCTGGAGTGCACTACATTGCTTACCCCAAAAATTGTCACCTCAGTCCAAAAAGCACTGCCTCCTCAGGACCTTTTGCTGCCTGACGTAGAGCCCAAATGATTCCTCCCTCACCCCAGCTATGGCCAACATTATAATCAGCCTTCCAGTGCCATTCAAACTCCTGTTACTGCAATCATGTTCCACTGCCACTGCCACTGCCACCACACACACAAACACACACCATGTTGCCACCTGAAGCAAGTTGCACTGACATGGCCAGCCCTGCGGACAAGAGGAAATGTTAATGCAAACAGGTGATGTGTGCGGACAAGCCCAATTTTGCAGCTGGACCAAGGCTCCGTCACAGGTCTATTTTACCCAGGAAGCCACATGTGTAGTATTTGCATTTGCACCTAATGAATATGGCAGCTGAAGAAACTGTTTCACAGGCCATCCTTAAGATTTGCATTACTGGGAAATTATAAGTCGCCATGGTGAAAAGGAAAGTTATTTGCACCGGAACTAAATAACCAAATTTCAGGCAAATGCTTGCAGCTGTAAGGGCAAGCAGCCACTGCTGGGATAAGGAGAGGCAATTCCTCATGCCCTCAAAACCATCCTGAAGGCAAGTATAGAGGTCTTCCTGCATCTCTCTATGAGATAAGTTGTCCCAAAGGCAGTCTGTGCCTGCCATGGCCCTAAAACCCTGAGCTGCAGGTCTCAGGAGCCACCCATCACCTGCAAGGTGCTTCAGCAGGTCACCAAGCTGGCCTGTTTCCATCCATGGACCTACCTGCCAAAGGGACCAGTCATACCAATTGACCTGTTTAACAAGCCATCGTCCCATTCCACGCAATTTGGAGCAGACAATAAGGCCTTCCTGTCTAGCCAAACAGCTGGCCAAAAATTCTGACTTGGTCCAAAGCTGCCTTGAGCATCATTTGGTTGAACGGCAGGCTGTAACTTTTCTCACTCAATAAATTATAAGGATGAGATTTACCAACACAACGTGGTGTGATGAACAAGAGGCTTTGTCTGTGCTGCTGACGCAGCTGACATGGGAGGCCAATATGTCAGTACTGATGTTAAAAGCTGACGTGCCAGCATGTTTATGTTATTGGTGGTCAAATTGATTCTGTATTTAAATATTTTTGTCATTCTTCAGAATCAATGTATATGCTTACCCAGGGATATAATACCTTGAAGGATCTCTTGTTCCTTAAAAATATTATAGATCCTGCTGATATTTTATGCTAGGCATAATTTGGGAAGTGGCTCATTACTGAGATGTTTAAATTCAAAACTCATGCACGATATGGGTTTTTCTCCTCAGCTAACGTTCCTGAGACTTTTTGAGGCCAAAACCCAAAAGATTTAGATAAAACTAATGAATGCTTGGAGGACATCTCTCCTTGTCCCCCTTGGGGACAGGTTTCGCGGCATTTTTGTTATTTAGTTGTTTAGTCGTGTCCGACTTCTCATGACCCCATGGACCAGAGCACGCCAGGCACTCCTGTCTTCCACTGATTCCCACAGTTTGGCCAGACTCATGTTGGTAGCTTCGAGAACACTGTCCAATCATCTTGCCCTCTGTCATCCACTTCTCCTTGTGCCCTCCATCTTTCCCAACATCAGGGTCTTTTCTAGGGAGTCTTCTCTTCTCATGAGGTGGCCAAATTATTGGAGCCTCAGCTTCAGGATCTGTCCTTCCAGTGAGCACTCAGGGCTGGTTTCCTTCAGAGTGGATAGGTTTGATCTTCTTGCAGTCCATGGGACTCTCAAGAGTCTCCTCCAGCACCATAATTCAAAAGCATCAATTATTCAGCAATCAGCCTTCTTTATGGTCCAGCTCTCACTTCCATACATCACTACTGGGAAAACCATAGCTTTAACTATACGGACCTTTGTCGGCAAGGTGATGTCTCTGCTTTTTAAGATGCTGTCTAGGTTTGTCATCGCTTTTCTCCCAAGAAGCAGGCGTTTTTTAATTTCGTGACTGCTGTCACCATCTGCAGTGATCATGGAATCCAAGAAAGTAAAATCTCTCACTGCCTCCATTTCTTCCCCTTCTATTTGCCAGGAGGTGATGGGACCAGTGGCCATGATCTTAGTGTTTTTTTGATGTTGAGATTCAGACCATATTTTGCACTCTCCTCTTTCACCCTCATTAAAAACTTCTTTAATTCCTCCTTACTTTCTGCCATCAAGTTTGTGTCATCAGCATAGCTCAGGTTGTTGATATTTCTTCCAGCAATCTTAATTCTGGCTTGGGATTCATCCAGTCCAGTCTTTTGCATGATGAATTCTGCATATAAGTTAAATAAGCAGGGAGACAGTATACAGCCTTGTATATAGGGCAGTCTATAAATTCAATAAATCATCATCGCCATCCAAGGAATTTTGAGGGAAGCTCAAGTGACTTCGATATAATGGAACATGTCAGTTACACTCACAAAACACACACAAGATAAGGTCCTTCATATCAATTAAGCACAAGCCAAATGAATTCCAGAATACTTAGGAAGGAGTATTTCGAGGGGAAATACATTTAAGCTGCAATCATAACTCAATTTACCAGAGACAGGTAAGGCACGTTGAATTCATCAGGACTTACTTCTGCGTAGACATTTTTAAAAGTATTAAATGCACCTATTAATGTATTGATTTCTTTAAAAATTGAAGATTAATGTGGAATGAGGTGGGCTTGTGAGTGAACATGTGAGGTGATGTGGACTGGAAGTAAAATGATTTGCAGACCCCTTCTAGAAGCAGATTTTTCCCCATTCACTACATATACACTGTACATATAGCAAGGCCATACTATTCATAATGACTGATCTGTGAAATGTTTCTGGAAAGAAGGGAAGATCAAATTGGGAGGAATATCTATCCCAAAAGTAAACATTGTGCTTAATGTGTATTTGTAGCAGGTCTTCTGTACATTTTGTTTAGACAAAATATACAACAGAGAACAATTAACTTAAAAGGATCATGCTTTTGTGGAAAGGACGATTATCAGAGGAGAATGCAGCTAAGGAAATGTTTTGCAGATGTACTGCATTTAAATTAATAAAATCTCATTAGGTTTTATGTTTGCCAATAATGGCTGGAAAAGTTACCATACATTGTAGGAACAATTACCCAAATCTTCACTGTCTCATTAGGTTTGTCATACTGTTTTCATTATAATACATTAGAACTTGCAAGTGAGCCTTCAGTAATGACATATTGTTCCAATTCGCCTTTCAGCAGGCTCTAAGATATTTTAGTATTTGTGTTATAAGCCAGCAGGTGTCTTCACTTTGCTCCCCCCCCCACCAGTTTTATACACAGACTTCCAGACTTAGAAAGGAATGTAAAAGGGCTTTCAACAGTCACATAAAAATGAGTCTGATTAGAGTAAAGCAATACACACTATTTTTATGTTTTGGTGGTAATTCAAAGCACTAAAAATGTGCACCTTGGTTGTACATCTCTATTTCTGTGTTTTCTTACAGAAAGCACTATTTAATGGGCATGAACCACGTGGTACAAAAAGTTTTCAGATTTGCATAACAAGTAAAAATTCTTGATTTGAATATCTGAGGAGTTGTGAACTTCGGTGAGAATTAGCACCACTCTTTGAGCTACTAAAATGAATCATATTTAAAAGTGCTTGGGTGATTTCAACGAAGAACCATAGGCAGTGCTGTGTTTAATTCAAATAACGATGTAAGTTTACTAAATGTGGGTGATCTTGCATGCCCAGTCTTGGAATTCTCTACTTGAAATCCATCAATTAAATGTGCTTTCAATCAGGATGCACTTTAAAAAACAAACAAACAAACAAACAAACCCTTTCTAATCATTTGGAAAATCCAAAAATTTCAAAAGCACTGTTCCTACATGGCAAAAACAGAGACTTTGCAAATCATTTTGAATAATTGCTTCCATCACTCCATTTTTAAATACTGTTTCAAGACCAGCTAGGGCTTCCCCATATAGGCAGTGCATAGAAAACAGTTGCCTAAGGTAGCAGACTAACTGGCTCTCCCGGCTGATCTGGAAAATCCTAATGGGGTGGGAATGATCAACTGGAAGTCTGGGAGCTAGATTTATCCTAAAGGTATTACATATCTGGCATTTGCAAGCCTTCCAAATTTTAATCAAGGGTATGGTAAAATGTTTGCATGCAAGGGAAAAAAATATTTTCAAGTTGCATGCAATAGGAATCATTCACATATTTGTATTCAGGGCCGTCTTTACCTGGGGGTGCAAGGGGTGCAGGGCACCTGGGCACCGAATTCTTGGGGGCGCCAGGTGCCCGCTGCTGAAGCCGACTAAGCTCTTAACTATCTACCTATTATGAAATAATAAATAATTTTGGTCAAGCTAGAAAAACAAAATACATATATACCTAGGTATTACTGAAATGTATGCCAACTTTGCTGCCACTTAAACCCGGACAACACCATTACTGGCCCCAACAACATCAAACATACCATCTCAGGACATTGTGTATGCAATCAAATGCCAACAGTGCCCTTCAGCTCTCTATATTGGACAAACAGGCCAAACCCTACGCCAAAGGATAAATGGACATAAATCTGATATCAGGAATCACAAGACAGAGAAACCAGTAGGAGAACACTTCAATCTCCCAGGACATTCTATAAAAGATCTCAAAGTATCTGTCTTAATACAAAGAAATTTCAGAAATAGACTGGAAAGAGAAGTGGCTGAATTGCAACTAATCACCAAACTTAAAACCATGGAGAAACCTGGTCTGAACAAAGATAATAATAATAATAATAATAATAATAATAATAATAATAATAATAATAATAATTTATTTATACCCCGCCCTTCCCCGCCAAACCGGGACATTGGATTCTTATCTCATTATACATGACAAAGCTATCTTTAGCCATCTCACCCCTTGCCTTTCCCTGCAAGACTAATTGCAGTCGTCAAGAGAGTCGTCAACAGGTTTTCCACACCTATCAGCTGATCACCCATTCCCACCACCCTTCTGAGTAATACCCCTCCCCACTCCCTCACTATATTTAAAGGTCTGGTGACTTCCGTTTCAGTGTATCTGAAGAAGTGTGCATGCACATGAAAGCTCATACCAAGAACAAACTTAGTTGGTCTCTAAGGTGCTACTGGAAGGAATTTTTTATTTTATTTTGTTTCACTAAAGGACTTTCAACTTTGTGCGCTCATTTACCATAGACGCGCCGCGCCAGCAGCGGCACTTGTCATTCACAACTGTGGCGCTTGTCAGACTCTTAAGTATACAGTGTATTGTAAATACATGAGAGCCAGTGTGGTGTAGTGGTTAAAATTGGTAGACTCATAATCTGGGGAACCGGGTTCGTGTCTCCGCTCCTCCACATGCAGCTGCTGGGTGACCTTGGGCTAGTCACACTTCTTTGAAGTCTCCCAGCCCCACTCACCTCACAGAGTGTTTGTTGTGGGGGAGGAAGGGAAAGGAGAATGTTAGCCGCTTTGAGACTCCTTCGGGTAGTGAAAAGCGGGATATCAAATCCAAACTCTTCTTCTTCTTCAAATAAAAAAGTTTCTTTCTTTTTCCTCCCTTCTTTCATAAACAAGAGATAAGGCATAAACGAGGTGTCAGACACAAGCATAATAAAAGTTAATTTGGGGGCTAAACTAAATTAGGGAGCGTTGGGCGGATCTTTGCACCCCGGCGGCGCATATGCTAAAGACAGCACTGTTTGTATTAAACCTTTGTGGGATTTCAAATGTCATGCCAACTATGCACACCGTATGTGTATGTGTTTTCCGTAGATGTGAAGCTCTTGCTGCAGGGTGGTTCAAACTTTATTATACAGGTAGGTGGAAAGATTGATTTCCAAGCCATGTCACCTTTTGCATGCATTCCATTCCATTTCAACATAAGGGGGATGGGGGCTGCGGGGGGGGGGGGGGAGAAAGAGAAAGAGAACATAGCAACACTGGGTTATTTGAGAATTATGAAAGCCAGGGAACAACTGCATTACAGTTTCCACATTCATCCAGGAGGTACAAATCAGATCAGTTCATATTGGAATCGGCAAAAACTGAATTTTTGTCTCATGGATCACTGTCCAGAGAATAGTGTAGACCCTGAAAATAAGAAGTTGTCATCTTCGCTCTGGGAAAATATATATTACCTATTGCACACCACTGGGATAACAGTACCTGAGGTGTGAGGTCAATTGCCTGACCCTTTTCTTTCTCTTTACGGAACACCTTCAAGAAGAAACAGTCTTCAATTCACAAATGCAAAGGCACAAAAAGGAGCCCTACTTCCACCCAGTTCAGGAGGAGTTTGTACTGACCCTGAAATCAGCCTTTCAAGCTTTTCTCCTTTAGAGCCAGCTTGTCTGTTACACATTGGTTCACTCACTCCTAAGTGATGGTCATCTTTTCTTGTGCTTATTACTACCATAATACTCCAGGGCTTCCTAGCCTGCTTTCATGTTACAGGATTCCTTAATTTATTTCTTGGTGCTCTGATTTCCCCCCTCCCCGTCTTAATTTGTGCATGGACTTTAATTAATATCCTCCATCACGGTTCACAGATTTGGCAAGCTTTTATTAAGTGGGGGGGTGCAAATTTGCTCACCTAGCAAAATTTCATACAATTTCTCTCCTAGAAAAAAGATCCATTACTACATCCCACTATAAACTAGAGTTCACAATATGGACGTCTTTTTTAAAAACATTGTAATATGGAATAAAGCAAGTCCAAATGGCCAACGACTTGTTTTAGGCTTGTTGGATATTTTTTCCCCAAACAAGACTAAATGGGCAAGGTAATCTGGTTCTGCAAATGTTTTGACATTAGGGTGCTCATGTATCATGGCCTACTTTATAGAGAACAGTCTTCTATTTCAAGGCCTGTTTGAAAGAATATTCCATTTGAAGGGCTCTCTGTTCCAAGTCCAAATAAAGAACCACGAGAAGGGCTTTAGAACAATTCAAGTTATTATTTTGCGTGGCGATATCCCGACCCCTCCTGTGGTGAAATGAAGACACAAGACACCATAAATAATGTTAATGGGCATAAAAAGGCCACAACTTTATTGGTTACGGATGTTGAGTGTGTGAGTGTCTGGAGGCGGTTGGAGGATGGATGGCGGCTGACAGATTGAGGTTGAATCCTGACAAGACAGAAGTACTGTTCTTGGGGGACAGGAGGTGGGCAGGTGTGGAGGACTCCCTGGTCCTGAATGGGGTAATTGTGCCCCTGAAGGACCAGGTGCATAGCCTGGGAGTCATTCTGGACTCACAGCTGTCCATGGAGGCACAGGTTAATTCTGTATCCAGGGCAGCTGTCTACCAGCTCCATCTGGTACGCAGGCTGAGACCCTACCTGCCTGCGGACTGTCTCACCAGAGTGGTGCATGCTCTAGTTATCTCTCGCTTGGATTACTGCAATGCGCTCTATGTGGGGCTACCTTTGAAGGTGACCCAGAAACTACAACTAATCCAGAATGCAGCAGCTAGACTGGTGACTGGGAGTGGCCGCCAAGACCACATAACACCGGTCTTGAAAGACCTACATTGGCTCCCAGTACGTTTCCGAGCACAATTCAAAGTGTTGGTGTTGACCTTTAAAGCCCTAAACGGCCTCGGTCCAGTATACCTGAAGGAGCGTCTCCACCCCCATCCTTCTGCCCGGACACTGAGGTCCAATGCCGAGGGCTTTCTGGTGGTTCCCTCACTGCGAGAAGCCAAGTTACAGGGAACCAGGCAGAAGGCTACAAAAAGACTACAAAAAGTGGCACCCGCCCTGTGGAACGCCCTCCCACCAGATGTCAAGGAGAATACCAACTACCAGACTTTTAGGAGACATCTGAAAGCAGCCCTGTTTAGGGAAGCTTTTAATGTTTAATAGATTATTGTATTTTAACATTCTGTTGGAAGCCTCCCAGAGTGGCTGGGGAAACCCAGCCAGATGGGTGGGGTATAAATAAATTATTATTATTATTGTTGTTGTTGTTGTTGTTGTTGCATGTCGATATCCCGTTCCCCCCCGTGAAATAACGACACGAGACACCGTAAAGTAAGGTTGAATGGAGAATAAAAGGCCACAACTTTATTGGTTCCGGTTGTTGAGCGGTATTGGCATTAGGCATTGGATCTAACTAAACTATATCTGACTCCAGCACGTCGTGCTGGCAGTCCAGGAAGGGTTAACCACTGTTGGGGTGAGCCCTTGCTGCTGCACATCAGCTAAGGACACACCCCGTGATCACCGATCCGGGGCGTGCCTTAGGCCCTCTCCACCCACGGCTTCGGACACGGACACGCCCCCCGGACTTCTTTACGAAGTACCCTTCAGCGCTTGGGGGGAGGTGCTGGCCCGTCCTCCCCCCCCACATCCTGACCTTCCTGACCTTATCCAATGCCTAACCGCCAAACCAAGTTGTGACGAGTTGCTACGAGGTAGGCGAAAACCACAAGGCGGAGCCAATTTGCCAGGTGGAAAAATTCCTACCTGGCCCCTCAACGGCGACCAATCGTGATCCATAGCAAGGTCAATCGAACCTAACCTAAAAAGGGGAGGGTGGGAAGGGAAAGCTGTGGAGTTCGGGAGCCCAGGAGGAAGAGGGCGAGCTCTGGCTGCGTGCCCACTTAAGTGCTGTGGGCACGCCCTAGCCGGCTGAGCCGGTTGGCCAGCCAG